>NC_035436.2:39778909-40426015 GCF_002127325.2 Helianthus annuus | reverse complement strand
TCTCTTTGTCTTTTTAACTTTGTCTTTGTCCAGTGTGTGTTGTTCTTATGTTTGTCATACCTAGAAGGGTTCAGTGCTGCAGACACTTAGCCTTGGTATTTTTAACAAGAAGATCTAGCACCTATCCTTTTTATTATTTCCTTGGTTTTACTTGAATATTTTAAGCCTTTTTGATGATATTTTTAAGGCTTAGGGAACATTTGGTGTAGGCTGTTCACACCCGTCTATGAGACAATTTTGCTTTGGCTTAATAAGTCTCATGGAGTTGTATTGATTTAGGAACTCACCCCTTATATAGGTTCATTCAACCCTTGAACCTATTGAGCGATGTGGCCTGGGAGCTCATCCCCTTACATGGCCCTTGCCATGGAGTTTTTTGCGAGGTTCTCAACCTGATTTTAGGATAGAAAGACAAGTTTGATAAAAGCAACTTCATTCATTTCAGCAATTTGCTTTTTACAAAAGATGTTCATTTTGCTTTGAATACACTTTGATACAAACCAAGCTTTCTTGTTTCAACATGGAACCTTTTTAAGGTTTTGCCGTTCCAATGCCTTGGAAGCTTTTTGCCTTCTGAGTCAGCCAGCTTGTAGGATCCTCCTTTGTGTGCTTCAAGGATGGTGTATGGGCCTTCCCATTTTGGGCCAAGCTTTCCTTGATTTTCTTTCTTGCTGGCTTCATTGTTTCTGAGGACCAGGTCCCCTGGCTTGAAACGTTCGTTCTTGACTTTTTTGTTGTAATAAGCTTCCATTTGTTGCTTGTATTTGGCCTCTTGAATTGCGGCTTGATCTCTTGCTTCCTCTAGGAGTTGTAAGTTCAACATGATCTCTTTTTGGTTTGTTTCGGGATTCATGTTGACAATTCTTTGGGTTACAACTCCTATCTCAGCGGGGATCACAGCTTCGGATCCGAATACCAGGCTATAGGGTGTTTTCTTATGGCTTGTTTTTTCGGTTGTTCTAATTGCCCATAGAACACTAGGCAATTCTTCAAGCCAGTTGTTTTCGTATCTTCCCAATCTTGTCTTGATGCCTTCCACTATGCTTCTATTTGTTCTTTCCACCTGACCGTTTGATTGTGGATAAGCCACTGAGCTAAAGACCTGATCGATTTTATATTCCTTACACCAAGTGCTGAAAGGCTTCTCAACAAATTGTCTTCCGTTGTCGGTGACAAGTAATCCCGGCAGCCCATAACGGCAAATGATGTTTTCCCAGACAAAGTCAATGACTTGTTTTCCCGTGATTTTAGCAAGTGGTTTGACTTCCGGCCATTTGGTGAAGTAATCTACTGCCACCAGTAAGAATTTTACTCCCCCTTTGCTTGGGGGAAATGGACCAACAATGTCCATTCCCCACTTGTGGAATGGCCATGCCGAGGTTATTGGGACTAAGTCATGCTTGGGACTTCTTGGAATTGGTGCATGAATTTGACAAGCGTCACATTTCTTCAATTCTTCGGTTGTGTCACGGTGCATTGATGGCCAGAAATATCCGAGGTTCATGAGCTTTGCAACCACCGACCTAGCTCCAAAGTGAGCTCCGCACACACCTTCATGAATTTCTTTGATCAAGTACTTGCTTTGTTCCGGACCGACACATCTTAACAAGGGAGCAAGGTAACTCCTTTTGTAAAGGGTTTCTCCCTGTAGCTCGTACTGCCTTGCCTTGATTTCAACCTTTTTAGCTTCTGCTTGATCATTTGGCAATTCACCGCTTTTAAGGAACTTTTTGATGGGAGTCATCCAGTTTGGATCTTCTTCAGTAACTACGTCTTGAATTTCCAATTCATCGATCGATGGGCCTTCAATACTTCTACCAGCACCTTCTTGGTAAGGTGGGCAAAAGTGAGAGATGCAAGCTTGCTTAGGGCATCAGCCTTTTTGTTTTGAGATCTGGGGATCTGTTTGATGTTGCATGCCTTGAAGGTACTCATCAGTTCCTTGGATTTTTCTTTGTATTTTTTCATGTTTGGCTCCTTAGCTATGTAGCTATCATTCACTTGGCTTGAAACCAGCAACGAATCTGTGAACACTTCAAGCTTTTCGATTTTCATTTCTTTAGCTAGCCTTAAGCCAGCTATTAGTGCCTCGTATTCAGCTTCGTAATTGGTGGTCTGAAAATTAAAATGGAGAGCATATGTGAATTCCAGCCCTTCTGGGTTGATTAAAATTAGCCCAGCTCCTGACCCTTCAACGCTTGAAGCCCCATCAGTAAAAAGCTTCCAGGCTTCAGGGTTGGAGGGTTCAGTAGTGGTAGCATTCACTTCAGTGATTGTCTGGTTTGGGACTTCCACAATGAAATCGGCTAAAACTTGTGCCTTGATAGCTTTTCTCGGGACATAGGTGATGTTATGCTCACCCAGTTCTATGGCCCATTTGGCTAATCGCCCCGAGTTTTCAGGTTTTTCAAGCACACTCTTAATAGGTTGGTCAGTGACCACTTGTATGGGGTGTGCTTGGAAATACCTTCGAAGCCTTCTACCTGTTTGAACTAGGGCTAGGGCGAGTTTTTCAAGGGGAGGATATTTTGTTTCAGCTAATTTTAGAGTTTTGCTGAAAAAATAAACGGGTACCTGGGCCTTGTCTCGCTCAATGGTGAGGACTGCACTGATGGCCTCGTCACCGATTGAGAGGTACACCGATATTAATTCCCCGGTTTCTGGTGCTGCAATATCTGGTAGGGAAGCTAAATGTTGCTTCATTTGGTTGAAAGCTTCTTCAGCTTCGTCAGTCCATTTGAAATCCTTCTTGTCTGAGCAATTCTTGAGCGTTTTGTAGAAGGGCAGAGATCTTTCGGCCAATTTTGAGGTAAAACGCTTCAAGGCTGCAAGCTTCCCATTTAAGCTTTCAACCTCCTTCTTGGTTCTTGGTGGTTTAGCTTCGAGGACGACTTTCACTTTGTTAGGGTTGGCTTTGATGCTTTGCTTTCCAACAATGTGGCCCAAGAATTTTCCCTCCTCGAATCCAAATGAGCATTTTTCCGGATTAAGCTTCATGTTAACCTTTCTGAGGTTCTTGAAAGTTTCCTGAATATCGTCAAGCATTTGATGTTCCGTCTTGCTTTTAATCACCAAGTCGTCAACGTATGCCTCCATGTTTTTGCCAATTTGGCTTTCGAAGGCCTTGTCGACGAGCCGTTGATAGGTAGCTCCTGCATTTTTGAGGTCAAAAGGCATCTTTTGATAACAAAAGATCCCTTTGTCCGTGTGAAAGGCTGTTTTTTCCTCATCCTCTTTCTTCATGAGGATTTGGTGATAGCCTTTGTATGCATCAAGAAAGCATTTAAACGAGTATCCTGTGAGGGAATCGACCTTGAGATCAATTTCCGGTAGGGTAACAATCTTTAGGACAAGCTTTGTTAAGATCTTTGAAATCTATGCACATTCTCCAAGAGTTGTCAGGTTTCTTGACCATAACTGGGTTTGCAACCCATGATTGGTACTTGACTTCTCGGAGAATACCGGCCGACACAAGCTTTTCAACCTCTTGGCAGGCTGCCAGACTTCTCTCGGGTGCCAGGCTTCTTTTCTTTTGGACCACCGGCTTGACAACCGGTGGTATTCTTAATTCGTGCTCGGCAATGTCCCGAGGGATCCCGGTCATATCCTCTGGACACCAAGCGAATACATCGCTGTAATGTGTTAGCAGCTTTTCAAGGTATGAAAGGGTCTCCTGAGAAAGGTTTGGGTTGACCCTTATCCGTTGTTCAGGGTACTTAGGGTTTATGACCAACCGTTGTTCTAGGTATAAATTTACTTTAATGCCCCTCATAAATAAAATAATGAAAAAATAACATGAAATAAAATGGGTGGCTGTAAAGAGTTCTGCAGGTTCTGTAAATTTTTTTGGTTCTGAAATGATCTTGATCCTATATATATATATAATATATATATATATATATATATATATATATATATATATATATAGGGAGGGGCTCATGCGAGAACCACCCTTATTGTGAGAACCTTGAGAACCAATGTGAACACAACCTAAAATAGCTAAAAAAACCTAAAAAACCTAACCCCTATATATATATATATATAATATATAATATAATATATATATAGAAAACCCGAGAAACTCAAAGCTCCCGATGTTTTTTTATCTTGAAAAAATTTACACATGTTATATACATGTTTTTAAGGGTTTTGGGCAAAAAAAATCAAAAAAGCGCCGAGTAGATATTTTTTAAAAAATAAACAAGTTTTGGTGTAACACATGTTACATTCATCTTACATATTTGTAACATGTGTTACACCAAAACTTGTTTATTTTTTTAAAAATATCTACTCGGCGCTTTTTTGATTTTTTTTGCCCAAAACCCTTAAAAACATATATATAACATGTGTAAATTTTTTCAAGAAAAAAAAACATCGGGAGCTTTGAGTTTCCCGGGTTTTCTAAATTAAAGTGGGTTTTCTATAGATACTTACATTATATATATATATAGGGTAGGGCTATATAGAAAACCCTATATATAAAAAATCCTAGAAAACCCAACCTCCCGACATTTTTTTTTGAAAAAAATAAAACATGTAATATACATGTTTTTAAGAGTTTTGGGCCAAAAAAAATCGAAAAAGCGCCGAAGGGATGATTTAAAAAAAAATTTCAGCAATTTCTGTCTTTTGTGCCTAACACATGTTAGGCAACCGGACATTGCTGAAATTTGTTTATTTTTTTTAAAAAAAATATCCCTTCGGCGCTCTTTGTTTTTTTTTTTGCCCAAAACACTTTAAAACATGTATATTACATGTGTTATTTTTTTCAAAAAAAAAAAAATGTCGGGAGGTTGGGTAAAAATAGGGGGAGATTTGAGTTTCCAGAGTTTTCTAAAAATTTAAGGGTTTTTTGTCTAGCATTACCCGATATATTATATTTTAGAAGGAAAAAGATTAAATATCATTCCACATGAAAAATGGCAATTACAAAGCAATGGCAGGTAGTCGGGCAACAAGTTGCGCCGCCACCCCCTTTTGAATAGAAAAACCAATTCTACTAAATACTGCTTTATATTCGTTTTTCTTTTTCGAGTTCTGATACCCCATGTAAATTGATATTGCTGTGGTAGATTCTTGTATAATTCTTGGATTATTAGGATTAGGCTTATGGTTTGATTTGGGAATTTCGTGAACTGTTGAAGTCATAACATTAATACAATCACAAAACACCTTCAAAATTATGAGATTTGCTCACCAGTTCGATAAAATGTTGATCACAAACAAGAACGGGTTCGAGTCCCTTTGTACTATCTTTACCTTTTTATTGTTTTCTTTGAAAGCTAAACCCGGCCTTTCCTTTTTGTATATAAAATAAAAACAGTTAACACATTAGCAAGGTGGTCCATAAGTTGGTGTTAAATTATTTGTCGGACACAGCCGCTGGTTCAACCCCTGGCCAGCCTTATTTTTCAGTTCTATTTATATACACACATATATATATATAGATAGAGGGGAAGGTTTATTTGATAAGAAAATTAAATTAAGAAGATAAAGAACAAAGGGTATAAATGTAAAATATTAAATAGTTTTTCTCTCAACCCATTATTATCTTTAACTAATTAATTAGTCATAAACACTATCATCCTTCACACTTAAATTTTTGCTTATACACATCAAAATTTATCCTACACGTTTTGAAATTTATCCTACACATATTGAAATTTATCATACACAGTTCATCCAACACACCTCGTAATTTATGCTACACTTTAAATTATAAATTTTTTCTTTTTTTTTTGAAAAATATGTTTTATTGAAAATAAGTTACAAATATAATATAACTAGAATTACGACCCGCCGCAATGCGGCGGGGATTCTTTAGTTATAACTAAGTCGATTTAGGACCCGCACGTTATGTTGAACATGTCAAACGGGAAAAAATAGACGATGTAAAAACGTTCACCCACACACGCGCGTTGCGTTGTGTTAACTCGCAAAATTTAGAATGAAACGTAAAAACGTTAAACCAAAGACGCACGTTGCGATGTGTTAAGTCACAAAATTTAGAACGAAGCATAAAGCGAAAAATTTGCAGAAAACGAAAACTATAAAGGACCAAAGTTGAAAGTAAAAAAAAGTTGTGAGGATAGATTGCAAAAGATAAAAAGTTTTGTTTTAAAAGTAAAAAAAAAACAAATAGTTTTGGGTTAAAAGTAATTTATGAAATACTTTTGGGTGAATAGTGAAAAAATCAAGTTTTTTTTTGTAAAACCCCTAAAGCGAAGGTTACAACAACCATGCATAACCATTTTTTCTTTGAAAAACCCACAAAGCCAAGATTACAACACATAAGTAAAAAAAAAATCAAAGTGGTTAAATCGCCAAAAATGGAAACTTTTGAATTAGAAGTGAAAAATCAAATTAATCAAAGGGGTTAAATTGTAAAAGATGGAAACTTTTGAATTAGAAGTGAAAAATCAAATTAATCAAAGGGGTTAAATTACCAAAGATTAAAACTTTAAACTCAAATTGTCAAAGATTAAAACTTTAGGGTTAAAAAGGAAACAAAGATTAAAACTTTAAACTTAACTTGGCAAAGATTGAAACTTAGGGTTAGAAATGAAAAATCCAATTTTTTTTTTGAAAAACTCCCAAAACCAATTGTACAACTACTATATGCATAAAATAGTTGCTTATTAATAAGGTTTTAATTAGCTATTAAAAAGGAAGACTATCAATTAATGATCCATCTAAGTTTACAAATATACCCTTACACTAATATTAAATACAAAAATTAAATGAAATAAAATGAAGCATTCTTATTGGTTGAAATTTCTTCTTTTTTATTCTTGTAAAAAACTTCTTCTCATTTGAACTCTCCACTATAGGGGTATATAATATATATATATAGGGTGGACTTCTCTTAGGATCCCTACCCTATATATATATATATATATATATATATATATATATATATAGCCGCTAAAATAGAAACCAACCCCAGTTCTAAGAACCGTGAGAACCACTCTCCACCAATCATATTATGCCAACCAAAAGGGTCTTTAGGTAATTTACTCTATAATCACTTCAATGGTCAGTCTGTCTTTTCTGTCTCTTTTATTATTGTCATTTCCATATGACTTTCTCTCTCTCCATTCTTTATTTCAATTTTTTTGAACTATCATCAGAGCATTTTCCCCTCTTTCATCTTTGATGAAGATGGAAGATATCATAATGTTCATCATCTTTAGCCTCTGAACACAACCGTCATCATCTTCAGTCGCCGGCGACCCCCAAACACCACCGTTTTAGTCGCCGGAGTTTCAGACGCCGGGAGACGATGGTGGTGAAGGGCAGGTTGTGGTGGTCGATTTATTTGCAACCCGGTGCCCACCACGACTGATCACCACCGATTATCCCCTCTCTCACCTCCTTCTCCATTACCGCCGACACCTCTGATTTCCGATCACCTCGCCGTCGTACCCACCACCGGTCACATAAACCCACCGACTACCACCCTACCACCGACACCTCTGATTTCCGATCACCTCGCCGCCGTACCCACCACCAGTCCATTACCGCCAACACCTCTGTTAAATTTCAGTTGACTCGTGAATCCAGGTATGAAAGTTTGTATTTTTTAAGTTGTTAAATGAAGATGATTAGTTTTATTTTACTGAATTTTTGAAGATTTTATGTGGGTATTGAGTTGGTATTAAAAAAGATGTTGGAGTGTAAAGATGGGTCAGGAGCTTCAACTTAGTTCACATTAGTCAGACTATTATGATTTTTGTTTGGGATTGATTCATTTCCCTTGTAGAGGGGCAGTGAAAAATAGTGGTAAAAGTGTTTGCTTTTTGTATAGAGATGTTCTAAAACAAGCAATTTTGGGGCTGTAGGTTGGAGTAGCGGCTCGGGTTTCGGTGGGTTTATGATGTTGCAACGGAGGTGTGGCGGTGGGTGTGGTGATGTGGCAGAGGGTTTGGTGTTGTGGGGTGGTTTTGGTGGTGTGGCAGTGTTTGATGCAAAAAAAAAAAACGCATATATTTGACGATCGTTCTGGCAGTGATGATGCGAAAAAAAAAAACGCATATATTGATGACGATGGCGCGGCAAGGATGGTGGAGGGTAGGTTTTAGAACCCGCAACCCCACTTTGCAGCCTCTGTTGTTCGGAAAATCTGAGCCAAAACTTCTTTTTTTTCCACAATCCACTCGTTCTTTTTTATTTTTGTTTTGTTGGGTTTTTTTACGTAAAGCGTAAAAACGTAAAAAGTTAAACCGTAAACTTTTTAACGTAAAAACGTAAAACGTAAAAAGTTTTTACGTAAAGCGTAAAAAGTTTTCCGTGAAACGTTAAAAGTTTTTAGGTAAATCGCAAAACGTAAAATTTTTTTTAGTAAAACGTTAACGTAAAAAACTGGCGCGTAAAACGTAAAAAACGGTAACCAAAAAAACCGGGGCGTTAAACGTAAAAAACGGTAACGTAAAAAACCGGGCGTTAAACGCAAAAAACCGGCGCGTAAAACGTAAATAACGTTAACGTAAGAAACCGGCGCGTAAAACGTAAGAAAACGTTAACGTAAAAAACCGGCGCGTAAAACGTAAAAAACGTTGACGTAAAAAACCGGGACGTAAAACGCAAAAAACCGTCGCGTAAAACGTAAATAGCGTTTACGTAAAAAACCGGCGCGTAAAACGTAAAAAAACGCCGCGTAAAACGCAAAAAAACGTTGACCTAAAAAACCGGGACGTAAAACGCAAAAAACCGGCGCGTAAAACGTAAATAACGTTAACGTAAAAAACCGGGTCGTAAAACCGAAAAAACCGGCGTGTAAAACGTAAATAACGTTTACGTAAAAAACCGGGGCGTAAAACGTAAAAACGACGCGTTGAAAAAAACGACGCATGAAAAAGCCGGGCGAAAAAACGGCGCGTCAAAAACGAGGCGTGAAAAGGCCGGGCGTAAAAATCTTAAAAATTAAAAAAATTATAATAAAAATTTGATTTAAAAAAATTGTTTTACAAAAAAAAATCTGTTTAAAATAAAAATAATTAAGTAAAAAAACTAATTATTGAATATGACAAAAAAGGTATTTTAAAATTAATATATATAAAAAGACAAAATAGAGTGATTTTACTTAAATACCCTTTTGGATTATAATATTAAAGACATAATAGACAAAAAGCTTTTAATATTAAATTTACTACTTTAATCACATCCATCCATCTAGTTGATCTAAGGGGCCAAAAGTGGTTCCCATGTTCTTACAACTAGAGGTGGTTTTCATTTTAGCGGAATCCCCTATATATATATATATAGTATATATATATATAGGTATGGATCCTAAGAGAAGTCCACCCCTATTTGAGAAACTTGAGAAACAATCTGGACCACACATTTTCCCTAAGCAAAAAAATGCAAAAAAATGTGAAAAAAATGCAAATTATTTTATTTTATTTTATTTTTTTTTGAAAAATCGGAGCTTTCTTTAAGTTTTAATTTTTTTTTAATTTTTTTTGGATTTATTATACATGTGTATATGTTAATCTTTTCTATACATATATGTATATTGTCAATTATACATATATGTATATACATGTTTAAATTGAAAAAATAAGTGTTATAAACCCTAGACCTTAAACCCTAACCCCTAAAGCTAAACCTAATGCTAAACCTAAACCCTAAATTGCTAAACCCTAAAGCTAAAACCCTAATTCTAAACCCTAAAGCAAAACCCTAATGCTAAAACCCCTAAAGCTAAAGCTAAACCCTTAATGCTAAACCCTAATTGCAAACCCTAAAGCTAAAGCTAAACCCAAAAGCTAAAGCTAAACCCTAAAGCTAACCCTAGTGCTTAAACCCAAAAGCTAAACCCTAATGCTAAACCCTAAATACTATTGCTAAACCCTTTAAAGCTAAACCCTAAATACTAATACTAAACACTAAACCCTAATGCTAAACCCTAATGATAAACCCTAAATACTAATGCTAAACCCTAAATAGCACTTACTTTCAATTTTAAACATGTATATACATAATGTATATATTGACAATATACACATATGTATGTTAGAAGATAACAATATACACATTGTGTATCAGTTTCCAAAAAATTAAAAAAAACAAAAAACAAATACTTAAAGAAAAAGCTTTGATTTTTCCATTTTTTTTGGTTTTTTTTTTTACATTTTTTTTGCATTTTTTACTTAGGGAAAATGTGTGGTTCAGAATGCTTCTTAAGTTTCTCAATTAGCCTACTATTTCTCACATGATCCTTATCCTATATATATATATATATATGTATATATAGTCAGCATTTAGAGAACGGTGAAAAGTGTGAGAAACGGTGAGAACGATTTTGGTGGGGTGACATGTGACATTATTATATATATCAAATATAACATAGGTTTGCTACAGTGAATGAATTTTTCCTTTCTTTCTTTCTTTTTTCTAATTGGTTGGATATTTGAGAAGTCATGTTGACTTCCTCCGATACCTAGACCTCTTGAAGACATTAAAGAAGATGACAAAAATGGAGTTCACACAGAGCCCATAACTACTTTATTCGGCCTTAAAACCCACCAACATTCAAAGTCTTTTAAGATATTAATTTTACCATATATAAAATGAAGAACACCAGATGTGTGATAAAGTGTTTGGGAATAATGAGACTTGAAAAGACTGAAAACTCAACTTAAAAGCAATAATACGTTAAAAAACATACTTTAAACTAAATATTTTTAGTTTAGTTCGATTTATAATTTTTGGTTCAGTTATAAATAAGTTTTATATATAGTGGATATTTTCTTTACCGTGATGAATAGAACAAACACCAAATGAACAAGATAGATACTGTATCCGCTTTATGCTTTTTTCGATGTTCTACGGGTTTCTTGACGAACAAATTCGGTTCCGACCGAATAAATCATGGGTCCAGTAAAACCTTTGCTGGTTTTTTGTATTCATAACCGGTATAAGTTTACTAATAGACGGGTTGTATTTTCCCGTCTATTCGTTTTTGTCTTCGACTGCTATATCGAGTGTCCGTATCGTATCATTTTGTTAATAAACCAAACCCAATATCCACCGAAAACCGTCGCGAAGCGCGGGAAAAACCCACTAGTTGATATTTAAATTACATAAGGGGTAATATTGTCAAAAAAACCCACCACATGAACTGGGGTGTTCAAATAAAACGCCATATAAAACACCCAATCAGAAAAACGCAATGAGAATACCCAGTTAAAACGCCATAAAACACTCAAAACTATTTTTGAGCTATAATTTACAACAGCTCAAAAAACATTTTTTTTGAACGCCATAAAACACTCAAAAAAACCATTTTTTTTGAACACCATAAAACACACAAAGCTATTTCTTGAGCTATAATTTACAACAGCTCAAAATTAAACCATTTTTTTGAACGCCATAACACTGAAAATACCAGTTAAAACGTCATAAAACACTCAAAAGCTATTTTTGAGCTATAATTTACAACAGCTCAAAAAATCATTTTTTTTAACCCATAAAACACTCAAAAAGCTATTTTTTGAGCTATAATTTACAACAGCTCAAAAAAAAAAAACATTTTTCTGAAGCCATATAGCTTTTTTGAGCTCAAAAAATCAAATTTTACTAGTGTAAAAAACGCCATAAAACACTCAGTTCAGAAAAACGCCATGAAAAAACTTAGTTGAAACGCCATTAAAAACACTCAGTCAGAAAAACGCCATGAAAAATACCTACTTAAAACGCCATAAAAACACCTAGTTTCAGAAAACGCCAATACTTAGTCTAAAACGCCATTAAAACACCCACCTTCAGTTCAGAAAAACGTTCATAAAAACCCAGTTATTTTTTTTCGAAAAGTATATCAATTAGTTATACTCGTTGGAAAGATAAAAAAACGCTGAGTTTTATGGTGTGTAATTTTTTTCGAAAAAATAATCACTATAAAAAAAGTTATTGTCGTTAAATATGATGGGGAAAATGCATGTGATTAGCATGTGCACCTTTGTTTGGATCTTCCTATTTTACCCCTGTCCTGGTAGTTCCAAAGGCCCTTATTATTTACAAATGCCACGGCATCAATCTCAGTCACCAAACCATTAAGATGCTTGTGGCTAAGAATCGTTCTCACACTTTGAGGCGTTCTCTCTTGATACTGTTCCATATACACACACACACACACACATATATATATATATATATATATATATATATATAATATATATATATATATAATATATATATATTATATATATATGGAGCTGCTAAAATGAAAAACCACTCCCAGTTGTAAGAACCGTGAGAACCACTATCCACCAATCATATTATGCCAACAAAAGGGTAATTTGGTCAATTACCCCAATTGTCAAATCTTATCTCTCTCCTAATTAAATACCACCAGCTTTTTAAATTGTCAGACCCCTTTTATTAAAACCCTTTTTGTCTCTCCTCCTCATCTTTTGAAAACTCACCCCTGATGAAGATTTTTGATGAAGCCATCTTCATCCTCATCAAAAGCAAAACCTTTGTGATCTCTCATCTTCTCTTCTTAAATAACCTTCACCCCCTATTATCTCTCTCTCTCTAAAATCGTTCAACACCTTAATCTCTCAGTATCATACCCTCCTCCAACAAACAAGCCGCACCCAACGTCCCTTTCGCCGCCACCACCGCCGAAGATGCAGACTTCCAACTCCGGATAACAGCCCTCAAAACGTCGTGTCGTTGGTGGCTGTGGGGGTGGAGTTTTTTCCGACACAAGATGCAGACTCCTACTTCCGCGTTAACACCACCACCGCCGAAGATGCAGACTCCAACGTCCCTTTCTCTCTCCACATTTGATGTCGGTGGTGGTGGGTTTGATGGCGACGGTGGTTGTGGTTTTTACGGCGACTGTGGCGGTGGATTTTGACGACGACAGAGACAGTGGTGGTGGTGAGGATGTGGTTGGTCGGAAGACAGGGGTGATGGGTGATGGTGGGGGCGGAGGTAGTCGGCGAGTCTTTGGTTTTGTTGGCCGGAACAACCACCGCCGGTATCGACTCCGGTGAGTCTTTGGTTTTGTTGGCTTGATTACATGTCTTCGGTAGTCGTTGCTGGTGCAGGTGGCTGGTGGGGGGCCAAAGGTTCGATTATTGTTTCTGTTGGATTTTGTTTACCTGTACATCTTGTTTGTTTTGATTATATTTGTTGGATTTGTTCTTTGATTTGTGCACAGCGGTGCCCGGTGGTGCTGTGTTCTTGGACTACGTGGGTCTGATGAACTCTGTGGACTTTTGTTTTGATTATATTTGTTGGATTTGTTCTTTGATCAGTCGGACTTTTGTGGTTTGATATGTTGGATGCGGGCGGCGATGATGAAAAAAATAAAAACGTCGATTTTGATGACGATGGCGCGGCAAGGACGGCGGAGGGTAGGTTTTTTAAACCTGCAACCCCTCTTTTGCAGCCTTTTGATTATCAGTTAATCTGAGCCAAACCCCGTTTTTTTTCGAGATAGACTTTGTTTTGATGTCGTTGGTTTTTAATTTTCCCCCCTAGTCGATGATGATAACGATATATCTAAGACATCTCCCGAGTTTGCGATTTCTGTGTGCGTCCGTTTTTGCGTAAAAAAGTTTTTGTAAAAAAAAAGTTAAAAACTTTTTAACGTAAACTGTAAACTTTTTAACGTAAAAACGTAAAACGTAAAAAGTTTTACGTAAAATGTAAAACATAAAAAGTTTTACGTAAAACGTAAAAAGTTTAACGTAAAACGTAAAAACTTTTACGTAAAACGTAAAAAGTTTAAAATTTTAACGTAAAACGTAAAAAGTGTACAAAAAGGGCGTGTTAAAAAGAGTGAAAAAAACGGCGCGTTAAAAAGGCGTGTAAAAAATCGGCGCGTTAAAAAACGTGGAAAAAACGGCGCGTTTAAAAAAAAACACGCTTGAAAAAAACGGCGCATAAAAACGCGTAAAAAACGGCGCGTTAAAAAACTTCAGAAAAACGGCGCGTTAAAAAAACGCCGATTGAGAAAACGACGCCTTAAAAAACGGCGCGTAAAAAACGGCGCGTGACCATATTTTTTGTAACAACAATAATAACCATCTTGAACTTTAAATTCAGATCTTATAAAAGAAAACCATATTTTTATAGAATCATTTTTTTTCATATAAATTAACCATGTACTTACCGAACTTATTTGATTATATAACCTACTAGTCTAAGTACCCGTGTAATACACGGGTGGCTAAAAAAAAATAAATTAAATTTTCACACGTAAATACTTTGTTACAGCTTCGTTCGAATATTGATGTATTTTAATTTAAATAAACGTAAAGTTAGTACCAGAGAATATTAAGATCAATGATGCCTATTGATAATACACGCGAATTGCGGTGTTGAACAATGATATGTTTCTTACATTTTCAAAACAATGAACGTTGTTATCATATCAATTTGAATTTAAAATATATTAAAAAATTTATTCGTACAACAAATGTAAAAAAAGTGGATCGATGATGTGTATGTATGAGATATGATTTTCGGATGCTCAATATAAATTTAAAATCTGTTACTCTAACACTTATGGTTGCTGGAGTTTCGTAACAAATAACTTCGAATACGTTTTAGACCAATTAAAAAAACAATCAGTTGTACGTTTTAGACCAATTAAAAAAACAATCAGTTGTACATTACTATATTTATAAACAGATTTACAATTACTTGTAAAATATTAAACATCTAATACAAAATTATATCCTAAAATAAACAAAACAATATCTATTTAAAAAGTTTGAGTAAAATTTATAAAAGTAAATATTTGTTACCATAAATTACCGTCCAATTGAATGTTATATTATTAAAGATTTAATGAAAAATACAAATAAGAATAACATTTAAGTAAAAAATCATCATTACAAAGATATCATATAAACTTCTGCAAATCTGCTTACCTTCTTCACAATCTTCAAGAAACATCACCGGCGGTTCAAAAATTAGTAAAGGTAACTTCCGACTTCATCTCCGATCAGTTGTAAGAACGTTGTTAATTTCATTTACAAACTAAAATTATCATCAGTATTACAAACAACTCACGAATTGTGTTTATTTCCAACGATTATTTAAGAATTATACGTGAAATCAGAGTTAGGTTTTTATTAATTCAAAAGTTCTGTATGATATCTGTGTTTAAGAAGGAGTATATGCATTGCATGTGCTTGAGTGTATGTAATTTCGGTTAATACTTTGATTTGGTTGATAGATTTTGATGATATTGTTATGAAGACAAAATGTTTGTTAAGAGTGGGATTTGGATGATTGAATAGATATGATTATAATCTAAAATTTATGATCCAGATTTTTTTTTGTTGAATTGTATTAAAAGTAAGATTATATTTAACTCATCTTGAACACTGTAAAATGATAATTTTTGGAAAAAAATAATTGACTCATTTATTTATTTCTAATAATCTATATAAATGTAATCATCAAGAAAAATTTGCTTTAGTGTTGTTTATAGGTATATTGTATATATTAATTGTATCAGCAAAATGTTTGTGAACATCTGTTTAAAATATAATTTTCTTATTGATATGAACATATATGTATCCATTGAAGTTCAACACTAAATGTTTATACCATATGTTGGTATAATGCAGGTTTAAAAAATGAGTCCCTCATGCATTGCAATCTTAGAAGAGCCATCGTCATTAAAACTTGTATGTATAAAGTATATATATTATATATATATAACCTGTATTACAAATTATGTAATGACTAACTTTATCCGCAGGTGCTGCCAATTGATTTTGTTAAGAATGTATACGGAGTATATTGGCAAAGGAAAAAAATAATGATAAATCATGAAAGTCGTAGAAGTTGGCCAGTTTCCTTAGAAGTGTAAGTGGGGAATCTGTTATAACAGACGGATGGAGTAATTTAGTAAGGATCTTGAATTGACAAAGAGGACGATATTGCGATTAAGGATAATGGAGGACAAAAGTATGGAAATCAGTTCTTAGGTTGAAAACATAAGTGGTGAATCTTTTGTAACATTCAATCGTTTACAAACGTTTTAAAGATAATAGTAAGTATACTATTATTCTTAATGATTTTTAATATTGTCATACTTGAAATATAATGATTTACATAAATATATATCAATAAACTGTTACATTTACTTTTCGGTGCTTCCAGAAGCTTATGTCACCAAAATGTTTCTCGTACGAACCAGTTGGAAAGACTGTTACAACATAAATGCAGCAGGTCATAGTTGGAAAGTTGAGACGGAAAAAATAAATGATAACTATGTTCTTACAAAAGGTTGTCCGAAGTTATTTCATGATCTTGGAATAGAAGAGGATGATTTACTGTTGTTTCACGAAAACTGACAACGCAACATTTGAGATAAAGATATATCGTAGAGGAGTGAGTTAGATGTGAACGTCAAAGAAGAAAGTGTTGATGAATCTGTGCTGGAGATACCTAAAGACAACATACTACAAAAACGTTGACTTTGTAAGTATTTTAAACTAAATTATAGAGTTTAGTAAAAAATCCTACTTACTTACGTATGTTATTGTATGACAGGACATTATGTGAAGACGATGATTCAGTTGATCTGTTTAGGTGTGAGGTAATAGCATCCATTTATGTAGATAAATATAAATTGTAATTAGCTTTTGGGATTTTACTAAGTATAATTGTATGATAAATAGATGAATGAAAGTGGTTACAAAGATGAGGGGAGTAAGAACGTTGGTGGAGAAGAAGTCTCGAAGGGGGAAACGTCCAGTGTGATAAGAGAAGAGATAAACAAACTGCCAAAAAAAATGTAAGAATTTTATTTTTTACTTCTTGGTTATTGATGTCTAAAATAAGAATTGTGTAAACAGGTTAAGAAAAAAGGAAAACATATTGAGGGATATTGTAAGGCAGACGAAGTAAGGCGCTGAGATGCGGAACAGAAGTGGAGATGCAAACCGTTTCAACAGTTGGAAAAAGAACACGGAGTCGGTTGGTACGTATAACAACATTTATTTATGATGAAGTCAAAGAGATTAAAATATATATTACATATTTTATTATAAACATTATGTGTGTCTGTAATTATTAGGAAAAAGATATTAGAAAGATATCAGGCAGTAAATTGAAGATATTAGATGTTGCACCAAAACGTGTTGCAAGGAAGAATTCTGTTGATAAAGATGGTTACTGTGAATTTACACAAAAGGGAGGTAACAGAATGGTATGTTTTTTCAACACTAATTGATAAACGGTAATACTATTACATTCATAAGGCTGGTTTAATTGTTAATTATCATATTCATGCAGAGATTGCCTGCTAATGTTGTAAGAGTTGGCGGATTAAAAAACAAAGTGCACGTGTTAAAAGTGAGGAACATGAAGGGAAAAACAGTGGATATGAATGTTAGGCGCCAAAAGAACGGAGATGATGTGAGGTATGCAATCGAAGGTTGGCCAATGTTCATGAAAGAGAATGGGCTTCGTCTGGGTGACAAAATGCATTTCAAATTCATAAGCACAGGAAATCTGCTGATCTTATCAGACGTGGATCAAGTTAATGCAGGTTGAAAGGTAAATGTTTAAGCTAATGAAGAAGGTATTTTGTGTACTCGAATTCAGGACTATATTATGCTACTTATGTTATGTTTACTTTTGTTTTGGACATGTAATGAGTGGTTATGATGGTATGTTTACTTTTATTATGGACATGCAGCTAGTGGTTAACCTTAAAGACAATTAGTTATATATCTTGAAAAAAAACCATATTTTGGAATGTAAGTAATGTTGGTATCATCTATAAAAGGTTGTTGATTAGTATGTGTATGTATATATATTAACATAATAAGTTATTGTTGTTTATATCTGAATCGGTTACATTATATAATTTGAAAGTAATTAGTTTGTCGGACGGAGAAATATGGATCCTTGGAATAAAAGATCATGTACCAATATTATTACCAGAAATAACTGTTGATTCAATACTACATAAGAATGTGACTATACTTTAATGCGTAAATACTTCGTTATAAGTTTCTTCGCATATAATAAAAAATGATACAAATAACGTAAAGAAAAAAAAGGACAAAAATATAAAAGTCACAATCCATTGAATATCTCTTTATATACGACATTGGTTGTTTTATTTGTAGGCCTGCCATCATTGTCAAGTATTAGTAACTTGATTCCATCTCGTCTTGTAACCCTGGATAAAGCTACGTACAATTGACCATGTGTGAAAACTGGTTGTCTTAGGTACAACCCAACCTTAGATAGCGACTGTCCCTGGCTTTTGTTAATCGTCATTGCAAAACATACAGTTATTGGAAATTGCCTCCTTTGAAATGCAAAAGGAATCTTTCGGTCCGAAGGTACCAAATTGATTCTAGGTATGAATGTCCGAGAACCAATATTACCACCAGAAATTATCTCAGCTTCAATAACACGGCTGTAAAGTTTTGTGACCTTTAACCTTGTACCGTTACACAAACCATTTCGTTGGTCAATATTTCGCAACAACATTACTGGAACCCCAACTTTAAGCACTAACCTATGATTTGGTAAACCAGACACTTTGAGACCATTGAGCACGTCAGGAGAATATATATTTTGCTGATCAACATTGCCATCTTCAGTAGGGCATAGACTGTCAGAACTAAGATACTCTTTTTCTTCACCAGGGAAAACTGCCAACAATCTGTCGTTAATCTCGTGAACAACCTCATTCTTAGGCGCAAGTATAGCTCTTGTACTAAAGTAATTAGGATCATTGTAATTATCCAAGATTGACGGATAAACAAAATCAATGAGGCTAGAAATTGGATTAGATATGCTATCAATTAAAAGCTCAGGTGGTATTTCAATTATTGCTTCTCCATCATTGGAACCACCAACATTTCCCTCGCCAACGTCCAACAACCATTTTGCAAAATTACTAATCTCTTCAACTTCAGATGATGGTCTTCCAACAGTTAACCTCATGTTTCTAGATAACGTCAACAACTTACACTTACTCCACAGATAAGAAGAACATAATGAGGCATTCACAATTTCTTGACGTCCACCGTTTGGAACAACAGGTAGTATTTGCCTAAAATCACCACCAAATACAATCACCTTCCCTCCAAATAAAACATCAGACCTGGATGAATTAGATATATTGAAAATGTCATGCATAGTTCTATCCAAAGCCTCAAATGCATGTTTATGAACCATAGGAGCTTCATCCCATATAATGAGTTTGGTCTGCTGTAGTAATTTAGCTACATCATCGTCTGGTTTTATATGACAAACGGAATCCTCATTAAGATTCAAAGGTATATGAAACCTAGAATGAGCCGTTCTTCCTCCCTCCAACAGCAATGATGCAATTCCGCTAGATGCAACGTTTAATACAATCTGACCTTTTGACCTAATTGCAGCAGATAATGTTTTCCATAAAAACGTTTTACCGGTCCCGCCATAACCGTAAACAAAAAATACTCCTCCATTGTCTCCATGAACTGCGTTCATAATTTCTTCATATACTGCACGTTGTTCATCCGTTAACAAATTCACCTGACCTTGATAAACATTTTGTAACTCTGTTCTGTTATAAGCAAGCTCTTCGTTAATCAATCGGCAGCGAAAGTTATCTAAAGATGAAGTATCCGGGTAAGGCATTGATAAAAATCTCCGAAGCGATGAATTATTCCGAGTTAAAAACTTCTCTATTTCGCATAAAACGTAGTTCTTTAGTTGCTCATCAGGAATTGATAAACCTGTGAAAAATCAAAACCACATATAAATTTAATGGTAAATTTTTTGTAACTGTCAAAAAACAATAATATGAAATTTATAATTTTACCTGAAACACGATGATACTTTGAGAATCTGTACAGAAAATCATCTGTCATATACTTCCATGTGCTTTCCCAGACAACTTCAGGTCTAGATAATGTGCTTGACAGTAACATGGTGGCGAATAAATTGCGAATATAACCTGCACTACCTGATATATTTGCTTCTTTGATGGCCTCAATATACTCAGAGTCGTCATCCAACAAACCAAGCGCATAGCAAGCATCTCTAAAAGTATCGTACACTCGACCATTAACTGTTTTAATATCATCAAACGATGTTGGTCCTTTAACTTTGTTAAGAAGAATTCTTAAATAGTACGCTTCACCGGTAGAAGGAGAAACGGAATGAATTCTTCCAATTGTTTTTCCTTTTATTCTCGGAACCCATATACGCTTGTCAAGCTTCCAAACATAAAAACGCGGAAACTGTACGTATGTTAGTGTACGTGCAACATGGTCGTTAGGATCTTGATTACGTTGCATCCAAGCTAAAAACATTGATGAGTTCACAGATGGTTTGTTTAGCACTTGATTAATATCTTCATCAGGACCGAAACAAACTGTTTGTTGTCCAGGAAGATGGAAAGGAAGACGCATAACAGAAGGACTCCTATAATTAACTTCATTAGAAAAAATCCTCCAAGACGCTTCACACGCAGATATATACCTACAGTCATAATACTCTTTAATTTCATCATTTTCTGCTTGTTCGTTTTCATTGTTGCTCGGAACCACAGCAACTGTTGCTCTATCAGGACCTTTATTAATATACTTGAACAAATACTTTATTGACGCCGCTTGGTTGCACCATTCAACGTTTATATGCGCCTGATATCTTTTCAAAAGCTTTTTGTTATAAGGTACAACACTTCTATTGTCTAACTGAATTTTATTTTTTAAAACGAAGGAACCGTCATCTCTTCTTCTGTATAAGGGAAATCCGTTAGAATCCAAGGTTGAGTGATCTTGAAATTTCTTGGGAAAACCTTTTGAACATTTTCTATCAACCATACATGGAGAGCTCATTCTAGCATTACCACATGGACCATGAATCATATGGTCTTTCACAAGCGTATATAGTTCCGGGTCTTGGTTTAAATCAGGGATTTCTGCAGAAATAAACTGATCAACATGGTCTACAGTTGGAAGTTTGTAATCATTCTCCATGAATAAGCACATATGTGCATGAGGCAATCCTCGCTTCTGAAACTCAATAGTGTAAACAACTACAAAAAAAAATAAAAACCTTGTAAATATAATTAAGGTTATTTTTAAAAAGTAAATTTATAAACATACCAGCAGAAGCTTTTCCAAACAAATCACGGTCTTTCAAATCTTTACAAATGGCATCCAGCTTTATTTTAAAAATTCGAGATAAAATATCAGGCCTATCCTCCGGATTAAGATTTGTGTCCTTAAGAAACCTTTGAACCTCCGGCCATTTGGGATTGCAGGTAATGGTTATAAAAAAGTCTGGATAACCATACCATTTACAAATTGCCATTGCGTCAAGATAGTTTTTCATCATATATCGTGACCCGCCTGTAAAGGAAGATGGAAGGAAAATACGTTTTCCAACCTTAGACAAATCTTGTTGGCCATTATATCTTAGTTTCCGGATATTCTCATATGTATCAGACCTGAGATCTTGTTGCTGAAATCTTATAAAGTTAAGTCGTTCGCTCTCAATCATCGTATAAGCATCAACCAAAAACTGTTGGAATAAGCGTCGAGAATTTAGAATCAATGAAAACTGGTTACTACGATCTTGTACACGATACGCAAAAAACTCTCTCATTGTACAATTCGGACGTTTCTTGTTAGTAACATCAATGACACCCCTATGTGGTATGTCAATTCTGTAACCGTCGTCTCCATATGGGAACAAAATAGGATACTGAAGTGCAAGATAGGATGGATGCAATTCACTTATTCTTTTTAATGAACCTGTTTGTGTCTCGACAACGATATCTCTTTTCTCAAGTGCGTTATCGATATCTCCAACAATAAGAGCAGCAACCTCTGAGGAAGTAGGTAAGTTATAAGTCCGACCATCTTGTTCTCTTTTGCCAATAAGGCGAAGCTTTAAAGTGGTATAAGGATTTTGTTGGAAGCAATCTCTAACCATCCTATAAATTTTCACAAGCACATTTTCGGCATCAAACATTGCTTTGATTTGTTGTATCAGCTTATTATCGGTTTCATCTGAAGTGGATGATGAGGAAGCATTGTCTGAAGTCCTGTTTCATCAAATTGAAATATTAAGTAAATATACACTTAAAATAAATGTTATTAATAAAATAAGTTCATGAATGGTACCTAAAAACTGATTGCCTATTTGCCAACTCATTTTCAGTATCGTATATGTATAACTGACAAAATTTAGGCTTCACTCCGTTTGGTGGCACAAGACTACCAATAGAATGGTAATTTTCACCACTAATTCTGTAGCAAAAAGGAGCATTACCAGTATTCACGGTATGGTCAACCTTACCACCCATTGAGGTAAACGCGAACATAGAATTGTATCGTCGAATGTTCTTCAAAAAGTGCTTGCTTTCATTGTCATTTGACATGAATAGACTTTTATAATAAGGTGTCGCGGTTTTGTAATCCGGTAACACAACTTTGGCATAACCACAACATAACATATGACATATTTTGCCACCCTCTTTTCTTCCGCTTCCTTTCTCTGCGTCCCATAACTTTGCATAACAAACTTCACAAGTAATAACTTGATCACCGTGATCTAAATAATCTGTTAAAACATACAACATTATAGTTATATATACAACATTCATTACAATAATAAGATATACGTATTTAAGACTTATTATTTTTACAATATGTAGCAGTACTTATGAACAAACCTAACCTGTAGAAACACCTTTATAAGGATCTCGTACTACGGTTTCATCTGTGGTCAAGTCGATCATTGGTATAGGAGACGAAATACGTGCTTTGGATACCAACTTACGTTTGCCAGATGATAGCCTTTGCAAATTACGGTTGAATGATGATGTGCAGGTGGTTGATGTGATGCCAGTTGAAATATTATTCCCAATATCGTTTTTTGTCGTTGTACGATTGCTGGTACTACAAATATTGTTACCTGCTACAATTGACAAAAAAGCATATTAAAAATATCGATGCAAAACAATAAGAACATATTCCCAAATATATAAACATTAAGAAAAAGAAATACTTACTTGTTACAATACTTGAAAGACTTGAATTAACATTATTAGTCACCTCAGGAGTGGATTCAAAATTGTGAAAACCAATTTTGTTGACTATGTTATCAGATGTAACACACGGAGTGGAAGTGGAATTAATATTAGTGGAATCAATATTGAGGGACGACGATGTAGTTCCCACATTTGATTTCTTATTATCCAAGATTAATTTTCTTAATTTTCTTCTATGAGATGCCTCGTCTCGAGTAACAATTGGGAGGACAACTATTATAAAATCGTAGACAAATTGAAAAAATTATAATGAACAAACAATAACAAATCAAAATAGTTAGTTGTAGATAAGGAAAAAATAAGTCTCATTTTGTTAAAAAAATATATACATAAATTAATACCATTCGTTATGCTTGATAAAGGTCTTCTGCCTCGTCGAACTTTTAAGAGACACAAAAAAAAAATTGAAGAATTAATAAAAAATTCTAGCGTAATAGTGAACTAAGTAAGAAGGTCTAAAATAATATAAATGGACAATAAAATAATTAGTGCTATACCGTTAACAATGTCGGAGGATGTGTTTTCATTCCGGTGAACTGCGTATAAAAAAATATACATCTCTATCTATATACTCAAAGAACTAAGAAGGTAAAAAAACTGTAAAACTTTAAATAACTTACCATGCTGAGTGTTTTCTTTATCAACGTCATTGTATACGGAGACAATTTTTGGTCGTTTAGGCATTGCTATGAATTTAGAAAAAGAATTGTTAAATTACATAGTTGGTATGTTGAAACACATGTTAAGTAATATTTAATCAATCAATCGTAAATAAAGATTCATATAAACAATTTAACAAAAATACTTACATATACAAATAAGATGCTAAATGATTAAATAACAATAGACAAAAATACAAACTGAACAAACTAACCAAGTTGAAATGTTGAATACCGAGGTTGAAATAATCAAGGGAAAATGAGTGTTTTGATCAATTCTTATTGAATCATCCAATACGAAATGAAAGGGGGATATAGAAATCACAAATTGGAAGAAGTCTTTAATAATATATAGAGATAGAGATAGAATATAAAAAAATGGAAATATATTCATGTAATACGTTAATTTTAGAAGTTTTTAAATTGTTATGATTATGTTTCCATAAATGAATTTGATTGCCATATATTAAATTTTTTTTTAGGAAATTGAGATTTATAACATCTTTCAAAATAAATAAAAGATATGAACTGTGTAAATATGAAGATTGTAATTACTTACTATAATAGACATATAAAACACTAACAAAATCTAAAAACTATTACAAAATAAGTCATATTAGTATCATTACAAAAGATCTAAATAAAGTGAACCATGGGAAACGACGCAAATTTTTCATGTTCATAACCACAACCAACAAAAAAAATCCATTCAAAAGACTAACAAACAACTAACCAAACCATAGCTGTTTTAAACACACTTTATAGCAGTCTTCATTAGATTGAAGTTACACCGTTCAACACAATCTTCCTCTGTGAAGTTACAAATGTGAAATGCAACATGTGTCCAAACTGCAACTGGTTATCATCCATAAATTTCCTCCATCCATCCACAGCGTAACGTAACGTACAACGGTTTAACTCTGTCTTTGTGTCATAAACTTCAACATCACCATTCAAGTTCTGGACAGATATAGGTTGCAATCTATCAGACAGGCCGGCTCTATTAACAACCTCCACCGGAAGCCGCTTAATGCGTTGAAAGAATAAAAACTATAAGCAAATATAAACAATAATAAAAGTTTTAATGGTTGATCAGGTATAAAAGAAAAAGTACCAGCCTATATTCAGCTTTACGGCTAAAGTCGAAATATTCTGGATGAATGCCGATACGGGAAACTTTGTTTGCCTTCGTTGAACCCTTCTTTGGATGCTACACATTTTTATCAACAGTTAAGCATTTCTTTGCCTTTTATAAGGAAAATAATGTACAATACAAACGGATATTAGTACACTTAATATAAAATACATAAATTATTTAATACCTTGACAGTTTGATCAGATGTTGTATAACGTTTTCGGCCTTTGCATTGTTGGTTGAAATTATCAACTTTGACGGATCGGTTGACAGAAAGTTTACCTTTTCCCTTTCCTTTGACCTGTTATGAAATAATAGAGTTAGAACATGAAGTTTTTTTCATTCATGTATGTTTTTAAAATTTAAAGCAAAAATCTGTCAGCATCAAATTACATATAAAAAATGTAATAATCTTAAAAAAAAGGAAAATATACATCCAAGACTCACCTTCTAATTGATCTAATAAAGTTGGAGGTTATTTTTCAGACGTAATAAAGATGTTAAATTAATTGTACATTGTCATTTTTATTTAATAAATATTTGACTTGTAAACCAAAGAAATAAACAATGAAGTTCCAAAAAACTCGAATACAACTATTATGATATTTGAAACTATTCCATGGTGTTACTGATAAGGCAAATTGATTAAACTATGTATTTGTACAAAGAAACAAACAAAAAAAGTATAAAAGTAATAATATAAATGCAACCATTGGTTTAGTATCAGTAATAATGTTCGTATGGGTTAATTGTAGGTTGAATTCAAATAATTGAGTTATAATAGGCAATTGTCATAAATAAATTAATATAACAATATAATAGAGTCTGTAAACTTACATCTTGTCTTGTCGTGAAATGTAAGCCATCACCTACTTTCAACGTCTCTTTAACATGAACCTTCTTCGGTGTACTTGTCGGGACTGTTACTGATGTACTTTTAACAGATGTGGGCTGGTTATCATCTACCTCTATGTCCTGAAAAGATCATATTAAAAAAAAATTAATAGAAGAGTAAAAATGGATACAAAGTATAATACCTAACAGATTCGAACCTCCAAAAGCGCTTTATCGTAATCAGCCCTAGATATCTGAATTACATCATCATCATCATCATCAGATTCAACCTTCTTGCTCAACCTTATCTCAACCTCGTCTCGATACACCGTTAAATCAAACATAACATCATTAAGTTTTTCAAAAACCAATAAATCATCTTCTTGAACGCCAAGATCGTTGCAAAGTTGAGTCCAACCTTCTGAGAATACATAGTTTGAATTAACCTTACTTGTTGACACCGTCCACGGAGAACCCTTATAATTAACCTCATATGAGCCAGCCATTCCATCGTCTCCAAAACATTGTTGGACAAAAGATTCTTCAATCATCTACTTAATATGAAACATAACAAATTGAATGTTGACTATGTAGGTTATATTATTAAAAAGAAATACATGCTAAATATAAAGTTTAAGGAAAACTTAATGAAATTACGTACCGTATAACCCAATGTTAGATGACGATTAATTGTGAAATAAGATTGCTCACATACGCCATTAACATAAGATGAAAGATAGAGACCAAAATGGTTCATGGGACGAAATGACAGGAGACAATCTTTCTGAAGTTTGAGATCTGAAACAACTTCTCCCCAGCCGTCAGTTAAGACTGGCATACGTTTTAATCGTTTCAACATTAAGACCCAAATTTTCCCACTTGAGTGATATATACGCATCTTCCTATCGGCCCAATCCTCTCCGTAGAATTGATTAACAAAGCTAATAGGGACATCCTGTATATATATTAATATTAATATTAACTATATTTAGTATTATAAGTTTAAAAATTAACTTAAAAATTATATTAGTCTAACAGCGGAATTATAGATTACATAAAGATTACTTACTATACTCAATGAGGATGGGTTTAGAAGATTCTTTACAAATGAAGTATACATTTTGATACCTGCAACAATAATTTATTTTCAAATTCTCGTAGTTTAGCAAACACTAATATATACAGTATACAACAAAAAAACAATATATACATAACACTGCTTGGACTACAAAAAATGACGACTAAAATAATAAAAAACTCAAATTTATATGATTAACAAATTAAAATTTTATATGAATATAGATACATTATTATAAATAAATTTAGTGCATCAGCAATTTAAATTTTTAATACCAGTATCTATCAAAATTTAAGTAAATGATTACATACTTCTTCATGAACAAACGTTTATGAAAACTATTGGATGGGTATATAAACACCTTTTGAAGATAGCATAAACAAAACTAAACTACAACAGTATATTTCAAACAAATAAAGACTCAATCTTACAAAAAACAACAATATTAATGGTTAACTTTAGAAATACATCAATGAAGTGGTATAAAATCAAAGATGGAAAAGATTTAAAGTAAAGTTTATGACCGATCACAGGAACATAAATGTTGTTACCTTTAAGTGAAGATTAGAAACCCTAGTTTCGGTTGCCGGAAACCATTATGTCTGATGATTCCGGCGATAATCCAATATATAAACAACTTTTGAACATAGCATAACAAAACTAAACTACAACAGTATATATTAAACAATTAAAGACTCAATCTTACAAAAAACAACAATATTAATGGTTAACCTTAGAAGTACATCAATGAAGTGGTATAAAATCAAAGATATAAAAGATTAAAAGTAAAGTTTATGACCGATCACAGGAACATAAATGTTGCTACCTTTAAGTGAAGATTAGAAACCCTAGTTTCGGTTGCCGGAAACCTAAATGAATGATGATTCCGGCGATAATCCGATGATAAGATCCGGTGCCAATTTGAGTTCTCCTAGGGACGATAAGAGTGATAAGAAGGATGATTTGATGGTAGAGTATGGTAAGGACAAAGTCCTTATTTAGAACCGCCATATTGAATTTTACATATACATCCCCTATAGTTTGATTTCTGACAAAAATAAAATTGATTTAATCTATAATTACCACAACAACCTTTTACATTACATAATAGAATAGAATAATAATTATATGTTTTTAAAGATATGAAAAAGGAAGATAACACAAATAAGTAAAGTATTAGAAATAATTTATGGTAAGTGTATATTAAAAAATTTATAATGTATTAAATAAATTCCTTAAATACATTACATGTATAATAAAATTTAATTCAAATATCAACCAATAATAAAATTTTACGTTATATTTAAATAAAATAACAAATAATATTAAAATTTTATATAATAAAAAAATATATCTAAGTTTGCCAAATTAACGAATTATCATATTGGGTACTATATTTTAAGTAAGATTCATTATTTAAAGAAGGGATTATTTTTTTTAATATTTAAATAACGTAAAAAGTTGTTATCTTATTACTATGTAATTTTTTCTAAATACCAATTAATACATACGTAAGTATTAAATCATAGGTTCTTAAATTAAGTTATGTTACACAAAATCATATTAGCTCTTATATTTTAAATAATAATATCAATACTCAAACGACATATTATTAAAATGTTATACACCAAAAAAGAATAATGATGTCATATGTATAAGAAAAAAAAACGGGATTAGAAAAATAATTTAGCAAAATAACAATTGATATACATAACAAACAACTAAACAATAAAACAACCATGTTCATAAAAATCAACCACACAGTTATAACCATTGTCAAAATAAACATAAATATCCAAATACTTAAGAAAAAAACAGCCGATTTAATCAAATGTTCGAAATATAGGTGACTACTTTTCTTTCTTTGGAATTAGAAGAACTGCATCCACACCACCATCTTTACGCGACTTCGAAGAAGACTGCGAAGATACATCATCCACGTCATACACGGTTTCCAAATTGCGCTTCAAGTCACGCTCGCTGCTCGTATCAAAGTCAGCATCCTTCTGATCCAACGATGTTGTAAAGCCAACTTTAAACACATTTGAGCAAGGGGTTACATCGTCTCCCGTTTGGGATATAGAATCCTAGTTAAATAAAATAAACAAATAGGTATGAGTTATAAACATACAATTAACATATAATGAGTTAAAGTTGAATAATAGATAAGGTAAACGATACTAAACCTTAACAGGCAAATCATCATTACGATTTGAATCGGATGGTTCGACATTGACGGCTTCCTCATCAATAGGCTGATTTTGTAAATTTTTTTAAGTTAAAACAATATATGATATTAATTAGTAGTTAAACATTGTTGGAAGATTGTAATAATAGTATAAGGGTGAATTGGAATAAATATACCTGAATAGTGTCGAAATGTTTATCCAGCTCGGACAAAACAACCGGGTTATCAGTCATCTTGGAGACTGAGTATCCATCAGACTTCTTGCTGATGTTAAAAGAAGAAACAGCAATCTTGAAGGCAAACTTCATATTGAGTAATGAATTTAGCTCCTTTGGAAAGCTTCCTTCGTTTGCTAACTGTTGAAAAATAAAATATAATTAATATTTTTAAAATAAAAAAAAATATGATAAAATGAATTATTTACTACATACTTCAATGTTGTTGTCTAAAAGCTGATTAGCATTAACCTTCAAAAGCTTTGTCACCTCACGCTCAAACAATGTTAGACTCACAATACCAGTGCAATCTTGGACACGTATATAAAGCCTAATTCTGCAAAAAAATATAAATGAGATTAACTTATTTTGACAAAAAAAAAACAAAAAATGGTTAATACTTACCGTGGAATTGATGTAACGGTCCTTGTATTACAAATATCAGTCTTGCATTCTAAGACAGTAACCTCTTCAGAACCATCAGTACCATCTTGCTTTTCTTTAACAACAGTAACGGTTGAAACCTTTTTGTTGCAGTTTGTGCACGCGTTGTAAAACCACTCATTGTTCGATGCAAAACTCTTGATAGTGCCAACAATGACAACAAACATCGTCTGTGTTTAAGATATATATAATGTATTAAAAAAATTGATAGTGTAAAACATATAAAAAGTATCTGTTATCCGTGTTACCGTATCTATTGAGGTTAACGACCCAATGGGAAAAAAGGTGAGGTCAGAAAGGAACTCTTCAGTGGCAGACTTCGCAACAGAAGAACTTAGGCCAGAATAACTGGAAGACATTTCGGGAGAAAGTTTCTCGATAAATCTAGTAAAAAAATAAAATTTAATAATTTAGACTCACAGAAATGCATAGGAAATTTAAAAAAAATTATTAGGATAGTGAACCTTTGTTTAAAGTCAGCAACCTCATCAATATCACTGTTAATTAAGACTCGGGTGACAGTATACAAATTTGAAACAGACAAATGACCTACAGATGTATACATTTATTTTAATAAATGTAAACAATTATGCAAAATGTAACCATAAAGAAAAAAACACAATATATTTGAAGTAATACGATACCTCCCCAGAATCTGTATTTCCCAAACTGAATGATTACGACGACATTTTTTTCACCTCGATTGCTGCTCTCATACTCCATTATTTGATCCGCATAACCGTCCCAAAGTGTCACAAAGATCTGCTTATTGCTGAACATTATTGAAATCAATACAAACAAAGTAGCTGTTCAGAATACATAATATAAAAAAAAATATATTAAAGAATAAAAGTGAAGAAAAAATAAATAAATACTTCAAGTCTTCAAGCATAAAGGTGACTTTCTTCTGGTTTTGTCCATTATTAGTTTCCGTGTCTATCTCGAAGGGAAAACTTTTGACCACAAAACCAATTACATCTGTGGATAAGAATTAAATACTGTCAACAAAGTAAAAAATGTGTTATGTTTAGTTATATAGTTTTAATTGTATATCATACCAATTGGACTTTTAAAAAACTTGTTGTCAACTGTTGGATCCTCCACAACTGAATCAAACGGAGTAAAATCAAAACCCCATTCAGAACCAATAGCCTCGTGGCATTCCTCAACAAAGGTGTTGTTATTAAGGTTAATCTTCAAACCACCTTTAGCGTACTTGACCTTCTGACGATTCTCACCCAATGAAGGATTTCTAATCGTCAAACAACGCTTTTCTTCCAAAAGATGTTGATATCCAGAAGCGTTTTTAGCTAAGACAAAAGCTTGCATTTTTGTTCCCTGACAAACAACAACATTATGTTAGACAAATAATACGTACTTTGACAATTAACAGTATATGAACCTAAATTATAACTGTAACAACCCCAAAATTTCACTTGCGGAAACCCCGCGAGGCGCGTTACGCATCAGAGTTCGAGCCACCAATCACATTGAACCAATGATAAATATTTAAATAAGTCATGACATTATTTTACCAGAATAAGTTATCAACCTAATATTAATTCTCAAAAGTTGGGTAGCGGAAGCATGTAATAAGTTGTTTAGCAATTGTTTCATAATAATGCTTAAGACCAATGTATCAAATGTAATTTAATCTTAGAGCCTCGATCCATGACCACTCCAGCACTCCCAGATAGCAAGTTTCCCCAAACCAAGATACCTAAGGACCTGCGAGCATGTAACACACGTATCAGACAAAGCTGGCGAGTTCACAGTTTTAGAAAACGTTTGTTACCCGTTGTATGTAAAACAGTTCAATAACCAATGCAAGTAATATTGTTAATATCTCATTTCCGAACAATGACGGCTCCTGAAATACACGACTGCCCTTCCCACGTACTCCTATCTAGTACTGGGCCAGACTGGGTCATTAGTTCACCTCCGTCCTCTACAGGCACGGGGTGAGGGTGCCAAACCTAAGTAGCGCTACTAACTAATACCCGATGAGGGACTTACAAAAGATGATAGGTGAGAATATTAACCAATATACCCGTTTTTACCCAAAGACTTATCCCCCCCATGGGATACCCCCTGACTATCCCCAACCACTGGGACGCATGCTCGAATGTAGTGAACTCACCTTGGTTTTGCTCGGTAAGATCGTTTACTCGATTAACAGTTGACCAAACACGCCCTAAGATAAGTACCAACCACAATCAATCTCACTTGCACACAATCACATATTTTTACACAAAAGTAATTTATGCCCTTCTTACTCACATGTTACACAGTTATCGCGCAAATAACACAGATAAGGTTCAAGTCGTGACCAAGCAATGCATCAACTTAATATTTCAGGTAATCACCTAGCATACAGTGGTCCTAGACCCATTACACTTCCGATTCACACTACACACATTTCGTACAAGTATTCCAATCATAGCATGTTTACAATTTCAGTTGACATAACAAACAATTTACATTCAGCTCCTATGGTTTCGTGTTTGCCCATCACTGCCTAACATCACATTGTAGAGTTTTGTACCCGGCCCACACCGTAACCCCCAAGCCATTACATCATATCATCATGGGCTCTACTAGCCCAGCTTTAGTTCGCAGCCCAGGATTTATTTCCCAGGCCCAACCTAAACATTTCGCTTATGAACATATATGTGGCCCATGAATTCTTTTCAATATTAAACATGAATAATATTTCAAAGTAATTCAGAAAGTGTGCCCATCTCCTGCAACATATCATCATCACGGCATATGTCCATCCCATCACATACAACATTAGATAAGCATCTCTTGACCATAAACATATAAATTAAATAGTTACCCATCAATCATCATAATTGCCCTGCCCATTTACAGTTCATGCTATCAACTTTTACTAGTGGACCCAACATCATCATGGTTTGCTTGAAAAGACTACACACATGTACATACATGGCCGCCAGTTTGTCTGATCACCACTCATTTATAGATATTTATATATATATGGGGAATTCTTAGTTACAAGGAATTTGTTTACATGATCACTGACAAGGCATTTAAATCGGGTCCCACCAAGGCATCAGCCCTTTTATCATCATATGTAAAGTCTGTGGTTAAAAGGAATCATCATTCATACCACCCTACAACTAACTAGTAATATTATGTCTACATCATGCACATCATCAGAACTAGACTATACACATTGACATATTCAGATTTATAATAGCAATATCATTAAACATGCACGCATGAAATCAATCAAAAGGTGGTTTATACTGACCGAGGTCTTTGATGGCGGAAGAATATTTCACGGGGGGGGGGGGGGGGGGTTTCTCTCCTGCCGACGCGAGCAATATAGAATGTAGGGTTTGCTTTAAGGTTTTTATCTAATACCCTAACCTACTGTGCATATATATATAATATAAGGGTTTGGGTATAATATAAGGGTTTTGGGGCGGTTTGGGCTCTGACATAGGTGGGCTGCCGAGATTAGGTTGAAACAAGTGATGTATCGGGCTCGGATGTGGAGATGCGGCCCAGTCGTTGTGCCACCCAAATGTCAAAATGTTATTTAATAGTTTATCGTACAAGTCAATATAACAAGGTTATACGAATGGGACGTTTTAACATATAAGAGAAAGATAACGAGAAGCAAAGATCAAAAGATAAAGCGTTACCGACCTTGAAAGTTCGGGTTGTCACATCATCCCCAACTTGAAAGAAATTTCGTCCCGAAATTTGACAAGTAAGTACGAGAGAGTGAAGTGGCAATTCAAGATTGCTGCGGATTTTCCCCAGGTGTTACATCATCCCCAACTTGAAGAGAAATTTCGTCCCGAAATTCTCCAGTGATAATCATGGTTGGTTTCACCTCTTGAACCATAAAGTTTCAACAGATCCTTACATTCCTATGTAAACTCCGATCCACGTAATGCGGTTTAACAAATCCACACAATTGTCATACCGCTTATGCTAGCGAACCTTGACTCCTTAGTCCGTGTTTTCGATAGGTTCCCTGATAAATACAACTGTTCTGATGACTTCAGATTCCAACAAGGGTATCATAAGGGTTTCATCAGACAATACGGTCTTACATCCATGGCGTACATACCATTACAACAGTTATCCCACTCCATCAATTAGTCCGGGTTTGTGAGCCATGCCACCGTTGCATTCTAGTAGTTCGAATGTTCCCACGCGTCGAAAGCTAAGATTGCCATGTTTACTATAACGTACCGCACCCTCCTCGGTGATACTTTCGATTATGACATGTTCGTACACAACAAACTCCCAGAGTTTCTTAAGCTTATCAGTCTTCCTAGCAGCTACGCGTTGCCATAAAACAATTTCCGATCTAATCAATCTTCAAGAGTTTTGAGCTCAAGTCCTGGACCTGTGATTAGGTTATCACCCACCCAAAGATGAGCGTCCTTCCAGTACTACTCACAGCATGTCCTCGTGTGCAAGGATGGTTCGTTTACTCTGATCGTTTGCCCCACGGTGATGCGAATCGTCCATGTCTAGACGTAAGCCGAGGGTATCGTGTATTGCCTGTCATAAATCAGGTATAGCTCCAATATCAGAAGTAACAGAAGTTGGCACCTCGTGCATGAGGCCGCCTCTCTCAGAAGAACATCCACAGCTTGTGAAGACTCGCTAGTTTTCTTGATTGTAAGAGAGTGTGCTGGTTTCGTGAGGCAATATACGATCACCAGGTGATATCGGTTCCGTTCTGAGTTTTAAGTAAACCGATGACAATTTATGGTGTTTGTTCTCGTTTCCATATGGGTGTTTCTGGTTACTGCCCAAACAAGTAGGTTTCCGATGTTCCACCTTGACTTTCACACATGTCCCACATCGTTCATATGTAGCGCTATGGGGCCTTCCTGCCCGGTTATTCATACGAGGCTTAAAATCCTAATATCTCCTATCAAGTCCAGATTACTGGAATATCGGAGTCAGTGTACTCCGCTCAGTATGAGTTCCATATGGTTGCTGTATAGTGGGATCCACATTTGTTCAATGAGATAGTGAATATCGTCCGCCTTGCCAATAGTTGCTTCTCCATGACTTGCATGCACCCAGCTGGTGAATCTTCTTCCATCAGGTCTTCACTTCGAACAAGGTGAGTCTGGTCAGGTGTGTCAGAGTGAATAGTGAGCTGCAAGATCATGCACGTTCAGGTCTCACGGTCGTAACCATCCAAAAGTTCCATCCAGCGTTCTCATCAACTGATAAGGCTTCTTTCGTAGCCAGGGTACACGGGAGGCCCTTGTGATCGGTCTAAATAACGCGTTCGGTACCGCCCAAGAAATGCCTCCAAGTGAATCCAAAGACCACGATTCCTTCTACCGGTTGTGTGTGTCGTGCTGTTCTTCTTTATAACTCCATTACGTAGGTCGTCACTCTCTTGTGTTGCGTCGACGTGTAACTGGGACTCCGATTCAAACATGGTGATATACTATTGTATTACCCATACCCTCGGGTAAAACGATGCTCAGCGCTTTGCGGAGTGAAGATTCGAATGTTGGAAAGGCGTCCTCCTGTTCTGTCTTTCGCAATCACGTCACTCGGCTGTACTAGAGAGATCTAGGTTACGTGACCTCCGGAATCCTTGCGATTAACCTGCGGTAACATCAAGCGGGACCAGGTAATCGTTGTATCCTCGGGGAATTCTTCAGTGTCGATCCGTTTCCAACCAAAACGGGTCTTAGCGAGATCCATGTGCATCCCTGTTTCGTTGATTATACGACCCACCAAAGACACCTCTCGAATCCAAAAGTTATATTTATCTAGACTTTGTGCGGTATGGCTCCTCTCTCAGGGGCTCTTCTAATAAAATGCAAGAATGCCTGTGATGTCCTTTTTCTCTTGGGAAGGATTCGGAACTTCATCGAATAACATGGTTGGTCCACATGATACGTAAAGCTGCGGGTGTGATGACCACCCCAAAGGTCATGGGATACAAAGTCGCATGGCTGAATTGCGTCGGATGTGTCGCTTTAATAATCTTTTCCCCCTGGACGTTCATCTGATAAAGCTCGTTCCTTGCAACTAGTCGATGGGTCGTCAATACACGGTCATAGAAAACGGTTCCTTGACTGTCACCTTGATGAGTTCCCGATAATCAGTACACGCACCAAAAAGGCTCATCTTCCCGGACATATCTGGGGCTTTCCAACGCGAAGACTAGGTCTGACGACCTTCTTGCCGAACAGTTCTCATAGTGGCTTATACTGCTCTTGCACCCATCCTGATGCAAGACAGTAAGAGTACGAGTATTCGGAGCTTCCTCTGATCGTGAGATCAACGAGTTTCTGACTAATAATTGTGGTGATATGTCTAAAAGTTCTTCGAGTTGTACATTGAGATTAGTCACGACAATTGATAGATCCTCGTTCTTATCGCCCTTTGTCTGATTATTAGAGTTAGTTGCTACTATAGTGAGGTCATCCCTTCATAGACGCTTTCTGGGCTGTCATTGCCGACACGATGCAAATCTTCTCACCACTCTGGTACTTCAATGTATAAAGTGACGCTAAATTTCTTCACACAGGGTGCGTCCGAGTGATTTGTCTAGTTAATGAACCATTACTGACTACTATCTCGTAACCACCCAGGATAGTAGGAGTGAGACCGGTGTCGCGTGCCTGTCTCCCGTAGGGTCGAGTTTGTGTCCCAACTAACATGTGAGGTCGCAGTGACTTGCCATCAGCCTGTTCCATAACATGTTTGGTTTTGCGAATCATCAGAGTTAAACAGAATTAGGGCGAAACGATTTTCTACCCATCCAAACCACCATGTTGTTATTGTCCTATCGTTGCTCACATCAATCGTAACTCCCCTTCCGTGAGCACCACTACCGGTGTAATTGTTACAATCACGCGGATTCCTCCCGTACCGTCATCGCTCCCTTGGTTGTGGTTGTTTTGAATTACCAACGTCCAATGCGTGCCGAAGGCACCTTCATTTCCCTTACAGTAGGCTACTATTACAAGTACCTGGGTGTCACGAATACTGTTGCTCTAATGTTGGTGCTTGAAGCCGAACGCCACGTTCTTTCACCACAATGTCCCTCTCTTCACACTTCGTGCCGAGTTCCAAGGTACTACTTGTTGTGTTGGAATTTACACATCCCACACTAAGTTCTGTTGTCATTGCTAAAGTCCAGATTGGTTTGTAACAGTTGACCCCCACGAGTCGCTGTCCAGTGTTAAAAACTTAGATTGAAGTCAGTTCGCTGGTGTTCGTTGCTGGTAATCGGGGTCGTCCAAATACTGAAGTCGGTAGGATACTACACTCATCCTTTTGTCCATCATTCCAGCAAGTGATTCGAATTATTCCAAGTATGTTTCAAGAGTGTTGCAAAAGTGATCGCACTTCGAGGTTTAGAGCGTTAGTGTGTTGGGTCCAAACAAATGAAGATAAGTGAGGAAGGTAATAACCATTCATTCGACGCTACCACATCCAACTCAGGGACGTTCGCACAAGCACCTAGCATTCTACACAGTTTGCTAGGCGTTCTGATGGGTGTTCAGGCAATGTTTGTTAACATCGAGGTTCGTAAATGTTTGATGAGAAGTGAAAAGTTCGTGTTTCAAAAAGTTTGTGTTCATGTAAGAGTCACTCACTGCTATGCCTCCTATAGGCTGTTGTGTGTCACATTAATCAAATAATAGAAGTGAAAAGCCGTGTACACATTATAAGTGAATAGCCTCGCTGGGACTCGCATTATGGAAGTGAAAAGCCGTGTACACAATATGGGGGTAAGGATGCTTGGTACATTCCGTACCAGCTTGATAGGCTGCTAAAGCCTCAGCCACGCGGGTGTTGATTAGGTCGGTCAACTCAGCCTGAGTCATGGTGATGTTGCCACGTCCGTGTCCTCGTCCACTCATGTTTCTATAGTTGGGAATAAACCGATTTAGAGGTCGAAACGAGATGAGAGTCAAGTATTATACTGATATTTACGTACTACCAAGTTCACACATAGTAGGGTAGAACCCTCCTCACGCTCGATAAGTCTCACTGGGACTTGCATGCACCCCGCGTTATTATTAAGTGTGCACCCGTAATAATAAGGCAATTTGCATGCTTATCTCAGTGCTTCTTAGCTCGCGCTCAAAGTTTCCCCCGTTCAAACAACACAACAGATGATATCACAGGTCTATGGCTCGCATGAGTCGATGTGTGGGGTCACGCTATCAAGTCACTATGGTGCTAATTGTTTCAGTTCATATACGTTGTGAGTGTGTGGCTGTTAAACAAGTAATGTATAAAGTGAGAGAGAAACGAACCTTGCAATCTGGAGCAGAGTGTCATGATCGATTTTCGAAGTTGTTCGGTTATAGTCTGGTTTTCTAAAACGTTTTAAAACCTAGTTCACTATAACCAGTGGCTCTGATACCAACTGTAACAACCCCAAAATTTCACTTGCGGAAACCCCGCGAGGCGCGTTACGCATCAGAGTTCGAGCCACCAATCACATTGAACCAATGATAAATATTTAAATAAGTCATGACATTATTTTACCAGAATAAGTTATCAACCTAATATTAATTCTCAAAAGTTGGGTAGCGGAAGCATGTAATAAGTTGTTTAGCAATTGTTTCATAATAATGCTTAAGACCAATGTATCAAATGTAATTTAATCTAAGAGCCTCGATCCATGACCACTCCAGCACTCCCAGATAGCAAGTTTCCCCAAACCAAGATACCTAAGGACCTGCGAGCATGTAACACACGTATCAGACAAAGCTGGCGAGTTCACAGTTTTAGAAAACGTTTGTTACCCGTTGTATGTAAAACAGTTCAATAACCAATGCAAGTAATATTGTTAATATCTCATTTCCGAACAATGACGGCTCCTGAAATACACGACTGCCCTTCCCACGTACTCCTATCTAGTACTGGGCCAGACTGGGTCATTAGTTCACCTCCGTCTTCTACAGGCACGGGGTGAGGGTGCCAAACCTAAGTAGCGCTACTAACTAATACCCGATGAGGGACTTACAAAAGATGATAGGTGAGAATATTAACCAATATACCCGTTTTTACCCAAAGACTTATCCCCCCCATGGGATACCCCCTGACTGTCCCCAACCACTGGGACGCATGCTCGAATGTAGTGAACTCACCTTGGTTTTGCTCGGTAAGATCGTTTACTCGATTAACAGTTGACCAAACACGCCCTAAGATAAGTACCAACCACAATCAATCTCACTTGCACACAATCACATATTTTTACACAAAAGTAATTTATGCCCTTCTTACTCACATGTTACACAGTTATCGCGCAAATAACACAGATAAGGTTCAAGTCGTGACCAAGCAATGCATCAACTTAATATTTCAGGTAATCACCTAGCATACAGTGGTCCTAGACCCATTACACTTCTGATTCACACTACACACATTTCGTACAAGTATTCCAATCATAGCATGTTTACAATTTCAGTTGACATAACAAACAATTTACATTCAGCTCCTATGGTTTCGTGTTTGCCCATCACTGCCTAACATCACATTGTAGAGTTTTGTACCCGGCCCACACCGTAACCCCCAAGCCATTACATCATATCATCATGGGCTCTACTAGCCCAGCTTTAGTTCGCAGCCCAGGATTTATTTCCCAGGCCCAACCTAAACATTTCGCTTATGAACATATATGTGGCCCATGAATTCTTTTCAATATTAAACATGAATAATATTTCAAAGTAATTCAGAAAGTGTGCCCATCTCCTGCAACATATCATCATCACGGCATATGTCCATCCCATCACATACAACATTAGATAAGCATCTCTTGACCATAAACATATAAATTAAATAGTTACCCATCAATCATCATAATTGCCCTGCCCATTTACAGTTCATGCTATCAACTTTTACTAGTGGACCCAACATCATCATGGTTTGCTTGAAAAGACTACATACATGTACATACATGGCCGCCAGTTTGTCTGATCACCACTCATTTATAGATATTTATATATATATGGGGAATTCTTAGTTACAAGGAATTTGTTTACATGATCACTGACAAGGCATTTAAATCGGGTCCCACCAAGGCATCAGCCCTTTTATCATCATATGTAAAGTCTGTGGTTAAAAGGAATCATCATTCATACCACCCTACAACTAACTAGTAATATTATGTCTACATCATGCACATCATCAGAACTAGACTATACACATTGACATATTCAGATTTATAATAGCAATATCATTAAACATGCACGCATGAAATCAATCAAAAGGTGGTTTATACTGACCGAGGTCTTTGATGGCGGAAGAATATTTCACGGGGGGGGGGGGGGTTTCTCTCCTGCCGACGCGAGCAATATAGAATGTAGGGTTTGCTTTAAGGTTTTTATCTAATACCCTAACCTACTGTGCATATATATATAATATAAGGGTTTGGGTATAATATAAGGGTTTTGGGGCGGTTTGGGCTCTGACATAGGTGGGCTGCCGAGATTAGGTTGAAACAAGTGATGTATCGGGCTCGGATGTGGAGATGCGGCCCAGTCGTTGTGCCACCCAAATGTCAAAATGTTATTTAATAGTTTATCGTACAAGTCAATATAACAAGGTTATACGAATGGGACGTTTTAACATATAAGAGAAAGATAACGAGAAGCAAAGATCAAAAGATAAAGCGTTACCGACCTTGAAAGTTCGGGTTGTCACAATAACATACGTATATGAACACTTACCTCACTGTCCATGACTATCATATCATAACAATACACTTTTCTAGCGTTATTGAAATCAGCTCTTGTCCACAAACGAACAATGCGTATTCTTATGGTATAGTTATCAACATTGAGGTCCAAATTATTCAACAATGTGATTGCACCTTCTTCCATTTCTGTATAAAATTCAAAGTAAAGCTTAGAAAAAAAACACTATATACTAACACATTGTAATAAATTATAAATCAATATCGTATAGAACTGTCAATGGTATTCTTACCAAAGATTATGAAAAATGATAGAAAAAATGATGAATAGATAAGACTGCTTAAAATGTGAAATTTTTAAAGAATATTTATAATAGGTAGGCAAAGTTAATTAAGTAAACATTGTAAAGTATAAAAATTTAAAATATCGAACACAATCAATTATAATATACGATGAAAATGGAAATATGTAATATGAAGGTATTTTCTAAAAATATAGTCAATCAATCTAAATGTCCAAAAATATGGTATATGTCTTAAAAATTAGAAAATGAAATGTAACTAACCAACTTAATATACGGATTGTCAATATTAAATTCCTTCATAACCTTTAATTGAATTTGAAACTATGGAACATTCTACAACTTTAGCAGTTTTAAACACAGCATTGAACTATGACATATCACACATTGAAGAACATATCCATATAATGGCCATAACTACGTATACTAAATTTGTATATTTTTTTGGCTTATTATAGATTTGTAAACGATTACACCGAATAAAAAACACATGGGGCATATTAACATTTTCAATAGTTGTTAATTTGAAATTGCAAGGAACGGAGGGAAATTTGATGATTAGTAAATTTCGAAATAATGAAAACATTTATAAATATGCAACCTACTATGTAGTACCTGACTTCCTGCAATTATTATATATAATAAAGAAAACTATTCTGGAAGGTTTATAAAATGTTTATAATGTAACAAATTAGTGTAATATGCTGAAGATATAATACTAAGTTCATAATACTTTTTCATATATGCAAAGTTAGTTTATATATTGTTTTTTTTTTTACATATTTAGCTGTAAACAATAATCAGCAATGTTATATAAAAGTAGTTTGAATATCGTGGTTTTATCTATGATAAAATGTTTTAGTGGGAATATTAATTACTAAAATTATATATTATACTTTTAAGTATTTTCTTACAGTGGTTAAAATAAGAAATAGATTGAAAGATACATAAAAACTTGAAATTAAAGTCCAAAAACCAATGTTATAACCAAAGAAACTTGAAAGGCCAAAAACATGCCCTAATTGTCATATATCTAATTACTACGGTTAACGTAAGTACAACCCTCTCAATAGTCAAGACCTGCTCATTTTCATCAAAAGAAAAGTGAACCTCGTCACGGACCTTAATTTGAGCGGCTTTCATGAACTTCTTCCAAGAGGTTAAAGCGTATCGATAACCACGACCATTGGTTCTTCTTTCACGTCTGGTACCATTAGTAATCTGCATTGGCGGGTCCAGATGCAAAAAATTTATGGTCAAATCTTTTAACCCTTCATGAAGCCTAGCCATGCGTGAAACGTGATCAGGAATTCTCTGTATTTAAATAAAATTAATAAAAAATATTAAAACTCGATTAAATAAAATAAAATAACATAAAACTTATGTGTTATATCAGTTTTGAAAATGATATCAAAACTTACAAAATAATCTTCACCAGCCGTACGAACAAACCGAGTAACACCACCATGTATTTGTTCTTCAACTTCATTATCAACATCTATAGGTGCAACCTCAATCTGCAAATTAATATATAAAAAATGAATTACATCCTGATATCTATAATACATAGAAGTAAGTACATATATTTAATTTACCTCATGAAAATCTAGGTTAGGACATGTGATTTCAACACCGTTTTTTCCAAAGACTTTCAAATAGAAAAAGTGTCCAAAACCTTTGGTGAATAAGAAATAACAACCAACCTCCAACTGAAACATACTAATAATTACATCCATACCAGCGGAAAAACCGACTTTGCCGTCATTAGTTACAATGGAAACGTTAAACGTTTGGTTGTCGATCATCACAGTAGAGGTTACATCATTTGACGAAAAATCGTAAATCTTGGGGAAAATACATTCAGGGATGACCTGTAGGATGAAAAAAAAAAGGTTAGTATGTATAGATTTATAAATTATAATTAAATACTTAAGGAAAAATAAAATCACATTTGTCTTACATAAAAATTGCATGATGGAGGTAGCATATATGTCCAGAAAGACCCACGACTAACACCATTCTGATAAGTTGTTAACTTAAAGGTAGCATGATCTAAAGGATTAAATACTACCAAACATCCCTGAGTTAGACCCAAGTGTTCAACAACATTGGACCATCCATGAAAAAAAATAACTTCCCTTTAGACGCGCTTAAAAAAACATTAAAGTCACGACCATCTTCAATGTGTATCATAACATTAGTAGGGCCTTTGTCAACACCCCATAGTTTGGAGGCCGCATCATCCGGAATGGACTAATAATATAATGAAATGGAAAATGAATTATAAATATTTTCAATTAATATTTTTTCGTATACCAGAATAAGTTGGTCTGCTCGATTCATTACCCTACAGAAACAGGGTCCTCTGTAACTGAATTACATAATAGAATGTTAAGAAAATATAACAGGAAAAGGGGATTGTTAGAAACTATAAAATATATACACATAATACCTTGATGAACGTTCACCCATACTAAATACCTGCAAAAAAACAGGATACAAAAAAAAAATCAGATCTAATATATTTCAATAAAAATAATTAACAAAAAAAGGATTAATGAATAAGTTGAAGAATGAGTTGTATAACATCAAAATAACCATAATAAGAAAATTAAAAAATTGTATAAATAGTTAATTAATAAAAATATAAATCTCATAACAATAGATAATATAATTTTTGCTTCAATCAGTTGAATCAGTATTTGTATAACAAATGTATTTAGCCAAATTCTAAAAAGTGATTAGGTTTTATGATATCGATACCACTTGAAATATTAATTACACGGTTAAATAGAACATAAAAACCAAATAACTATAATTGTGGTTATATATAACGAAAATTCTAAATAGTGATTATTGTTTATGATATCGATACCACTTGAAATATCAATAACACAGTTAAATAGAACATAAAAACCAAATAACTATAATTGTAGTTATATATAATAAAAAATACAAATGTTAAACAGAGGTGCAATATACTTACCGATGCTTGTATTTGGATATCGATACCACTTGAAATATCAGTTACACAGTTAAATAGAACATAAATAATACAAAAAACTCTATTGAGGAGTCGTTGTATATACTGACCGATGCTTGTATTTGGAGGTATGATGATGAACAAAAAAAAGAATACGCTTCTCAAGTGAAGGATTGCAACATTATACTAAAAACAATTTTGTATATATATGGAGTACAAATGGAAACGGTTCCAAAATTACCTAAAAAAATTAAATATTATTCATTCAAAAAGGCAAGTTTCCATATATAATGAAGTTAGGGCGGTTAAGGAATATACAGGAAATCTGTGATGAGAAAAAGAAACAATCTGTCGACGAAGCAATCAGTCAGAGAGATTCGAAGAAACTATTTTGAGGAGTCGTTGACATTGCCGAGGAGTGTAAGAAAATTATATAGCTTAACATTTCCTGAGACTCCTTGGCAACATCAACGACGCCTCAATGTTCCAAGCAAAAAACTTTCACTGATTTTTTATTCAACAGAAAGTTTCTTCTTAACAAAACAGGTTTAAACGCGAAATATAACTTACTGGATAAGTCACATGGATATTATAATAAAATACGTTAGTAAAAAAGCATATACCTTAATGAAGAAGGGACAGGCATACTATAAACCTGCAAAAACAGGTTTGAATGCGAATAAAAAATCAGATTTTATTTTGAATTTCAATAGTAATGTTAATCATCATAAAGCATCAGATCTTCATAGAAAATCATATACAGGCTAAAATTTAAAGGAAAAATAACAAAAAAAACAACAAATCAAACAGATCTTATATTAAAAACAATATATTCAAAGACTTTATGGTGCATACAATACAGAATCAATCAAAATTAAACGTTTTTTGACCAAGAAACAGTGATATCAGCTTATCATTTTAGGGATTTGAATAAATCTAGCATAAAATTAAATAACAATAACATAAAGATCTGGAATATGAATAAACAACAAATTTTTGACCATGAAACTGTGATATCAGCTTATCATTTTAGGGATTTGAGTAAACATAGATTCAATTTCAATAACAATAAAATAAATATCTGGAATATGAATAAACAACAAATTTCAATAAAAAATTAAACATTTTTTTACAATGAAATTTTGATATCAGCTAAACATTTTAGGGATTTTAACAAATCTAACATCAAGTTCAATAACAATAACATACAGATCTGGAATATGAGTAAACATAAAATTTAATAACAACATAATAATGTTACTAAACATTATAAACAGATCTGGACTTAGAATCGGACTTAGGGTTTCATACACATAACAATACGAAATTTATTCAAAATTCAAAAAAAAGTAACAAAAAACAGAAGAGATAAACCGATTTAGTGATATGATTAAACACAAAAATGCATAACAAAAACAAAAAGCAAATAATCATAAAGAACAAATCTATAATGACAACCGGATCTAGGGTTTGTTGTACAGAATAACACTTTTTCAGAACCAATATAAAATTCAGACAAAAAAAAAGGATTAAACTAAGAAATAAACAATCTACACTTACAAACTTTCGATATGGATCAAAGACAACTATCAGGAATCGATTGAAGAAGATGAACTTGAAAAGAATCGATTGAAGAGAAGGCGGTGGTAAAAAAGATAATTGAAGAGAGAGAGCGGTGAAGGTAACTGATATTTATTAGCATTGAAGAAAATGAAGGAATATGGAAGAAAAGAAGAATGGCGCCCAAAGTCACAATTATCTGGCCAAAGAGAGCTGCCACATCATGGTCAAATGGTCAACCTTTATTTTGCTTTAGTATAGTAGATAGATATTGTAGGGTCAAGTTATTCTACAAAGGCTTCTAATTGTAAGAAGTATAAGAAGGATTTATAGAGTGACAAGTGTCTAATAACCTAAAACTAAACCCACTACATCACCACCAAAAACCTAAACACCCACCCCCACCCCACCCACCACCACTCAAAAACCTAACCCCCCCCCCACCAAAAAACCTAAACCCCCCCCCCCCTGGGGCAAAAAAAAAAAACTATACCTCACCAAAAAACCTAACCCCTCCACCCCCACCCCCCAAAAACCTAAAAAAAACCTAACCCCCCCCCCCCCCCCACCCCCCCCCCCCAAAAAAAAACCTAAAAAAAACCTAACCCCCCCACCCCACCCCCCAAAAACCTAAAAAAACCTAACCCCCTCCCCCCACCCCCCAAAAACCTAAAAAAAAATCTAAAAAAAACTAAACACCCACCCTCACCCCCACCCAAAAACCTAAACCCCCACCCCCTCGGCAAAAAAAAAAATTTTTTTTTTTTTAGGATGGGTGATATGGGGGGGGGGATGGGGGTGGGGGTTTAGGTTTTTGGTGGTGGTGGTGGATGTTTAAGGTTTTTTTTTTTTTTTTTTTTTGTAGTGGGGTTCTTTTTGTGTAGTGGGTTTTTTTAAGGTTATTGGACACTTGTCACTCTATAAATCCTTCTTACACTTCTTACAATTAGGATTCTTTGTATTTGATCCTAATCCTGATATTGTAATATACAATTATATTTTGAACTGACGCATCACCAAATCACGCCGTTCAAGTAATAGTTTCAATACTTTGTTACGTACATGAACGAAGTAATATTACACATAAAATAATATAAATCCATGTGTTCCATTCTCACATGCACCATTTACCCTTCATGTAACCGTCATCAAGATTCCTCACAGCCGCCATTCTCAAGTAAGAATTCTTCTTCTTCATCCTTTTAATTGTAGAAAAATCCATTTTAAGCAAATTAAACCAACATCACAGTTTGTTCGATTTGTGATATCCTTCAACAAACCTTTTGAAAAATGATTTTTTTTTTCAAAAATAATATATGTGAAACAGGGTTGGAAGGTTTGTTCAAATTTTGTGCCAACAGAGTAGCCCAGTAACAATTTTAATTCTTTTAAGTTAACCCAAATAAACTTGAATTTGATTATATCAGAGGAAATGTGTAAATGATAAAAACATTCTGTTTACATCACAATTTTCAAAGTCCAGATATCTTTTGTTTAGCCCCTCTAAATTATTTATGGTTATGTTTGATTTTAAAGTTTTTTTTTGGTTAGACTTTATCTGAAGTTGATGACGAATATGAAGATCCCCTTTCCGGCCAGCCCTATCAACATTTGAATTAAGAAGCCCACCCACAGGTTTGAAGCGAAGATAAGTTTGAGAATCATTAACGTGTTGATTTGTATGAGTTTTTATTGCATTCGAATTTTGTCTATTGTCATTTGTTGCGTATTAACCAACCAAAGAGTTCAATCATTTGCATTACAAAATCAGCAAGATTTAACTAGATTAAACTTTTAAGTAAGTGATTTTAAAATGCGAGACATGAACTAATTAAAAACTATTATGAGCTTGGCTGGATATATGTGCATTTTGATAATGGGCACATATGTGATTTTGAATAATTATAATGAAATAATCAACTCTAATAAAACATGGAGAAAGTGTATCGTACGATTGGCCTTAACGTACTTTACGTACGCGAGTATAAATCGCACGTTATAAAAAAAGTGCGTTTGTGAATCTGGGGAATCGCATAGGGGGATGAAATTGCATGTTGTGTTTTATGGGGTGAAATCGCATAGGGGATGAAATCGCATGGGGGATGAAGATCTGACGGCTAGGGTTATCGCGTACGCAATGTACGATAAGCCATTTTGTACGTTAACTGGCCTCATAAAACATGTCATAGATAATAATGTGGTTTAATGTTGAACTATTTGAGTCTTAGGAAAATGCTCATTCTTTATAGAAATAATAAATACAATGACCAATAATGATGTATTTGTGAAAAAGGTAGCATTGTTGAGAAATTATAAGTTTATAAAAAAAGTTCTTTGAATCTTGGTTAAACGAGTAAATATGTAATGTAGTTTTATCATATACATTCAATTTTGTATTTGTGGGTGTGAACAAAATCATGGAAAAGAATGCTTACCAAAGAGATATCCAATTTTGTATTGGTTAAATAACTCTTTATGATTTGATGAATTATAAAAACCTTAGTCCTATTTCATACATTATTACCCATTTGACCCGGTTAGGAAGTATAAGGTATTCATATGATTTCCACATTGAATACATGCTAATGTTTGTGATTTCTTTTTAGACATATAAGAATGTTGCTCAGTTGACGCATGTGAGTGAAATGGAAAAAAAGATAGAAGCTTTGTGTAATCTCTTTTCGGATCGATTTAAATGTTTCTTACGTCTGATGTAGTCCGATTTGGTGAAAGGAATTTACTAACTCCAGGTTACTTTATTTTAAAGGTAATACAATATACTGATGTGGTGATTATGATTACTTTTGAAACAAATCAGGTATGGTGATATACTGTGGTATGATGATTACTTTTTAATGTAATCTAATTATGGTGTCATTTTTGAACTAGCCTATTGCTTTTGATATAATTGTAAATTGTTACCAAGGAAGTGGATCATAATGACTTTGTTCATAAAGGATTCTTCAACATCCCGCAGCAACGCATGGGTTAGCGTCAACTTGTTTTGATTAAAAACCAGCTCGTTCCTTCCTTTCCAAATGCACCAACATGAAATAATCGCTAAACCATGAATGATCTTTTCCGCCTTCTTACCAACCTTTAGAAACTTGTGGATATCCAATATGTCTATGAACTCAAAAATGAATATCGGCGGGATTTTGCACCAAGCACTAAAATCCGACCAGACCCTCATCAATACCGAGCAAGTAGTAAATAAATGCTCCACTGTTTCCTCGTACTCATCGCAAAAAGGGCACATAACCGAATTAATTTCCACATTTCTTCTTCTTAAATTGACTCTGGTAGGGAGCCTGTCCAGATTGCCCAAGCCATAATATTACATTTGAGGGGCACCCATTTACACAAGTCATACGTAACAAGTTAACAAAAAGTCTCATAAAATACATGTGTTAAATAAAACTTAACGACAAATTAATAACTTTTTTATACAAGTATCAAGAGTACCGAACTACAAATATACAACATAAATCAACGATAAAAATTTATTCAAACGACATAGCACTTGAGCTCAAACAAAAATCACGTGTCAAATGGGCAATCAAAGGGAATGAGAATACCTCATTTTTTCATGGGGTCATTAATCAAAACATTCTAAGCAAAATAATTAATGGGGTTTTGGTTAGGGGTGAATGGGTCATAGACCCGGATAAAATCAAACAGGGGGCGAGAAAGTTTTTTGCTTTCAAATTTTGCGAGCCGGGCCTTTGTAGACCGGATTTTGTTTGCTCGGATATAAAAAAAAGTGTCCGCTGATGAAGCGAATGGGTTAGTAATCCCATTCTCATTGCAAGAAATAAAAGATGTGGTGCGGGATTGTGGAAGAGACCATGCCCCCGGGCCGGGTGGCTTCAATTTTGGCTTCATAAAACACTTTTGGGAATTATTGAAGGACGACCTTTTCAATATCATGCACAAATTCTACTCGGATGGGGAGATAAGTCGGGGATGTGACTTTGTTGGCTATAATCCCAAAAGTTACTGATCCTATTTCTTTTAACAATTATCGACCTATTAGCTTAATCGGGTGTATCTCTAAAATTATATCAAAAGTCCTTGCAAATCACATAAAAAAGGTGGTGGGGTCGGTTGTTTTGGAATGTCAATCCGGTTTCCTAGCCAATAGAAACATATTGGATGGACCTTTAATTTTAAATGAAATAATATCGTGGGTTAAAAAGGTGAGAAAATAAGCCTTTATTTTCAAAAACGATATTGAAAAAGCTTATGATATTATTAATTGGGAATTCATTGACTCAGTTCCACTTCAAATGGGTTTTCCCGGGTTGTGGAGGATGTGGGTGAAAGGCATTTGAAATCATCTAGAGCCTCTGTCCTTATAAATGGCTCCCCCACTCTTGAGTTTCAATGTTAATGGCGAGTACGTTAAGAGGATCTATTGTTCCCTTTTATTTTCATTATTTGTGATGGAAGCATTGACATGCTTCCTAAATAAAGCCAAGGCGGTGGGTTTAATTATGGGCATCCAATTGCCAAACCATCGTCCCTTCGTTGCTCACTTGATGTATGCGGATGACGTCGTTTTTATGGGTGAATGGGGTGAAAGTAATATCCGTAACATAGTCCGCTTAATGAGATGTTTCTATCTCATTTATGGGCTAAAATTAAGTCACACTAAATAAGTCTTTTGGGTATTCGGGTTGAGGAGATGGCAGTGGAAAACATGGCGAATATTATAAAGTATAAGGTTGAGATGTTTCCATGTACATATTTGGGCTTACTAGTGGGAGTGAATATAAATCAAACAAAGAGTTGGAAATGTGTGATGGATTGTTTTAAAGCAAGATTAACAAAGTGGAAAGCAAAAACATTGTCCATTGGGGGGGGGGGGGAGAATTGCTTTGTTATAGTCGGTTCTTGATAGTCTTCCCTTATATTTTTTTTCTCATTATACAAGGCTCCTAGAGGTGTCCTAGACACCTTAGAAGCCCTTAGACGCCGGTTTTTTTTGGGAGGAAATGATGAAAAAGCTAAAACATGTTGGGTGTGTTGGGAATGAGTAATCGGCCCACTTGAAAAGGGCGGGCTATGGTTGGGTTCCCTCCGTGACATGAACATAAGCTTGTTGATGAAGTGGTCGTGGAAGTTTAAACCGGAGAGCAATAACTTATGGCGAAAGATCGTCGTGGCAATACACTACCAAGAAAACTCATGGTCCTATTTGCCAATAAAAAAAGGTCTTGCGAGGGTTTGGAATGGGGTACGTAAGCTGGGAAAGGAGTTGGTTGACCATAATAATGTAAACATTTGCAACTTGATCAAAGCCAAACTTGGGAATGGGGGGTCTGTGCGTTTTGGATTGATTTTTGGCATGAGGATGGGCCATTAAAGGATTCTTTTCCAGCTCTATTCAACCTAGAAAACAACAAAAAATGCAACAGTAGCAATGAGGCAAATAATTGGGATTGGAAGAGAGATGTGTGTACCACAAGTGAACGAGTCGAATGGAACAGGATCCAGACGGTGGTATCTGATATATCAATACTAGCTGGGCAGGATAAATGGGAATGGAACCTGAATGTAGGCGGTGAATTTTCGGTTGCTTCATGTCATGAAATGCTCCGGAAACATGCGGTTCCTTATTACCCTTATACGTGCGTTAAATGGGTCTAAAAAAATTAATGTTTTTGCATGGAGGGGTTGTCACACCCCCAAATTACCACATGCGGATCTCACTGCGAGGCGTGTAACGTACCAGGATTTAGCCACAAATCACGTTGAACTAATAGTAAAATATTATTTAACACAAACGTCATGTCTAACATGAAAAGTGAAATTCTTAAATATCTATATAACAATCATGTGTTCAGCGGAAGCAAATGAAACTGTTTCAACATTTTCAAAACAAATTGTTATAAATTGAATAATGTTAATCGTTTGCATCAAGTAGCACGCCCCCATGACACTCCTCGCTCCTCAGACTGCAAGTTCCAAAGCTTGATATATCTAAGAACCTGCAAGCATGCAGAAAAAGTGTGTCAACATAAAGTTGGCAAGTTCACAGTTTTGTTTAGCGTAAAACAAGTAAGTGTTTAGTTTAAAGACATGTTACGAATAATAAACTCGGTACCGATTGACTGTTCTGTTTTTGGTGCCCTCATCAATGTCTATCATCATTGATAAAAGTGTTTAAGGTCATTAGTTCACGCCCGGCTCCCAGCACGGTGTGAGTTTTGTCAGCCCTAATAGCGCTATCAACTAATACCCCGTTCCCCCAGGCAACTAGCTCGGTATGTAAGTAGGTACTTTCGTGATAGAGTTTGAGTTTATTAACCAACATCGAATTTAAACTACAACATATAGAAAAGTATTCCTCCTAGGAATAATAGTTTAAAACGTATTTCTCCCAGGAATAGTAGTTTGCTTGTTTGTCCACCCGGGACGCATGCTTGTGAAAGAGTAGTGAACTCACCTTAGTTTGTTCAGTATATGTTAATGTGTTTCTAGCATTAAAAATAAATGTTAGGTCCGTTACACGCGACCTATTGTACAACATTGTGTAAGTAAGTATTCAAGTAGGGTTTGCAATACCCTAGCATTGTTCAGTGTGATCAAGTTTAACTTACAACATGTATAACTCGGACATCATGTATCGCATAAGTGTAAAGTTGGGCCTTCCTTATATTATATATAATTCGGTCCAATGAATTATAATATATCCTGTCACACCCCAACCGATGGCGGAAACATCGGGATGAGACGAAAACAAATCGCTCAAAGCATCAAAAGACTAATGGTGACAATATTATTAAATCAAATTTCATAAATGCTAAAAATGTCATACAGGATTCAAAACATCACCAATTGTATTAAACCAAAATAAGATTTAAATATTTTTTTTTATTTCTAAGGTGTGTTTCTATGTTCACCCTAGCTTGATTCTTCGTCATCTTGTCTATCAACCTGTAACATGTATTAAAATATGATCAACAATAATGTTGGCGAGTATACTAGTTTTGATACATAGCATAATAAGAATAAAATGTTTAACGTGCTCATACCCAACATGAATAATGTATACGAGTTACTAATATGCTGGGCTAGTGTAAACTATATGTCAAACCCAAGTTTCTAACGCAATCGTGCCTTTCCTACATCGTCAAAACGAAGAGGAGGTTAACATGTTTTACTTAACAATACCCCAAGACTCAAGGGCGGTGCGTTAATCCTATAGCGCTGTAATTGTCAAGGTAGGCTAGCAGAGTTAATGAGCATATAGATACAAGTGTACACATAGCATATAAGACGAACAAGTATCGCATGTTTTCATGTTTAAATGTGGATAGAGTGTGATTAAAATAAGTTTCAAGTGTTGCGTGTTTTTGTATATTGTACATGTTGCACAGAAAGTGTTTAAACGAAAATGGGATTTTGTATACTCTCAGTTTTGCGTAGATTTCCATGAAAACCGAGAGTGAAATTGATGAAGTCTCGAGATTATGCTGTAAGAGGTAAACTAGAGTATAAGATTACAGATGTGAAAGAGTGCTGGATCAGATTGTTAAAATACGCGAAATAAAACGAGTTGGAGCACAAGGCAGTCCATTCATATGAATGGGCATAGTCTCTTCTTACGAATGGGCGTTCCTGTCTAGTACGAACCTGCTGTTTAAGGCATGATACGGACTAATTTGGATGTTAAACAGAAAGGTAAATGCTTTAAATAGTAACTAGAATGATCGGGTGTAAAAACTGAGGCTGAAACAGAAGATAAAATAGTTGTGTTTGGTTAACAGTGTGGGTTCGTACGAACCGGCCTTGTGGGTTCGTACAAATAGGTCTTGTGGGTTCGTACGAACGGGCCTTGAGGGTTCGTATGAATCCACTGTGTTTGTTCCGAAACGTTTTAGTTTTTATCTGATTTGATTGAAAATGTTAAAGTATTCATTTAATTTGCTTAAGTTAGTAAATAAAATGTTTAATTAATGACAAATATGCGTGAAAACAGAACTGAAACCAAAACAGAAAATATGAAGCAAAGTGGGTTCAAACGAACGGGCATAGTCCCTTCGTACGAACACACTGTTCTTGCTGAAAAATTATGTTCGATCCAGAGAAACAGACCGTTTCTTGATGAAAATTAATCCTAATGCATGCCCTTAACTATGGGATGAGTTGAGAGTCTGATGGATTCCGATTCCACCAAGACTGTGTAATAATCGAAAAAATAAATCAAGTTGTAAAATGTCTTGATTTCATATAACTTTGGTTCAATCTTGTTTGTGTGATGCTCCACAACAGATTGCCCAAGCAAAACGAGTGAAAACCATCAACAAGATTGTTTGAATCAAAGAAGTTTTGTAAAAGTTCAAGAGTGTGTGATTAAAACTTCAAGAAATGAAATGAATATGAAAAAAGGAGGGGAATCTTACAAAGCATCTGGTCGCCAAGAGTAGCTTGAGAGTGTTTGCAAAGAAAATGGCGAGTTGAAGTGGAGAATAGAGGGTCTATTTATAGATTTTGATTAGGGTTTCTAGGGATTTGAGAGTGGGTTCGTACGAACGCACTCCCTTCGTACGAATGCACTCCCTTCGTACGAATGCACTCCCTTCATACGAACGGGCTTGTTCCAATATTTTAAATTTCCAATTTTTATTATTTTTGGTTTTTCAATCGGTTTTTCGAGAATCAAATATCAATATGTAATGAAGAGTCAAGCATAACATAGCGTTCAAAATGTGAATTATGAATACAAGTTCGCACATAAGTTTAACATGAAAATCATGAATATGATAAAAATAATTGCGTTTTCATTATGATTAGTTGTCTCGGATTACAAACTTGAAACGAAATAGAATACAACAAGAGTACAAGTGTCTAAAAATGAAAAGTACAACAGGACTTGCTAAAACAGGATGGATTGTCATGGAACATAATATAAGACTATCCCAAAGTAAATCGAAGTCCTTTCGAACTAAGGATACGTGCTTTTGCCTAATAGACAAATACTCTCATCGAGGAGTGACTAACGATATTTGTCCTTCCAGTTACTACGCGTCCTTAATCGATTGGGAGAATCGAAACTTTGGCGAGATTGAAAATCGAAGATTGAGACTAGTTATCAAGATGCGAGTTTCACCTCTAACTTGGTAACACTGTACCCTAGTGTGGTTAGTACTTATCAATTGATAAGGGTCCACTAGATTATGAAATGGAAATTTCCTTCAAGGTTTGGATATCACTCCTAACTTGAGGGTAAATTTCGTGCAAATTACAAAGTATATCTGAATGAAAGTCATCACCAAACGTGGGAAAACACCCCTATTTTGGTGAGTCATTTCGATCGTGTTATAAGAGTGTCTTCATCAAGCCTTCAAGCGTGTATGGTGTTAGCCTTAGGAAAGGCATGTATATTTAAAGACCAACGAGAATAGATAAGAAGCAAGCAAGACAGAAGGCAAGTAGCTTTAAAGAACACATAGTGATAAAGTTCTTAAACAATAGACTAGGTAAAAACATTCCTACTTTTCCTAATTCCTTATAGTTATGGCTCTGATACCAATCTGTCACACCTCAATCGATGGCGGAAACATCGGGATGAGACGAAAACAAATCTCTCAAAGCATCATAACACTAATGCATGGTGACAATATTATTATATCAAATTTCATAAATGCTAAAATGTCATACAGGATTCAAAACATCGCCAAATTGTATCAAACCAAAACAAGATTTAAATATTGTATATTTCTAAGGTGTGTTTCTTTGTTCACCCTAGATTGATTCTTCGTCATCTTGTCTATCAACCTGCAACATGTATTAAAATATGATTAACAATAATGTTGGCGAGTATATAAGTTTTGATACATATCATAATAAGAATAAAATGTTTAACATGCTCATATCCAACATGAATAATGTATACGAGTTACTAATAGGCTGGACTAGTGTAAACTATATGTCAAACCCAACTTTCCAACGCAATTGTGCCTATCCTACATCGTCGCAACGAAGAGGAGGTTAACATGTTTTACTTAACAATACCCCAAGACTCAAGGGCGGTGTGTTAATCCTATAGCGCTATAATTTTCAAGATAGGCTAGCAAAGTTAATGAGCATATAGATACTATCATACACATAGCATATAAGACTAACAAGTATCACATGTTTTCATGTTTAAATGTGGATAGAGTGTGATTAAAATAAGTTTCAAGTGTTGCGTGTTTTTGTATATTGTACATTGCACCCAAAATGTTTAAAACGAAAATGGGATCGAGTATACTCACAGTTTTGCGTAGATTTCCATGAAAACCGAGAGTGAAGTTAATGAAGTCTCGAGGTTATGCTGTAAGATGTAAACGAGAGTATAAAATTACTGGTGTGAAAGAGTGTTGGATCAGATTGTTAAAATACGCGAAATAAAACGAGTTGTAGCACAAGGCAGTCCATTCGTACGAATGGGCATAGTCCCTTCATACGAATGGGCATTCCTGTCTAGTACGAACCGGCTGTTTAAGGCATAATACGGAATGATTTGGATGTTAAACATAAAGGTAAATGACTTAAATAGTAAATAGAATGATCAGGTGTAAAAACTGAGGTCGAAACAGAAGAAAAAACAATTATGTTTGGTTAACAGTGTGGGTTCGTACGAACCGGCCTTGTGGGTTCGTACGAACGGGCCTTGTGGGTTCGTAGGAACAGACCTTGTGGGTTCGTACGAATTCATTGTGTTTGTTCCGAAACGTTTTAGTTTTTATCTGATTTGATTGAAAATGTTAAAGTATTCATTTAATTTGTTTAAGTTAGTAGATAAAACGTTTAATTAATGACAAATATGCGTGAAAACAGAACTGAAACCAAAACAGAAAACATGAAGCAAAGTGGGTTTGTATGAATGGGCATAGTCCCTTCGTACGAACGTGTTGTTCTTGCTGAAAATTTCTGTTCGATCCAACGAAACAGACCGTTTCTTGATGAAAATTAATCCTAATGTGGGCCCTTAGCTATGGGATGAGTTGAGAGTCTGTTGGATTCCCGATTCCACCAAGATTGTGTAATAATCGAAAAAGGAAATTAAGTTGTAAGAACGTCTTGATTTCTTATAACTTTGGATCAATCTCGTTTGTGTGATGCTCCACAACAGTTTGCCCAAGCAAAACGAGTGAAAACCATCTACGAGATTGTTTGAATCAAAGAAGTTTTGTAATAGTTCAAGAGTATGTGATTAAAACTTCAAAAAATGAAATGAAATGAATATGAAAAGTAGGAGGGGATTCTTACAAAGCTTCTGGTCGCCAAGAGTAGCTTGAGAGTGTTTGCAAAGAAAATGGCGAGTTGAAGTGGAGAATGGAAGGTCTATTTATAGATTTGTATTAGGGTTTCTAGGGTTTTGAGAGAGGGTTCCTACGAACGGGCTTGTTCCAATATTTTAAATTTCCAATTTTGATTATTTTACGTGTTTTAATCGGTTTTTCGAGTATCAAGCATCCGTATGTAATGAAGAGTCTAAGAGTCAAGCATAACATAGCGTTCAAAATGTGAATTATGAATACAAGTTTGCACATAAGCACATCATAACATGCTATTTAAAATTAAAGCATGTAGTTCACGTATTTTTCATGCAGCACATAAGTTTCATATAAACCATCCATTTATAATGATTATTCACATTAGTCACCAACGCTTGAGAGTTATCATGTGTATGTTCCGGTAATTCCCTGAATTACAAAAGTAGACTCATTTAACTAACCCTAGTTAAATAAAGTGCTATGAATATATGACTAACTTAACTGTAGTTAGGTTAAAGTAGTAACTTGATGTTGCAAGTTGTCACATCATCCCCAACTTGAAAGAAATTTTGTCCCGAAATTTGATAAGCAGTCACAGAGGAGTGAAAGGATAAGTTAAGATGACTGTGGGTTTTCCTCGGGTACCACATCATCCCAACTTGAAAGGGAATTTCGTCCCAAAATTCACTAGTCGCATCAGTGCAAGGTTTCAGCAGTACAAAGTTTTCAGGTTGATACATCTTATCAGAACCCGGATGAACGGAGTATCGAGACTTCTGTGCTTCGTCTAATACAAGCTTTCTTAGGTTACTATGCAAAGTGACCCATATTCGCTCCATAAAATAGTGAATACTGTCAGACTTGGTTACGAGTTGTTTCTCCATGCCCTGCATGGATTCAGCTTGAAGGTTCTCGTTCTTCAATGCTTCATTCTGGTCAGAACGAATCTGGTCAGGAAGGTTAGAATGGGTAGTGAGCTGTAAAGCTCGAACACGTTTAGGTTTGGTTTCCTTTCAGCTAAGGGCGTCAGCTACCACATTAGCTTTGCCTGGATGATACTTGATTGCACAATCGCAATTGTTTAAGAGTTTAACCCAACGACGCTGTCGCGTGTTCAACTCTTTCTAATAAAAAATGTGTTGAAGGCTCTTGTGATCAGTATAAATAGTGCATCTAGTACCGTACAAGTAATGCCTCCAAATTTTGAGTGCAAAGACCACAACTCTCAATTCCAAATCGGGAGTCGTATAGTTCTTCTCGTGAGTCTTCAATTGTCGGGAAACATAGGCTATCACTTTCTCGTGTTGCATCAAAACACAACCGAGACCTTGAATAGAAGCGTCACAGTACACCAAAAAGTTATCTATACCCTTGGGTAAGGACAATGTAGTTACACTACAGAGTTTCTGTTTCAAAAGCTGAAAGGCATTCTCTTGGTTTGCTCCCTACGAATAAGTAACACCTTTCTGAGTTAACGCGGTAAGAGGTTTAGCGATTTTCAAAAAATCACTCAATGAATCTGCGATAGTACCCCACGAGACCAAGAAATTTTTGCATCTCCGTAGGACTCTTAGGTGTCGCCCAATTCTTGATGGAATCGACTTAACTGGGTCAACATGTATTCCTGACTCGTAGACCACGTGACTAAGGAAGTGTACTTCTCGAATCCAAAAATCACACTTAGAGAATTTCGCATAGAGCTGCTCCTTCCTCAGAAATCCCAAGATAAGACGCAAGTGTTGTTCATGTTCCTCCATGCTCTTAGAATAGATTAAGATCTCATCGAAGTTCCAAGATAACCTGATCTTAGATCGATTTTCGAGTAGAAACTTGACCTTAGGAGTTGGTCAAACAGATCGTCAATACGAGGAAGAGGATAATGGTTCTTGACCGTCACCTAGTTGAGTTCGCGGTAATCGATATACATGCGGAAAGACCCGTCTTTCTTCTTCTCAAATAGGACTAGGGCTCCCCATGGTGATATGGGGGTAATCCTGGGAGTTCCTCAGGAAAATACGTCGGAAAGTCACGAACGACTGGAATGTCTCCTCAAGTTAGGTATCGGCAACAAGGGCTGAAATGGCAGGTTAACCCTTTCGTATACACTTCTGGGCTTTCATAGCTGAAGTGATGCCAACCGTAGCACCATTCCGGTGACCTTGTATAGACAAAGAATCTTTACTAGGAAGAGGGATGCGAACGGTCTTCTCTTTAAAGAGAATTTCAGCTCAGTGTTTGGACAACCAGTCCATACCGAGGACTACGTTTAGGCTACCACGAGTAACAGGAAGGAGGTCAATGTCAAACACTTGACCTAGAAGGCCGAGTTTCACCCAACATGAACATGAGATGCTTCAATTGGCTTACCGTCAGCCAATTCTACGATTTGCTTGGTTTCGAGAACACCTAACTCCAATCAGCACTAGAATCGAATAAAACAAAAGCGAAAAGATTGTTCACAGAAAATGTACCGATCACAACATTGCAACCATTCTTGACTTCACCCACGCCAACAGCAAAAGCTCTCTCACGAGCACCATTTCCATCGTTGTTGCTATTGTTGTTGTTGTTGTTGTTGTATTGATTCCCGGTGTTGTTGTTGTTTCTATTGTTTTTGGCGTTCGGGTTTGGTTGTGGGCAATCCTTCTTGAAGTGACCCTCATTTCCACATTGAAAGCACCCATTTCGATTATCCTGATGTTGTTGTGGCTGTTGTTGCTGCTGCTACTGCTTCGGAAACAGAGCTCTGCAATCCTTTGCCATATCTCCCACTTTGTCACACATCTGACATGTTCGAGTGCACTGTCCATGGTGATGGTAGTTACGCTTGTTACACTTTGGTTGTTTGCCCGCGTATGAACCATGATTCTGGTTGGTACTCAGGTTTTGATTTGTAGACGAAGACTTGTTGAAGTTGCGGTTGTTGTTGTTGTTATCAACCTTCTTCTGTTGTTGGCTGGTGTTGGAAGCCATGTCGTAGTCGTTCCACTTACGCTTGTTGTCGGAAGCAGAGGTAGTCATAGCACCACGTTCTGGTAATGTACCACGTTCAACCTCTTGGTCAATAATCTTGTGAGACAAACAAATGATCCATGGTAAGTTATCGAGTTCGCCGAAGTAACCATACTTTTGATCTACGACGCTAAACCGTTGATATACAGCTCGATTCTCTTGTAGAGCGTGTTTGACAGATTAAGATACGTCTTTGCAAGCTTGTGAGATCGCTTCATATAGGCTTCAATCTCGAATCCTACCATCTTCAAATGATAGTACTCGTTCTCCAACTTTTGAACCTGTTCACGTAGATAGTACTCCTCCTGCATCAACTCCATGAAATTGTCCCAAGTGGTAGCATTCGCCATTTCAATTCCCAGTATCTGAACTTGGGCGTTCCACCAAGTTAAGGCACCATCCTCCAGTGTGCCTCAAGCAAACTTCACCCTGTCCCCAACCGGACAATTGCACATAGCAAATACTGATTCGGCCTTCTCAAACAAACAAAGAAGTCCCACTACTCCTTCAGTCCCATTGAAAGTTTGTGGTATGCAATCCATGAACGTCTTGAAAGTACAAATAGGCTGATTGTTCTGATTGTGGTTTACATGTTGACCTGGAAGTGAAAGAACGTATAACGCACGAATAAGAGTTCGGATATACGAATAAGGAACAAGAACCATCTTGTTGTGAATGTCGTACCAGCTTGCTGAGCTGCTAAAGCGTCAGGCACGCGTGTGTTAATGAGATCCGTCAACTCCGCCTAAGTCATGACGATGTTGCCACATCCACCGTCGCGGCCGCCACTGCGTCCACCACGTCCACTCATGATTCTGCATCCACAAGAAGAGTGGAAAGAGTAAGGATCAAGATCGAGTAGAAGTCAATCATCGCTATGACTTCTATAGATTGTTGAATCCCCAATTATGTCAAATAATGGGTCAGAATCCTTCACACACGTTAGATCTCACTGGGACTCACATGCACCCCAAATTATATTACATGTGCACCTTTAACGATAATGTGATTTGTATGTTTATCTCAGTTCCTCCTAACTTGTGTCAAAAGATCCTCAGATTCAAGTGTCAAAACGGATGTCGTCAAAACGGTAGAGATCACGAAAAGTCTAGAGATCATGTCATACTAACGGCGCATCATAATGTAAGTATGTAATATGCGTAATCGTGCTATAATGTTGTGTATGCAACAACATGCAATACAGTGTATATGTGTACGCTAGATGTATAATGTATAGGATAAATAAAAGACGTACCTTGCAATATGGAGCGTAGTGTCATGGTCGCTTTCGGAACAGATTCGGTTATAGTCTGGTTTTATAAAAACTTTTTAAAACCTAGTTCACTGTAACCGGTGGCTCTGATACCAAACTGTCACACCCCCAAATTACCACATACGGATCTCACCGCGAGGAGTGTGACGTATCAAGATCTAGCCACAAATCACGTTGAACTAAGAGTAAAATAGGGTTAGGATATAATAGGAAGTTTATTTGGGTAGAAAGCCAAGGAAGTAATCTTGACCATCCATTTATTTAATCAAGAGCTAAGATTAAATGAATGAAATTGAAGGAAAAAAAGGAGGCGCGTGGGTTTGTTTAGGGGCATTCTAATCAATCGAAGGCAATAGTTTCTCTCTTATCCAATTTCCCCTCATTTTTTAAACGTTAATAACTATTTCATACGACATTATTTTTTTTATAAAAATTGCACAAAAAAACGAGCGCTTTTTTATCTTTAAAACGAGTATACTATTGCTATATTTTAGAAAAAATTTTTTCGAAAACCCAGTTGCGTAAAACGCAATGGAGAAAACCCAATTGCGTAAAACGCAATGGAAAAAAACCTAAAAAATGACATTTTTTTAAAATGCAATGCACAAAAAACACAAAGAAATGTCTTATTTGTAAAACGCAATAGCCAGAAAACACAAAGAAATGTCTTATTTCTAAAACGCAATAGCCTAAAAACACAAAAGAAAATGTACTTTCTAAAACGCAATGGACTGAAAACACATAAAAATGTGTTTTACCTAAAATGCAATGCACCAAAAACGCAAACAAATGTCTTATTTGTAAAACGCAATGGCCAAAAAATACTTAAAATGTGTGTTTTCTAAAACGCAATGGACTGAAAACACATAAAAAAATGTGTTTTACCATAAACGCAATGCAGCAAAAACACGAATAAATGTCTTATTAATAAAACACAATGGACAGAAAACACTTAAAAATGTCTTATTTCTAAAACGCAATAGCCTAAAAAAACAAAAGAAAGTGTTCTCATTAAAACGCAATGGACTAAAAACACCTAAAAATGTGTTTTACCTAAAACGCAATGACCAAAAACACTTCAAGAAAGTGTTTTTCTAAAACGCAATGGCCAGAAAACACATAAAAATGTCTTAGTTCTAAAACGCAATGACATAAAAACACCAAAGAAAGTGTTAAAACGCATTGAACCATGACAATAGTTTTGTCTGTGAATTGTCTGAACCAGGAATGCAGTTCTAAAACGCAATGGCATAAAACTGTCTACGAATGTAGTTTTCGAGAGGCAAATTCACAGAAAATTAAATTTTCTCATGCATTTTTATTAAAGCAATTTAATCGAAAAAAAAAATTCCAAGCTGACCTGGAAAAAATGAGATTTTGAATGAAATTAAACTGGGTTTTCTTCAAAATCACGGGAAAAACGAGATTTTGAATGAAATTAAGCTGGGTTTTCTTCAAAAAAAAAAAAAAAGCTGAAGAACACGTTGATCGGGTGTTTGAATTATTGATTGATGACGAAAATCGCACTATAATGTAGTGATTATTGAGATAGTAAGTGAAGAAAAGGTTGAAGATGGTGAGTTTTGAAAATGGTGGGTTTTGAAGTTACTGGGGAGAACACTACTAGAAAACTGTCAAGTTTGTGACAACCGAATTTGTAGAAAATGTGTCTGAAATTGGCCTTACCCACAAATTTCCTACAAAAAAATTCATAGCAAATGAACTTGTCGGAAACCGGATTAGCTACAAAAATATGACAAAATCTGCTACAAAATTCTGACAAAATCTCTCGTTAAAAAATTTGCTATAAAATACTGACCAAACGCTCTTCTTGCAAAATTCCGACAATTCTTCCACGTTTTTGCCTTTTTTGTATATTATTTTATGATATTTTATTTTTAAAATTAATAACATTATTAAAAAATATTCATTATTTTTTATTTTTCGACAAAATTCCTACAAATTATAAAAACTTTCTTGCGACAAAATTCCTACAAATTTTAAAACTTTCCACAAGTTTCCTACAAATTTATAAATTCTCCCTAAACAATTTGCGACAAATTATCTACAAAATTAACAGTTTCCAACAAATTTCCTACAAAGTTATTAAACTTTCCCTAAACAGTTTGCGACAAATTTCCTACAAATAAAAAATATATTTTTTAATGTAGCCACAAATTTCCTACAACTTAGAAATTAAGGTTTGCGACAAAATTCCTACATTTTTTTGCGACAGATTTATGACAAAATATAACAATATCAGAGAATTTTAAGAAACCATTTTTGTATAAAAAATGCAACAAAATATAAAACATTCCAAGAAAAACTGAAGCAAGCAAAATTATAAAACATTCCAAAACAATTGCAACAAACAAAATTCTAAAACATTCCAAAAGTTCCAAAACACACAAAAAATCATAATTAAAAGCAAGTTTTTTTGATTCAAAACTAATTCAACATTCCAATACTTAATAAAACGAGAGCTTTGTTTACTTCTTTCCGATGTTTTCACCATTTCTTCCATATTTTTCGCCATGCCTCTTGGTTTTACCGGGCCTCTCGTTCTCCTTCTAATTCCGCTTGAACTTTTTGAAGCTGAAAATTATAAAATCGTAATCATCACATATCAACCCAACATGTCAATCAAGACAACCCTATAAAAATCTAACTAACAACGTAAAAATCCCTTGTAACAAATACAAACACACACACACACACATATTAAAAAATGAAATATCATATTAAAATGTTGTTATTTATTTATACTTAATTATAATAATAAATTATTAAAAAATATTTATAAGTACGCAATTCTTTAGGTTTCTTGCAATTTTACTTTTATTAAACATATTTATACATGAGTGGTCTTTAATTAATTTTTATAAAAACTTCTCTTGACTCGTGCTTATTTTGTAAAAACTCCTAACACAAACCAAATAAACCTTGAAAATGGACCCTTCTGATCCAAATCAAAATTGACGTGAACCCGTTCTAGCCCGAATCAAATTAACCCTGTTTAAAAATAACCTATTCTGACCCGATCCATTCAAACCCGATCCATTTTGACCCGCACGGCTGAACCCATTCTGACCCATGACCCAAACCCGCCCATATCAACAAACCTATTCAACCAGCAATGTAATCAATCAATCACAAACAATCTACCTTCAATACCACGTCCATATCGAACCCATATTAGCCAACTCTTTCTTCCCATTTAAAGCCTAAACTATTACCTTCACTAATTGGACTATCTTAAAAATGTTTACGCTATCTAAATAACAAGAATAAACAATGATACCTCTTGCGACCCTTATACTTATGTTTTCTTCTTAATTTGATGAATAATAGCCTTTTTGTAGGAAATGTGTGGCTGTAAATTTGCTACAAATTTCCGACAAATTTATTATTTTATTTTTTAAAATTATCTATTTTTCTAAAATTGATAAATAACAAATGACATAACTTTTTTTTTTGTAGGAAATATGTAGCAACTGGTGTCAATTTGCTACAAATTTCTGACAAATCTAATATTTTATTTTTAAAATTACGTTTTCTTCTTAATTTGATGAATAATAGCCTTTTTGTAGGAAATTTGTAGCAACTGCTGTCAATTTGCTACAAATTGCCGACAAACTTATCATTTTATTTTTTAAAATTATCTATTTTTCTAAAATTGATAAATAACAAATAACATAACCTTTTTTTGTAGCAAATATGTAGCAACTGGTGTCAATTCAAATGATAGTACTCGTTCTCCAACTTTTGAACCTGTTCACGTAGATAGTACTCCTCCTGCATCAACTCCATGAAATTGTCCCAAGTGGTAGCATTCGCCATTTCAATTCCCAGTATCTGAACTTGGGCGTTCCACCAAGTTAAGGCACCATCCTCCAGTGTGCCTCAAGCAAACTTCACCCTGTCCCCAACCGGACAATTGCACATAGCAAATACTGATTCGGCCTTCTCAAACAAACAAAGAAGTCCCACTACTCCTTCAGTCCCATTGAAAGTTTGTGGTATGCAATCCATGAACGTCTTGAAAGTACAAATAGGCTGATTGTTCTGATTGTGGTTTACATGTTGACCTGGAAGTGAAAGAACGTATAACGCACGAATAAGAGTTCGGATATACGAATAAGGAACAAGAACCATCTTGTTGTGAATGTCGTACCAGCTTGCTGAGCTGCTAAAGCGTCAGGCACGCGTGTGTTAATGAGATCCGTCAACTCCGCCTAAGTCATGACGATGTTGCCACATCCACCGTCGCGGCCGCCACTGCGTCCACCACGTCCACTCATGATTCTGCATCCACAAGAAGAGTGGAAAGAGTAAGGATCAAGATCGAGTAGAAGTCAATCATCGCTATGACTTCTATAGATTGTTGAATCCCCAATTATGTCAAATAATGGGTCAGAATCCTTCACACACGTTAGATCTCACTGGGACTCACATGCACCCCAAATTATATTACATGTGCACCTTTAACGATAATGTGATTTGTATGTTTATCTCAGTTCCTCCTAACTTGTGTCAAAAGATCCTCAGATTCAAGTGTCAAAACGGATGTCGTCAAAACGGTAGAGATCACGAAAAGTCTAGAGATCATGTCATACTAACGGCGCATCATAATGTAAGTATGTAATATGCGTAATCGTGCTATAATGTTGTGTATGCAACAACATGCAATACAGTGTATATGTGTACGCTAGATGTATAATGTATAGGATAAATAAAAGACGTACCTTGCAATATGGAGCGTAGTGTCATGGTCGCTTTCGGAACAGATTCGGTTATAGTCTGGTTTTATAAAAACTTTTTAAAACCTAGTTCACTGTAACCGGTGGCTCTGATACCAAACTGTCACACCCCCAAATTACCACATACGGATCTCACCGCGAGGAGTGTGACGTATCAAGATCTAGCCACAAATCACGTTGAACTAAGAGTAAAATAGGGTTAGGATATAATAGGAAGTTTATTTGGGTAGAAAGCCAAGGAAGTAATCTTGACCATCCATTTATTTAATCAAGAGCTAAGATTAAATGAATGAAATTGAAGGAAAAAAAGGAGGCGCGTGGGTTTGTTTAGGGGCATTCTAATCAATCGAAGGCAATAGTTTCTCTCTTATCCAATTTCCCCTCATTTTTTAAACGTTAATAACTATTTCATACGACATTATTTTTTTTATAAAAATTGCACAAAAAAACGAGCGCTTTTTTATCTTTAAAACGAGTATACTATTGCTATATTTTAGAAAAAATTTTTTCGAAAACCCAGTTGCGTAAAACGCAATGGAGAAAACCCAATTGCGTAAAACGCAATGGAAAAAAACCTAAAAAATGACATTTTTTTAAAATGCAATGCACAAAAAACACAAAGAAATGTCTTATTTGTAAAACGCAATAGCCAGAAAACACAAAGAAATGTCTTATTTCTAAAACGCAATAGCCTAAAAACACAAAAGAAAATGTACTTTCTAAAACGCAATGGACTGAAAACACATAAAAATGTGTTTTACCTAAAATGCAATGCACCAAAAACGCAAACAAATGTCTTATTTGTAAAACGCAATGGCCAAAAAATACTTAAAATGTGTGTTTTCTAAAACGCAATGGACTGAAAACACATAAAAAAATGTGTTTTACCATAAACGCAATGCAGCAAAAACACGAATAAATGTCTTATTAATAAAACACAATGGACAGAAAACACTTAAAAATGTCTTATTTCTAAAACGCAATAGCCTAAAAAAACAAAAGAAAGTGTTCTCATTAAAACGCAATGGACTAAAAACACCTAAAAATGTGTTTTACCTAAAACGCAATGACCAAAAACACTTCAAGAAAGTGTTTTTCTAAAACGCAATGGCCAGAAAACACATAAAAATGTCTTAGTTCTAAAACGCAATGACATAAAAACACCAAAGAAAGTGTTAAAACGCATTGAACCATGACAATAGTTTTGTCTGTGAATTGTCTGAACCAGGAATGCAGTTCTAAAACGCAATGGCATAAAACTGTCTACGAATGTAGTTTTCGAGAGGCAAATTCACAGAAAATTAAATTTTCTCATGCATTTTTATTAAAGCAATTTAATCGAAAAAAAAAATTCCAAGCTGACCTGGAAAAAATGAGATTTTGAATGAAATTAAACTGGGTTTTCTTCAAAATCACGGGAAAAACGAGATTTTGAATGAAATTAAGCTGGGTTTTCTTCAAAAAAAAAAAAAAAAGCTGAAGAACACGTTGATCGGGTGTTTGAATTATTGATTGATGACGAAAATCGCACTATAATGTAGTGATTATTGAGATAGTAAGTGAAGAAAAGGTTGAAGATGGTGAGTTTTGAAAATGGTGGGTTTTGAAGTTACTGGGGAGAACACTACTAGAAAACTGTCAAGTTTGTGACAACCGAATTTGTAGAAAATGTGTCTGAAATTGGCCTTACCCACAAATTTCCTACAAAAAAATTCATAGCAAATGAACTTGTCGGAAACCGGATTAGCTACAAAAATATGACAAAATCTGCTACAAAATTCTGACAAAATCTCTCGTTAAAAAATTTGCTATAAAATACTGACCAAACGCTCTTCTTGCAAAATTCCGACAATTCTTCCACGTTTTTGCCTTTTTTGTATATTATTTTATGATATTTTATTTTTAAAATTAATAACATTATTAAAAAATATTCATTATTTTTTATTTTTCGACAAAATTCCTACAAATTATAAAAACTTTCTTGCGACAAAATTCCTACAAATTTTAAAACTTTCCACAAGTTTCCTACAAATTTATAAATTCTCCCTAAACAATTTGCGACAAATTATCTACAAAATTAACAGTTTCCAACAAATTTCCTACAAAGTTATTAAACTTTCCCTAAACAGTTTGCGACAAATTTCCTACAAATAAAAAATATATTTTTTAATGTAGCCACAAATTTCCTACAACTTAGAAATTAAGGTTTGCGACAAAATTCCTACATTTTTTTGCGACAGATTTATGACAAAATATAACAATATCAGAGAATTTTAAGAAACCATTTTTGTATAAAAAATGCAACAAAATATAAAACATTCCAAGAAAAACTGAAGCAAGCAAAATTATAAAACATTCCAAAACAATTGCAACAAACAAAATTCTAAAACATTCCAAAAGTTCCAAAACACACAAAAAATCATAATTAAAAGCAAGTTTTTTTGATTCAAAACTAATTCAACATTCCAATACTTAATAAAACGAGAGCTTTGTTTACTTCTTTCCGATGTTTTCACCATTTCTTCCATATTTTTCGCCATGCCTCTTGGTTTTACCGGGCCTCTCGTTCTCCTTCTAATTCCGCTTGAACTTTTTGAAGCTGAAAATTATAAAATCGTAATCATCACATATCAACCCAACATGTCAATCAAGACAACCCTATAAAAATCTAACTAACAACGTAAAAATCCCTTGTAACAAATACAAACACACACACACACACATATTAAAAAATGAAATATCATATTAAAATGTTGTTATTTATTTATACTTAATTATAATAATAAATTATTAAAAAATATTTATAAGTACGCAATTCTTTAGGTTTCTTGCAATTTTACTTTTATTAAACATATTTATACATGAGTGGTCTTTAATTAATTTTTATAAAAACTTCTCTTGACTCGTGCTTATTTTGTAAAAACTCCTAACACAAACCAAATAAACCTTGAAAATGGACCCTTCTGATCCAAATCAAAATTGACGTGAACCCGTTCTAGCCCGAATCAAATTAACCCTGTTTAAAAATAACCTATTCTGACCCGATCCATTCAAACCCGATCCATTTTGACCCGCACGGCTGAACCCATTCTGACCCATGACCCAAACCCGCCCATATCAACAAACCTATTCAACCAGCAATGTAATCAATCAATCACAAACAATCTACCTTCAATACCACGTCCATATCGAACCCATATTAGCCAACTCTTTCTTCCCATTTAAAGCCTAAACTATTACCTTCACTAATTGGACTATCTTAAAAATGTTTACGCTATCTAAATAACAAGAATAAACAATGATACCTCTTGCGACCCTTATACTTATGTTTTCTTCTTAATTTGATGAATAATAGCCTTTTTGTAGGAAATGTGTGGCTGTAAATTTGCTACAAATTTCCGACAAATTTATTATTTTATTTTTTAAAATTATCTATTTTTCTAAAATTGATAAATAACAAATGACATAACTTTTTTTTTTGTAGGAAATATGTAGCAACTGGTGTCAATTTGCTACAAATTTCTGACAAATCTAATATTTTATTTTTAAAATTACGTTTTCTTCTTAATTTGATGAATAATAGCCTTTTTGTAGGAAATTTGTAGCAACTGCTGTCAATTTGCTACAAATTGCCGACAAACTTATCATTTTATTTTTTAAAATTATCTATTTTTCTAAAATTGATAAATAACAAATAACATAACCTTTTTTTGTAGCAAATATGTAGCAACTGGTGTCAATTTGCTACAAATTTCTAACAAATCTAATATTTTAGTTTTTAAAATTATGTTTTCTTCTTAATTTAATGAATAATAGCATTTTTGTAGGAAATTTGTAGCAACTGTTGTCAATTTGCTACAAATTTCCAACAAACTTATCATTTTACTTTTTTAAATTATCTATCTTTCTAAAATTGATAAATAACAAATAAAATAATATGTAGCAACTGGTGTCAATTTGCTACAAGTTCCTGACAAATTTAATATTTTATATTTCTTAAATTATTATTTTATTGTAGTTACAAATAATATAAGATTTTATAATTTTTGTCTGAATTTTGTCGAAAAGGTTGTGAATTTTGTGATGAAATTGCTACAAATGCTTATTGTGTGGCAATTTTGTAGGAAATTTGTGAAAAATTTTTGGGTTTTTTTTGTTTTTCTTTTTTGTCAAAAAATTGTAGGAAAATTGTAATAAAAATTGAGTTGTGGGAAATTTATAGGAAACTTTTGTTGGAAAAAATGTGGTTTTCTAGTAGTGGAATAAGGAAGAAGAAAGGATAGGATTGACTAAAATACTCTCTCTTTATTTTAAAATTTTGCCACATGTCATAATTCTATTGGTTCCTATCTTTCCTAGCTTAGTAAAATATTAAAGTTAATTTACTAAAGAAAATAATCCTAATACATTAGTAATGTCAGCTCACAATTTAAACATAACAACCCACTATTTATATGTATATGAGCGGCCCACTAAAGTTAATAAATGCAGCACATGATTAACATAAATCCGGACCATATTCCCAAGATTATAAAATCAGATGCATTCTTGTAGATTCGGAAATTCAGAACATTCAATACATATTATATATTTTTAGAACATATGTTGAGCATTTCAGAATTTGTTTATATAAGGTATATATGTAGATGTTCGGACCAATGTTTACAACTTAGCCCATATCCTTCTTTTCTTTTATAATCACAACATTATCCCAGCCAATACTAAGTACAGAACTATCAAAAATTCAGAGTTTTTAACACTATTATATTTGGATCCTTAATCTTCTTATACAACTCAATTTTGCCTATCAGTACATAAGGTAAATTCGGATGGAAATGCGTAAACTCAGAATTTACAAATCACATTATATGTGTATCCCCATGAACCTCCTAAGTTCGAACCCATTAGTTATTCAGGGTTTATAAATTAAGTTCGTACAAACTCGGATCCATCTCTTTTATTTTAGAAACTGACCACTCTATTACCCTTCTCTCAAAGTCGGACCACACATAAGATGAGTAAACCCTGATTTCTCATACATTAAACCCTGATTCAAGTTTACAAACTAACTAATTTTAACCTAAACCAAACACGCTAAGTTTTAAATTTATAAACTAAGACTCTCTAAAACCTAGACCACACAACCGACAAGTGTACCGGTCAATGCAATATAGCCTAAGTAAGTCCGAGTATCGAACCACGTGACTCTCTAATTACGTTTACTAACTTCTATCTAGATTTAGACTAACACGGACTCTAACTGTTTTTATGTTTGGGGGGGGGGGGGAGGTTTCTAAATATCTTAAAATTACGATTAAAATAAACTAATTAAATTAAATAACTATGATGCGACTTAAACGAGATTTAGATCAGAGGTGACGAACAACTACCTATACTAGAATCCTATTTAACTAGGAATGGATTTCTATTCGAAACTAAAGTGGTATGGAACCGTGATCTTCGTGTGCTAAACCCTAAGAACTCCCTACTAAGTCCTCCCGACCCTTCTCAGGAAGAAACCTGTGAGACTCTCCCGGGCTGTTATGACTACCGGTTGGTTAGACTTCCTCTCAGTCCTCTAACTTCTTTAAAAGTGCCTTAATCCGACAATCTACCTCTCAGCGCGAAAGTCTAAGGCAACTATGGATTTTAATTTAGTTTAATAGACACGAATAAGATTAGGAAACTAAGACCGATTTCTCTCAAAACCTAATCCTAGCTATATATCAAACCGAGACCTATTAATAACCTCGAGCCTCTCAGCGACAAGATTAGCAGAATATCATGTTCTAAATATATTTTATTTACCGTTTCTAAGGTTATTGGCCAATTCACCCAAAGACTACCTGAACCCGCAAAGACTCGAGCAATCAACACAAACCTATCCTATAAACGACATTCACCAAGGTTCATGTGAAACGAATAAACAATTAATAATCAAAACTAGATACGCATATGCACTAAATTAAAGGTTCCACGGTTCTTTACTTTTTAAGAAAAACCCATACACACGATAATAAAGGAGTAGAAATCCAAACTTTATTAAATATTCATCTTAACCTATGTAGTATCGAAAGGTTTAGCGAGAAAAGATAGTCTTTAAATCAATCAAACAAGGTTTAAACTCGGAATTTATTAGATAAAACAAAGAAAATAAGAAAACTAGAAGAATCGGATAACTAAACCCGGTAATTCTTTGTTCTCCAAGCCTCCGCTCGATCCCGGTGATTCCGTAGCCTTTAATCTTTGCTAAACACCTTCCAATTCTGTTCGTGCGTCCCCAATCTGATCTGCTCGTCGCCTCTATAGCCTCCTCTCGCACGTCTGATATTTGCGTCTGACCTTGTGTTCAAGTATATCTTTTGATAGCCCCCTCTTTTCTTAATATATCCACTAGATTCACGAAATTTAATTGCCAATTCGTATATCACCAAACACCAGGCCCAAATGCTACACAAATCATGAACTGGCCCACACACAAATTCTAATAATCTTAATTCGGTCAACATGATTCTCTTATGGTCAATAGATATTTATTTAGTCACCCTTGGCATTATAGACTAGTGGTATTTTAGGGGTGGGATAAAGCTTATGACCATTAGGTCATGGGTTCGATTCTCACAAAGGGGGTTTTCCCAGATTTATTGGGTTTCCTCCTGAACTGGTGAATAGACATTATTGCCTAGTGGAGATGGATATGATCGGATGGTTCTGCTGGTGGCACGATGATATTTCAGTGGTCCGTCAGTAATCCAAATTTTCTGTTAAAAAAACATATTTCTTTAGTCAACAGTGGGACCCATAACCTCGTGAATTATGAAAACATACCGATTTCTTTTCATTTGTTGCAATGTGTGATTTAATTGCAAACTTTCATCTAAGTCCCTCTTCATTCAATACTTTTCATGATCAATTTTTCATTTTTCATATATGGCATCTTTAGTCCCTTCAAGTTTAGTATATATTTTTAGAATGACTTTAAGCCTTTTGCATTTTGGTCCCTCGAGTTTAATCAGCTCCCGATTCTTAATTTGTTTATCTATTTAAGCTCGTTTCGATTCCTTTTTCGCATCGGGACCTGTAACAATATAAAATAATAAAATGTATAATAAAACTAATACAAACGACTCTAATTAATTACTAGACTATACAAAATACATAGAATAAAAGTGTGTGTTTTACGACACATCAGATATTACAAATTATCAACACAGATTGGCAATGCTCTCATATCAATGGCATTCTAATACGCATTAACAATGCACATTTATTCACAAAACACCATCATTCAAGCACAAACAAGTAAACACAGGGCCATTGTTTGGAGGACAAGGGTTTGCTAGAAATCAAATGAACAAGAACAACAACGTATAAACATAAACATTTACCTATGATTCGATGTAAAGGTTGTTCTTGAAAGGTTGAATGATCAAAGATTGGAGAACTTGGTGTAGCCAAATGATTAGAGGAATGATTGGAGGTGATGATTAGAGAAATGATAAAACTGTCGTATGATTGATTTGAGAGGAGGGTTTAGGGTTATGAGGAGTTTTATTAAAGTTTCTAACCTATCCAGAAAGCACCCTAACTATGCAATTTTCATATAAAGCACACAATAACATGTAATTTACAATTAAAACATGTAGTTCACGTACTTGTTATGCAGCACATGAATATCGTATAAACCATCCGTTTATATTTATTATTCGCGTTAGTCACCAACGTTCGAGAGTTATCATGTTTGTGTTCCGGTAATTCCTCGAATTGCCAAAGTAGACTCATTTAACTAACCCTAGTTAAATGCAGTGCTATGAATATATGACTAAGTTAGCTGTAGTTAGGTTAAAGTAGTAACTTGAAGTTTTAGGTTGTCACAGGGCTGAACAAGATCGTCTGGCAACTCTCAAAGGGCTGCAGAAACGAGGTTTGTTAAGTGGGTCAGCCGCGTGCGGACTATGCGGGGAGCAAGAGGAGGATGTCAATCACCTCTTTGTTTCTTGTTATATTTCAGCTTTGGTGTGGCAGAAAGTAAGCACCTAGTGTAACATTCCTCAACTGTATGCCTTCAGTGTCCGCGATCTAATTCAAATATTGGCATCAGAACAAAAAAGGCGCTTGGTACAGACAATAGTTCTAGCAACGTGCTGGGCAATTTGGAAAGAACGGAATGAACTCATTTTCTACGGGAAGAGAATAGATGTCGACATGATTTTTGGCGAAATGCAAACATTGGCCTTCATGTGGACTAAACATCGACAAAGGTGCAACACAACAGGATGGGAGAACCGGGTGCATTTTAGTGTTACTCAGGGCCAGCCCAGAGGGTGTGCAGGGTGTGGCACCGCTCTGGACCCAAAAAATTTGGGGCCCAAAACTTTGTTTTTCACTCGGTTTACACTTAAATAAAATAATTACCAATTCATAGACTTATATAAGTTTTATATGGTGCAGATGACTGCCTTCTTGTATCTTTATTCAGGAGATTCAGGTTCGAAGCATGCCAATTCGGATTTTTTTTTTCAATTCAAACCATTTTTTAACTTTGTAAGGATGTCAGTGGATATTGTGCCCTTTATAGTGGATTTTTTTTTTTAAATTAGTTTCATCAAAAAAAAAAAAAAGCAAACGGTGATTATTCAATTTATATTGTTTCAGTTAAGTTTAATTGTTTTGTTTATAAAAAATGATTGTTCAAGTTACAATTTATATCAAAATTGTTCAATTGTTAGTTAATTTTTATAATTTTTTTGTTGAGGTAAACATGTAATTACTTAAAAATAATAGTGTTTTGAGTCTGCATGTATTCACCCTATTTTGACCGACCCATATCTTGCCCCTTACTCAAAATTCATGTATTCACCACTAGTTCAAGCTTATTTGCATGTAGAGAGAAGTGTAATGGAACCGTGAGAAAAAATAACAATTTTTTGTTTTTTGTTTCTATCTTTTGTTGGTATAGTTTGATTTATAAAAATAAAATAGGCCCTTACAGATAAATAACATGATCTTGGGCCCAAAAAAATTTATAAGTTTTTTTATATATATTTTTAAAAAAAATTGTATGTTTTTAAAGGAAAAAACGTAAAGGGTCTCGATTTATGAACCAAAAACGTTAAAGCCCAACTCTTTTAGTGTGTAATGGATTAATGACTTGATCCACCTCAATAAAAAAACATAATGGATTAATGAATAGGGCCCAATTTTTTTATGTCGTACAGGGCCAAAAATTCTTTTGTGATTTTCAGAAACGGCCCTGGTGTTACTTGAATTGTAATCTTGTAATCCTGTTTGGGTTGTAATATGGGTGAACTCGTGAAGGCATATAGGTGCTAGTACCTTGCTGGAAACCTTTTTGCTTTTTAGTGATGAAAATAAAGGATTGTTTGCTGATCAACAAAAAAAAAAAAGGATCAAATCAAATCAGCGCTCGAATTTTTGTTATTTGTCAAACTGATCACGAACAAGTAATTGCAAGTCAGACTTATTAAACAACCATAAATTATAAATATATTAAGCATAGCATAAATATACAAATCTTATAACCTTTTATATCGACAAATCACTTGGATACCAAAGAGGGTCGTTATGAAGAATCAATATTTTCTTTTTGACAAAACTTGCTTAGTAGGAGATTCTTTCATAATCTTCAACTTGACGCGTCATTTTATATATTTTTAACTACTTATTTAAAGCTATATCTTATCCTTTGTAAATTGAGACATAAAAAAACATTAGATACAAGACTTAAAAACTATAATATATATTTGCCCCAGATCAGTTTTAAAATGCAACCATGAAAACTGGTCCTGAATAAAACCTAGGGGTGTTTACTGTTTGGTTTGAAACAGTTAAACTAATGTTCAAACTGAACATAAACCGATTAAAACAGAACCGAATTACAAATTCTGTTGGAGATGAAGTTATGGAGCAGCGAAAGGGTCGTCAGCCCATCTGATCTTCTTGGCAGAGGAGGTACCCGGGGGAGGGGTGGTGGTTGTGGAAGGGAAAAGAGAGTTGATGGTGGATTTCACCAAATTCATGCACTTGCGGCGGCGAATACGGCTGAGGACCACTTGTTTGTCAAGGGTTACGGTGGCCTTTGGGCGGTTCAAGTAGATGTAGCTGGTGACACCATCAACACTTGTGTCGTCGTCTTGGTCTTCTATGAACATGTCATCTGAAACACTTCGAGGTTTTGTGGTCTTAGGATGAATGAGAGACTGTTGTTGCTTTCTGGAAGATGCTATTGACATGGTTACTCACTTCAACACTAAAGTGGGCTTCTTCTATGATGCTTTACTACTACTATATATAGAGGCAGTGACCCCATCTTTAATACTTATTTATTTACTTAATGTTCCAATGTTCCAATTCTAAAAATAGTTAAAACCTTTTAATTACTAAGGCTAAGGCTAGGAGGTGTGGTTTAAATCCCCTATGGGCTTTATTACGCTACGTTAGATCCACATAAGCGCATGTCACATAGGGGGCTTTAACATTATTCTCTTTAACTTGCATGCAATGGTTTAAAGCCCATTATTAGACAAAATAAAAAAATAAAGAGAAAAAGATTTGATTGGTGAAAAGAATGAGCTCCACCCGCTTTTCCCTTTAACGATCATTACTGCAATGGCAGAGCTTGGATAGCACCCCCTTTAGGGCGGGCATGAGATGAGTGTGAGGCGCCATAGGGCGCCAACGACAATGATGTGGTCAGGGGCGGTATACCACACCCCTGGCCTAATGCAAGTGACTATTAGTATTTTATAAGGAAAAAAAGCATCTAATTAAAAAATAAGCATAGAATAACATGTGTGTTATATGGTGTAATAATTAAATGTGATTATGATTTAGAGTTAATTACATAGTTAGTCCCTGTGGTTTGCACAAAATAACATACTTAGGTATTAATAGTTTAAAATCACATTCTAGGGTATTAACTTTTCATTTTGTACGTAACATGTGGAGTTATTAACTTCTAAAGTATTAACATAGTTAGTCCATATGGTTTGCACAAAATAACATACTTAGGTACTAATAGAATGTGATTTTAAACCTACAACTAACGTTAATACCTCCAAACGTTACAATATGAAAAGTTAATACCCTAGAATGTGATTTTAAACTAATAATATCTAAGTATGTCACTTTGTGCAAACCACAGACTAACTATGTAATTAACTCTTATGATTTATGAGGATTGAAGCTGTGATAATCATAAAATAGTTATTTTAATGTCTAGTGTAGTCAGGTTAAATAAGTAAATAATATAAAAATTTATAATTTCAAAGGTTTCCATTGATTGTTTTGCCCTAATGTTTTGGTACAAGGAAAAGAGAAGGATTAACCTCCTAAATAACCCAGAACAGAGAACGTAAATTAGGAAAACATAAATCTGGAAACTATCTAGGAGCATATCTTTAGGAACAAGACAATAGACAATCAAGGCATAATAACTGGACCAAAATAAAATCCAATACTCCCCCTCAAGCTGGAGCGTGCAGATTAACAACACCCAGCTTGTCGAGTAAGAATTTCAGCCGAGCAGCGCCAAGACCTTTGGTGAGAAGATCAGCAAGTTGAAGCTTAGAATCAATTGGCATAGTGTATATTTCTTTGGACTCAACGCGTTCACGTACGAAGTAACAGTCCATCTCAACATGTTTAGTGCGCTCATGGAAAACCGGATTGTTGGCAATGTGACGAGCTGCTTGGTTGCCATAGAAGAGCGCAGTCGAGCCTGTTTGGTCTGCATTTAGTTCATGTAGCAGCCATCGTAACCAAATAACCTCACTAACAGTGGAGGCCATTGCACGGTATTCAGCTTCAGCGGAAGAATGGGAGACGACAGACTACTTCTTGGTTTTCCATGAGATTGGAGCACCACCAAAAAGAATAATGTATCCGGTGCGAGAACGCCTAGAAAGAGGACATCCGAGCCAATCCGAGTCAGAGTAGGCGACCAAGTTGGTACCGTCTTCTTTGGATAAGAGTATGCCTTGACCTGGGGTAGCCTTGAGATACCGAAGAATTCTCATAACAACATCCAAATGACTTTGACGAGGGTCCGAGACGAACTGACTAAGAGTGTTGATAAAGTAAGCAATGTTTGGACGAGTGGCTTGGAGATAAAGAAGTCGACCAATAAAACGTCGATAAGAGCTAGCATCAACCTTCGGATCCTGTTCGTTAGTAACAAGTTTGAGATTTTGTTCAATAGGGAAAGAACTCGGGCGACACCCTTCCATGCCACTATCTTCCAAGATGTCAAGAGTATATGTCACACCCCCAAAATCCACACGCGGAGTACCACCGCTTGGAGGCGTGACATGACCAGGATCAAGCCATCAATCTTATTGAACATAATGTATAATGATTAAAATAGTTCGTAAAACCCAATTCAATACAATTGATGTTCAAACCAAACGAAACGTAATTTGAGTAGCGGAAGCATACGTATGTAAACCCAATGTAAATCATAAGTTCAATTGTTTAAACGTTTAACATGGCGTCTACGATCCATGACCCACAAAGACCTGCTCCTCCCTGTGCAAGCTCCATAAGTACCTAAGGTCCTACAAGGCATGCAGCAGAGAGTCAACAACTAGTTGAGCGAGTTCACAGAAAGTAAGTTCGTAATAGCAAAATGTATGTTCATTTAGTGGGGGCTTCCCATGTATGTATGTACTAATAGTGGGGGTTTCCCATGATTATATTTATTACTAATGGGGGCTTCCCATGTTTATCCTTACTAATGGGGGCTTCCCATATTTGTACTTACTAGACTATTTGCAACCATGTGTTCTTCTTAATCCGAGAACAGGAATACGTACAAGGTCACGTAGGATTTACGTGAGTGCCCTTCCCCGAGGACAGTGGTACGTGTGGGGTTTACGTAGGATTTACGTAAGTGTCCTTCCGACCCGGAAGACAGCGGTAGGTATGAGTTTACGTAGGTTTTACGTAAGTGTCCTCCTGACCCGGGAGACAATGGTAGATACTAGTTTATGTAGGTTTTACGTAAGTGTCCTGACTAACCTGAGGACGATGGTCTATAGTCTAGCAATAGCGTAAGTACGAGTAATTATCCAATTCAAATCTTCCAACCCAATTCCCACCCGGGAATCCCATGCCTTGACTGTGTGAACTCACCTTGGTTTGCTCGGCAGATACACAAAAGGTTTCTTGAACTAAGAGTGGTCAACCACGTCCTAACAGGGTTACCATACAAGTCAGGTTTTGACTCAAGCATAGCACATAGGTTTCACACAAATTAACACGTTACGAGCACGTATAGATCATGGCACCATTTTAACAGTCAAACAACATATTCAACTTGTGCGATTTAAAAGTCTAAGCCCAAAAGATAGTCGGCCCAACCGATTGTGCGATCAGCACAACTTGTGCGATCCACAATCGGTTGTGCGATCAGCCTTATGCCCGGCCCATTAGCAAACCGACCCAACCTGTTGCAGCCCAAACTAACAGTACAACAACATATCGGCCCAATTAAAAAAACATATAAGGGACTTGTGCGATCTGGGTAACCTTGTACGATCTGGATGGGTTGTGCGATGGTGATTTGGGCTGCTCGGCCCAACAGCATAACACATTACATCCCGTGTGATCCAGCAAGCCTTGTGCGAGTGAAAACATCTTGTGCGACTGACAAGGCTTGTGCGACTAGACTCCTTGTGCGATTGGCTTTTAAATCCCGATTTTTATGCTTGATCGGTTACACATTCAATAGTTTCCTTAATTTATGATAATCAATCAACACTAACAGTTTCTAAACCAATCAATTATCGATCAAACAAGGCAATTATAGACTAACTCATAAGAACCCTAATCCGATTCAACATGAACAAACATCATAACATGAACAAGCATCATAACCTTCAACCCGAATCACAAGATTAGTAAACTTTCATGTCGACCTGTAATCCTAACCATCAAGCAAAACACTTCGATTATTAACCATAACAACCGAGTTTTATCTATTCGGTTCTCAATCTAAATCATGAAATCTGAATCATATGAACATCATCCAATACATACATGTGGGCCGATAATTAGTACACAAACAGTTTATATCGCTATCATCATGTAAAGCATATACGTCATAACATCATGCCACATAAAACCAAATAGATAAGCACTAACCGGAACTTAGAATGATCGAGCAAGTAAGTCGGTTCGAAGGAGGTGGGACAGCCGTCGGGTTCCAAAGTAGAACGAGAGAGAGAGAAGAAGTTTAGGGTTTGGGGTAACTTGTGTGTTTTGTAACAAATGAGAGAACAACCCCAAAGGTTGGTGTTTGTTTGCGTAAAAGAGGAGTGGGCCGAACCCTCCCTTGGGCTGCCCGATGATCCGTGTGCAAAGAATAAGGCCCGATGGGCTTGTGCGATCGTGTCTATGTTGTGCGTTTGGGCCGTTTATATACATACATACATTACACAAAGCACATAATCATAACATTCAATAACCATAATAGTTCACATAATCATATAACGTTACACAAGATAGGTCCAAAATACGAGTTGTCACATTATCCCCAACTTAAAAGAAATTTCGTCCCGAAATTTGGTACGTACTCACTGAGGAAGCTAGGTAAGTTGTATCGTTTACTGGTTTTCCTGGGGTGTCACATCATCCCCCCGTTGATTTGGAATTTCGTCCCGAAATTCTGCAGTAGTAGCTTCAGCCTCAGTAGTGGTTGCACTGTTCACGAACAATTGGGGGTACTTTTCTTTCATCTGATCTTCGCGTTCCCAGGTGAACTCTGGGCCGCGACGGGAGTTCCAACGAACTCGAACAAGAGGGATTCTCTTGTGTTTGAGGACCTTAACATCCCGGTCCGTGATTTCAACTGGTTCCTCGACGAAGTGCAACTGTTCGTCGATAGTGAGCTCTTTCAAAGGAATTATGAGGGTCTCATCTGACAAGCATTTCTTCAGATTCGACACGTGGAAGACGTTGTGAACTGCCCCGAGTTCAGCTGGTAGGTTCAGTCTGTAGGCTACTTTGCCTATTCTCTCTATAATCTCGAATGGTCCGACATACCGCGGATTGAGTTTGCCCCGTTTCCCAAAACGAACCACACCCTTCCAGGGTGAGACTTTGAGTAAAACCCGGTCCCCGACCTGAAATTCCAATGGCTTCCTACGCTTATCCGCGTAGCTTTTCTGACGGTCGCGAGCTGCCGCCATGCGTTGCCTTATTTGTGCAATCTTTTCCGTGGTGTCCACTATATGTTCTGGACCCGTGATCTGACTATCCCCCACCTCTGCCCAACAGAGAGGTGACCGGCATTTACGCCCGTCCAATGCCTCGAATGGAGCGGCTTGAATGCTGGTGTGATAACTGTTATTGTACGAGAACTCCACCAAAGGGAGATGCTTTTCCCAGCTGTTGCCGAAATCAATAACACATGCCCGAAGCATGTCTTCTAGAGTTTGAATCGTGCGCTCAGACTGCCCATCCGTCTGAGGGTGATAAGCCGTGCTCATATCTAACCGAGAGCCAAAGGCTTTGTGCATTGCTTGCCATAGTTCTAATGTGAATCATGCATCGCGATCCGAAATGATAGATATGGGCACCCCGTGCCTTGAGACTACTTCCTTCAAGTATATGTCTGCTAGCGTGGAAAACTTGTCTGTTTCTTTGATTGCCAAGAAGTGAGCAGACTTGGTGAGTCGATCCACGATCACCCAAATCGTATCGTTCCCACGCTGGGATCTAGGTAGGCTTGTAACAAAATCCATGGAAATTTCCTCCCATTTCCACTGTGGTATTTTTGGTTGCTGAAGTAAGCCTGCTGGTTTCTGATACTCTGCCTTGACTCTTGCACAGGTCAAGCATTTGCCGACATAAGTGGCAATGTGGGCCTTCATGCTAGGCCACCAATACGTAGTCTTGATGGCGTGGTACATTTTATCCGACCCCGGATGTACCGAGTAGCGAGACTTGTGAGCTTCATCCATCACTAGCTCACGCAAGTCGCCATAAAGTGGGACCCAAATACGCCCCGTTACATAGTAGGCGCCGTCTTCCTTCTGTTCTAATCGTTGCCTTGAGCCGCGTAGGGCTTCAGCCCTGACGTTCTCTGGTTTCAATGCTTCTACCTGAGCATTTCGTATCTGTACAGGAAGACTAGATTGGATTGTGAGCTGCAATGCTCGTACGCGTCTAGGTAGAGTGTCTTTTTGACTGAGGGCGTCAGCCACAACGTTGGCTTTGCTATGGTACTTGATGGCGCATTCGTAATCGTTAAGTAATTCAACCCATCGACGTTGACGCATGTTCAATTCCTTCTGTCTGAAGATATGCTCGAGACTCCTGTGATCGGTGTAGATAGTGCACTTGGTACCGTACAGGTAGTGTCGCCATATCTTAAGCGCGAAAACAACAGCTCCCAGCTCTAAATCATGCGTTGTGTAGTTCCGTTCGTGAACCTTAAGTTGGCGCGAAGCGTGGGCAATGACCTTGTCGCGCTGCATTAACACACATCCAAGACCCTGGATGGATGCATCACAATAGACCACAAAATCGTCCGTGCCCTCTGGCAATGAGAGGATAGGTGCACTGCAAAGTCTATCCTTTAGGTGCTGAAAAGCAGTTTCCTGAGTACTTCCCCAACGGTAGGTGACACCCTTCTGTGTCAGTAGCGTAAGCGTCTGAGCAATCTTTGAGAAATCCTTGATGAACCGTCTGTAATATCCCGCCAAACCCAAGAATTGGCGTATTTCCGTTGGTGTACGTGGTGCAGGCCAGTTCCTGATCGAATCTACCTTGGATTTATCAACATGAATCCCATCCTTGTTGACCACATGGCCTAGAAAGTGGACTTCACGAAGCCAGAAGTCACATTTCGAAAATTTTGCGTATAGCTGTTCCTTTCGTAGGAGTTCCAAAATAAGTCGTAAGTGCTGCTCGTGTTCCTCCTGACTCTTGGAGTAGATCAGGATGTCTTCAATGAAAACAATCACAAACTTGTCTAGGTAGGGTTTGCACACCCTGTTCATAAGGTCCATAAATACGGCAGGTGCGTTCGTTAACCCGAATGGCATGACAAGAAACTCGTAGTGACCGTAGCGAGTTCTGAATGCGGTCTTGGAGACGTCCTCACCCCGGACTCTCAGTTGATGGTAACCCGACCTCAAGTCTATCTTTGAGTAGTAACTCGACCCTTGCAACTGGTCGAATAAGTCGTCTATACGTGGAAGAGGATAACGGTTCTTCACCGTCACCTTGTTCAGTTCGCGGTAGTCTATCCACATCCTGAAGGTACCGTCCTTCTTCTTCACAAATAACACTGGAGCTCCCCAAGGCGAAGAGCTAGGACGAATAAAGCCCTTTTCCAAGAGCTCTTGTAGCTGCTTTGACAATTCTTCCAGTTCAGTTGGAGCTAAACGATACGGTGCTCGAGCTATGGGTGCTGCTCCTGGAGCGAGCTCGATTTGAAATTCGACCTGGCGTTGAGGCGGTAGGCCTGGTAAATCTTCAGGAAACACCTGAGGGAAGTCGCGTATAACGGGAATATCTTCCAATTTCTTTTCTTTCGTTGATGCGTCAGTAACGAGTGCCAAAATAGCGGTGTGACCCTTCCTCAAACATTTCTGAGCCTTCAAGAAAGAGATGATGCCAACCACAGCACCACTCTTGTCGCCTTGAACTTCGAGAGGTTCTTGACCAGATCGGGGAATACGAATGATCTTCTCGCTGCATAAGATTTCTACCTGATGTTGGGATAACCAATCCATCCCTATAACGATATCGAAACTACCCAGGACTATGGGAATAAGGTCGATGGAGAAAGCTTGACCGACCAAGACAATACTACAACCCCTGACTACCTGCGTGGCTTCTAGACTCTTACCATTAGCTAATTCTACTACATGTTTGGTGGTTAAGAGTGTTGGTGCACGTTTTAACAATTTACTGACTTTCAACGATATATAACTTGTATCAGCACCCGAATCAAACAAAACAGTAACATAAATATCGTCGAGAAGAAACTTACCCATAACCACATTGGGATCGTTCACTGCATCACCTCGGCCCAGTACGAAAGCACGTCCCCTTGCGTCGTTGCCATTGTTGTTGTTTCCCCCATTGTTGTTGTTCCCATTGCCCTGGTGATTGTTATTGTTGCGATTCTGGTTCTGGTTCAATTGAGGGCAATCGCGTTTGAAATGACCTTCAGCCCCACACTGGAAACTTCCCCTGTTGCCCCGCTGTTGCTGCTGCTGTTGGTTCTGTGGAGCTGGTAGTTGCGGTTGCCGGTTCTGATTAGCAGGCCGTGGACTCCTACAGTCTTTAGCCTCATGACCCATCTTGAGACACCTTTGGCAACGACCCTTGCTGCACTGGCCGCTGTGGTGTTTGTTGCAGTTGTGACACTTGGGGTGAAATCCTTGGTATTTTCTCTGCCTATGACCACCAGAAGATTGCTGACTAGGACTCTGGTAGTGGTCAGTCTTCTGTTGCTGAGCTTGCGACTGGACTGTTGCTGAACCTTTGCTAGAATCCCCATCCCACTTTCTCTTGTTGTCACTTGGGGTAGTAGGAGTAGCAGCTAAAGTGGTAGCACTAATGCGTTTGGGCAGCTTGTTCTGTTCCACTGCCTGATCTGTAAGGCGTTGAGCAAGACGCTGGATGTCTTGGATATTGTCAAGGTTTGCCGATGTAACATGGCTCTGAATCTCTGAGGCTAGACCCTTGAGGTACAATTCGATACGCTTGATTGGAGGGTCCACCATGGTTGGACACAAGATAGCCAGTTCGTTCGACCGTTTCGTGTAGGCTTCAATTTCTGACCCCGTCATTTTCAAATGATAAAGCTCCACTTCCAACTTGTGGATGTCATCGCGTGTGCAGTATTCCCTTTTGATGAGTTCCTTGAAATCGTTCCAAGGGGTGGCGTTAGCAGCTGCCAACCCTAGGATCTGTACTTGCGCGTTCCACCAGGTTAGCGCGATTCCTTCCAACGTACCAGTGGCGTACTTGACCCTGCGAGCCTCAGGGCATTCACACATCTCAAATACTGACTCGAGCTTCTCAAACCAATGGAGTAGTCCCACTGCTCCTTCCGTGCCACTGAACGTACTTGGACGACAGTCCATGAAGTTCTTGAAAGTGCAGATAGGTTGCTGTGCGTGTTGACCTATTGTGTACGAATAGGACAAAGTTAAACACGAGAGTTGGTTTAGGAGTGTAGGATCTAAAAATCCTAGTGTGAGTTATGACTACAGGATATACCTCCTGCTTGTGCGGCTGCAAGTGCCGCAGCAACTTGTTCGTTAATGAGAGCCGTCAACTGGGCTTGAGTCATGTTAACGCGTCCAGACATGATCTTCATAGTAAGAGTAGCATAAGTAAGAATGGTTCGTGAGTAGTGCGATGACAGAAGAGTGTAAGCACATAAGTATTCTCATGTAATAGAGTCATGTGTATCTAAGCGTACTACGAGCAAAGTTCTATGTAGTTCTAACATGCAGGTAATAAACATAAACCATATTACCTAGGATGTCGAGTCTTGCACGTGGAGCGAAGCGTCGTTGTGGATCGTTGAGAGCACTGTTCTGGTTATAGTCTGGTTTTAATAAAACGTTTTTCCATATTAAAACCTAGTTCTCTATAACCAATGGCTCTGATACCAATCTGTCACACCCCCAAAATCCACACGCGGAGTACCACCGCTTGGAGGCGTGACATGACCAGGATCAAGCCATCAATCATATTGAACATAATGTATAATGATTAAAATAGTTCGTAAAACCCAATTCAATACAATTGATGTTCAAACCAAACGAAACGTAATTTGAGTAGCGGAAGCATAAGTATGTAAACCCAATGTAAATCATAAGTTCAATTGTTTAAACGTTTAACATGGCGTCTACGATCCATGTCCCACAACGACCTGCTCCTCCCTGTGCAAGCTCCATAAGTACCTAAGGTCCTGCAAGGCATGCAGCAGAGAGTCAACAACTAGTTGAGCGAGTTCACAGAAAGTAAGTTCGTAATAGCAAAACGTATGTTCATTTAGTGGGGGCTTCCCATGTATGTATGTACTAATAGTGGGGGTTTCCCATGATTATATTTATTACTAATGGGGGCTTCCCATGTTTATCCTTACTAATGGGGGCTTCCCATATTTGTACTTACTAGACTATTTGCAACCATGTGTTCTTCTTAATCCGAGAACAGGAATACGTACAAGGTCACGTAGGATTTACGTGAGTGCCCTTCCCCGAGGACAGTGGTACGTGTGGGGTTTACGTAGGATTTACGTAAGTGTCCTTCCGACCCGGAAGACAGCGGTAGGTATGAGTTTACGTAGGTTTTACGTAAGTGTCCTCCCGACCCGGGAGACAATGGTAGATACTAGTTTACGTAGGTTTTACGTAAGTGTCCTGACTAACCTGAGGACGATGGTCTATAGTCTAGCAATAGCGTAAGTACGAGTAATTATCCAATTTAAATCTTCCAACCCAATTCCCACCCGGGAATCCCATGCCTTGGCTGTGTGAACTCACCTTGGTTTGCTCGGCAGATACACAAAAGGTTTCTTGAACTAAGAGTGGTCAACCACGTCCTAACAGGGTTACCATACAAGTCAGGTTTTGACTCAAGCATAGTGGTACGTGCGCGACTACACATATTTTTACAATGAAATTACACACGAATTGGTTTTAAATTTATAAAAGTGATTATTACTTTTACATCAAAACACACACGAAAGGGCAAGTGTACCACGTCATATATGTAGTAAAGTATCGGTAAGAACCAAGTATCGATCCACGGAAATGGGCGGAGAAATAATACTAGACCTTTGCCACTAAATTACTGGTAAAAACATAAGTTGTTTTGGTTTTAATTAATCTAAAGTAAGCATAAATAAATACTTATAAAACATAGTAAATTATATATAAATAGCCTTGCTTAATACACAACCAAAGCATGTCAACTAAGTCAGTTTTGGCACTAGAAGCATTCGGTCAATTCTCCATTTTGAGACAATTAGTATCCCTTTCGGGAATCCTAACATGACAATCATTCGGAAAGTTAAAACGATAAACACACTTTAACCACCTAAAATTGTTCTTTAACGTGCAATTGATTAATGTCTACAAAAATCTCCTAAAAATAAGTTAGTCATCCGTTAGGAGTTTTCTAACCTCACTTAATCAAGGAAAGCAACACCGATAAACACAATGCAACCACCGAGACAAGCATAGACTAGATTAAATCACAACCGAGTTCATTTTACAAATCTTAAGCATAAATTCACCAAGATAGCAATTTTGGCCGAAACTACTAACTAAGCTAACAAATCATGGCAAGAATTCATAACAACACCATCTAACCCGTTAGAGTCCTTCCGTGAGGGCAAGCTTTCTTGATTAACAATAATTACATTTTATTAAACCACTAACCCGTTAGAGTATCATGGTGCCCACATTTTAACCAAGTTAAGCTAGTTAACCAAATTAAAAGTTTACTAATACATGATTAAATAAGCTTCATTTTTCAACTATCTTACCTAACCAAGCACCAATCATCCAACACAATTACTTATAATCAAGAAATCAATATCAATAACAAGGTTGCAAACTAATCATCAAAGATAATCATAGAAAACACTTCCAAATTTCTTTACAAACATAGATTAACATACTAATGGTTATAATCAAGCAAGGGATTGTTGTGTTTTTGCCCAAAGGCTACAATAATACATAAATATTAATCTAAATGCTTGAAACATTAACAAAATTCTGGAAAGATTAGAAATCCAAACCATAAACAAGCACAAGATTAAGAATCCGGATAGTAAATGAGCAAAACCGGGCAATGTGGCTTGAATCCGAGTGAAAGCAGAAGCCTTCGGAGCCTCAAAATCGCCTGCAAAGCTCTCCAAAATTCCAGAGTTACTAATAGAATGGTTCTGTTCTGTTTTTATGCTTTTTCGGTGTCGCACGGTCGTTCTCCGATCGCACGACCGTGCACTTTAAGCAATTATTGGTGGTGGTCCACCATACTGCATGACATCAGCAGAGTTGACTGGTCTTCGGTCTCGCACGGGCGTGCCATGGGGTGCACGGGCGTGCATATCCGGGATCGGGGCTGGTCATCGAATCCGCATGGGGGTGCAACCATTCGCACGGGGGTGCAACCAGTCGCACGGGGGTGCGTTGCCGGGATTTCATTGCACTCCTGATCGCACTGGGTGTGCAACGCCGAGCTGAGCCTTGTTGTCGCATCCGCACGGGGGTGCCACCAGTTGCACGGGGGTGCAACGCCAAGCTGAGCCTTATTGTCGCATCCGCACGGGGGTGCCACCAGTTGCACGGGGGTGCAACTTGCCCAGGTCAGAATTTTCCACAGAATGTTCGCAGTTCATTCGTTTCGCCCGGAAAATCGTCGTTTTCACTATCATCTTGTCTGGTATGTTGTTTTAGGCCTGTAAACAAAAGTATACATGATTAAGTATCCGCATGACGGTTTTACGGCCGAAAACGCATAAAATGGGGATAAAATGGGGGACTAAAATATGTGTAAATTAGCGAATATCAAATCTCCTCACACTTGAACCTTGCTTGTCCTCAAGCAAGCTAAACTAAAATGCAATAAAAGATAGAATCAAACAAGAACGATAATTTACACACTATTTATTAAAAGAACTACAAACGATTAGCCGGTTTTTCGAAAGACAACATCAAATGAATCAAACCCAAACAAGCATATGCAAATATATGGTGATAACCAAAAAGCCGTGACTCACTTTCGATTGACTTAACATGCTAATCTTCACACAACTCACAATGTTCACACACACTCGGTTTTCTTTGTGAAACATACATAAAATGTGTACGTGTAAACACTCAATGCCTTGTCAATGAAATGTGCAATATCATAAGCTTGTCATAAGATCTCGTCTCCACCAACTAACATGTGAAAAAGTGTAAATCAAGAGGTCTTTACGGGGTGTAACGTTAGGCTTGGGCGAAGGGTATGGAAAGGGATATTTAAAGTGGTGAAACGGTTAAAACTCGGTAGTTAGGTTTAACAAGCGCAATACAACAAAACTATACATACAAATGGCTTAAAAAGGCGACTTATGCGACAACGAGCTCATAAACAAGATTTCATCATTTTATTAATAAAAATTGCTCGAATTTTGTCTACTTCACCCTATTTTAGGGTGTTTTATTTTCTGTTTTTTTTTTGTTTTTTTTTGTTTTTGTTTTTGTTTTTGTTTTTGTTTTTTTTTTTTTTTGCAAACTAGTGGATTTATACAATGAATAATAAACTATAACAAGCGCTAGTTAAACGATTATTTTGACCGAGTTTCAACACTAAAAGGTTTAAAACATAAAAAGGCTAAATTTGGCTAAGTGGGCGATTATGTTGGGTAAACAAAGGTAAACGGGAAGGCTCGACATGGTTAATCCTAAAGGGTAATGTAAGGTGAACGGGGAGCGCAACACAAAGAACAAGGTTTACAACAAAGGGGTAATCTAAGTGCCTCTATCACTTTTACACAAATCCACAAGTTCATGGTTTTAACAAGCATTCTAGTGACAAGTTCTAAATTACACATGACATCCGGCTCACTCCTACTCCGAAATGAACAAATACATGACAATATCAAGGCTCAAATATGCTCACGTAACTGAAGGAATGGGTAAAAGTGTGAAAACTATCATGCAAGTCTTTCTTTGTTTGTCATGCTTTACGGTTTTCTTTTTCAAAATTTATTTTGCTTGTCGGGTTTTTATCAAGTCCGAAGCTTTCTAAAACACAACCAACCGGTTTATTTACTAAAATATATACAGAACACGGATATTTTTGGATGATTTTTCCGGTTTTTTTTTAGAGGACAAACAAAGTTAACCCCCTCCCCACACTTGAACTTCGCATTGTCCCCAATGCGAAACCGAAATATAGAGAAAAAGGATAATAGTACTCCCCTCAAGATGATATCTGATGAAACGAGACTTCCAAAGCTGTGTCTGTCATATGCTCCGGTCCAAGATATGTCGGATCTGCAAGTATGTCACATGTACACCAAAACATAGCAGTAACAGAATAAACATAAAAACCATAATGTACATAAATAGAAATACTAGAAATCCCAAGAAAGACAAGACATAAAGTAAAGTGTTTGAAAATAAAATACAATCCGGGGGTGTTTGAAATACTACGCAAAATGAACACCCGAAATATAAAGTACTGAAATAATAAAAACCATCAACGAACAACACCACCATCTCCTACTCGTCATCACCAACATCATCTCTTGTGAAGGACGCGCCCGCATCACCTTAACCAGGTGGGTTCCACGGTAGGAACTGTGGGGGGTGCTGAAAGTAGTCGGGATATGCATGATGCATGTCCCCGAATAAATATGAAAATCCAGCACTCACTCCCTGGTACAAACTCTCCTGGTTATGCCTAAGCTGATCCTGAGTGGCCCTGAGCTGATCCTGACTAGCCCTGATCTGGTCCTGACTAGTCCTAATCTGGTCGATATAAGTCCCATGCTGCTCCTGCGTAACTCGCATCTGTTGGAACTGCTGGTAAAACTCTGGCCACTCCTGATGCTGGTGGTAATCATGGTGCTGTGGTGAATGTGGTGGTGTGTGTGGTTGGTGCTGCTCGTGCTTCATGCTCAGACGAACACACAGTTATGAAGATTCTGTCAAACTGATCTGGGTGTTTCGCACGGGCGTGCGAATGGACGCATGGTAATGCGTCACCGAGATTAGTGGTGGTGCGGTCTTGATTATCGGAACATGACGGGATTGCACGGACGTGCGACTGGTCGCATCACCGTGCATATCCGGCACCACAGTTAAAAAAAACATGAACGACCCGCATACGCACGACCGTTCCATGTACAAAACGACCGTGCCATTTTCTGCTGATTCTTAACCCCGAATCAGAACAGTCAAATCTTTTCGAAATTTTTCAAGTTTCTAGCGACAGGGGGTTAGGAAATCAGTCGGGTGTTCATGATTTGTGAAGTTCTTGCAAGGGCTAGGGTTTCGATTTGTTTATGAAGGGAACCCAAAAAAGCCTTGAAGAAATCGGAGAATCTAACCCTAGAAAGCGATAAAAACAGGAAATTGACACGAAAAAAAAAAAAACAAACAAACCGTGCGAGAAGATCTGAGAAACCGTGCGAAAAATGGTGTGATTTTGGGGAAAAATTGGCCAGGAACGAGAGTGCAGTATGGTTTCGCGAATGTGAGAAGTGGATGCAGATGAGGGCTTTTATATGGAACAATGACAAAATGCCCCTGACCATGCGCACGGTCATGCGGATTTTCGCACGGGCATGCGGATCCGATGTAGACCCATTCTTGCACGTTAACCTCGGTAATGCACGGGGGTGCGACTCGAGGTGCTGGCCAGCCCGAAATCGCACGGGCGTGCGACCCATGGCACGGCCATGCCAAATCTGCAGACGTGTCTGTTTGCTGCAGAAACCAGTTTCAGCACTCTTTTTGGCCATTTTTCGCCATTTTTACCTTTCGCAACATGTTTTAACAATATTCCCACGTAGACCCTTCACTCGGCACGTATAAAAACTGTACAAACAAACGGAAACTACCAAACACTCCTAAATTACGCTAAAACTAGAAAAACACATAAAAAGACGATACTACCCCTAAAGCGCTTTTGACGCTCTTGCTACATTTTTAATCCGCGAGTCAGTAGCGTAGACTCATGCTAAATTTTTGTCGGCGAGTCGATAGCAAGACTCATGCTAAATTTTTGTCGGCGAGTCGATAGCAAGACTCATGCTAAATTTTTGTCGGCGAGTCGATAGCAAGACTCATGCTAAATTTTTGTCGGCGAGTCGATAGCAAGACTCATGTCCCCACACTTAAGCTGTATGCGGGGTGTGGAGCTTGATAACCTCCATTGCCGACTCGATCGGCCCTCCAACGTAAACCTTCAACCGATGCCCGTTTACCTTGAAAATAACGCCGTCCGCGTTCTCTATTGCAACAGTCCCATAAGGAAATACCTCTTTTACTGTGTATGGTCCTGTCCAACGTGAATGAAGCTTTTTCGTAAACACGCTTCTTGTCGTTAGCCATGATGATGAGTCCTTCGTCGGCTGGGCCCTCTGTCTCAGCGGATACCACCTGCTCGTCCACAGCTGCTGCGGGTTGCAGCGCAACCGCACGGGATCTCTAATGAAGACGTCTCCTCAGATCACGCTCGGGTTCGTCTGAAGGCTCAGCAGCGTCAGGAGCAGGGGTTGAGGACACGAAAAATTGCTCGACAAGAATATTATATTATTATAATAAGGCTGTTTTTTTTTTCTTTTCTTTTTTTTTTGTTGAAAAGAAACAGAATATTATTTTAAATGGGCTGAAAAATTTATAAAAATCCGAAAATGGGCCGAAATTTTTATAAAAATTAAAGCAATGAAAATAATCGAATCGGCTAGTGCAAAAACGATTTTTAAGAGCCGAAAATTCAACGAATAAATGAATAAATAAATCCGGATTAGAACAAATAAATAGAATAAAAATTTACAAGTGTACAAAAGAATCATGAAAACGAATAAATTAAATTAAAAACAAGAAATATTAACAGATAAATCAACGAATAAATAATCACGAAAGTATACACAAATATTAACAAGTATATACACCGATAACACAATGACTCGGGTCGTTCCTAAAACTCGCCACTTCCCCGGCAACGGCACCAAAAACTTGGTACGTGCGCGACTACACATATTTTTACAATGAAATTACACACGAATTGGTTTTAAATTTATAAAAGTGATTATTACTTTTACATCAAAACACACACGAAAGGGCAAGTGTACCCCGTCATATATGTAGTAAAGTATCGGTAAGAACCAAGTATCGATCCACGGAAATGGGCGGAGAAATAATACTAGACCTTTGCCACTAAATTACTGGTAAAAACATAAGTTGTTTTGGTTTTAATTAATCTAAAGTAAGCATAAATAAATACTTATAAAACATAGTAAATTATATATAAATAGCCTTGCTTAATACACAACCAAAGCATGTCAACTAAGTCAGTTTTGGCACTAGAAGCATTCGGTCAATTTTCCATTTTGAGACAATTAGTATCCCTTTCGGGAATCCTAACATGACAATCACTCGGAAAGTTAAAACGATAAACACACTTTAACCACCTAAAATTGTTCTTTAACGTGCAATTGATTAATGTCTACAAAAATCTCCTAAAAATAAGTTAGTCATCCGTTAGGAGTTTTCTAACCTCACTTAATCAAGGAAAGCAACACCGATAAACACAATGCAACCACCGAGACAAGCATAGACTAGATTAAATCACAACCGAGTTCATTTTACAAATCTTACGCATAAATTCACCAAGATAGCAATTTTGGCCGAAACTACTAACTAAGCTAACAAATCATGGCAAGAATTCATAACAACACCATCTAACCCGTTAGAGTCCTTCCGTGAGGGCAAGCTTTCTTGATTAACAATAATTACATTTTATTAAACCACTAACCCGTTAGAGTATCATGGTGCCCACATTTTAACCAAGTTAAGCTAGTTAACCAAATTAAAAGTTTACTAATACATGATTAAATAAGCTTCATTTTTCAACTATCTTACCTAACCAAGCACCAATCATCCAACACAGTTACTTATAATCAAGAAATCAATATCAATAACAAGGTTGCAAACTAATCATCAAAGATAATCATAGAAAACACTTCCAAATTTCATTACAAACATAGATTAACATACTAATGGTTATAATCAAGCAAGGGATTGTTGTGTTTTTGCCCAAAGGCTACAATAATACATAAATATTAATCTAAATGCTTGAAACATTAACAAAATTCTGGAAAGATTAGAAATCCAAACCATAAAAAAGCACAAGATTAAGAATCCGAATAGTAAATGAGCAAAACCGGGCAATGTGGCTTGAATCCGAGTGAAAGCAGAAGCCTTCGGAGCCTCAAAATCGCCTGCAAAGCTCTCCAAAATTCCAGAGTTACTAATAGAATGGTTCTATTATGTTTTTATGCTTTTTCGGTGTCGCACGGTCGTTCTCCGATCGCACGACCGTGCACTTTAAGCAATTATTGGTGGTGGTCCACCATACTGCATGACATCAGCAGAGTTAACTGGTCTTCGGTCTCGCACGGGCGTGCCATGGGGTGCACGGGCGTGCATATCCGGGATTGGGGCTGGTCATCGAATCCGCATGGGGGTGCAACCATTCGCACGGGGGTGCAACCAGTCGCACGGGGGTGCGTTGCCGGGATTTCATTGCACTCCTGATCGCACTGGGTGTGCAACGCCGAGCTGAGCCTTGTTGTCGCATCTGCACGGGGGTGCCACCAGTTGCACGGGGGTGCAACGCCAAGCTGAGCCTTATTGTCGCATCCGCACGGGAGTGCCACCAGTTTGCAACTTGCCCAGGTCAGAATTTTCCACAGAATGTTCGTAGTTCATTCGTTTCGCCCGGAAAATCCTCGTTCTCACTATCATCTTGTCTGGTATGTTGTTTTAGGACTGTAAACAAAAGTATACATGATTAAGTATCCGCATGACGGTTTTACGGCCGAAAACGCATAAAATGGGGATAAAATGGGGGACTAAAATATGTGTAAATTAGCAAATATCACATAGCACATAGGTTTCACACAAATTAACACGTTACGAGCACGTATAGATCATGGCACCATTTTAACAGTCAAACAACATATTCAACTTGTGCGATTTAAAAGTCTAAGCCCAAAAGATAGTCGGCCCAACCGATTGTGCGATCAGCACAACTTGTGCGATCCACAATCGGTTGTGCGATCAGCCTTATGCCCGACCCATTAGCAAACCGACCCAACCTGTTGCAGCCCAAACTAACAGTGCAACAACATATTGGCCCAATTAAAAAAAGATATAAGGGACTTGTGCGATCCGGGTAACCTTGTACGATCTGGATGGGTTGTGCGATGGTGATTTGGGCTGCTCGGCCCAACAGCATAACACATTACATCCCGTGTGATCCAGCAAGCCTTGTGCGAGTGAAAACATCTTGTGCGACTGACAAGGCTTGTGCGACTAGACTCCTTGTGCGATTGGCTTTTAAATCCTGATTTTTATGCTTGATCGGTTACACATTCAATAGTTTCCTTATTTTATGATAATCAATCAACACTAACAGTTTCTAAACCAATCAATTATCGATCAAACAAGGCAATTATAGACTAACTCATAAGAACCCTAATCCGATTCAACATGAACAAACATCATAACATGAACAAGCATCATAACCTTCAACCCGAATCACAAGATTTGTAAACTTTCATGTCGACCTGTAATCCTAACCATCAAGCAAAACACTTCGATTATTAACCATAACGACCGAGTTTTATCTATTCGGTTCTCAATCTAAATCATGAAATCTGAATCATATGAACATCATCCAATACATACATGTGGGCCGATAATTAGTACACAAACAGTTTATATCGCTATCATCATGTAAAGCATATACGTCATAACATCATGCCACATAAAACCAAATAGATAAGCACTAACCGGAACTTAGAATGATCGAGCAAGTAAGTCGGCTTCGAAGGAGGTGGGACAGCCGTCGGGTTCCAAAGCAGAACGAGAGAGAGAGAGAAGAAGTTTAGGGTTTGGGGTAACTTGTGTGTTTTGTAACAAATGAGAGAACAACCCCAAAGGTTGATGTTTGTTTGCGTAAAAGAGGAGTGGGCCGAACCCTCCCTTGGGCTGCCCGATGATCTGTGTGCAAATAATAAGGCCCGAATGGGCTTGTGCGATCGTGTCTATGTTGTGCGTTTGGGCCGTTTATATACATACATACATTACGCAAAGCACATAATCATAACATTCAATAACCATAATAGTTCACATAATCATATAATGTTACACAAGATAGGTCCAAAATACGAGTTGTCACAGTATACTTTCGTTGACTTAGAATAAGACCTTCGGAAGTCCTAGCCACTTCTATCCCCAAGAAGTATTTTAGTTCCCCAAGATCCTTAATACTGAATTTGTCATGCAAGCATTGTTTAACTTCTTGAATCTTGGTGTGATTATTTCCAACGATAATAACGTCATCAACGTAAATTAAAATGGAGATGAAGTCGTCATTTTCTTTGTATAAGAAAAGAGAATGATCAGCCTTTGATGAAGTAAAACCGAGATCAAGAAGAGCCCTAGTAAACTTTTGATACCAATTGCGCGAGGCTTGTTTGAGCCCATAAAGGGATTTACAAAGACGACAAACACGACCTTCATTTTCTTTGGAAAAAACTTGCGGGATTTTCATGTATCATTCCTCATCAAGATCACCATGGAGAAAAGCGTTGTTCACATCAAGTTGATGGATAAACCCGTTCCGTTTAGTTGCTACAGACAACAACGTTCGAACTGTAACAAGCTTAGCTACGGGAGCGAAAGTGTCATGAAAGTCTTCTCCTTTAACTTGGGTAAAACCCTTTACGACAAGTCTCGCCTTATATCTTTCGACTTCTCCATTGGGCTTGTATTTGATCTTGTACACCCATTTGGAATCGATAACTTTCTTTCCCTTTGGCAAAGCTTCGATAGTCCAAGTATTGTTTTGTTCAAGTTCTTGAATTTCCTTCCGCATTGCTTCAATCCACCTTGGATCTTGCATGGCATGCTTAAAATTTTTCGGCTTATCAGTGGTGGTTATGGCCGCTAAAAAAAAGTTTGTGAGCATGCGAAAAATTATTATAAGAAATGTAATTGGTTAAGGGATGTACCGTTGAGGAAACCTGAGAAGATGCGGTATGTGCGTGGTCAATCGAAGGGGGAAGATCAACAACAAAATCATTTAAATGCTTGGGTGGGGCTCGATCTCGTTTTGGACGGTCACTGTGAGTGTTACGAATAGGAGAGGGGACCTCCTCATTGACAATACTTGGGCCTTCCTCGTCAATATTGTTGGATTCTGGGGTAGTCTCAACCCCGTGATCTAACGCCTCATTAGTGATAGGCACATCTTCACCATCTGGGCTTTCAACATGTTGGGTTTCTAAAGGAATGAAGTTGTCCAAATCGTTTGCAGGGGGACTTGAGCTGGAAAGGTAAAGGTGTCTTCATGAAACTTTACATCACGAGAAACTACCATCTTTTTATCTTGAATATCGAAAATCTTGTACCCCTTAGTTCCTTGAGGATATCCTAAGAAAATACCAGGTCTCCCCCTTACTTCGAACTTGTCACCCTTAGTTTCAATAATCCAAAAATAAGTTAAACAACCAAACACTCTCATGTGTTCATATTCGGGCCTTTGGTTGTATAGAATTTCATATGGAGTTTTATCACTACGGGTCTTAGATGGAAGTCGGTTGATGATGTACACTGCTGTCAACACACATTCTCCCTAAAACCTTTTTGGCAAATTCGCCCCAAAACGCAAAGCAAGTGCCGTATCAAGCAAATGTCTATGCTTGCGCTCAACAACCCCATTCTGTTGAGGGGTGTGAGGACCCGTGGTTTCCAACAAAATACCTTGTTTGGTGTAAAAGTTCAACATGAGGTTGGAAGTGAACTCTCCACCATTGTCACACCTTATTCTTTTAACAATCTTACTAAACTGAGTTTCAACCATTTTGCAAAAATTCATTAAACAAGTACTAGCATCACTTTTATATTTAATGAGAAAAATCCAAACATTCCTACTGAAGTCATCAACGATGGTTAAAAAATAATTTGCCTCTGAGTAGGAAGGAATACGGTACTTGCCCCACACATCACAATGCAACAATTCAAAACAATCTTTGGTTTTAATTTCACTTAAAGGAAAAGGAGATCTAGTGTGTTTAGTTTTTGAACAGGAATCACCAACATTATTTCTAAGGTTAAAAGGAACACCTTTAAAAAAATCGATCTTAGCTAATTTTTCTTGAGATGAATGACCCAATCTACTATGCCATCTCTCAATCGTAACCGCCATAGCCTTTCTTTCGTCTCCAAACATCCCCATTCGGTATAAACTTCCCTTGCACTTACCCGCACCAATCAAGTTCCTCGAACGGAGACCCCTCCATGACAAAAAAATCAGGAAAGAATGTTACAGAACATTGAAGATCATTTGTTAATCGGCTAACAGATAAAAGGTTGCAAGTATATTTGGGCACATGTAATATGCCCTCGATCTTGGTGCCTCCCGGTAAGGTATAATCACCCTTTCCCTCAACCGGGATGGTATCACCATTTGGTATGATGACATGCATTTCATGTCGATCCTTTCTTTTATTTGAAAGGATGTCATTCAAATAAGTGGTGTTTTCGGTAGCTCCCAAATCAACCACCCAGTCATCCTCATCAATGAGTCTACCTGTCATGTTAGCCACACGCTTCTTCTCCTCATCACCTGTATCAGCTACATTCTCAAAGTGCTTGAGAAAAGAATTATATTGCTCTTTGGTGTTTTCCAGGAATAGGACTCGCACTTCCTTCGACACAGGCAGCTTTTGGTTTCGTTTTGTCCACTTTCATCTTGCTCGGCCACCACTCCGGATAACCTATGAGCTTGAAACATCCTTCCCTGCTATGCCCGTCACAATCACAGTGGCTGCAATGTTGCACTGCTTCTTCTTGTTTTCCTGGTTTGTAGAAAACCTTCGGCTTGTGTTGAGATGACGAAGCACTATTACGGTTTTGAGAGATCGAAGCCTTGAAGGCAGCGGCCTCCATGGTAGGCCTTTTGTCTTCGGTAATTTGCTTTTGTCATTCATCCCAAACTACGAGATGATAAGCTGTTCGGAGACCCGAAGGCGGCTTTGTAGCGAGAATTTGAGTTTTGATTACCGCAAACTCGTTGTCGAGACCCATAAGGAACTCATACAGCCGTTCCTTTTCTTGATGTTCTATCATTCGTTTGCCAAGATCGCAGGTGCACCCATCGTAGGTGCAACATGGAACAGGGAAAACAGACTGAATCTCGTCCCACAGAGAACGAAGCTTCGTGTAATAAGTTGGTACAGTCGCTCCATTCGCTCCATTCTGATGTGCAGCAGCTATTTTGTTCTTCAGTTCATAAGCCCTTGGAGCGCTTTCCTTTCCAAACCTTTCACGAAGATCCGACCACATCTCAGCGACGGTGTTAGCATATTTTACGCTGCTTCTTATTTCTTTTTCCATGGCTGTGGTTAACCACCCTTTTATCATGGCGTCAACCCTCATCCACGACATATACTCTGGTGACTTCTTTTCTGACTTCTTGATTGAACCGTCTATGAAGCCAATCTTGTTCTTTGCAAATAGGAAGTTTTCCATCTCTTGCACCCAATCTGCATAGTTTTTATCAGATAGAGCATCGTTAACCTGCATCTGCCTGGGAGAGTCAGAAGGGTGAAGATAGAATGGGGAGTTGTAATCGACAGCATTGTTCCCGCTGTCCTTTGCTGATGTTTCGGTATCTCCGAGCATGGTTTCGTCAGAGCAGTAGGATCACTGCTCTGATACCATTATAATTTCAAAGGTTTTCATTGATTGTTTTGCTGTAATGTTTTGGTACAAGGAAAAAGGAAGGATTAACCTCCTATATAACCTAGAACAGAGAACATAAATTAGGAAAACATAAATCTGGAAACTATTCTAGGAGCATATCTTTAGGAACAAGACAATAGACAATCAAGGCATAATAACCGGACAAAAATAAAATCCAATAAAAATAATAGATAAAACCTTATTATAAGACTTTATAGTATAATAATTTATTCTCCATCAAGTATGATAATATTTTTACAAAGTTCATAAAATCAATTTCTTGAAAGCCATTTATAATCTACAATTTCGAACAATTAATATGTTTATGATACGGGTGTAACAAATGATAATATTGCAGAAAAGTAATTAATCTAGCTAATAATTTATGGGTAAATAATTTGTTTTCTTTTAATAATCATTTTAGTTGCTACTTGTGTATACGAATCAAAATAACTAAACAAAGTTTTAGTTATTTGATTTAAAATTTAAAACTAATATATATTATTGATCCCACGAACGTGATAAGCATTTCCACTACAAGAATGGGAGGCCATTAGCGGCGACACCATTAGCGGCGACAGGCCTAATGTCGCCGCTATTGGTTGATCCGTGTCACACACCCTGAGACCAAATCCCAGCCGTTGATCAAAATCCTGATCTAACACTTAAAAGGCAATACCGGCGGCGAAAAGTAGGTCATTAGCGGCGACAAAAGTGGTCAATACCGGCGACACCTGCCGCCGCTAAAGGTGCCCTGTTCTTGTAGTGTTCCATACACCTTACATTTACCTATTAGAAAAAATAATCTGAACTTTTAAAAGGTTGGTAGAGTGGTAAGCGAATAAGTATATCATATTTGAATATTACTTCCACTCACTATTCTGATAAGTGATAACAAGTTCTTGCTGTTAAAAATATAGTACCTGAAAAGTTAAGTAATAGTTATCATAAAAACTTACTATCTAGATAGGTATTATTGGTGGATTTGTCAAATTTGTGTGTGTTTGTAGTTTTTCTGCTTTGTGTTTAATGCCCGTTGTTTTTTAACCGACAATGGATGTTTTCTTTGAGTCCTAGATTGTTTTTGTTTTCGTTTGTGTTTTATACGCTTATAAAAATTGATCCGTATGTGTGTGAATCAACTCTTTTATAATAATATTATTTTGTGCTATGTGAACAAATATTGGTAGGTGTGTGAATCTTACTTTCTTTTATAACAATTTAATATTCTCTTACTCTCTCACATCACATGTTTCACAACTAGTTTTTTTTTTCCACTAACTAGTTTTTTTTACGGTAAATTTTTTTAAAATCATATTGTGACTTGAATTTAAAACCTCTCTCTTTTAAAGTGTTTAAAGGTTTTATTTTTGTTAATGGACCACAAATCCCTTGATGTTTCACAACTAGTATCTATCACAAACAAAAATCTTAAAAAATTGAAATTTATTTACAAAATTACTTGTTCTGAAGAGTATAGCAAGTGTTAAAAATAGCTTTCAAGTGGTGATAATCAACTTACTTTCATCCAGTTGTTAGTAGTCTGATTCTCTTCATTGGACCGTTTTTATAGTTTTCTCGTGGCCTGTTATGTTGTGGGCCATCTTTATTAATAATCTTCTGGCAATTTCTCAATATGAAATCATATTAATTTAGCCCATTGCAATTGCTATGAATTGTCTAATTGGTATTAACTAGTGTCAATGTATGTTTGTGCTTCGCAGAGGCTAATGATTTTTTTTGTGTGCTGCGGTGATGATTTAGTCGTTATCATTTCCGTTCATTACACATAGAAAATTCTATCAATGTTGTTTCAATTCGTTATGGTTTTCGCATAGCTTTGGCATTCAGGGGGTGTTTGAGATTACTTAGCAAAAACTCCCTTTCTCCTTTTCCTCTTTCTTTTCTCCTTTTTGGAAAAGTCGCTCCACCCAACTTCTAATTTTCTCACTTTCAAAGCATCAAAATCTTCTTTCAACCCATTACCCAAACATCAGTTTTTAAAAATCTCGTTTTTCTAAAAGTTATAAATCAATAAGGTGGTTAATAAGCAATCCCAAACACCCACTCAATATAACATCAATAATAATAAGAAAGGTATAATGTTTAGTATTATATCTTTAAGGTACCAAAGTGTAATAGTAAATAAAAAAACAAAGTGAAAAAATGAAAGATAAAAAATAAAAAAAAAAGATATGAAAAAAGTAAAAAAAGAAGGGTAAAATAAGAAAAAAAAAGTTAAAAAAAGGTAAAGAAATTACAATAAAAAAGCTAAAGAATAAAAACAGAGATATAAACAAAACACTAAAATAAAGAAAAAAAGGGGAAGCAAACCAAATAAAAGTATGATAAACATGTCCGGGGAGACGAAAATCGAACCTACACCTCTTGGATGAAACAATATGAGGCAGACTACCAAAGTTCATGCAAAGCACATGTAATTTTGGGTTTTATATTCTCGGTAGTAGCTAGTGGGTAGTGGTTGGAAATTCATAGCTGGTGGCTGAAAATTAATAGCTGATAGCTGATAGCTAGTAGCTATAGCTTTTTAGATATATTTGGAAATAAATAAATAAATAAGTATAGTGAATGTCAGTCGTAAGAGCGACTAAAATGATATATACATATATAGAAATTATTGTGTTTGGTTACCACCACAAGTAAGGGGAAGGGGCACCAGCGGGTACACCCTACCTACTCCCGAACACCGCCGCTTGTGGTGGTGCGGGTTAAGATGTTGCCGTTGGGTAAGTGTGAGGGTAGGAGGGAGATGGAGAGAGTTGTGTGTATGGAAAGAGTGTGGAGTAGTGATGCCTGTAAAGTGGGTAGTTTAGATAGTGGATAGAACGAGTAACGTGAAGCAAGAAGATTGGCGAGAGTTAGGGTATATGGGTTAAGTGGCCCTCCCGCTAATAGGTTATAGGTCCTTTAAATAAAAAAAATATAATTTAATAATTCCATTTTTATAGCTTGATAGGTCCTTTCAATAAAAAATATAATTTAATAATTCCATTTTTTATAGCTTGTCACTGTCACGTTTTCTTCCTTAGTTCCTTCTGATTTTGCACCAAAGTAATTAATTTGTTCCGTGTTTATTTTAAAATACTAAACCTATTTTTGAATGCGAATCCATCGTTCTACCTCATGATTCTCTTAAAATCTATAAATTATTAAAAAACAACACAAAAATTTATAAATTATAAAAAAACAACACAAAATAACATAATTTAAGCAAGAAAAATCATTAAAGCATTTAGCAAATAATTAAAATCTAAAAAGGAGTATAAAAATGAACTGATTAGTGAAGTACATCAATAAGTTCTTATTCCATATATGCATGAAGTCCAATTGCTATAGTCTATAGTGTCAAAACTGGTATTTCAGATGAAAGAAACAACTGAACAACTTTATTCAACAGATCACAAAACCTGAAACAGATCTAGAACTAATACAACACACATCATCAACTAGATCTTATAAACTCTCACTCACAATCTACAAACAAACTAACGATCTGAATAACAACACAAGATCAATATGCCCTAAATCAAGGGTTTCGATGAGATACCCTAAAAAGAGAAAGTGTAAGCTGTCAAATATCTGAATGAGCCAATAATGCACATAAGGAGGCCATTTATAAGATCCATGACCTGTTAAAAACCTGGTCGGACCCTTCAACTCTTCTAATCGGTCTGCAATCCCACTATAACGAGATCCAAGCCCAAGAGTATGTATGTTATATTTTTAACCCCCCCCCCCTCCAATTCAAAAGCTAAACAAATTAATAACCTGAAGTTTTTTACAAATCTCATGTTGAGCTATTAAAAGACTTTTTGTATAAAATATTAGCAAGCTTATTCTTTGACTCAATATTAACAGTGTTAATAATTCCATTTATTTTTTTTTTCTTAGGAAAAAACAAATCAAGTTTGAAATATTTTATTCTTTCATGAGAAACAGAATTAACAGCAGAAACAACTGCTGTTCTACTATCAAAACATAATGGAACAGTAATCGGACTTCAACATGCAACTCTTTCAACACATTTATAGCCACATAACCTCACAGCTTAATGCACACATTGCTCTATACTCAGCTTCAACTGATGACCGATACACTATACTTTGTTTTTAGTTTTTCCAAGAGACCAAAGAATCTCTTAAAAAAACATGGAACCCTGTGGCGGACTTTCAAGTATCTATACACTTTGCCCAATCTGAATCGGCATATGCTTTCAATCTGGACAAGAACCTTTACCTATCAAAACTTCTTTGCTAGGAGATTGTTTTAAGTATTTGAGTGATCTAAGTGCAATTTTCAAATGCCCATAAGTGGGATTATGCATATATTAACTAAGATAATGCAATGAATATGAAATGTTAGGTCTAGTGTGGGCCAAGTAAATCCACTTGCCTAACAGTTTTTGATAACCGGTTATGTTTGTTAAAACATCACTATTTGTTTACACATAGATGATATAACATGGTTTCGTTCCATAGGATTATTACAGGAAGTCATGCCAAACTTAGCAAGAAGTTCCATACAATATTTTCTCTGTGTAGGACATATTCCTATATCACATTTTATAATCTAAATCCCTAAAAAAATATTTCAAAGTACCTAAATCTTTTATTAAAAACTTAAACTTTAGAAAAATTCTTAACCACATCAATTTCTTGTACATTATTACCAGTAACAACTATATCATTCACACACACCAATAATACAACAAAACTACTACCATTATGTTTGACAAACAAAGAATAGTCACATTTACTTTGTAAAAAAAAACCCAACTCTTTCAAAATACTAACTAATTTCTCATTCCACATACGTAGAGCTTGTTTAAGCCTATAAAGAGCTATCTATAGTTTGCACGCTTTGATTTCATTATTAGAGTAAAAACCTTCAGGTAGAGACATTTAAACATTGTAACATCCATTAAAATCGGACCTCTGAAATCCGATCCGGATTGTAAAACCGGACCCTTATCAATTAAATGAAATTTTTTTTTAATATTTTATTATATATTTAATTGTCACGTTTGGCGTTGGGTTAAAACCGGAATAAAAGTGGAGGTTTATAAGCGGAACTCGGTTAATCGTTTTAAAGGAAATAATTAAATACGTTAAAATTGGTGGTTAAAAAGAAGGTTTAAAATTAAAAGGGTTAAAACCGCCAAAATATCAAGGTTACAAGTTCAGGGGTTATTTTTGTAATTAAGGGAAACTATGTATTAAAAAAAACCAGGTTAACTAATTAGGTTAGCAAACCTAGTTAAGTTAGCTAGTATTAATTATATAATGTTAATTAACTTGGTTAGTTAGCTTTATATAAGAAACTTGTTAACTAGGTTAGTATTAGAAGTTAGTTAAGTTACTTTCTTTACATATAAAATGGTTAGGCAGGTTATACTCACAGTTAAAACATGTTAGAACTTGTCTTAACTGTGAGTATAACATATTAAAGAACATGTTATACTCACAGTTAAGACAAGTTAGAACATGTTAAAAACCAAACCTGAAATTGGATTCCCTCTCTTCCTTCTTCGCTCTTGGCGCAGAATGTGAACATGGCACCCCTTTGAGCTCGACCAGAATTACGAAACTCGGCGATTCAACATCCTTTGGTCCTGAAACGATCGGATTTGAAGTGAAAATGAAAAACTATCACCCAAACGATTAAATAGCTCATATAATTAACCAATTTAAGTTAAAATCTTTACACCATTAAGCTTTCATTAAAGGTCATTAAGAACATGAATTGGGTTTTATGCAATGTATAAAATTTGGCTCTGAAACTTTTATAATTTGTTCTACTGATCAAACCAACCAAAACCCCATTGGACTTTCTCCATTTCATCTAACACATCTCGCGAATTAATCCGGGAAGATTCTAGGTCTCGTATCTTCAACGGACGATATTTCATTTAATTCTCAACCTTTTCAGGTGATTCCAAAGCCTAACTTGTTTATTCGTTTATGCTCTACAAGAGCCATTTATCAATTTCAGTGTTAGAAGGCTAGATTATTTGAATCCAGTTATAGTTGAAATTAGGGTTATTCATAACTAGAATTTGGGGCTTTTAGGTTTAGACTTGCGTTTTGATGTAATTGAGAGTAGAGTATTGTAACATATCATAATAGCTTATTTTCTGTAAATTTTGAGAATTTTTAGATATCAATTGGATTTTTGGTGAATTATTTATGTTTTAATCAAAAGATAAATTAAATAAAATACAAAATAAACTTAGAAAAAATCAATAAATACTTTTATTGATTATTCCGGATTATATAAACACTGAGGAATTTTATAGAAGTTTTCCTTAATTTTTGGAATACATGAATTTAATTTGGATTTATATAAGTTTTAGTTATTTAAAAATTCAAGGTTTTCACAAATAAATTCTAGAATATTTTTATTGATTTCTATAGATTATATAATTGTATTGAAAATTTTATATAATTTTTTCATAATTTTAGATAATCATGTTATTCAAAATTCAAAAAGTTATGAAAATATTAAACAAGTAAATTCATGTATAAAATTAAGGCTAAATTGCACTTTTCGTCCTTTATGTTTCAGGGTTTTTACAGGCGCTGTCCTTTAAGTTTAAAAGTTACACTCTATATCCTTTATGTTTGCAACCTATAACAGACAGTGTCCTTTATAGGTTTATGAGAAAGGATACCGCCTGTTATAGGTTGCAAACATAAAGGACACTGCTTGTTATAGGTTGCAAACATAAAGGACATAGAGTGTAATTTTTAAACTTAAAGGACAGCGCCTGCAAAAACCCTCAAACATAAAGGACGAAAAGTGCAATTTAGCCTAAAATTAATTATTATATGTGATAATCATTTAATCAGGTATATAAAATCACTAGACGGTTTTAGTGAATTTGCCTAAATGTGGGCATTTACGAAATACTAAAACCTATTAAATTGATGATTTTATTAAATTGATGATTCTAAGAATTGCCATGTTTAATAATTCTAGAAATATAAATAGAGTAAATTACAAAAATCGTCCTTTATATTCACACTAGATTGCAAAGTGTGTCATTTGTTTTCAAAAAGTACAAAAAACATACTCAAAGTTTGTAAATCACTACACATTATGTCCTTTAACCCTAACTCAGTTAGCTTTTATGGTTAAATCGGGTAGATTGCTAATTTTACTCATTTATTTAAAATATGTTTAATAAATAGAAATCAATAAAAAATCAACTTCTTTCTAATTTTACTCATTTTACTCATATATATATATATATATATATATATATATGTATATATATATATATATATATATATATATATATATAAACAAAAATCAACTTCTTTCTCTCTAAACTCTTTTCTCTCTCTCTCTCTCTCTCTCTCTCTCTCTCTTTATCTGGTTCTTTGTGTTCACACCACCAGCACCATAAACCACCACCATTACCACAACCACCCACCTACCCTCACCGACCATCACTGCCTTTATCCACAACCACCAGCACCTTCCCCGACCATCCATCACCGCCTTCCCCCAAAACCACTAGCACCCCCCACCCACCAGTATTACTACCACACACCTGCAGCCACCACCTACCCACCTCTACATCCTGCCACCATACATCCACCCCTAAATCCCCATATCGATCAAACTAAATTGAAATCACATTAAACCACTTTTAATTCATACTTCTATACATTTGCAATAACAAGAGTTACGAGGATAACGTGAACATGAAGGTTGTTTGGGGTATAATTATAAGTAGTCGATCACAATTTCAAACCAATTTCTAACGAACACCAATATTGTTCATAATCGCCTCTTTCAGAAATCAAGAACAATTTAGTGTAAGTCGAGTTCATATTGTGCTGAAATTCTTCAAATTACTTCATTAATTGAGAGATGTTTTCTTTGATTTTTGAACTTCAGCTGTTCTAGGGTTTTAATTTGTCATTTTTTATGTCTTGTTTGCAAATTGTTATGGAATTTGAACTTCAGGTTCATGAATAAAGAACCAGAGAGTTAAGAGAGAGAGAGAGAGAGAGAGAGAGAGAGAGAAAGAGAGTTTAGGTGTGGTGGTGGGGTTTGTGCAGCGGTGGTCGGCCTTCGTTCGTGGGCGTTGTGCAACGGGAGTGGAGGTATGGTGGTGGAGGTGTTGACGATGGTGGAGGTGCAGTGGTGATGGTGGAGGTGGAGGTGTGGTGGTTGGGTTTGTGCAGCGGTGATCGGACACCGGTGGTGGAGGTTTTGTAGCAGAAGTGGAGGTGTGGTGGTGGAGATGTTGATGGTGGTGATAATGGAGGTGCGGTGGTGATGGTGATGGTGTGTAGATGGTATTGGAGATAGTGATAGGTGTGTGTGTGTGAGAGAGAGAGAGAGAGAGAGAGAGAGGGGGGGGGGAGGAGGGAGAGATCTGGTCAGATTGATTTTAGATCTTGATTTTGGATCTTGAAGAAACTTTTATATGCTTTTTCTATTCTTGTTTATATAAATACATATGGTAAAAAGACTAATTTACCTTCAGATGGTGTCCACTTGGTCAGATTTAACCATAAAAATTAACTTAGTTAGGGTTAAAGGACATATCGTGCAAGGTTTTGCAAATATCGAGTACGTTTTTTGCATGTTTTGAAGATAACAGACATAATTTGCAATTTGGTGTGAACATAAAGGACGATTTTGTAATTACTCATATATATATATATATATATATATATATATATATATTGGTTTGGTTATATGGTCAAATAATTATTTTATATAATTTAAGTCCCCATATAGGATAACCCAATTTCCTAAAATTAATATATTGTCTGTTCGTTCAAGTATTTCGTTTATTTATATCTTAGGGTGATTACGATTATTATTTGAGATTCCACCTATTCTTGTCCATGCGGTAATTCTTGTAGATCGTTTCTTCGCAACCAGTGAGTAGATCTATTCCTTTCCCCTTTTAAGTTATTAAATATATTTGGGGTGTATCATGTGTCATATTTGTTGATCAGTTCTGTTTAAACATATGAGAAAACATGTAAATAATACCTGATATAGCAAACAGGCCAGCGGAGAATCCAGTCAGAGATGCAGCCAGTGTGTTCGACATGATTGTCAACTTGATATGGTTCCCCTTTAGGATGTATGTTCTTGATGGTAGTACCGAGTTCTTTAGGGTTGAAGAACTCGTAGTAATGGAGAGAGAGGACGAGACGATTTTGTTGTTGATGTTATGATTGTCTAACCCTAATCCCTCTCTAGTAATCTCCTTATATACACCCAAGGGGATACCCAATTAGTTAATAAGGGTAATTGGGCCCATCAACAATTACCAACTAATTATATTATAGGTTTTAATATATTTTGATCCATATTATATGAATGACAATGATAGCTACTAGATTAAATACATATAAATAAAATATTTAATCTTACATTCTCCCACATAGCCAAATAATTATTCATCATGAGCATTAGATAAGTCTGATCAGAAGTTAAGTCTTGTTTTAGCTTTAAACCAAGAACCGTAGTAGAGAAATACAGCCGTTGAATCATCATTCGACTCAGGACCCCTATTAATCATACTACAACCTCAATTTAAAACCTAACGGTTATGATCAAAATAAGTAAGCCCTTTAACGTTTGATTTGTATTTATATTTGTCTATATGTCATTATACCGGCAGAACATATGTTAGAGATATACAAAAACAAACTGATGATGAAAATTAATTAATAATTTGTCATTCATAATACGATATGCAGTTGTACATGGTCATAAATTAAACCCATCTCTTTTATGAGCTCTCTTAATAAGACTTATGGGAGATAGACCTTCAATTATAGGATCCTTAAGCATATCATGAATGTATTCGACACAAAGATTTAGTTTCCTCAATTCGTTCATAAACGAATAATTAATCTCGTATCGAAATTTAATGCAACACATCTCGAACTGTTACTGTTCAAGGAGACATGATAGCTAACTTTATCACAACAAGTCTTCAATATATAATCTATATGGAGTTAATAAACATATGAGTCCACTGATAAATTTCCAACAACATTTAGTGACTATTGCTTTGTGATCAACAATATACTATGTCGTTATAACTTAGGTTGTTGATATCAGTTCATTATGACTCCTCCATGAGATAGGTTTTGTCTGCTGACATAAGGATATACCCGAAAATACATTTTGTCATCTTTGAATATTACAAAGTTAGAGTAATAAACCGGTTTGAGTTCTCACTCTTTTTACTTTTGAATTATAGTCTCTTGTTTCTTTTAAAGATATCTCTATTAGATGCTTCACATTAATCTAGACATATCTAGTGTGTTGCAATGTGAGTAATATCTAAACGAGTATAGACTTGAACTGACATAAGGCTTCTAATTAATGAAGCGTAAGGAAATAATCTCGTTTATCCTATTATCCTCTAAAGGACAATAGTATTGTTTGTTACATATGTAAGAACCCATTTAAGGTTAAACTTATGGAATGAAACTAATGTCCCATTGGGTCTATCTCGGTTTGTTATGATATCTATCATGTAAGAGATATCTCTGAGATCTATTATATCAAAGTTTGTGTTAACAATGCTTTGACTTATGTAATATATACTTGTCAAAAGAATGTCATCTATATAGAGATAAGTTTATTTTAGTTGTCCCCACTCATTTTGAGGTAGGTACATTAATCCACTTGGTTCTTGATGAAATAATTGCGTTAAGATTTCATCACATTATGATGCTTGCATTAACCGGTACATGGATTTTATTGACTTACAAACAAAGTGTTCTTTAACCTTCAGTTTAGAACTCACAGGTTGTTTTATGAACATGTAAATATGTCAGCCAGTTGTTAGGGAAAGTTGTTTTAATGTTCATCTAATGTAGCTCAAAACTATTATAAGCTACTAGAACAGTGATGATCCTAAAAGATATCTTTTGTAAGATAGGTAAGAAAGATTCTTTGATAATTTGTCTCTTCCTGAGTATAACCTTTGACAATCAATCATGCTTCTTCGTGTCTTAATGCTTATTAGGATTTGGTTTGGTTATGAACACTCTTAGATAATTTAATCAAATCCCAAACATTATTCGAACACACAAAATCAGTTTTACTAGAAAACAATTTTATTCCATTTAGAAGATTGATTGACGCTAATGGCTTAATTAGAAGAGATAGGATCAATAAACTTTTCCAAAATCATTTCAACTTTAGTTAGGGAGGTTATGTAATCAACAAAATTAGTAGGTTTTTAAACCTAGATGACCTCCTGAGTTGATTATTAGGTTTGTTAGAAGTTTCAGTTTTATGGATTAGCTCTTGGTTAGGTTTCTATCATTTTCAGGATTCTTAGCTTGTAAGAGTTGGTGGAGTATGGTGTACAAGAGGTGTAATCGAAGTTAAATTCGGAGTAAAATTTTATAACTCTCTTCCCCCCGCCTCTTGTATTCCTTACAAGTCATGATAAAGACTTTTAGTGCTCCCACTGATCTTAGAAATCTTATGAAGTCAGCATGCTTAGGATCATTATTAAAAGACCAACAAATTCTAATAGAGAAATAAGTTAATGACGTTGGTCGTTGTGATTTCTCTTATTGAGGATTATGTTAGTTTAGGTAAGAAAATCTAAGTGTGCCCACAATTAAGCAATAATGAAACTTTTGTAAGAGTAGCATTAGATTTTAAGGAGACAAGTTTTGATGGAACAATGTCGAGATAGAGCGGTGTCTTGTACAAGAAGTGTAAATTGAAGTATATGAGGTTTTCACTCCCCACCTCTTGCAACTATTGCAAGTTATTATTAAGTCACTTAATGCTCTCACTGATCTTTGATATCTCTAGAAATGCTATAAGATAAGTTTCAATGAGGTATGTGACATGGGAACCTATCATACATATGTTAGACTTTATTTGATTTCCTTAATGTCCACATGTCATAAGAAACTTAGGGACATATTTAATAGAAATCTTATTAAGTATATATATGAATAGATTTCTTTTAAAATCGTGGGCCATATGAAACAAATTTAGATAAAAGTTGATAGTCTTTAATTGATAAATGAAATATGTCAGAATATTCCATTTGGAATAAGTTCCATGAATGTCAATGAATAACTTATGGTGGACCCGTACTTAAGCCAAGTAATGATTTACGGCTTTTAACATCATGATTTAAAATCACTTAGAATCAGATATTCGATAAAGATCATCCTCATTAACTATGTCATGATTTCTCATGAATTTCGGTTTTAATGGATGAAATTTATAGGTCTCATTTTCCTTTTGTCAAATTCTCATTTGCATGATAACAAAATTGTGAAAGTGTAAGGTAACTTCTAGTTTCATCTTAGGGTAAATTACTTTTTGAGTCCCTATGTCTTATGGGTTTTAACTACCTGAGTCCAAAAGCAAAAAGTTTAATGTCGTGAGTCCCTATAAGCATTTTCTTTAACCATTTGAATCCAAATTTCTAACACTGTTAAAACTTTTTGGTTAAGTATTGTTAAATGACTAACTGAGAATACAGTCAGATACGCATCCACTGTGTTCGACATGATTGTCAACTTGATCTGGTTCCCCTTTAGGATGTATGTTCTTGATGGTAGTACCGAGTTCTTTAGGGTTGAAGAACTCGTAGTAATGGAGAGAGAGGAGGAGGCGATTTTAGTGTTGATGTTATGATTGTCTAACCCTAACCCCTCTCTAGTAATCTCCTTATATACACTCAAGGAGAAACCCAATTAGTTAATAAGGGTAGTTGGGCCCAGCAATAATTACCAACTAATTTTATTATAGGTTTTAATATATTTTGATCCATATTATATAAATGATAATGATGGCTACTAGATTAAATACATATAAATAAAATATTTAATCTTAGAATATTTCTATCGTTTTCTAGTTGATTAAATAACATGCAACTTCAATGTGTCACTATGTGTATCGCATTCATTGTTTCTAGTATTTATCGTTGCATTTGTGTGTATCTATGTGTTTACTCGCTTTGTGTCATAGGTTTCGCGTGGATCCACTTGGCTAACTAGGTTTCCCCAAGGCCATGGGTTGTAGCCTAGTATCACCACCAGTATTAGGCTCGCTCTTTGGGGCTTGAGACTAACGTATGCTATAGTCTTTGAGTCTTATTGTTTCTATTGTATGTATATTTTGATTGTGGTGATTTGTTGATTGTTGTTGTGGTTATGGTGATTATGGATGTTTCTATAATACATGTAACGTTAAATATATTTTAAAAAGATTTCTAAGTAAAATAAATCAATTTATAAAGCAAAACATTTTATTTAAAATCTAGAACTATTCACCAACATTTTGTTGACCCAAAACCTTTTTACGCATGATGCAGGTATACAAGTAGGAGATAGAGTTGAAAGCAAAGACACATAGGACATGCCTTAGTAATAAATTGGACCTTTGTTTATAACTATTTTTCTTTCAAATAATGTATGAATTATTTTAAATGTTTCCTATGATCATGTGTGACAAATATAATTTGATGACTTTAAATATCTAAACTTATAAAAGTGTTATAAGCTATGGACAATTATCATGCCCCGTACTATATCTGCTACGGGTCGAGGTGTGACAAACATCCTCATATTAGTCGATACAAAAATGCATTGTAGTTAAAAGGAACAACAATATTTAATACATATCTTACTATAACAAGGTTAACAGCAGATGAACATGTTTCTTCAAAGTCAACGTCCTCACGTTGACTAAACCCTTTTGCTACAAGCCTAGCTTTGAAACGTTCTATTTCACCATTAGATTTATATTTTATCTTATATATCCACTTATAACCCACCAAACATCTACCCTTTAGAAGATCAACTAATCCCATGTTTTATTCATATGCAATGCTTCTATTTCTTTTTTCATAACTTCTATCCACCTAGAATTTATTACATCATCTTTTTAAAAACTTGGTTCAATAGTTTTATTTAAACTACTAGTGAAAAAAAATTTCTATATAAAGGTTGGAATAATTTACAACCCTTTCCATTCCATACTTGACCTTTCCATTAATAATGACGTCATCTAATTTCTATATAAGATCTCCTAAGAGTTGTTTGTGGTTCTTTATCACTCCTTTTACCCTTAGAACTATTAATATTATCACTTCTACTATTCTCACCCTCAGCCATATTAGTTCCAGATTCATCCCAGCTAGGTTACTGATTTTCAGCACTACCCACAGTTGTGCCTATTTGATGATCTAATTGTTGAAACCCATGAGATGTAGGATTAGTTAGGCCTCTTCCTTCATCATTGGGATCAGTTTCATCAGAAGAGTGTTTGGTTTCTTCACACTTGTACATATCAATAAAATTTAATGATTATCAACACAAACTGGTTCAACCATTTTTGAAACATTTCGTTCTTCTAAAGGAAACACATTTTCAAAAAAAAAAAAAAATACATCTCTTGAATAAAAAATGGTTTTATTATCAAGACTAAAGAGTTTGTATCCTTTTTTCACATTTGAATACCCTAAAAGAACACATTTTCCCACCTACTATTGAATTTATCTAATTCATTAAGAACTGTACTAAAGCACGAGCAACTGAACTCTTTAAGATGAATATGAAAGGGTTTAAAACCATATAACAACTCATAGGGAGTTCTACCATTCAGATCATAGGATGGAGTCCTATTAATCAAATAAGATGCAATCAAGATACATTTAAACAAAAAGTTTAAGGCACTTTACTTTGAAACAAAATTGCTCTAGCTACATTTTACAAGTGCCCATGTTTCCTCTCAACAACCCCATTTTGTTGAGGAGGATATGTACAACTTGTTTGATGAATTGTACTTTTTTACTTTATAAAACTCAGTCGTTTGCTTATTTGGGTTATGTAAGATATGTTGATGATGAAAGCTAAAACCCAAAGGAACCATCGTCCATGCATATGGAATAAGATTGAAGCAATAATCAAAGTACCATAAGTTCCCCCTTGAAAGCTTCACAAACAACCACCCAAAACAGCTGAAAAGAACTACCCAGTCAAAGAACAAAGAACTGGAAGACAACTCAAAGTCCTGATATGAGAAAATACTGGTCAATGAAACAACAGCTGAAGACAAAGTGTTGGGTCAACAAGTCAACAACTGAAAACAAGTGATGGTCAACAAGTCAAAGACTTAAGTCAGAAGTATTCGATTCCTCCAGTATTTGGATTCCCAACACTTTTACTTTATTCTTTAAGTAGTTTTAGTTTTCAGTTGTTTGTAATATTTGTCCAACTGTTTTGTAAACTGCTTGTAGTTACATCTTTATGAGGTTGTTTTGGGTCGCCTTCATAGTGGAGTCATCAACAGTTCTCTCCTTTACTATAAATAGAACAATACCAATGATGTAATAGTTATCTCTTACAACTGAATATCCTCTTATCAAAGATTCTAAAGAGAGAAAGCATAACAAGTAAGAGAGAGGAAGAAAGAGAGATAAAGAGAGAGTGCACTTGGTGAGGGGAGTGATTATTGTACTTTGATTGTAGCTAAAATCATTTAATAAATTTGAATATATGAATCATTTGACATTCGTTTCCAAAATCCGTTTATGTATTGAAGTATGTGTTTATTATTTACATGTTTTAATGAATTTCGAATTTTTAACAAGTTTTTAGCAAAAACACACACGAACACACACTCTCAGATCCAACACTTATTCACAAATTCAAAACCATTATCACTTCTGAATATTTGATAGTTTTGTTACTCTGATTTTGAACAATATTTGTATATTCTACTATGTTTCAAAACACTTCAGTTTTATTGTTCATCAAATAGACCTATACAACCCCCTAGAGTAATCATCAACTATAGTGAGAAAATATTTAATTAAATCTATCTCTACTTTGGACTCTATAAGGACTCCAAACATCTAGGTGAATAATATCTCCTAACTTAGTAGTTTTATGGTCACTTAAAGGAAAATGCCATATGTTTCTTAGCCCTATGACACACATCACATGGACCATGAGCTTGAACACTTTTGACTTTCAAATTTTCCATCAATACGTCAAGAACTTGACTTGAAGGATGCCTTAATCTAGCATGCCATAAATTCAAATACTCTTGCCTATTGTAACACACTTGATTGAGACTATAAGAAGGTGAATAATATCTCCTAACTTAGTAGTTTTATGGTCACTTAAAGGAAAATGCCATATGTTTCTTAGCCCTGTGACACACATCACATGGACCATGAGCTTGAACACTTTTGACTTTCAAATTTTCCATCAATATGTCAAGAACTTGACTTGAAGGATGCCTTAATCTAGCATGCCATAAATTCAAATACTCTTGCCTATTGAAACACACTTGATTGAGACTATAAGAACCAACACAAAAGTACAATCCCCTCTAATTGTTTACCAGTCATCAGAACATTCTTGGTTAGTAGGTCCTGACTATAACAATTATGTTCACCAAAACTAACATAAAGTATTGTCTCTAACAAGTTTGTCTACAGACATAAGATTAACACAATATTCAAGAACTATAAACACATCATATAAAATAACTCGTTCTGAAAGTTTTAATGTTCCAATTTTTGTAACATTAGCACTAGTACCATTAGGGTATTTAACTTTGATTTTTAAATTCAGATACATCAATAAGATCAGTTAAACCAATTTCAGATATAACCATATGCTAGTTAGCTCTTGAATCAATCACCCAACCATATCCTTTATTAGACCCCATATCACTATAAAAGCAAAACACATTATTACTAAACATACTAGTAGAAAAAGGCACAGATATACTACCTGACACATTGCAACTCTGAGTGTTCTCTCTAGTTTTATCATTTAACAAACTGAATAATCCTTTATCTTGATCAAAGGTTAAACTATTAATAGAAACAGTACCACCAGTAGATGAATCATCATTATTTCTAACATAAACATTTCTAGAATCAACTTTCTTGTTACTACTTCTTGGTTTCCAAGAAGGGTAACTGATTAGTTCAAAACACTTATCAATGCCATGTTCTATTTTATCACAATGTGAGCATTTTAAGTTTGATTAGAGTTCTAGACCTTCTTCCTTTTAGTATCAAAACTTTGATTTGTTTTAGAAACAACCCCCATGGTTTCACTTTTTTTACACCAGTACTAGCATTTTTATGTGACTCTACCCTAGACACAATAGCAAATGCCTCTTTAACACTTGCAAGAGTTTCTTTCATTAACAAATTAGTTCTTATAGATTGATATAGACTATCTAGCCCCATTAAGAACTGCATCAACCCTTTCATATGATTAAAATTATAAATTCTCTTGATGCATTATATGTGTAAATAGGTAGTTAAACAATTTGATTAAGTTGTTTCCATATAATGTTGAACTTATGATAATATTTAGACACAGACATCTCATTCTGAGTAAATGCATTTTTTATGTAAATCAAATACAACTAACCCATCTACTTTATCATAAGTTTCTTTCAAATCTTTCCACACATTAGAAGAAAATTTATAATACACATGACCTAAGTATAATTCTCCTGACAAAAAAAATTTAAAATCCAGGTTAATACCATAGAATTGCATCTCTCCCACTGAGTTGCAAGAACATCATCATCAACAGATTTAACACATGATCCATTAATAAACGAAAGTTTATTCTTAACCCTAAGAGCAAGTGTCATTATATGTGCCCAAACATTATAGTTTTCAGTACCCTTAAGTTTTATGCTAACTATTGTGAGCTTGGTGGAATCACTCGCATGCAAATCGAGTGGATTACTATAATCCAGTTTACTAACTAAAGTGACAATAGGATATAAAAGTAACACAAACTACAAAAACATCTATAACAAGAACACACCACAAGCACACAACGACGAAACTATGTCAGTGTCAAGATATCCACTTCGTCACTCAAGGGTGCCAGACCATGTCATAACACATGATCCGTATCTTGGAGATCAAGAGAATAAACACAAGTGTTGGGATTGAACCCTATCAGAGGAACAGATAATTAAAGCCAAAACTGGATCAGAGCAGTGGATCCTGAATAAGCAGATGTTGATATACAAATCTCTCCCTTTGAAAGTGATTACAACTACTGATGACCTCCTATCTGCTGATCTTACTAAACTGCTGACCCATAACTGCTACTCAACTAAAGATCTGATGGAAGACTAAAGTCCTGCTGATTCAATCTACTGCCTTGAGTCAAGCACTGCTGATCCGGACAAGTGCTGCTGGGTTCACAGCAGTAGAAGGTTGCAGCAGCTGTTCTAAAGTCTGTTTTGTAATAGAATGTATTAGCAGTAGTTAACACAAGCAGTGTCTGTATAGATCAGAGGTTAGAGTCTGTTAGGAGGTTAGATGTCACTTTCATGGTGACGTCAGCTAAGATGCTCAGCAGTTTGCAAGTGCCTATAAATAGTTCAGTACTTTGTACTGTTCTATTAGCTCTTTGCATCATTCGTCTTCTTTGCACGAACAAACTACTGAGCTCTGGCTGAGGGGGAGTTTGCAATCATTCATCAATCATTGTAATCGTATTTGAAAAGTTTGTGTTCATTATAATTTCCGCTGCACACTCATCCATCTTCATCTTATTTACAAACATAAAATACAATAAAAAAAAAACTCAGATCCAACAATTGGTATCAGAGCTAGAACAGTCAAATTTGATTTAACAATCATTTTGACGTAAATAGTTCAGCTCAAAACAGTTGATACTGATCGTTTGTTCGTCGTTGAAAAACAGAGTAAGGATTAATCACCATTAAAGTTGATTTCTCAGTACCTGTAAAACAACAAGAATGATGTCACAATCTCAGGACGATAAAAACAACATTGGTTTGCTTTTTAAACCACCTATGCTAAAAAGAAATGAGTACAACATCTGGCAGAGGAGGATGGGTCACATCCTCGCTCAACAAAGCACAGGTTGTTGGAAGTCTGTCATCTTTGGTCCTCATGTTCCTACAGTGCCAAGCGCTGAAGATGCTAAAAAACAAGTTCCAAAACCTGTTGAAAATTATACTGAAACAGATTATCAAAAAGCTGAACTAGATGCTAAAGCGTTTAGTATCATAGCATCAGCGCTGCCCAACGAAATATATGCTGGACTGTTACATTGTGACAGTGCCAAAGAGTTGTGGGACGCGCTTAAGGAACAGTTTGGGGGTACCGAAGAAGTCATAGAAAACAATAGGGAAATCCTGAACCAACAGTATGAAACATTTTGTCATGTTAAAGGTGAATCACTGACGCAACAATTTGAGCGTTTCAGTTGTCTCATCAGTGAACTGAGGCTTGTTAAAACCACTTTTACAAACTCAACTCAAAATAGCAGGTTCCTCAGGTCACTGCCAGAAAAATGGGACACCATAGCTTTTGTCACCCGAAATTCACCTGAGTTCAAGGATCTGACCTTGACCCAACTCCATAGTCGACTCCTAACCTACGAAAGGGAGTTGAACCAGAAAAGGAAGTTACAAGAGTCAGGGAAAACTGTTGATGATTATTCATTCGATAACACTGCTCTTCTGGGTCAAGAAGAATCTGGTGGTAGTGGTAAGGATCAGGGTTATGATCACTTCATTGACATAACTGCTGGTGCAAATTTTAACAACCCTGATCCTCACTCTACATGTTATGCATTCACTGCAAATGAAAACCAGATGTCAGACAATTTAAGCTTTGAACTCAATGATCTACAGCATTTCGACCCCACTGATCTAGAGGAAATGGACATCCTGCACCAACTGGCCTTGCTAAGTGTTAGAACTAGCAAGTTTTATAAAAGAACAGGGCGAAAATTCCCAGGGTTGCATGGGAATCTAAGGGTTGGGTTGGATAAATCGAAAATCAAGTTTTATAAGTGTAACAGGTTAGGACATTTTGCTAGAGAGTGTAGGAGTCAAACAACTGGTCCCATAATCACTCACCCTAGTTCAAATCCTAGACCTCAAAATCAAAACACTGTGCACTATGCCCAATATGCCCCAGCAGCACATGTGAACACTGCTCACTATGCTGTTGCTCCTGTGCTAGTGCATTATGTCTAAACAGCTGCTCCACAGATCCAATATGTTCAAACCCCTGCTCCCCAGGCACAAGTGCAACATGCACCACAAACCACTGCTCCAGTAGCAACACAACCAGACCAACAAAGTTTCTTTACTCAAGAATTTGTTGACTGGAGCAGTATGCCTGAAGACCTCAGTGATGAAAATTTTGCACTCTATGCTTCTAATGTTTCTTCTCATGATGAATTTTGTTTGATGGCATTAGAGTCAATACAGGAGGGTGTTGAATCTGAAGAGGAACAGGTGGTCTCTGAAACAGTGGATGAGGTGATTGAAGAAGTGGTTACTGCTATGGCTAATGAAGTACTGTTGGAAGAAAGTTCAGGTACCCTGATTGAACCACTGACAGATCCATGGTCCGAAGAAGAAAAGACAGGTGAGATAGAAGAGAGAGCTGAAGATGAGGAAAATCCTAAATGTGATTGTGCAAGATGGCTGCTGCAAAGGTATCACCTCAAGTTCTTGAAAAACTGTGTTCTGACAATTGCATTATTGCTTTTGCTAATGTAACACCCCCAAAATACCACCTGCGGAAAACCCCCGCGAGGCGTGTTACACATCAGAGTCTGAGCCACCAATCACATTGAACCAATAGAAAATACTTAATAAAACATGTTATCAATTCAATAATGTTGAGTAGCGGAAGCATATAATAAATTGTTTTGTAATTGTTTCATAATAACTCAAAACCAAAGTGTCAATACTAGTAATCTCATAGCTTCGATCCATGACAACTCCAGCACTCCCAGATAGCAAGTCCACGCTCCAAAGTTAACGACCTACAAGCATGCAACAAGTGTGTCAGACTACGCTGGTGAGTTCAAGGTGTTACTACGCGTTGTGTTACCAGATATATGTTAGAACGATTCGATGATATGTTACGATGTTGCTCAAGTTAGATTACCCTAGGGACTACGCCCTTACGTAACCGAGGAGTGTGCCTCTTAGCAACCCACTATGTTGTTCGGTTAGTTACCCTAGGGGAACCGCCCTTACGTAACCGAGGAGTGTGCCTCTAAACAACCATAGTGAAACCCAGATAATTAGTACCTAATAGCGCTATCAACTAATTACCCCCATTGCCCTCCAGGCAATAACCAAAACCGATTAAGTTGTTTACCCAATGTTTCCCGTCCAATGTTTACCAGTTGTCCCAAACCACCGGGACGCATGCTTGAGAAAATGCAATGAACTCACCTGGGATTGCTCGGTATGATACACACAGTTCAACTAAGTTATAGAGCGATTAACCACGTCCTACCAAAGTTATTATGCTAGTCAGATTCGTATACAAGTTGTGCATGTAGGTTCTACACGTATCGTAACAAGTTGTACAAGTATTCGACATCATATCCCACGTATAGGCATCGATGTAAACAGTCACGTAAACAAGCAAAGTCCAAGTGTTCAACCCAATTAGTTGGGCTCGTATCGGGTGCAGGCCCAATGACAAGGTGTACGTATAAGTGGTCTCGAGTCGAGACCAAGATCTCGAGTCGCAACTAAAGGAGGTTACGAGTCGCAACGGGACTCGCAACTGTGGTTTCGGCTTGTCATGGTCCGGTTTCGAGTCGCAACCTGACTCGCAACCGTGGTTTCGGCTCGTGCGGTTTGTGTGGTCTCGAGTCGTAACGGGACTCGCAACCGTGTGTGGTTTCGAGTCGCAACGGGTGATTCCGACTCACAATCGGTGTCGCAACGGTGCATGTAACAACTTTCCATGATTACACAGCAACAATCATTCCGTAAATTCAGTAAACATCTATGGCAGTTTCACAATTCAGATCAAACACGATTTCAAACAGTTTCATTCGTATTCATATCATTATCAAGAACAGTTAATTCATCATCAACTAATCATACTATCGGTTCATCAAACTAGCCGATTCCACACTAGCATGCAACCTAATCATGTGTATAACAAATCTGTGAGCATGTTATATAACAAATCCATTAGGTTATATGATCAATATTCAATTCTATTCACAAGAACATAACTATCTAGTATAATCATCATGTAACATCCGAAGGTGTGATATGCTAACCGAGAACACTAAAAATCATGAACCAAGCAATAGTGATATACTAACCGAGAGTGTGAAGTGATTAACAAGATCGTGATATGAGCCGAGATCCTAAGAACTTCGATGTTGATGTGTTGCCGTTGGGTTCCAAGGGAAAACGAGAGGGAGAGAGTTCTTTAGGAGAGAGTTCTTTAGGGTTTGTGTGTGTTTGTGTTGTTGTAACAATGAGAGAACAAAACCCTCCCCTTAGTGTTTACATGTTTAAGAAAGGTGGGCCGACCCCTACTTGGGCCGTCCCCACGGTCTCGAGTCCAACCGCATGGACCGGATGGGTTGTGTAGGCAGGTGGGTTGGAGTTTGATCCGATTGTATCCGATGCACAATGTCACAAAAATCATAATCACATAACATTCAAGTTCACACAATCAGTTCAAATATTCACATAAGGTTCAAGCGAGTTATACTAGGTTAGGTTCAAAATACGAGTTGTCACAGTATCCCCAACTAAAAGGAAATTTCGTCCCGAAATTTGGTACGCACTCACTAACGTAAGCTATATAAGTTAAAGCTAGGTAGGTTACATCGTTTACTGGTTTTCCTGGGGTGTCACATCCTCCCCAACTTGAATGGGAATTTCGTCCCGAAATTCGCTAGTTGCATCAACACTAGGTTCGCTAGGTTTTGACTGGTCTTTGGGGAACAAATGTGGATACTTAAGTTTCATCTGGTCCTCGCGTTCCCACGTGAACTCTGGACCACGTCTTGAGTTCCAACGAACTCTCACAATTGGTATACGGCTGTGTTTACGAACTTTAACTTCCCGATCCATAATCTCAATTGGTTCTTCGACAAACTGCAATTTGTCGTCTATCTTCAGCTCTTGAAATGGTACTACTAGTGTTTCATCAACCAAACACTTCTTTAGCTGCGATACGTGGAATACATCATGGACATTACCCAACTCGGCCGGTAATTCCAACCTGTAAGCCACCTTTCCAATTCGTTCTAGAATTTTGAACGGTCCCACATAACGAGGGTTTAGTTTGCCGCGTTTCCCAAAACGCACCACACCCTTCCAGGGTGAAACCTTTAACATAACGCGGTCATTAACTTCAAATTCCAGTGGCTTACTACGCTTGTCAGCGTAGCTTTTCTGACGATCGCGAGCTGCGGCCATACGGTTTCTGATCTGCACAATGCTTTCTGATGCTTCAAGGACAAACTCAGGGCCTGTGATCTGGCTGTCACCCATCTCATGCCAACAGAGAGGTGAGCGACATTTTCGTCCGTACAGTGCTTCGAACGGAGCTGCCTTAATGCTTGAATGGTAGCTGTTGTTGTAGGAGAATTCTATCAATGGTAGGTGCTTCTCCCATCCTTTTCCAAAGTCGAGTACGCATGCCCTAAGCATATCTTCAAGTGTTTGGATGGTGCGCTCGCTTTGACCATCTGTCTGCGGGTGATAAGCGGTACTCATGTCGAGTTGGGAACCAAACGATTTATGCATTGACTGCCATAATTCTGAAGTGAAACGCGGATCACGGTCTGAGATGATAGAAGTTGGCACTCCATGCCTAGAGACCACTTCCTTAAGATATACTGCTGCCAGCTGAGAAAACTTGTCTGTTTCCTTGATTGCTAGGAAGTGTGCTGATTTCGTGAGGCGATCAACAATCACCCAAATAGTGTCGTTCCCAGCCTGAGTTCTTGGTAGTCCTGTTACAAAATCCATAGCGATCTGCTCCCACTTCCATGTGGGTATTTCTGGTTGCTGCAGTAGACCTGAGGGCTTTTGATGTTCTGCTTTGACTTTAGCACAAGTCAAACATTTGCTGACGTAGGTTGCTATATGAGCCTTCATGCTAGGCCACCAGTACGTAGTTTTTAAGTCATGGTACATCTTATCTGATCCCGGATGTACGGAGTAACGTGACTTGTGTGCCTCTTCCATTACAAGTTCCCGTAAGTTGCCAAAGAGTGGAACCCAAATGCGTCCAGTTACGTAGTAGGCGCCGTCTCCCTTTTGTTCTAGTCGTTGCCTCGAGCCACGTAAAGCTTCAGCTCGAACATTTTCTGGTTTCAATGCTTCTAACTGAGCATCCCGTATCTGGGAAGGGAGATTGGACTGAATCGTGAGTTGTACTGCTCGCACGCGCCTAGGTGCATTATCCTTTCTGCTGAGGGCGTCAGCTACAACGTTCGCCTTGCCCGGATGGTACTTGATGGAACATTCATAATCGTTCAATAATTCCACCCATCGTCGTTGTCGCATATTCAACTCTTTCTGGTCGAAGATGTGCTGGAGACTTCTATGGTCGGTGTAGATAGTGCATTTGGTACCGTACAGATAGTGCCTCCAAATCTTCAACGCAAACACCACTGCTCCTAACTCCAAGTCGTGTGTCGTGTAGTTCTTCTCGTGCACCTTTAGCTGACAAGAAGCATAAGCTATTACCTTCTCGCGTTGCATCAACACGCAACCGAGACCCTGAATTGACGCGTCAGAATATACCACAAAATCTTCGGTGCCCTCTGGTAAAGACAAGATCGGTGCACTACAAAGTTTCTGTTTTAACAATTGGAAGGCCTCTTCCTGCTTCGTTCCCCAAGAGTACGTCGTGTTCTTCTGTGTCAGCGAGGTGAGAGGTTGCGCGATTTTCGAGAAGTCTTTAATAAACCTTCGATAATACCCTGCAAGACCGAGAAATTGTCGCACCTCAGACGGAGTCTTTGGTGCCGCCCAATTCTTAACTGCATCCACCTTCGCAGGATCCACATGTATCCCTTTCTCGTTAATAACATGCCCAAGGAAATGCACTTCCCGAATCCAAAAGTCGCACTTAGAAAATTTCGCATACAACTGCTCCCCTCTCAAGAGTTCCAAGATGAGACGTAGATGACGCTCGTGATCTTCCTTGTTCTTGGAATAAACTAAAATATCATCAATAAACACTATAACGAACTCGTCAAGATATGGCTTGCATACGCGGTTCATGAGATCCATAAAAACTGCTGGTGCATTGGTCAATCCAAACGGCATGACCAAAAACTCATAGTGTCCGTAGCGCGTTCGAAAGGCGGTCTTGGGAACATCCTCTTCCCTAACCCTTACCTGGTGATAACCCGACCTTAAGTCGATCTTTGAATAGAAACTCGACCCTTGCAACTGGTCGAACAAGTCGTCGATGCGTGGTAACGGATAGCGGTTCTTAACGGTCACCTTGTTGAGCTCTCGATAATCGATACACATACGGAATGACCCGTCCTTCTTCTTTACGAACAACACTGGGGCTCCCCAAGGCGAAGAACTGGGTCGAATAAAGCCCCTGTCCAACAACTCCTGCAGTTGATTAGACAGTTCCTGTAACTCTCCTGGTGCTAACCGGTAAGGAGCTCGAGCAATTGGAGCCGCCCCTGGTGCAAGATCAATCTGAAACTCTACCTGACGGTGAGGAGGTAACCCTGGTAGCTCCTCTGGGAATACATCCGCGAATTCTCGCACCACTGGTAGATCCTCGATCTTACTTTCTTCAGACTGAGCGTTGGTAACTAGCGCTAACAGTGCAGGATACCCCTTTTGTAGATACTGTTGTGCACGCATGGCCGTGATAATCCCAACCATCGTCCCACTACGATGCCCCTGAACTAACAGTGACTCTCCATCAAGGAGAGGAATACGCACAATCTTCTCTTTACATAGGATTTCTGCTTGGTGCTTAGACAACCAATCCATGCCTACCACTATGTCAAAACTACCGAGTGTAACGGGAAGGAGGTCAATGTCGAACACCTGACCCATGAGATCTAGTTTACATCCAAAGAGGACATTCGAGGCTTCTATCGTTTTACCATCTGCTAGTTCTACTACTTGTTTAACTTCTAAAGGTGTTGGGGTTATCCCTAATCGTTGACTAAACTCTAGGGACACATAACTCCAATCGGCACCCGAATCAAATAATACAGAAGCAATACGATCATTAACAGGAAACGTACCAGTTACAACGTTGCCGTCATTCCTGGCATCCCCTGCTCCAAGCTGAAACACTCTGCCCCGAGCACCATTACCCCCGTTGTTGCCGTTGTTGTTGTTGTTGTTGTTGTTCCCAGCATTGTTGTTATTCGGGCGGTTGTTGTCGTTAGCGTTCTGGTTTAACTGAGGGCAATCCCGCTTAAAGTGACCCTCGTCACCGCACTGATAGCACCCCTTTCTGAAACCCTGGTCCTGCTGGGGTGGTTGCCCCTGTTGTCTCTGGTTCTGCTGGTTCTGTTGCTGCTGGTGTTTGGGTTGTGAGGTCCTACAATCCCTGGCCTCATGGCCTGGCTTACCACACTTGTTGCACGTCCGACCACACGGCCCCCAATGATGATAGCCACATTTGTTACACCGTGGCTTCCTCCCTGCATATGAACCCTGACTGTGGCCACTTCCCTGGCCTTGATTGACAGAAGACGACTGGCTGACGTTGCGGTTGCTGTTGTCTGGCCTTTTCTGAGTCTGACCAGCACTGGATGCTTTGTCGTAGTCGCTCCACTTTCGTTTGTTATCATTGGCAGATGTAGTAGCAGTGGGTGTCGCAGCAGCAGTGGCTGAAATACGCGGAGGCAACGATTCACTTTCTACCTCTTGGTCCACAATCTTATGAGTCAGACGAACAATCTGTGTCAAATCATTGAGATAGGCTGCAGTGACCAAGCTCTTCACACGAGGAGGCAACCCTTTGATGAATAACTCAATCCTCCGAGACATAGGCCGGGACAAGTTAGGGCACATGTCGGCCAGTTCATACGATCGCTTCACATATGCTTCGACTTCAGATCCAACCATCTTCAAGTCGTAGTATTCGTTTTCCAACTTCTGGACCTCGTCCCGAGGACAGTACTCCTCCCTGATCAGTTCTTTAAAATCTTCCCAAGTTGTGGCATTCGCTGCCTCAATTCCCAACAACTGCACTTGGGCGTTCCACCATGTTAGGGCACCATCAGCCAAGGTACCCGCAGCATATTTCACCCTGTCCCCAGCGGGACAGTTACAGATAGCGAACACAGACTCCGCTTTCTCGAACCATCTTAGAAGTCCCACAGCCCCTTCAGTCCCGGTGAAGGTCTGTGGCTTGCAGTCCATAAACATTTTGAATGTACACGCAGGCTGGTTAGGTTGAGGTTGCGCTTGCTGACCAGCTTGATAGGCTGCTAAAGCCTCAGCCACGCGGGTATTGATTAGGTCATTCAACTCAGCCTGAGTCATGTTGATGTTGCCACGTCCGTGTCCTCGTCCACTCATGTTTCTATAGTTGGGAATAAACCGATTTAGAAATCGAAACGAGATGGAAGTCAGGTGTCATACAGATATCTACATACTACCAAGTTTGCACATAGTAAGGCAGAACCCTTCTCACGCTCGATAAGCCTCACTGGGACTTGCATGCACCCCGCGTTATTATTAAGTGTGCACCCATAATAATAAGGCGATTTGCATGTTCATCTCAGAGCCTCTTAGCTTGCGCTCGAAGTTTCCCCCGTTCAAATAACACAACAGACGGTATTACCGGTCTATGATCTACATGAGTCGAAGGGTAGTGTCACACTATCAAGTCACTATGGTATTATACGTTTCAGTCCATATACGTTGTGAGTGTGTGACTGCTAAGCTAGTAATGTATAGAGTGAAAGAGACGAACCTTGCAATCTGGAGCTGAGTGTCATGATCGAGTTTCGAAGTTGTTCGGTTATAGTCTGGTTTTACAAAACATTTTAAAACCTAGTTCACTATAACCAGTGGCTCTGATACCAAACTGTAACACCCCCAAAATACCACCTGCGGAAAACCCCCGCGAGGCGTGTTACACATCAGAGTCTGAGCCACCAATCACATTGAACCAATAGAAAATACTTAATAAAACATGTTATCAATTCAATAATGTTGAGTAGCGGAAGCATATAATAAATTGTTTTGTAATTGTTTCATAATAACTCAAAACCAAAGTGTCAATACTAGTAATCTCATAGCTTCGATCCATGACAACTCCAGCACTCCCAGATAGCAAGTCCACGCTCCAAAGTTAACGACCTACAAGCATGCAACAAGTGTGTCAGACTACGCTGGTGAGTTCAAGGTGTTACTACGCGTTGTGTTACCAGATATATGTTAGAACGATTCGATGATATGTTACGATGTTGCTCAAGTTAGATTACCCTAGGGACTACGCCCTTACGTAACCGAGGAGTGTGCCTCTTAGCAACCCACTATGTTGTTCGGTTAGTTACCCTAGGGGAACCGCCCTTACGTAACCGAGGAGTGTGCCTCTAAACAACCATAGTGAAACCCAGATAATTAGTACCTAATAGCGCTATCAACTAATTACCTCCATTGCCCTCCAGGCAATAACCAAAACCGATTAAGTTGTTTACCCAATGTTTCCCGTCCAATGTTTACCAGTTGTCCCAAACCACCGGGACGCATGCTTGAGAAAATGCAATGAACTCACCTGGGATTGCTCGGTATGATACACACAGTTCAACTAAGTTATAGAGCGATTAACCACGTCCTACCAAAGTTATTATGCTAGTCAGATTCGTATACAAGTTGTGCATGTAGGTTCTACACGTATCGTAACAAGTTGTACAAGTATTCGACATCATATCCCACGTATAGGCATCGATGTAAACAGTCACGTAAACAAGCAAAGTCCAAGTGTTCAGCCCAATTAGTTGGGCTCGTATCGGGTGCAGGCCCAATGACAAGGTGTACGTATAAGTGGTCTCGAGTCGAGACCAAGATCTCGAGTCGCAACTAAAGGAGGTTACGAGTCGCAACGGGACTCGCAACTGTGGTTTCGGCTTGTCATGGTCCGGTTTCGAGTCGCAACCTGACTCGCAACCGTGGTTTCGGCTCGTGCGGTTTGTGTGGTCTCGAGTCGTAACGGGACTCGCAACCGTGTGTGGTTTCGAGTCGCAACGGGTGATTCCGACTCGCAATCGGTGTCGCAACGGTGCATGTAACAACTTTCCATGATTACACAGCAACAATCATTCCGTAAATTCAGTAAACATCTATGGCAGTTTCACAATTCAGATCAAACACGATTTCAAACAGTTTCATTCGTATTCATATCATTATCAAGAACAGTTAATTCATCATCAACTAATCATACTATCGGTTCATCAAACTAGCCGATTCCACACTAGCATGCAACCTAATCATGTGTATAACAAATCTGTGAGCATGTTATATAACAGATCCATTAGGTTATATGATCAATATTCAATTCTATTCACAAGAACATAACTATCTAGTATAATCATCATGTAACATCCGAAGGTGTGATATGCTAACCGAGAACACTAAAAATCATGAACCAAGCAATAGTGATATACTAACCGAGAGTGTGAAGTGATTAACAAGATCGTGATATGAGCCGAGATCCTAAGAACTTCGATGTTGATGTGTTGCCGTTGGGTTCCAAGGGAAAACGAGAGGGAGAGAGTTCTTTAGGAGAGAGTTCTTTAGGGTTTGTGTGTGTTTGTGTTGTTGTAACAATGAGAGAACAAAACCCTCCCCTTAGTGTTTACATGTTTAAGAAAGGTGGGCCGACCCCTACTTGGGCCGTCCCCACGGTCTCGAGTCCAACCGCATGGACCGGATGGGTTGTGTAGGCAGGTGGGTTGGAGTTTGATCCGATTGTATCCGATGCACAATGTCACAAAAATCATAATCACATAACATTCAAGTTCACACAATCAGTTCAAATATTCACATAAGGTTCAAGCGAGTTATACTAGGTTAGGTTCAAAATACGAGTTGTCACAGCTAACATCAAAGAGGTGAATGAAAACCTTCGTGATAAAATCTTATCTGATGAAGTCATATTTGAAAGGTCTCTAAAAGAACTTAAAAACAAATTGGCTGAAAAAGAGAAAGAGATTTGCAGCATGAAAGAAGAGCAAAGCATAACCAAAACCCAACTTCAAACCCTGGTAGAAAAATACCAAGGTTGCAAAAAGGAGTTAGAATCCACCCAGATCACATGTGAGAGATGGGTGGAATCATGCAAAGGGTATGAAGTTATGCTTGAGAAACAGATAAAAAGCAATGTGAAATTTGGGGTTGGTTACAGAAAACATGATGATGAAAACATTGCTTTTGAAAAATCTGTTTCAACCACTGATGTAACTGCCGAGTTCATCCCCACAAACAAGAATGGCCAAGAAGTGAAAATCACTGACAAACTTGGTAACAAAATCACACTTGACAGACCTATGGGCCCCTCTGTTTTTGAGGAGATTGAAAATCATCAATTTAAACCAAAATGTCTGATGAGTGTGATATTCTTGAAAATTTCAAGCCAATGGACTTTACATCAACTGATGGTGTTAAAGCTCCAAAAGCTAAAGTCATTCCTCTTAAGGACATCCCAGCAGTGGTCAAAACCTCTGCTGCAAAGGAATCTGAAAAGAGGAAGAAGAAAGAAAAAATTGATAACTTGTTTTGTGAGTTCTGTGAGAAGAGGAACCATCTAACAAAAGATTGCTTCCACTTAAAAGCTTATGATTTAACTAAAACAAGTGTCATTACTTCAGCTGAAAGTTGCAGTGTTTGTGGTAAAACAAACCATAAAACTCAGGCATGTGTGTATCTCAAAAACTTTAATGAAAAGAAGAATGAGTACATGGCTAAAACATCTTTGAGTTCATCAGCATCATCACCATCTGTCAAATTCACAAAGAAACAACCATTGTTTGTGCCAGTTCAAACAGCTGTCACAAAACAGCTGAACCAAACATCTGTCAAAAGAGATGTTTAGGTTACTGATGCACCTCCTGCCAATCAGTTCAGAAAAGGCATGGAAAAACAGTCTTACCAAAGGATTCCACACGTTTATGAGGTCTACAAAAAGCCCTCTAAACCCAAAGTGAATAGGCATCCTTTTGGGTATCAGCAGGTGATTGGGCAAGACCCTCAACAGTGGTTAGCAAGAAACAGTACTAAAACTGTCCAAACCCCTGACTTAACCACTGTTCATCACACTGCATCCATACCAGACACTGTTGAGACTCCATCCAAAGCCCTGTTGGCTTTGGAGTCCCTAATGAACTAATCCTTTTACTTCATGTGCAAGGAGCTTCTGCATGCTTTGATAGCCTTTGGTATGTAGATAGTGGAGGCTCCAGGCACATGACAGGATGTAAATCCCTCCTCAAAGACTTTAAAATCCATGGAGGGGGTGATATATCCTTTGGAAATAATAGTAAAGGGAAAGTTCTGGGGTCTGGAACAGTGCAATCTGGTAATGTAAAATTTGAAAATGTCAATCTAATAGACAATCTGAAATCCAACCTTCTGAGTGTATCCCAAATGAGTGACAAAGGGTTTGGGTCATTCTTCACAAAAGACTGTTGTAGGATTGTTGGACCAGAAATGGTAAAAAAGATTGAAGCAATAATCAAAAATGGTCAAACTAAACTTGTTGCTCAAAGAAGTGGCAATGTTTATGTTGTTGACATGTCTAAAGAGTGTCCCAGAGCTGATGCCTGTCTGTTCTCAGCTGCCTCTAACAAAGAGACAGAACTTTGGCACAGAAGACTGGGGCACACAAATCTTAAGACAATAACAGAAATTTCAAAAAATGGTTTAGTAAGAGGCCTACCACAAAAATTGTTTTCATGTCCTGAACAGTGCATTTCCTGTTTAAAAGGAAAACAACATAAAAGTTCTTGCAAGTCCATTAAAGAGTCCAAAACAACCCAGTGTTTGCAAATGCTACACATGGATTTGTTTGGCCCAATTCAAGTCATGAGCCTCAAAAAGAAAAGATATTGTTTGGTTATAGTTGATGACTTTTCTAGGTTTACATGGACTTTCTTCTTGCACTCTAAAGATGAAACTGCAGGCATTTTGCAAGACTTTGTGACACAGGTTGAAAAGCAATTTGATCTTCCAGTAAAAAGCTTTAGGAGTGACAATGGCACAGAATTTAAAAATAAGGAGTTGGATGCCTTCTGTGTGAAGAAAGGGATTGTAAGGCAGTACAACATCCCTAGAACACCAGAGCAAAATGGGGTTGTTGACAGAAAGAACAGAACTTTGATTGAGGCTGCCAGAACTATGCTTGCAGATTCAGGTTTGCCATTAACTTTCTTGGCAGAGGCAGTAAACACTGCTTGCCATGTCCAGAACAGAGTTTTAATAAACCCCAGGCACAAAAAGACTGCCTATGAAATTCTGTATAAAATCAAACCACTGATCTCATACTTCAAGGTGTTTGGCTGCCCATGCTTTATTTTTAACTTAAAAGATTCCATTTCAAAATTTGCAGCCAAAATTGATTGTGGTTATTTTCTGGGATACTCAACCACTGCCAAGGCCTACAAAGTGTTCAATGCACGGACCAAGGTAGTGGAGGAGACTTTGGATGTAAAGTTCAATGAACTTTCATCAATGAAAATCCCAGCAAATCCTGCTGATCTGTTTGATCTTGAAAAATTCACTTTTGAAAATACTGCTATCAAGACTAACAGTGCAGGTCCATCAGAGGATACATCACCAGACTATGGGTATGAAATCATCATCCCTCAAAGGTCTGCCACAAAGGGAAAAGCACCAGTTGTTCAAAAAAGCTGCCAAAGCTCAACCACTGCTACCTCAACAGTTGTTGACCAAAGTAGCCCATCTACCACTGCTTCCACATCCTCAAACAGTGCTGACAAAAGTCCTCAAACAGTGGATAAAAGTCAGCAGTGGTCCACTTCATTACCACCCATTCCACCACCTTTTGAAGCCACTGCTGGGTCATCAAAGTCTCCAGCAGTGGTTAGCTCAGATGCTACACATTTGCAGCCTTCACCAACAAATGCCATCATACCATACTAAGGAGACTTAATCTTCTTGAGATCTCATCCACCTGATCAAATCATTGGCAACATAAATGAAGGGGTGCTCACAAGAAGCCAAACCCAAAACATTTGTCTTTTTGCTGGTTTTCTATCACTCCATCAGCCGGTCAAGTACCAACATGCACTAAAAGACAATAGCTGGGTAGAAGCCATGGAAGAGGAGCTCCAACAGTTTAAAAGACAACAAGTATGGGAGCTTGTACCACTGCCAAAAGAGGTTAGTCCCATTGGCACAAAGTGGGTCTTCAAGAACAAAACAGATGAAAGGGGCATTGTTGTCAAGAACAAAGCCAGGCTTGTGGTTCAAGGTTACAGACAGGAAGAGGGGATCGATCATGATGAAACATTCGCCCCTGTTGCAAGATTGGAAGCTATCAGACTGTTCCTGGCCTTTGCTGTCAACCACAACATGAAGGTGTTTCAGATGGATATCAAAAGTGCTTTCCTCTATGGTACATTGCAAGAAGAGGTGTATGTATGTCAACCTCCAGGCTTTGAGGATCCATTTTATCCTGATCATGTCTACAGGCTAAACAAAGCCTTGTATGGTCTGAAACAAGCACCAAGGGCCTGGTATGAAACTCTTTCCAACTTTCTACTCTCAAATGGTTTCAAAAGAGGTACCATTGATAAAACACTGTTTCTTAAATGGAGAGGGAAAGATCTAATGATTGTCCAAATTTATGTGGATGACATTATTTTTGGAAGCACATGTACCAAAATGTGTGAAGAGTTTAGAGAACTCATGACAGCTTTGTTTGAAATGAGTGCAATGGGTGAGCTGCAATGCTTTCTTGGTCTCCAAGTACAGCAATTGCAAAATGGAACCTTCATTCATCAAAGCAAATATGCTAAAGAACTTTTAACCAAATTTGATATGAATGATTGTAAACCATGTAGCACACCCATGGCCACAAATAAGCTGGTCATGTCTGATGAAAAGGATGAGCTGATTGACCAAACACTTTATAGAAGCATGATTGGGTCTTTATTGTACCTAACTGCATCTAGACCAGACATCATGTTTGCAACATGTGTCTGTGCAAGAAGTCAATCAGCTCCCAGAAAATCTAATCTCATTGCTGTAAAAAGGATTCTCAGATACATAAAAGGTGTTCCCACACTTGGTATTTGGTATCCAGCTAATGGGAATATTAAGCTTTCAGGTTTTTCAGACAAGGACTTTGCTGGATGTCACACCACAAGGAAGTCCACTTCAGGAGGGTGCCAGTTTCTAGGTGATTGCTTAGTCTCTTGGCAAAGCAAAAAGCAAGCAGCAATTTCAACATCCACTGCTGAGGCTGAATACATTTCTGCTACAAGCTGTACAGCCCAACTCCTGTGGCTTCAAAATCAGTTGCTGGATTTTGGTATCACTGCCTTAAAGACACCACTCATGTTGGACAGCCAGGCAGCAGAACATATAATAAAAAATCCAGTTTCCCACCCTACCACAAAGCACATCGACATCAGACATCACTTTGTGAGGGATTGCTATGAAAAAGGTTTGATTTCTCTGCATCATGTCCCAACTAAAGACCAGCTGGCAGATGTGCTCAAAAAAGCACTTGATACAGCCACTTTTGAAAGCTTGATCTCTAGGATTGGGATGCTAAACATGGAATAACAAGCAACATCTTGTTTTTCTATGAATAAAAGCAACAAAATGTTTTCAGAAAATCAAAAATCCATCCTTAAAAATAGCTAAAAATGAAAATTTCATTAAAATCCTTAAAAGTCTGCCATAACCACTGATTGTTCAAAAGGCTGCTCTACTTCAAAAAGGCCTGCCCACTGCTGAAAGGCAACCTCTGTTCTCTCATTTCTTGATAACCTCTGTTGTTCAAAAGCAGTGTCTTATCCACTGATATGCTATCCACTGATAGTGAAAATCATCCACTGTTCCCTTTCCACTGCTTTCATCAGTTGCTTTCATCAAAAGTACTGTCCTTCATTTTCACCAGTGGTTGTCACGTGGGCAGTACATAGCAGTCAGACCTTTTGTAACGGCTGCCACGTCAGCATTCATTCTCTTTCCTATAAAATTCCCCACTCACCACCAAAACAGGGTTTTACTGTCGAATTGAATTCTTAAAAAATTCTCTTCTCAAAGTAGTTTTTCTTCTCATCTCTCACAAATTCCTTCGATCATTCGTTTCAAAAATGACAAAATCGAAGTCATCTGCAAAACCCACATCAAAATCCTCGAAAACAGCCTCTCAAAAGGCAATCTCCACTGAAATTCCATACAAAAAATCTCACAATCTCCTGGGTCTTCTCACAAAACAGGAACCACAGATGTTTTCAACTCCATAATTAACATCATGGCAAAATCAAAGTACAAAACTTTGCTCATCGCCGATGCACCAATCTATTTGGCGACCCAAAGGGAGTTTTGGAAGAATGCAACTCTTGAAAAACAAGGAGACATTGCAATCGCCATTCACTCTTCTATAAAGGGTAAAACTATCCAAATCACGCCACAATCCATCTCCGAAGTCTTTTAACTCGATGAACAGGCAGGTAAAACTCCCTTCACTAAAAACGAGTTGCACATTGACTTCATTGAACGAGGGTATGAAGCCACAATGATGAAGAAACTAACCTTAGAAAAAGGTTATTTTCCTCCTGCACCCAGATTCCTATTTCATACCCTCCTACTATGTGTTTCAAACAAAACCACTTCTTTTAATGAGATCCCTATAAAGATTCAAAATCTGGGATATGCAATTCTTCAAGAAGAAAATTATAACTATTCTCGGGAAATCTTTAAAGATTTGGTTAATAATGTTGCAACCAAATCATTCTTACTGTTTCCAAGGTTTTTAAGTTACTATTTTGAAAAGAAATTCAGTAAGGATGATTTAGCTTTAATAAACCAAGGTGAAATAACTGTAATAAACTGCCTAACATCTGAAACTTTTTCACGAATGTTAGCACCTTGCAAAACACAAGCAGGGGTGCCTGAGTAGAATTTAGCAGCTACTACTGCTCCTCAGGTATCTGCTGCTGAGCCTACTGCTCTAGGTGATCAAAGCAGCAGACCAACTGTTTTCAAACCCACACCTACCAATCCCAAAAGGCTATACAAAAAGAAAAATCAAAACCCCCAACATCAATCAAAACGACAACTCTGGAGGATGAGATACCAGAGTTAATGCCTGTGACAACACAAATGTCACAAGAAACCACTGCTGCTTCTTCCTCACAGCAGTTGGTACAAATATCTCAACCCATAACCATAACTCCTCCTGCTTTTTCACAAAAAGAACAGGTTGTACACAAAGGGCCACCACATTATGATGCTCTGGATACACTCGTTTCCATCATCCACAGCTCAATGCCCGGAGCAAGTCCGCCTTCTACACCCACCATCACATCCTCAATTCCACCAAAAACACAACTGCTGTTGGATGCAATTGATTTGAACCAGGCATTACTCAGTCCTTCTCAATCACCTGTCAATGAGAATATGCCTCAACAAATGACTGAGCCTTCTGTATCATTCATTGCTAACCCACCAACACAACCTGAGGAGGTTACACCCATTGAGTTACAAGTAACTCTCTGTGGTAATCCAAGTGAAGCAGCCACTACAACTGTTGAACCCATTGGTTTACAGTTGGACAGTGGTTACATCAATAAGACTTCCTTGGAGGCAATTCCTTTTATAGCACCTCTGCCAACCACCAGTGGATTTATTTATCCTACTGGCAACATCAAAAGGTTGTTAAGTGTTGAAGGAAGAAGACCCCAGTACCAAGAAAAAGGGGCATCAGTGGTTAATGTTTGGAGTAAACTCCCTACTTCAACAACTGATAAAACCACTGTTAGTGGGAAATCAGATGATCCCATTAAATTGGGTGATGATTTAAAGTACCAGAAATTGATGGCTCGTGTTGAAAAACTTGATAACTCTGTTGCAGAGCTCAAAGAGATGCTCCAACAGTTGTTACAGGTACAAAAGGTACAATCCATTGCTGTTCCACCTCAAGCACCTGCTATCCTACAGGCACCTGCTACAAATGAGCTCTGGAATCTCTTTCAACCTTTTCTCCATCATCAAGCACAAGTAGCAGATCAGCAACATGAAAAACATGTTCAAGAGCTGAGAAATGTTATGGAGTCTAGGTTCAAAGACACTCAGGCTGATCTCAAGGCTCTCAAAACTCAGATCCTGCACAACTCTGGCACTGCTCCTCCACCAGTGTTCTTCATTGATCAACTCCCCGAAGATAATGCCAAAAAGGGGGAGAAAATTCAGGAGTGGAGAAGGAAAGGAATAACAGATGGTCTCTATCTTGCACCAGAAAATTCAAATATGACCAAACAGATTCCTTTGCCAGATGGGAGTAAGAAAATTGATGTGACCACAAATGCACTTACAAAAGCACTTGCATGTGTGAAAAGGGATAGAGAGGCCAAAAAGAAAGACAGGGTGGATTATCCGGATCAGGGTACTTCAGGGTCAAGAGATGATGAAAATCTTATTGATGAAAAGAAGAAGCCTACAAGAAAAGTAAGGCTACCCAAATCCATTCCAGTCAGACGTTCAAAGTCTGCTCAAAAACCACCACCTAAAACAGCTGTTGTAACTCCTGTTGTATCAGCTGCTGTTGGTACTTCAGTAGTTTCAACATCTGCTCCCACTTCAACACACACCATCTCAACACACACTACATCCACTGCTTTACCACCATCACCACCAAAATCAAAATCACCTCCTGTCAAAAGGCAGAAGACAGCAGTTGTTATAACTTCTGCTGTAAAGACAACAGTGGTTGGAACACCAGTTGTTTCAACAGCTGTTAGTCTATCACCCACCACTGCCACTACAACCACCTTTCCATCCAAAACATCATCAGTCCCTCCTCAAATAAAGAGGAGAAGGCTAATTCCTAAAGATGGTGTCACTCCACCATCCCAAACATCTTCAAAACCTTTAGCTCTTGTCAATATACCAAAACCAGTCCCACTCTCTTCTGTTCCAATGCACAAGCCCTTACCTCCTGCATGTGTTCAATTTCCTCTTGAACTAGAATCTTTTAGAGAAGAAATAAAATCTTTTTATACAGAGGATGACCCCGTCAAAAGGAGTTTGCCTTCAATCAAAGGATATCCCTGGCCCAAAAATATTGATGAATATTTGAAGATAAAGGCCAAGCAAGCAGGGGATATCTCTAAAAGAAACACACAAGGGAAATCTGACAAAGAAGTATCAAGATACTACCAATATCTGCTCACATAAGTCAGTTCCTTAGAACGTTTTGCAAAGAATGTCAGTCAACAAATTTCAGAAAGAGCCGCTGAAACTTTGAAGAAAGACTACATTGAAAGCATTATGTTTCACAAAAGATACAAAGGAGAGAGACACATGTACAAAGAGTGGACTGTTCCTGAGCTTGAAGTTGAAGCTGCAAGAATTCAAGACATGATAAAAAGGAAAGTCACTCACACTCCTCCTGATTGGGCAAAGTTCAGAAAGAATGTACCTGATAAGCAAATGGAACTGAAGAGAATGAAAGAAGAACTGGTTGCTGCTGATTTTGGTACAAAAAGACAAATTGCTAGATGGAAAGAAGATGTGGTCAGGTCAACCTACAAAAGGTTGGAGGAATTAAGAAAGAAAGATCCAAAAATTCCTCAAAAACCTGACTATCCTGAAGCAGAGGTTTCAAAAAGGCCAACAAAGCTGCACACCAGAAAAGCCACTGCTCCTACTGGTACTGCCTTTTACAAAAGAATGAAACAAAGCCAGTTAGGAGCTGAAACAGTTCAAGAAATTCATACTGGAAATGCTGTTGTAAAAGAAGGCTTGTTAAGAAAGTTAAAAGAAGAACTTGAACAGGAAGACTCTGCTACCACTGCTCAGCCAGTGATGAACAGGCCAGCCTCACCAAATACTTCTGCAAATAAGCATCTCCCAAGAAACCCTCCAGGCTCAAAAATACAAAAGTGGGAAACTGACAAACAAACCTGCGTATTGACTTTGCTCAGGTCTGGTGGAGAAGTGGAGAAAATATCAAGGGAACAAGCTCTTGGCCTGAGTCTTGAAGATTTGCAGGATCTCCTTGATCTTCCACTTAGCAGGGATGATGAAGATACAGATGCCCTTGACTTTGAATTACAATTTAAAGGTCAGATAAGGGAGCTGTTACTGAGGCAATAAAATGTCCACAAATAATGAAGGGTTTTGGCATTATCTGTTCCAGGGGGAGATTGTTGGGATTGAACCATATAAGAGGAACAGATAATTAAAGCCAAAACTGGATCAGAGCAGTGGATCCTGAATAAGCAGATGTTGATATACAAATCTCTCCCCGTGAAAGTGATTACAACTACTGATGACCTCCTATCTGCTGATCTTACTAAACTGCTGACCCATAACTGCTGCTCAACTAAAGATCTGATGGAAGACTAAAGTCCTGCTGATTCAATCTACTGCCTTGAGTCAAGCACTGCTGATCCGGACAAGTGCTGCTGGGTTCACAGCAGTAGAAGGTTGCAGCAGCTGTTCTAAAGTCTGTTATGTAATAGAATGTGTTAGCAGTAGTTAACACAAGCAGTGTCTGTATAGATCAGAGGTTAGAGTCTGTTAGGAGGTTAGATGTCACTTTCATGGTGACATCAGCTAAGATGCTCAGTAGTTTGCAAGTGCCTATAAATAGTTCAGTACTTTGTACTGTTCTATTAGCTCTTTGCATCATTCGTCTTCTTTGCACGAACAAACTACTGATCTCTGGCTGAGGGGGAGTTTGCAATCATTCATCAATCACTGTAATCGTGTTTGAAATAAATTCAATCTTTCGGTTCATTGTGTAAAGATGTTTGATAAAAGTATTACTCTCGTTTGATTGTATGCAAAGTTTGTGTTCATTATAATTTCCGCTGCACACTCATCCATATTCATCTTATTTACAAACATAAAATACAATAAAAAACAAACTCAGATCCAACAACAAGCACATAAGATGTACTACACAACTAAGAAAAGATAAACAACTTATCACAATAGAATCAATATGAAACAGTCAAGATGCAAAAAATAAAACAGGGTGTGGGTCTCCCTGTATCCGAAAATCAATCAGGTACCCCTAACCCAGCCAGAAATGGCTTATGCATTAAAGAAAAAAAAATAGTATAGAATACCATAAGAAGAACAATCTTACCCATTTGCAAACCCTAGCAATTGTTTCTCCTTCTTAGTTCAAGAATATACTACCTTCACTTTATGTCACGACCACCGACCCGTACCCTGGTTCGAGCGCCGCGAGACAGACAACAATGGTACCGGTGTTTATTAATTGGCAACGGAAAAATCATCAGGACCGGCTATCAAGAAAATATTTATCAGTGTTTCAAAACACCGAATTACTTTATCTCATAACCGTGGAGTAAACCAATTACAGTATTAAGGGTGATTACAATGTTTATATCAATCAATTACCCAAATCAGTATTTGTCAATCGACCGGATCTGTGACTATGGTCATATCACACACTGGCTAACCCGTTGTCCAATAGTGAATGTTGGACCCAGTATGGCCTTAACAACTTCTTTTTACATAATATGGCAAGTAATTTCAGTATATGTGAAAAAGATGTGCGGAAATGGAAATCAGACTTTCAAGAAACAAGACCTACAGAAATATCAAGTTTATATCACTTTGAAACAAATTAGTTTAACAAGGTGATTGTAAGATTATTATCTAATACAAATGAATCTTGATTTCTATGGGTGAGAAGAGTAGTGGAGTTTAAGTGTTTGTATATGAATGCTAAGCTTCAAACTCAAGTATCTTCTGCCTCTCCAGCCTTCTATTTATAGACGGCTTTGGACATGAATAAACAATTGTTTATTCATGCAATAAGTCCTGCGTAAAGTAGCAATTTGACATATTCATTGAATCCATCGTTCAAGTTGCAGTTGTAATCATGATAACTAATAATGTCATGCTTCGGTCATGGGTGGCAGGATAGAGTTGGGATTTTTAGACAAGTGGGGCTTTCATCAGAATTTCTGATAAACCACTTCATCAGAAATTCTGGTGAACAAATCATCAGAAAGTCTGATGATCAGAATTGTCAGAAACTGATGATATTTCATCAGAAATATCATCAGATCCATCAGAATGACCTTCTCTAATAATCCAAACCAACTCTTGATCAACTTGTGATTCTTTGTAGTAGATACTTTGCATTTTAGTTGTCCTATATGTTTTTCTTCATCTTGCTGTGATCTTCAGGACTGTTATCTTCTTCAGAGATCCAGCTGATTGAGATTTTCTTCAATACCTACAAATAAAGTTTCCTAACAGTTTCCCCCTAAGTATTGTAAGAAAATGAACTACCTCGAATATAAAATTTCCAAACAGTGGAAATTTAATACTTGTAAACTTAAACCAGTTGCTAAAGTTATAAAAAACAAATTACATAAAAGATGAAAATAAACAAGTTTTAATTCAGCTTCACTCTCTTATGCACATCTCCTTTCTTTATCTTCTTTTTGTAGGAGATATACTTGTTGCAGCTATCATACATGTCTTTGTACCATTCTTTTGCTAGGATCCATTCTTCAATCATTTGCTCAATTTCTTTCCTGCTTCCCTCTAAGTTCTTCTCTATCTTCCGAAGATGTTCTTGTCTCTTGTTCATGGTTTTTAAGATGTACCTCAGGGTTTGATTTGAGTACTTACAGATGTCAACACTTCTGAACAGAGCTTTGTTATTGTCTTGGTCTCTGAAGATTACACCATATTCTTATTCTCCATCTTTGCTTGTCTGCATAATGATGTCTCCAGATCTTGCATCATCCAGTATTTCTGAGGGAACTTTTGTTTTAGGTGTCACACCCCGAACGCGTAAAACAACAAACCGCGGTGGGAACGTCGGGGAGTGATGCGACAGAATTATTGTTTCAACAACCATGGCAATTTAAGTTATGTATTATTATTGAATAAAGAGTTTACATTGTCTTTAAGTTCAAACTAAAATAACATAATTAACTGTCTTTTAAGTCACTAAGGCCCGAGTCCGCCTAAGTGAAGCACAACCAACATCATGCATTAGCACCTGAAAATACATGTAAAAATAGGTATGTCAGCATAAAAATGCCTGTGAGATACATAGGTTTTGTTTACGCAGATTCATGACTTGTATTTGAAAGAAATGTTTAATAAAATATAGTCATGAACCTTGTAAAAATGTTTTCCTTTGTAAAACCATGTGAAAATCGATATGAAAATCAAATGATAATGAAAGGAAAATGCGTGGTTAAACAAATAACCAAGTGAAAATGAATTTGTGTAAAACGTGTACTTTGTAAAACAATGTCATGTTCTTGTATAAAATGCTTCATGTCTTGCCCCAAGTGATTTAGATAACGCAACAATTATGATATGATAAAAGCACTTATATATAGGAAGTACCAGCGGCGTATCCACCATGCTTTTATCATATAACACATAGCCCCGTTACATAAGTCACTTATCAATAACCAACCAAAATGTAATGTTCAATGTCAAAATGTTCATGTAAAGACCGTGTTAAATGTCATGTATAACATGTATCATGTATAACCAATGTAATGCATAGTAAGTAGGAAATCATCTACTTAAACTATGTGATGATGCCAATGTGAAACAAATGTCATGTATGGTGAATAACTAGAAGCTACTCAACCCCATAGAAAATGTACAAAACAATGTTTTTGAATAAACCTAAGTTTAAATCGAATGTTATGTTTTGCAGAAAAACAATGCTTTATGATTAGAAACATTTATGCAGTAATGTTAATCGCATACATTCAAGCCTTGTGACTGTGGCGACAAACCCTTAAATGAATTAAAGGTTTATCTAAATTATTTAGTCGGATTCTGTCATTCCCAACTTCCAAACAAACCTAGGAAGTCGGAAACAGGAGTTGTCAATTCCTATGGTACCATTACATAAGTCCGAGCGGCATGATCAATGTTAATGAATGTATTATTGTCCCGATTTAATATACCAAATGTCATAACCAATGTAGCATGTGAAAACCATGTACTAGGAATGCTAAGTAAACATGCCTAGTAGAAATGTTCATGTAAAACAATGTGCTAGCATGCTGAGTAAACATACATAGCAGAAATGTCATGTAAAATGTGTTCCATATGCTAAGTAAACATATGCAACAAATGTGTAATAAATCAATGTGCTAGCATGCTTGACATACATAGCAAAACACAATTTAAAAGCATGTACTATAAGTGTACTAGGTGAAACTAGCATGTTTATGTCATAAAAGCATGAAATGTACGAAAGTAACACGTATGTACATGTGTATCACCCCAAAGTATTTGAAAACAGTAAAAGAGGGGAACTACGTACTCACTTGGGATTGCTAATTAGTCTTGAGAATAAGACCAATTTAAGCTCCAAGAATCACAGAATCAACCGGCACCTAGTATAGGTAACTATGTTAATAAATCGGCTCCTAAATCGGGAGATAGGATAGAATGAGGTTCTATAAATCAAATGAGTAATTGAACTCATATGGTATGATTTAATAGGCCCTACATTCTGATTGGAAAGTCTACCTAAGTGCTTTTGACCCGTTTCAACACATTATGGTAACATAAGCTACTATAAGGCGTTGTTTGCGTAAAACTATGTTCGGATGGTTATCTATGTGCTATGTCAAGTCTTACATGCCCAATTATCCCTAAACATGTTACTAAATCAGATTACAAGTCAAAAATATGTTCACATAGTCAAAATACGATTTTATGCTTCAAAAGGGCATTTTGGTCATTTCCTATGGGCATACAAGCTAACAAGCATATGACTAACCAATCCTATGTGATCATAAGGTATAACCTCTGAGGATATTCCCTATGCAACTATGATCACTAACCAAGCTTGGTTGGATCCTAAAGATTGACAAAATGGGTCGGGTTCGGAAGTGTAAGCGGTTGTTTAGACCGCTTAACTTACGACCCTAAACAAGCACTAAACTAAGAGTGTCGAGTTAAACATGTCAAAACATGTTTAACCTACTGATTTGGTATCAAAACAAAGTGTTTTGATACCTAAAAGTAGTTCCGTTGCAAAATGCGTGCTAAAACGCATTTTGACCGAAACTTTGACTCGACACTATACCTAGTTAACGTGGTAATCAGCGGGTATAATCACTAAGGATTATAACCAACGTGATTACAATCACGTTGTAAAGTTCAACCGAACTTTGCGTTGACCAAAGGCTGGTCAAACTGAAAATCAAACACTTGTTTGACTATTTAAACAAGAAAGCAAATAAAAGAATGAAAGAAGGCTCACCCAAGTCCTTGCTATCTTTTCTACAAAGAAGACAAGTCCCAAACTCAGTTGAGAGAGCTCCAAAGCAGATATGAGAGGAGAAGAATGAGGAATGAGCAAAGAATGAGTTGAATGGCCTTGCTATTTATAGGAATCAAGAGCCATCAAGATCATTTTGTGTGGTGATCAAGCAATAATCTTGACCCTACACTTGTTTGGAGCCGATTTGTAGCCTTGGTGATCACATAAACTTGCTCAACATTCCAAAAAATTGCATAAACAACCCTCAAAGATCAAACAGATTGCTGAAAAATGGTTTCGGGTCGCTGGCATGTCCACACGGCCCGCTTAAGGTGTAGGGGTATCCTTACACGCCCCGCCTAAGCCCCCCAGATCAGCAAAGTTTGATAATTGACAGCTTTAGTCCCTACATGCATTCGAGTCCATTTCAGGCCTTTTTGACCCTCGTTAAGCCATTTTCAAGGCTCTACAAGGTCAATAAAGTTTAGAGGAGGACTCAAAATATGCTTGGAACACTCTCGGATGTCGGCTCGTTTGATCGTACGGTCGCGTTGTTCGTTAAATTACGATGAAACTCAAACGGACGTGTGTACGATCCAAAATGCGCGACGAATGGCGTTTTCACGTCCCAATCACTAAAATAAAAGTATTTTAGTGTGTACAAAAATTTTGGATGTCCAGATGTGGCCAGAATGTAAGATATGCGCGAAAATGCAAACTTACGCCGTTTTTGACACTTTTAGCCCCTGAAAGATCATATAAGCATGTTTTCGCACACCGAACCTATCAAAGCTTATTTTTAAGCCATGTTTAGGTTATATATGGTATGTTTAACTTATGATCAAGTTCCGGACTGTACGTTTCCTTACGAAAAGGCAGACTTTTGCAAGTTGACGCAAATAGTCCCTAAGAGCGAATAAACTTGTTTTTGCCATACCAAAACCTTTAAAACTTATTTCTAAGTTATGTAAAGGTTATTTAAGGTATGTTAAGCTTATGTTGATGTCCCGGAGTGTTTTTCGCGTTATACTGATCGTGTTTACGCATCAGTTTGCGTATAACTCTCCAGAAAGCGATATAGAATTCAAAATCGATCAAAAATCAACATGTGCATAAAATCAAACATAAATGACAAACATTGGGATCAAAACACACTGTTTTATTCATATTGTATTGTTCAGAGTTTGTATAATGATATCACAAACACAGATGTCACGGTCTCCCCTACTTTAGCAAATTTCGTCCCGAAATTTATTTAGAGGAAACTTGTGAGAATAGATGTGGATATTTCGCTTTCATCTGATCTTCACGTTCCCAAGTAAACTTTGGGCCACGTTTAGATTCCCAGCGAACTTTGACCAACCGAATCCGTTTGCCCTTCAACTGCTTAAATGTACGGTCCACTATCTCCATAGGTTTCTCAACAAAGTGCATCGTGTTATCAACACGAATTTCATCAAGTGGTATGTGGAGGTTCTCATCAGCTAAACACTTTCTGAGATTGGACACGTGAAATGTTGGATGAACATTTCCAAGTTCAGGAGGTAGCTCAAGTCTGTAGGTTACTTTTCCGACTCTTTCAACGATCTTAAATGGTCCAACATATCGTGGTGCAAGTTTTCCTTTCTTTCCAAATCTAATCACACCTTTCCAAGGGGATACCTTGAGTAGGACGTGATCATTGTCACACCCCGACCACGTAGAACATACAAAACGTGGCAGAAACGTCGGGGAGTGTTGTAACAGAATTAATTGTTTCAAATCTATGGCAATTGAAGTTTCGTTTTATTAATCAAACATGAAAGTTTACGTTGTTTTAAACAAGAACCAAAGAGTACATAACATAATTTAACTAGTTCTTGTCCCGTTTTAAGTCACTAAGGCACAGGTCCGCCTAAGTATGTCTTGATAAGTCCTATGCATCATCTCCTGAAAACACATGTGAAAATAGGTACGTTAGCATAAAAATGCCTGTGAGATACATAGGTTTTGTGAAAACAGAATTCATGACTTATGTTTGAGAAAATGTTTAGTCATGAACCTTGTAATTTGCTTTGTCTTGTAAATCATTTGAAAAACGATAAGATCAGATGATATGTTTAGATAAGAGAATAATGTATGGTTAAATGAATAACCATGTAAAATGAGTTTGTATAAGATAAGTTGTTTGTAAATCAATGTCTTGTGAAAAGTGTGTTATTTGTATAAAATGTTATATGTCTCAAATTGAAATGATTCAAATAACGTTCCGATATGTAATACCATACAAACACTTATATATAGGAAGTACCAGCGGCGTATCAACCATGCTTGTATCATATTACACACGCCTGGTTACTTAAATCACTTACTCAAACCAAACCATCAAGATGTAATGTTTAACAATTGTAGAAATGTTTATGTATTGTCAATGTCTATTGTCAAATGTAAATCATGTCAACAGATACAACTGGTTCACACGGTTCAAAGGTTACGAACGGTTCACATAATCAAAGGGTTAAGACGGTTCACATAGTCAAATGGTTACAACGGTTCAAAATGTAGTATAATCTGTTCATATGCTGGATGAGCATATGCAACAGAAATGCAATGTGAAACAATGTACTAAGTATGCACACAATGGGCGTACGTAGCATGAAATGTATTGTAAAGTGATGTACTAAGTATGCACACAATGGGCGTACATAGCATGAAATGTATTGTAAATCGATTGTACTAAGTATGCACACAATGGACATACATAGCATAACACATTGAAATCATGTACTATATATGTACTAATGAACATAATAAGCATATGATATGAAGACATTGAAAGCATAAAAGTAACAAGTAGGCACATGTGTTCCACCCCAAAACAGTTTGGAAAAACAGTAATAGAGGGGTCTATGTACTCATATAAACTCCTCGAAAACATGTAAAAGATGGGGTTCTATGTACTCACCTGAGATTGCTTTGAAGTTCTTGTATAACAACGAAATAATGCTAGAGATCACGGATATCAAACGGCACCTAATATAGGTAACTATGTTAATATACCGGACCTAAATCGGAGGATCGGATAGTATGCGGGTTCGTAAACCAAACGAGTATGGAGACTCGTGTAATATGGTTTAACAAAGCCAACATACTAAAATGAAACCTAACCTAAGTGCTTACGACCCATTACGACCCGTTTAGGTAGCTTATGCTACCTTAACGCGTCGTTCGCGTAGAACGTGTTTGGAACGCCTAACATTATAAGGTATAACCTCGGAAGGTTACAGCTATGGTCACCTAATGTGTTTGGAGGGATCCTAATGATCGACCAAATGGGTCGTGTTCGAAAGTGTAAGCGATTGTTTAGATCGCTTACCTTACGACCCTATATAAGCACTATACAAAAAGTGACGAGCTAAGCATGTTAGAACATGCTTAACTAAGTTTAGAAAACAGGTTTGGCATCAAAACAAACGGTTTTGATGCCCACGAGTAGTTTAGTTACAAAACACGCAAGAATGCGCATTTTGGCCGAAACTACGACTCGTCATTGAGCCTAGAAACGTGTCACAATCACCAACTTCAAATTCTAAGGGCTTGCGTCGTCGATCCGCGTAACACTTTTGACGGCTTGTAGCGGTCTGTAAGTTATCACGAATCTTCTTGACCTTATCTGTAGTCTCTAGAATGAGTTCAGGTCCAGTAAGCTGAGCTTCACCTATTTCATTCCAGGAGACCGGTGAACGACATTTTCGACCGTATAAAGCTTCGAAAGGAGCCATATTGATGCTAGAGTGATAACTATTGTTGTAGGAGAATTCTATCAATGGTAGATTCGAATCCCAACTACCACCAAAATCAATCACACACGCTCTAAGCATATCCTCCAGTGTCTGGATTGTTCTCTCAGATTGACCATCTGTTTGCAGATGGTACGCTGAGCTCAAATGCAGTTGAGTACCCATGGCAGATTGCATGGTTCTCCAAAAGCGAGAAGAGAATCTAGCATCTCTGTCAGATATAATGTTCAAAGGAACACCATGTCGAGATACAATCTCATCAACATATATCTTGGCAAGCTTGTCAGCAGATAGATCCTACGATCAACAACAACCCAAATGGCGTCATGACCTTTTTTAGTGCGCGGTAACTTGGTAATGAGATCCATTGAAATGTTTTCCCTTTTCCAAACCGGAATCTCTGGTTGCTCCAATAATCCAGAGGGATGTTGGTGTTCTGCCTTAACCGTAAGACAAGTAAGGCATTTGGAAACATATAAGGCAATGTCTTTCTTCATACCCGGCCACCAATACTGGGTTCGAAGATCCTTATACATTTTGTCTGCACCAGGATGAATTGAATAACGAGACTTGTGAGCTTCATCCATAAGCAAGGTGCAAAGATCGTCAATACTTGGGACCCACAAACGGCCCATGTAATAGAATATCCCAAAGTCTCTCAGTTCAAGCTCAGGATTAGTATGACACGGTAATTCTTTACCTATCAAGTCTTGTGTAACACAAGTATGTTGAGCCTGAATTATGCGAGATTGAATGTCAGATCGAACCTGAACACAGTGAAGCTTGAGATGTTCCTTACGACTCAATGCTTCAGCCACGACATTCGCCTTACCAGGATGGTAGCGAATTTCGCAATCGTAGTCATTTAGGAGTTCAACCCAACGTCGTTGCCTCATGTTTAGTTCTTTCCGATTGAAGATATGCTGGAGACTCTTGTGGTCAGTAAACACTACGCACTTTGTACCGTACAGGTAGTGTCTCCAGATTTTGAGAGCAAAGACTACTGCACCTAACTCAAGATCATGAGTGGTGTAGTTTTTCTCGTGTACTTTCAGCTGTCTTGATGCATAAGCTATGACTTTGTTTCTTTGCATAAGTACGCAGCCAAGGCCTAAATTAGACGCATCACAGTACACAACAAAATTGTCATTACCCTCGGGCAAAGATAGAATAGGCGCATCACAGAGTTTTTGTTTCAAGGTATTGAAAGCTTCTTCTTGTTTAGATCCCCACTCGAAAGGTTTATTCTTCTGAGTTAATGTAGTGAGAGGAACCACAATCTTGGAGAAGTTTTCAATGAAACGACGGTAATAACCCGCTAGACCAAGAAATGAACGAACCTCGGTAGGAGTAGTAGGAGTATCCCAATCCTTAATCTTACTGATTTTGGCGGGATCTACATGTATACCTTGTTCGTTGACGATGTGACCCAAAAATTGAACTTCCTTAAGCTAGAATTCGCACTTGGAGAATTTGGCGAAAAGCTGTTCTTTCTATAGGAGCTCCATTGTAAGACGAAGATGTTGCTCATGAGCAGCTCGAGTCTTAGAATAGATCAAAATATCATCAATGAAAACAATGATGAACTTGTCCAAATAAGGCTTACAAACCCTATTCATCAAGTCCATGAAAACAGCAGGAGCATTTGTTAAACCGAAAGGCATAACAGTGAACTCATAATGACCATAACGCGTACGAAAAGCTGTCTTGGGAATATCTTCTTCGATGACTCGAAGTTGAGGATACCCAGAACGCAGATCAATCTTTGAAAAGCAAGTAGCACCCTGTAGCTGATCAAAGAGATCATCAATGTGAGGTAGGGGATATTGATTCTTGATGGTAAGCTTGTTAAGCTCACGGTAATCGATACACATCCTGAATGATCCATCTTTCTTTTTCACAAAGAGGACAGGAGCGCCCCAAGGTGAAAAGCTCGGACGAATGAGTCCCTTGTCAGATAGCTCTTGAAGCTGCTTAGATAACTCTTGCATCTCAGACGGTGCAAGACGATAAGGTGATTTAGCAATGGGATTTGCGCCAGGCACAAGATCAATGCGGAACTCAACTTGGCGTACAGGGGGTAAACCAGGTAATTCTTCAGGAAATACCTCAGGATAATCCCGAACAACAGGGATATCTTGGATTGTCTTACCCTTGCCTTTATCCTCTACGACATGTGCTAAGAAAGCAACATACTTCTTGCATAGATATTTGCGGGCTTGGGTACAGGACATAAGCTTAAGACCACTGACAGGTTTCTCCCCACGAACTTCTAAGATCTCACCAGTCGAAAACAGTATACGGACCAACTTCTCAAAAGATACCACCTCAGCATGGTACTTGGATAACCAATCCATTTCTACTATAACATCAAAGCTCCCGAGTTGCATCGGTGTGAGGTCAATGGGGAAAAGATGGTTATTGAGATTCAACTAGCAATTTCGAAGAACCGAGTCGACTACAACGGGTTCACCACTAGCTACTTCTACTATCAAGGGCTTTCCTAGTTTTGTTCCAGTCATCGCAAGCAAAGGCTCAAATGCTAAGGACACAAAACTCTTATCGGCTCCCGAATCAAACAGAACAGAAGCAGGATGGTTGTTAACAAGGAACGTACCGTTCACCACTTCGTTATCCGCACGCGCCTCATTTGCATCCAGATTGAAAGCTCTACCACGAGCCGGTGCCTGATTTGCGTTTGCCAACCTCGGGCAGTTGTTCCTGTAGTGGGTCAGATCCCCACAATTGTAACACGAACCAGGCGGAAAGTGAGGTCGGGCAGGATTCTGGGCTGTGTTTTGCATAGCCTGGTTTTGAGCTGCCTGATTTTGATTAGGAGCAAAACGACAGGTATTCACAAGATGACCAGACTTGCCACAATTTGTGCAGATTCGACATTGCAACTGTGGCTGGTGGTGGCTGTTACATCTGTTGCACAAAGGTGCATTTCCTGCATACTGCCTCTTGGCAGCAGGTTGTGCAGCCTGATTAGGAGCAGCCTGGTTAGTCTGACCAGTGACAGCGAAGTTCTTGGAAGCCTTACTCTTCCTTGATTTCTTTGAAGACTCAGCAGCCTTCTTGCCCTTTTTCTAAGTGGTGCTATCAGACTTTTCTGCTTCTTGTCACCCTTCCTATGGAGTTTACCCTTTTTGATTTGCGATTCAGTAAGGGTTGCAGCTAGCTCAATGGCCTGTCGGACGGTAGTAGGGTGGCTGCCAGTGATAATATCCTGAACAGGATCTGGCAAACCGTCTATGTACCTCTCGATAGCCTTATCCAAAGGCGTGACCATTGTAGGACAGAGCAAGCTTAACTCCTCATATCTATCTGTAAAAGCCCGGTGTTTACCACTGTCTTGCTTCAGATCGTTGAAATCATCTTCTAGTGCCATCTGCTCGTGACGAGGATAAAATTCTCTAATCATGAGAGCCCTGAGTTCCTCCCATGTCTGACCCAAAGCAACATCAGCACCTCGGTCCCTCATTACCCCATTCCACCAGGTAAGAGCCCTCTTTTGAAATACACTCGAAGCAAACTTGACCTTACGATTGTTCGGACACTGAACATGGCTAAATGTGCTCTCAAGACTCTCAAACCACTGGAGAAGCCATGTTGCTCCTTCAGTACCACTAAACTTGAGTGGTTTAGCCGAGTAAAACTGTTTAAAGTTGCACGGAGCTTGTGCATTAACATTGTTATTGGTGGCTTGGTTTATTTGAGTTATGAGACCAAGTAGCATAGCAGCCATCTTCTGTGCTATAATAGCTGCCAGTTCGGCATCTGGTTGAGGAACGTTACATCGAGGAGGCATTCTAAAAGAGGAAACATGAGAGAAAATGAGTGAGATGATGTGATGAAAAATGAGATAACAATAAAATCGACAAAAAGCAGGGATGGTGGTCATTTTCTTTTTACCACAAAGCAAACAAACAACACATAGTGACAAATCAAAGTAAATGAGTCATGATAATGTATCACTGAAGACATGCTCGCCTATAAGTGAACACTTACCCCATGAGTTCCCAGGTAAGAGTGACTGGTCCGATACTGCGGATTTGTACGAACACTCTAGCCTTAGACAGAAAACTCAGGGTATAGGCATTCACCCTTCCAGTTTGCACGTGTTCACATTATTTTGACCCAAAACTTTGACGATATTTTGAAAATTTGGAGGGCATAAAGCCAAAAAGAAATCATCCAAGGATAGATGATTGATTTCAAAATCATTTTGGAAATTGTGTTCATGTTTTTGGTAATCACCTAAGGATAGGCGACATGTATTGTTTTAAGATCTAAACACAAGTAAACTTGTGTTAGGGTCCTAGAAAGTTATTGTCTAGGTCAAAGCATTACTAATAACCTAATTTCCTATAACCATTGGCTCTGATACCAAATCTTCTGTCACACCCCGACCGCGTAAAACAACAAACCGCGGCGGAAACGTCGGGGAGTGATGCAACAGAATTATTGTTTCAACAACCATGGCAATTTAAGTTATGTATTATTGAATAAAGAGTTTACATTGTCTTTAAGTTCAAACTAAAGTAACATAATTAACTGTCTTTTAAGTCACTAAGGCCCGAGTCCACCTAAGTGAAGCACAACCAACATCATGCATTAGCACCTGAAAACACATGTAAAAATAGGTACGTCAGCATAAAAATGCCTGTGAGATACATAGGTTTTGTTTATGTAGATTCATGACTTGTATTTGAAAGAAGTGTTTAATAAAATGTAGTCATGAACCTTGTAAAAATGTTTTCCTTTGTAAAACCATGTGAAAATCGATATGAAAATCAAATGATAATGAAAGGAAAATGCATGGTTAAATGAATAACCAAGTGAAAATGAATTTGTGTAAAACGTGTACTTTGTAAAACAATGTCATGTTCTTGTATAAAATGTTTCATGTCTTGCCCCAAGTGATTTAGATAACGCAACAATGTATGATATGATAAAAGCACTTATATATAGGAAGTACAAGCGGCGTATCCACCATGCTTTTATCATATAACAAATAGTCCCGTTACATAAGTCACTTATCAGTAACCAACCAAAATGTAATGTTCAATGTCAAAATGTTCATGTAAAGACCGTGTTAAATGTCATGTATAACATGTATCATGTATAACCAATGTAATGCATAGTAAGTAGGAAATCATCTACTTAAACTATGTGATGATGCCAATGTGAAACAAATGTTATGTATGGTGAATAACTAGAAGCTACTCAACCCCATAGAAAATGTACAAAACAATGTTTTTGAATAAACCTAAGTTTAAATCAAATGTTATGTTTTGTAGAAAAACTTTGCTTTATGATTACAAACATTAATGCAGTAATATTAATCGCATACATTCAAGCCTTGCGACTGTGGCGACAAACGCTTAAATGAATTAAAGGTTTATCTAAATTATGTAGTCGGATTCTGTCATTCCCAACTTCCAAACAAACTTAGGAAGTCGGAAATGGGAGTTGTCAATTCCTATGGTACCATTACATAAGTCGGAGCGGCGTGATCAATGTTAATGAATGTATTATTGTCCTGATTTAACATACCAAATGTCATAACCAATGTAGCATGTAAAAACCATGTACTAGGAATGCTAAGTAAACATGCCTAGTAGAAATGTTCATGTAAAACAATGTGCTAGCATGCTCAGTAAACATACATAGCAGAAATGTCATGTAAAATGTGTTCCATATGCTAAGTAAACATATGCAACAAATGTGTAATAAATCAATGTGCTAGCATGCTTTACATACATAGCAAAAGACAAGTTAAAAGCATGTACTATAAGTGTACTAGGTGAAACTAGTATGTTTATGTCATAAAAGCATGAAATATACGAAAGTAACACGTATGTACATGTGTATCACCCCAAAGTATTTGAAAACAGTAAAAGAGGGGAACTATGTACTCACTTGGGATTGCTAATTAGTCTTGAGAATAAGACCAATTTAAGCTCCAAGTATCACAGAATCAACCGGCACCTAGTATAGGTAACTATGTTAATAAATCGGCTCCTAAATCGGGAGATAGGATAGAATGAGGTTCTATAAATCAAATGAGTAATTGAACTCATATGGTATGATTTAATGGGCCCTACATTCTGATTGGAAAGTCTACCTAAGTGCTTTTGACCCGTTTCAACACATTATGGTAACATAAGCTACTATAAGGCTTTGTTTGCGTAAAACTATGTTCGGATGGTTATCTATGTGCTATGTCAAGTCTTACATGCCCAATTATCCCTAAACATGTTACTAAATCAGATTACAAGTCAAAAATATGTTCACATAGTCAAAATACGGATTTATGCTTCAAAAGGGCATTTTGGTCATTCCCTATGGGCATACAAGCTAACAAGCATATGACTAACCAATCCTATGTGATCATAAGGTATAACCTCTGAGGTTATTCCCTATGCAACTATGATCACTAACCAAGCTTGGCTGGATCCTAAAGATCGACCAAACGGGTCGGGTTCGGAAGTGTAAGCGGTTGTTTAGAACGCTTAACTTACGACCCTAAACAAGCACTAAAATAAGAGTGTCGAGTTAAACATGTCAAAACATGTTTAACCTACTGATTTGGTATCAAAACAAAGTGTTTTGATACCTAAAAGTAGTTCCGTTGCAAAATGCGTGCTAAAATGCATTTTGACCGAAACTTTGACTCGACACTACACCTAGTTAACGTGGTAATCAGCGGGTATAATCACTAAGGATTATAACCAACGTGATTACAATCACGTTGCAAAGTTCAACCGAACTTTGCATTGACCAAAGGCTGGTCAAACTGAAAGTCAAACACTTGTTTGACTATTTAAACTAGAAAGCAAATAAAAGAATGAAAGAAGGCTCACCCAAGTCCTTGCTATCTTTTCTATAAAGAAGACAAGTCCCAAACTCAGTTGAGAGAGCTGCAAAGCAGATATAAGAGGAGAAGAATGAGGAATGAGCAAAGAATGAGTTGAATGGACTTGCTATTTATAGGAATCAAGAGCCATCAAGATCATTTTGTGTGGTGATCAAGCAATAATCTTGACCGTACACTTGTTTGGAGCTGATTTGTAGCCTTGGTGATCACACAAACTTGCTCAACATTCCAAAAAATTGCATAAACAGCCCTCAAAGATCAAACAGATTGGTGAAAAATGGTTTCTGGTCGCTGGCATGTCCACACGGCCCGCGTAAGGTGTAGGGGTATCCTTACGCGCCCCGCCTAAGCCCCCAGATCAGCAAAGTTTGATAATTGACAGCTTTAGTCCCTGCATGCATTCGAGTCCATTTCATGCCTTTTTGACCCCCGTTAAGCCATTTTCAAAACTCTACAAGGTCAATAAAGTTTAGAGGACTCAAAATATGCTTGGAGCACTCTCGGATGTCGGCTCGTTTGGTCGTACGGTCGCGTTGTTCGTTAAATTACGACGAAACTCAAACGGACGTGTGTATGATCCAAAATGCGCGACGAATGGCGTTTTAGCGTCCCAATCACTAAAATAAAAATATTTTAGTGTGTACAAAAATTTTGGATGTCCAGATGTGGCTAGAACGTGATATGCGCGAGAATGCAAACTTACGCCGTTTTTGACACTTTTAGCCCCTGAATGATCATATAAGCATGTTCTCGCACACCGAACCTATCAAAGCTTATTTCTAAGCCATGTTTAGGTTATATATGGTATGTTTAACTTATGATCAAGTTCCGGACTATACGTTTCCTTATGAAAAGGCAGACTTTTTCGAGTTGACGCAAATAGTCCCTGAGAGCGAATAAACTTGTTTTTGCCATACCAAAACCTTTAAAACTTATTTCTAAGTTATGTAAAGGTTATTTAAGGTATGTTAAGCTTATGTTGATGTCTGGAGTGTTTGTCGCGTTATACTGATCGTGTTTACGCATCAGTTTGCGTATAACCCTCCAGAAAGCGATATAGAATTCAAAATCAATCAAAAATCAACATGTGCATAAAATCAAACATAAATGACAAACATTGGGATCAAAACACACTATTTTATTATTTTTGTATTGTTCAGAGTTTGTATAATGATATCACAAACACAGATGTCACAGTCTCCCCTACTTCATGAAATTTCGTCCCGAAATTTATTTAGAGGAAACTTGTGAGAATAGATGTTGATATTTCGCTTTCATCTGATCTTCACGTTCCCAAGTAAACTCTGGGCCACGTTTAGATTCCCAGCGAACTTTGACCAACCGAATCCGTTTGCCCTTCAACTGCTTAAATGTACGGTCCACTATCTCCACAGGTTTCTCAACAAAGTGCATCGTGTTATCAACATGAATTTCATCAAGTGGTATGTGGAGGTTCTCATCAGCTAAGCACTTTCTATGATTGGACACGTGGAATGTTGGATGAACATTTCCAAGTTCAGGAGGTAGCTCAAGTCTATAGGCTACTTTTCCGACTCTATCAACGATCTTAAATGGTCCAACATATCGTGGTGCAAGTTTTCCTTCTTTCCAAATCTAATCACACCTTTCCAAGGGGATACCTTGAGTAGGACGTGATCACCAACTTGAAATTCTAAGGGCTTGCATCATCGATCCGCGTAACACTTCTGACGGCTTCTAGCTGTCTGTAGGTTATCATGAATCTTCTTAACCTTATCTGTAGTCTCTAGAATGAGTTTAGGTCCAGTAAGCTGAGCTTCACCTATTTCATTCCAGCAGACCGGTGACGACATTTTCGACCGTATAAAGCTTCGAAAGGAGCCATATTGATGCTAGAGTGATAACTATTGTTGTAGGAGAATTCTATCAATCGTAGATGCGAATCGCTACTACCACCAAAATCAATCACACACGCTCTAAGCATATCCTCCAATGTCTAGATTGTTCTCTCAGATTGACCATCTATTTGCGGATGGTACGCAGAGCTCAAATGCAGTTGAGTACCCATGGTAGATTGCATGGTTCTCCAAAAGTGAGAAGAGAATCTAGCATCTCTGTCAGATATAATGTTCACAGGAACACCATGTCGAGATACAATCTCATCAATATATATCTTGGAAGTTTGTCAGCAGATAGATCCTCACGGATCGGCAAGAAATGTGCTGACTTTGTAAGACGATCAACAACAACAACCCAAATTGCATCGTGACCTTTTTTAGTGCGCGGTAACTTGGTAATGAGATCCATTGAAATGTTTTCCCATTTCCAAACCGGAATCTCTGGTTGCTCCAATAATCCAGAGGGATGTTGGTGTTCTGCCTTAACCTTAAGACAAGTAAGGCATATGGAAACATATAAGGCAATGTCTTTCTTCATACCCGACCACCAATACTGGGTTCGAAGATCCTTATACATTTTGTCTGCACCAGGACGAATTGAATAACGAGACTTGTGAGCTTCACCTATAAGCAAGGTGAGAAGATCGTCAATACTTGGGACCCACAAACGACCCATGTAATAGAATATCCCAAAGTCTCTCAGTTCAAGCTCAGGATTAGTATGACACGGTAATTATTTACCTATCAAGTCTTGTGTAACACAAGTATGTTGAGCCTGAATTATGCGAGATTGAATGTCAGATCGAACCTGAACATAGTGAAGCTTGACATGTTCCTTACGACTCAATGCGTCAGCCACGACATTCGCCTTACCAGGATGGTAGAGAATTTCGCAATAGTAGTCGTTTAGGAGTTCAACCCAACGTCGTTGCCTCATGCTTAGTTCTTTCTGATTGAAGATATGCTGGAGACTCTTGTGGTCAGTAAACACTACGCACTTTGTACCGTACAGGTAGTGTCTCCAGATTTTGAGAGCAAAGACTACTGCACCTAACTCAAGATCATGAGTGGTGTAGTTTTTCTCGTGTACTTTCAGCTGTCTTGATGCATAAGCTATAACTTTGTTTCTTTGCATAAGTACGCAGCCAAGGCCTAAATTAGACGCATCACAGTACACAACAAAATCGTCATTACCCTCGGGCAAAGATAGAATAGGCGCATCGCAGAGTTTTTGTTTCAAGGTCTGGAAAGCTTCTTCCTGTTTAGATCCCCACTCAAAAGGTTTATTCTTCTGAGTTAATGCAGTGAGAGGAACCGAAATCTTGGAGAAGTTTTCAATGAAACGGCGGTAATAACCCGCTAGACCAAGAAATGAACGAACCTCGGTAGGAGTAGTAGGAGTATCCCAATCCTTAATCTCACTGATTTTGGCGGGATCTACATGTATACCTTGTTCGTTGACGATGTGCCCCAAAAATTGAACTTCCTTAAGCAAGAATTCGCACTTGGAGAATTTAGCGAAAAGCTGTTCTTTCTTTAGGAGCTCCATTGTAAGACGAAGATGTTGCTCATGAGCAGATCGAGTCTTAGAATAGATCAAAATATCATCAATGAAAACAATGATGAACTTGTCCAAATAAGGCTTACAAACCCTATTCATCAAGTCCATGAAAACAACAGGAGCATTTGTTAAACCGAAAGGCATAACAGTGAACTCATAATGACCATAGCGCGTACGAAAAGCTGTCTTGGGAATATCTTCTTCGATGACTCGAAGTTGATAATACCCAGAATGCAGATCAATCTTTGAAAAGCAAGTAGCACCCTGTAGCTGATCAAAGAGATCATCAATGCGAGGTAGGGGATATTGATTCTTGATGGTAAGCTTGTTGAGCTCACGGTAATCGATACACATCCTGAATGATCCATTTTTCTTTTTCACAAATAGGACAGGAGCGCCCCAAGGTGAAAAGCTCGGACGAATGAATCCCTTGTCAGATAGCTCCTGAAGCTGCTTAGATAACTCTTGCATCTCAGACGGTGCAAGACGATAAGGTGATTTAGCAATGGGATTTGCGCCAGGCACAAGATCAATGCGGAACTCAACTTGGCGTATAGGGGGTAAACCAAGTAATTCTTCAGGAAATACCTCAGGATAATCCCGAACAACAGGGATATCTTGGATTGTCTTACCCTTGCCTTTATCCTGTACGACATGTGCTAAGAAAGCAACATACTTCTTGCGTAGATATTTGCGGGCTTGGGTACATGACATAAGCTTAAGACCACTGACAGGTTTCTCCCCACGAACTTCTAAGATCTCACTAGTCGAAAACGGTATACGGACCAACTTCTCACAACATACCACCTCAGCATGGTACTTGGATAACTAATCGATTCCTACTATAACATCAAAGCTCCCGAGTTGCATCGGTGTGAGGTTAATGGGAAAAGATGGTTATTGAGATTCAACTGGCAATTTCGAAGAACCAAGTCGAGTACAACAGGTTCACCACTAGCTACTTCTACTATCAAGGGCTTTCCTAGTTTTGTTCTTGTCATCGCAAGCAAAGGCTCAAATGCTAAGGACACAAAACTCTTATCAGCTTTCGAATCAAACAGAACAGAAGCAGGATGGTTGTTAACAATGAACGTACCGTTCACCACTTCGTTATCTGCACGCGCCTCATTTGCATTCAGATTGAAAGCTCTACCACGAGCCGGTGCCTGATTTGCGTTTGCCAACCTCGGGCAGTTGTTCCTGTAGTGGGTCAGATCCCCACAATTGTAACGAACCAGGCGAAAAGTGAGGTCGTGCAGGATTCTTGGCACGGTTTTGCACAGCCTGGTTTTGAGCTGCCTGATTTTGATTAGGAGCAAAACGGCAAGTATTCGCAAGATGACCAGACTTGCCACAATTTGTGCAGATTCGACATTGCAACTGTGGCTGGTGGTGGCTGTTACATCTGTTGCACAAAGGTGCATTTCCCGCATACTGCCTCTTGGCAGCAGGTTATGCAGCCTGATTAGGAGCAGCCTGGTTAGTCTGAGCAGTGACAGCGAAGTTCTTGGAGGCCTTACGCTTCCTTGATTTCTTTGAAGACTCAACAGCCTTCTTGCCCTTTTTCTCAGTGGTGCTATCAGAATTTTTCTGCTTCTTGTCACCCTTCCTGTGGAGTTTACCCTTTTTGATTTGCGATTCAGTAAGGGTTGCAACTAGCTCAATGGCCTGTCGGACAGTAGTAGGGTGGCTGCCAGTGATAATATCCTGAACAGGATCTGGCAAACCGTCTATGTACCTCTCGATTGCCTTATCCAAAGGCGTGACCATTGTAGGACATAGCAAGCTTAACTCCTCATATCTATCCGTATAAGCCCGGTGTTCACCACTGTCTTGCTTCAGATCATTGAACTCATCTTCTAGTGCCCTCTGCTCGTGACGAGGACAAAATTCTCTCATCATGAGAGCCCTGAGTTCCTCCCATGTCAAGCCCAAAGCAACATCAGCACCTCGGTCCCTCATTACCCCATTTCACCAGGTAAGAGCCCTCTTTTGAAATACACTCGAAGCAAACTCGACTTTACGATTGTTCGGACACTGAACATGGCGAAATGTGCTCTCAAGACTCTCAAACCATTGGAGAAGCCATGTTGCTCCTTCAGTACCACTAAACATGAGTGGTTTAGCCGAGTTAAACTGTTTAAAGTTGCACGGAGCAGGTGCATTAACATTGTTATTGGTGGCTTGGTTTATTTGAGTTATGAGACCAGGTAGCATAGCAGCCATCTGTTGTGCTATAATAGCTGCCTGTTCGGCATCTGGTTGAGGAACGTTACGTCGAGGAGGCATTCTAAAAGAGGAAACATGAGAGAAAATGAGTGAGATGATGTGATGAAAAATGAGATACCAATAAAATCGACAAGAAGCAGAGATGGTGGTCATTTGCTTGTTACCACAAAGCAAACAAACAACACATAGTGACAAATCAAAGTAAATGAGTCGTAATAATGTATCACCGAAGACATGCTCGCCTATAAGTGAACACTCACCCAAGAGTTCCCAGGTAAGAGTGACTGGTCCGATACTGCGGATTTGTACGAACAATCTAGCCTTAGACAGAAAACTCAGGGTACAGGCATTCACCCTTCCAATTTGCACGTGTTCACATTATTTTGACCCAAAACTTTGACGAGATTTTGAAAATTTGGAGGGCATAAAGCCAAAAAGAAATCATCCAAGGATAGATGATTGATTTCAAAATCATTTTGGAAATTGTGTTCATGTTTTTGGTAATCACCTAAGGATAGGCGACATGTATTGTTTTAAGATCTAAACACAAGTAAACTTGTGTTAGGGTCCAAGAAAGTTATAGTCTAGGTCAAAGCATTACTAATAACCTAATTCCCTATAACCATTGGCTCTGATACCAACTCTTCTGTCACACCCCGACCGCGTAAGACAACAAACCGCGGCGGAAACGTCGGGGAGTGATGCGACAGAATTATTGTTTCAACAACCATGGCAATTTAAGTTATGTATTATTGAATAAAGAGTTTACATTGTCTTTAAGTTCAAACTAAAATAAAATAATTAACTGTCTTTTAAGTCACTAAGGCCCGAGTCCACCTAAGTGAAGCACAACCAACATCATGCATTAGCACCTGAAAACACATGTAAAAATAGGTACGTCGGCATAAAAATGCCTGTGAGATACATAGGTTTTGTTTATACAGATTCAGGACTTGTATTTGAAAGAAGTGTTTAATAAAATGTAGTCATGAACCTTCTAAAAATGTTTTCCTTTGTAAATCCATGTGAAAATGGATATGAAAATCAAATGATAATGAAAGGAAAATGCATGGTTAAATGAATAACCAAGTGAAAATGAATTTGTGTAAAACGTGTACTTTGTAAAACAATGTCATGTTCTTGTATAAAATGTTTCATGTCTTGCCCCAAGTGATTTAGATAACGTAACAATGTATGATATGATAAAAGCACTTATATATAGGAAGTACCACCGGCGTATCCACCATGCTTTTATCATATAACACATAGCCCCGTTACATAAGTCACTTATCAATAACCAACCAAAATCTAATGTTCAATGTCAAAATGTTCATGTAAAGACCGTGTTAAATGTCATGTATAACATGTATCATGTATAACCAATGTAATGCATAGTAAGTAGGAAATCATCTACTTAAACTATGTGATGATGCCAATGTGAAACAAATGTCATGTAAGGTGAATAACTAGAAGCTACTCAACCCCATAGAAAATGTACAAAACAATGTTTTTGAATAAACCTAAGTTTAAATCAAATGTTATGTTTTGTAGAAAAACAATGCTTTATGATTACAAACATTTATGCAGTAATGTTAATCGCATACATTCAAGCCTTGCGACTGTTGCGACAAACCCTTAAATGAATTAAAGGTTTATCTAAATTATGTAGTCGGATTCTGTCATTCCCAACTTCCAAACAAACCTAGGAAGTCGGAAACGGGAGTTGTCAATTCCTATGGTACAATTACATAAGTCCGAGCGGCGTGATCATGTTAATGAATGTATTATTGTCCCGATTTAACATACCAAATGTCATAACCAATGTAGCATGTGAAAACCATGTACTAGGAATGCTAAGTAAACATGCCTAGTAGAAATGTTCATGTAAAACAATGTGCTAGCATGCTCAGTAAACATACATAGCAGAAATGTCATGTAAAATGTGTTCCATATGCTAAGTAAACATATGCAACAAATGTGTAATAAATCAGTGTGCTAGCATGCTTGACATACATAGCAAAACACAATTTAAAAGCATGTATTATAAGTGTACTAGGTGAAACTAGCATGTTTATGTCATAAAAGCATGAAATGTACGAAAGTAACACGTATGTACATGTGTATCACCCCAAAGTGTTTGAAAACAGTAAAAGAGGGGAACTATGTACTCACTTGGGATTGCTAATTAGTCTTGAGAATAAGACCAATTTAAGCTCCAAGTATCACAGAATCAACCGGCACCTAGTATAGGTAACTATGTTAATAAATCGGCTCCTAAATCGGGAGATAGGATAGAATGAGGTTCTATAAATCAAATGAGTAATTGAACGCATATGGTATGATTTAATAGGCCCTACATTCTGATTGGAAAGTCTACCTAAGTGCTTTTGACTTGTTTCAACACATTATGCTAACATAAGCTACTACAAGGCGTTGTTTGCGTAAAACTATGTTCGGGTGGTTATCTATGTGCTATGTCAATTCTTACATGCCCAATTATCCCTAAACATGTTACTAAATCAGATTACAAGTCAAAAATATGTTCACATAGTCAAAATACGGATTTATGCTTCAAAAGGGCATTTTGGTCATTTCCTATGGGCATACAAGCTAACAAGCATATGACTAACCAATCCTTTGTGATTAGAAGGTATAACCTCTGAGGTTATTCCCTATGCAACTATGATCACTAACCAAGCTTGGTCGGATCCTAAAGATCGACCAAACGGGTCGGGTTCGGAAGTGTAAGCGGTTGTTTAGACCGCTTAACTTACGACCCTAAACAAGCACTAAACTAAGAGTGTCGAGTTAAACATGTCAAAACATGTTTAACGTACTGATTTGGTATCAAAACAAAGAGTTTTGATACCTAAAAGTAGTTCCGTTGCAAAATGCGTGCTAAAACGCATTTTGAACGAAACTTTGACTCGACACTACACCTAGTTAAAGTGGTAATCAGCGGGTATAATCACTAAGGATTATAACCAACGTGATTACAATCACGTTGCAAAGTTCAACCGAACTTTGCATTGACCAAAGCTGGTCAAACTGAAAGTCAAACACTTGTTTGACTATTTAAACTAGAAAACAAATAAAAGAATGAAAGAAGGCTCACCGAATTCCTTGCTATCTTTTCTACAAAGAAGACAAGTCCCAAACTCAGTTGAGAGAGCTCCAAAGCAGATATGAGAGGAGAAGAATGAGGAATGAGCAAAGAATGAGTTGAATGGCCTTGCTATTTATAGGAATCAAGAGCCATCAAGATCATTTTGTGTGGTGATCAAGCAATAATCTTGACCCTACACTTGTTTGGAGCTGATTTGTAGCCTTGGTGATCACACAAACTTGCTCAACATTCCAAAAAATTGCATAAACAGCCCTCAAAGATCAAACAGATTGCTGAAAAATGGTTTCTGGTCGCTGGCATGTCCACACGGCCAGCGTAAGGTGTAGGGGTATCCTAACGCGCCCCGCCTAAGCCCCCCAGATCAGCAAAGTTTGATAATTGACAGCTTTAGTCCCTGCATGCATTCGAGTCCATTTCAGGCCTTTTTGACCCCCGTTAAGTCATTTTCAAGGCTCTACAAGCTCAATAAAGTTTAGAGGACTCAGAATATGCTTGGAACACTCTCGGATGTCGGCTCGTTTGGTCGTACGGTCGCGTTGTTCGTTAAATTACGACGAAACTCAAACGCACGTGTGTACGATCCAAAATGCGCGACGAATGGCGTTTTCACGTCCCAATCACTAAAATAAAAATATTTTAGTGTGTACAAAAATTTTGGATGTCCAGATGTGGCCAGAACGTAAGATATGCGCGAAAATGCAAACTTACGCCGTTTTTGACACTTTTAGCCCCTGAAAGATCATATAAGCATGTTCTCGCACACCGAACCTATCAAAGCTTATTTCTAAGCCATGTTTAGGTTATATATGGTATGTTTAACTTATGATCATATTCCGGACTATACGTTTCCTTACGAAAAGGCAGACTTTTGCATGTTGACGCAAATAGTCCCTAAGAGCGAATAAACTTGTTTTTGCCATACCAAAACCTTTAAAACTTATTTCTAAGTTATTTAAAGGTTATTTAAGGTATGTTAAGCTTATGTTGATGTCCCGGAGTGTATGTCGCGTTATACTGATCGTGTTTACGCATCAGGTTGCGTATAACTCTCCAGAAAGCGATATAGAATTCAAAATCGATCAAAAATCAACATGTGCATAAAATCAAACATAAATGACAAACATTGGGATCAAAACACACTGTTTTATTAATATTGTATTGTTCAGAGTTTGTATAACGATATCACAAACACAGATGTCACAGTCTCCCCTACTTCAGGAAATTTCGTCCCGAAATTCCAACCTTTGATATGCCATTCAATGCCCTTCTGACCTCTTGGTTATTTTTCTTTTCCTTTTCATAGTGATCCTTCATGAACAAAATGTCCAAAGGATGCAACTGGTCAGCTAATTCTTCATCAGTCACCTTCTGTTCATCCCCATTTTCTCTTTGAAGTGTGTATCTGTTTTGTACATAAGTTCCTCCTATATCATCAGTTGCAACTTTCACTTCATCCACCTTTCAAATTCTCCTTACCGGATTCTCATTGTGCTTGTGAATGCTGTATGGCCCTCTTTTCATTCTTTCTTCTCTTAACCCTAGTCTGGTAGGAGATAGTGATCTTGGCATTTCATCTTCTTTTGTCAAGTAGTAACTCACCAGATTGTATTCAGGAAACGTCATTACATCTCTGGCAATTTCTTTAACCATGACAGACTTGGTTTCTGAGATTTTTCTCTTAAAAATCTTTGACTTTGCCTCTGACTCACCTTCTTGTTCTCATTCCTTCATTGTTTGTATATTCATATATTTGCTTATTGCTGAGTCATCAGATATTGTTGGATTTGGAATGGTAGCTAGCAGTTTCAAATTTGTAATGACTTGAGGTTTTGCAGCTGCTAGCTTTTTCAGCATTTCTCCTTTTGGAATATTTGGAGGTGGTCCCATCATTGTGGTATCAGCTTTGGTGATTGGTGTTATTGATGACTGTTGAGGAGTTGACTTTGGAGCTTTCTGATGTGAGCTTGAAACAGGAATTTCCTTCATGAGTTCTTGAGGATCCACTTTGGCTAAACTTGCAACATTGAATTGCATCTTCTCCATTAGTTGTTGTGTTTCTCTTACCAGTTTTGAGTTGCTGTCCATGTTTTTCTGAACTTGGTTGAATTCAGCTTGAACTTTCATTTGATTTTCAGCACACTCCTTTGACAGCTTCTCAAGGGCATCTGTGATACTGTTATTGCTTGCCCTTAGAATGGTAACTTCTTCCAAAACTCGATTTCCACTGCTTGACTGTCTTGACTACATCACATTTACAACTTGTGTTTTGATCTTTTCTATTTCTGTGAGAATCATTTGAATTTCTGATGCAGAAATGTTGAGTTCTTGTGCTTTTTCTTTCATCTTCTAAAGAGACTTTAGTGCTTCAGTGTTATCATCAGTCTGTTTCTTTATTGCTTCCACTGATTCTGACAAAGTCTTCATTTCAGCCCTTTGACCTTGTATTTCTGACAGCAACATATCAAGTTTTTCTTCTACTGGATTTTTGCATACTTTGTAAACATTTTCCAACATAGCTTCCAGATTTTCTTGATTCATGAGTTTTTCAGGGATATTTGAAACAACAAATGTTCCTGTTAACATTCCAGCTGCAAACACATTTGCTGCTATTTTGGAAATGATAGGATCACTTTTGGCTTTACCAGATTTTGGTGCAGCCTTAAGTTTACCAGTATCATCTCCACCAGAGGTGACTGACATACTCTCATCCTGGATTTCATTATATCCTTGAATCACATCAAGATGTGATTCTCCATAAGTTTTTAAGGTAAACATATTACCTTTTTCCAGATTTCCTTGATCAGTTTCCTGATCTCTATCTGTTAAGACATCATACTCCTCCTCATTTTCTGATTCAGAGTTGAGATTAAAAGCACTAGTAACCTCTTTATCAACATCAGTTTCTTTATGTTCTAAGTTGTAAGAAACATTTACTGAACTTTCCGAGTTAGCTTGTTTTGAGTGAGTATCAACTAAAATAGTTCTTGAGAAAGATGTACCAGCGATATATGATTCATCGTGATGTATTACTTCAGTTGTTTCAATTTCAGTGCCGCCATATTGAGCTTCTTCATGAATTCTTCCAGCAATATGTGATTCTGCATGATATTCTTGTGCTGTCTCTTGTAGCATATCAAAATCTTGATGAATTCTTCCTTCATGAATTTGATCATTTTCAGCATCATCTGGTGCGTTGGTAATCATCAGAATTCCTTCTCCTACTGCCTCTTTTGATGATCTTGACTTTTGTTCTTCATCTCCTTCTAGTGATGAAGAGCATTTGAAAACTTCTCTGCTGGCTCTTTCTGTTGTGGAGTCTGATTTGGTTAGAAGTGTCTCATGCTGTATTCTGAACTGTGAATGTTGTGAAATGAAACATAGCATGCTTTCTGGTAATATAGGAATATCTTTGTCATATTCCCATCCATGATTAGAACTCCAGGCCTTCATTGTGTTTGATCTCCACAGATTTTCCAGAATTAGAATTTCCATTTCTCTTGCAGCAAATGTTTCAGAAATGAAAATAGAAATTAATCTCGGATATGGCAGATGTGAGATTATTTTTCCATTTTTGGTGATGATTGACCTTTTGATCAGGTTAAAAATTTCTAATCCATAATCAATTCTGAACCCAGTTATGAGTCCATACATGATTGTTAGAATAGCTTGATTAATCTGATCAGTTCCTCCAATTTTTGAAGTGAGACATTTGTTTAATACTTCCATCATCACTTGCCATATTGCTGGTAATTCATTTCTTCTGATTGAACCAATTTTGTTGATCTTCTTGTTCTTGTAACCAAGCCCAATAATAAAGCTTAATAGCTCTTTCTTGCTTGGTGCTTCAACATAGTTATCAAGGATAGGTAGTTCAAGCCATTCTCTTACCCTTGCAGGAGTTAATGTTACGGAAACATTTTCCCATACATGGGCAGAGAGTTGGTTTTCTTCAACTTCATCAAAGGTTTGAACAAATTGTTGTAGCAGCTTTTCTGGTACTTCTCTCTCTTTTGTTAGAGCTCCTGAAATTGGACAGTTCATGAGATATTGTCTTAGAAGTTGACATCTCACATCATATTCTGAATGCTCTGTATTCAACAGCAAATTGTTTTCTTTCATTGGCAGAAATTCATTGTCTTCAATGAAAGGTACATCATGTTGAACAATTGGGATGTTGAGGTTTACTTTGGCCATTTTTGAAGTTTGTGAATTAGGGTTTGGAATTTAGGGATTTTTGAGTGAGGAACAAAGTTTGCTTTGGTTTGGAATTTGTGAGAAAGGTATGATTTTTGAATTTTCTGCTAAGGGTTATATAGTGAAGGTTTTTAGCAGAGTGTTGTGGGTTTATGGAGTTGAGAGGATATGGAACGTGTCATGTAGTGGCGGTTAAAGGATCATTAATTGTCTTTATTACCGTTTGATCATGGGATGTCGGTTTTTGATTCATGATATAACCGTTAGATCGTGGGTATCAAGACTTTAATGATGATTAATCGTGTAATCGTAGTTGTGCCCTTTCAACTTGTTCTTTTTAACTTTTAGTTTCACTGAAGTGCTTCATCTGAATTCAGATTGGAGAAACATTATCGGTTGTATGACACCTTTCCATTTTTTGTGGACCCTACTCTTTTGAGGAAGTCCAATTAGCTTTCTTCATCTTCATCCTTTCTTTTCTTGTAAGTCAAAATTCCATGTCTTCAGTCATTCAATAATTTCTGCTGAAGAATATGTATTTCCTTTGATCTGACTTTTATTTGACCCCTTTTTGATATGATCAAATAAAGTCAACAGAAGTCAACAGAATTTGATGTGTTTTCCCCCTAAATTTGTCACTGTTTTTTTTATATATGTTGAGAGGGAATGAGGTAAATTTAGAAGACTTACTCTGGTTTTTCTGATATCTTCCTGCTTTCTTGGTCTTTTTCTGATATTTTCTTGTTTTAACAGAAAAATAGATTCTTTTACCAGATTTTGTTTTTGGTTACCAGAAATTTTTTTTTTCAATTATCATTCTTATTTATTCATTTCCCACTTATAAAGCAAAATTTAAAGCAAAACATGTAGCATTTTATATAAACATATATATATATATATATATATATATATATATATATATATAACATACCATCTACACACATAAGATCTATTTATGAAGGGTTCTAATCAATATCTATTCCATCTCCATGTTCAATCTCAAGAAGTACCCATTGTTCGGTTACTAAACCAAAATTTTTATTTGTTGGTCTAAGTAAAGCTATGGTTGCATTTTGTTGAAGATACAACTCTGCTCTTTGATAACCAGCAGGGATTCCACCAAAGCCCAGTTGGCTTGTGATTATCTTCATTAGAAAACGAGGATACATCAAAAATGGCTTGCTTGACCACATGTTGCTTGCAAAGTCTCTCATTAAATAATAAGAGATGTTGTAAGGAACTTTCAATGTGACAGCTCGGCAAATTTCTAACAACTTATTAGATGCTTCATGATGATTTATGGTCTTCCTCGAGAAGCATGCACCCAGTTGAGTGATCAGAAACTGCCATGGTTTGATGAAGCCATTTTTGTTGATTGCTCTGGGATCATTTTCAGGATTGTACCCCATGTGCTCCAAAGTTTCTTCAATCTCATCGTTTGAGAACATCAGAACATTATTGTCATCATTGAGTTGAAGAGCTGTTATAATGGTATTTTCAGTTATTTTGATAGTTTGATTGAGAACTTTACTTTCAAAATATATCCTCCCTCTATCTTGACTTTCTGACAATGTTGCATTTTGCTAGAATGTTTGTAGAATTTCAGGGAATATTGTTATGTTGGCAGTGAGAGTGTCACACCCCAACCGATGGCGGAAACATCGGGATGAGACGAACAAATTGCTCAAAGACATCATAACACTAAATGTGACAATATAATTAAAATTTCATTTATTAAAATTGCAAAGTTTCATACATTGTCATAAAAGGAAATAACAAACATTAAACATAGTTTATTTCAAAAGTGGGTTTCTAGGCCATCCTATTCATTTCTTCAAATCTTGACTTCCTCACCCTGCAGTATGCATTTAAAATAAAGTCAACAAAACATGTTGGCGAGTATACAAGTTTGAATATAGTATAATATGTTTGAAATAGTTTAACATGCTCAAATCCACGTGACTACATGAGTTCATATTAACAGTTATACTCGTAACGATGAAATCTATGTGTTCAAACCAAAGTTTAACGCAATTTACATAGCCTAACCCTAGAAGGGTGGTAACATGAGTAACATAGAATAAACCTAACAATACCCATAATATTATGGGAGGGGCGTTACAACCTACAGCGCTGCCATTGTTAGGGGAGGCTTGCAAAGTTAATGAACACACAGTCATAAATGTTTAACAGTAGCATAACGTGATTAACATGAGTCAAATAGATTCACATGAAATGTGGATTGAGGGTGCAAAAATGTTTAACATAGTGTGTTTGATATAGAAATGCATACAGCACCCAAAATGTGATAAAATAGAAAATGGGTCATGTATACTCACCTTAGGTTGCGTTGCGTTTTTCTTGGAAAAGATTAAATCAAGAGATTGCCCAAGAGAATGTGCACAAGAGATTTACCCTATTAGTTTTGAGGATTTGTTAATGATTGGGAATTTAGAGATTATTTAAATAACAAGGCTTTTATATAAAAAAATAATATTAATATTTCTAAAATAGCAATCATATGTCTCATATTTTGTATTTAATGAAGTATATGACAATTTATTTATAAATAAGTGAGTAAAAATAAATATTGATAATATTAAAATAATATTTCTGATTTTACCAACATATTATAAATATTATTACTAAAACTTTGGATTATATAAACAATAATTCCTGATTATTATGTACTTAAAAATAATAATTCTGATATATATAAAGTAATAATTCTGAAAATGATAATTCTGATATAATAATATAATAATTCTGATTTTAAAATGTAAATTCTGAATTAATAAAATAATAATTCTGGAAATTTATAAATAAATCTGATTTATAATTACTCTGTTTATAAAATTTCAGATTTAAAAATATATTAATAAATCTGTTTAGTAATAATAATAATAATTATCTTAATAAATCTGTTTTTTAATAATAGCCATTATTCTAAATAAATCTAGTAGTATATTTGTTTAGTGTTACTAAATATATCTGATTAAAAAAAATAAAATTCTATACTACTGAAATATTATTAATAATAATATTAATAATAGTAAACATAATAATAATAATAATAATAATAATAATAATAATAATAATAATAATAATAATAATAATAATAATAATAATAATAATAATAATAGTAATAATAATAATAACAGAAACTGAAATTATATATAAAAAGAAAACGAAAACGGAAACGGTACCGGCGACTGGCTTGTCGGTGGTGGCAGACGGTGGTTCGCAGCGGCGAAGGCGGTTCCCGGCGGCGAGGTGGTGGCCGACGGTGGTTCGCAGTTCCCGGAGAAGATGTGAGCGAGGTCTTCGAATCGGTTTCGGTTTGCTCGAGAATCGAGAGTGAAAGGGAAAGAATGATGATGAGGGTCGGTTAGTTTATAAAGGAAGTGAAGGTGGCCGATCGGATCTTTTCAGTTACGGAAATGGAAGGTTTTCCGGTAACTAGCCAAGGGTCGAAGATGATGAACAGTCTTGGCGGTTAACATTTGAATTCAGCGATATTAATGCGATGTTAAAAGGAACTAAGTTTCTAGATCATTTGGATGTGGCATTCCCGGCCGAGTGGTTAGTGCGTTGCTTGTCAAGCAAGAGGTCCCGAGTTCGATCCCGGTCCCATGCGCGGTTCAACCCTTTTTTTTTACTAACAGTTGGACTTGACTAACTGGGTTGGTCACTAACTGAGTTTTCTAACTCAGTTAGTGCTGCCCTTTGATAAACTTAACCTGGTTAGCTGATTTAACCAAGATTTAGCTAACCAGGTTAGTTTAACTAACCAATATAATCAAAAATCAATAAAAAATTCAGTAAAAATATTTATTTATTTAATTTTAATTATTAATTTACTTATTTAAAATATTAATAAAATAATATAAAAATCATTTTAACCCAATTTTTGATATTTTTACCGAATTAACGCATAAATTCCCAGTTTTTGTACGGTTTAGGGTAATCTCTTGGCAATGATGAATTTAAGAGCTGAGATTAAGATGTATTTTCACCGTTTTTTACGGGTTTAACATAGTTTAAAATGTTATCAATTGTTTTGCCAATACATAGCATTCAAACACAGATATGAATAAAATCATGCACTTTCATTATGATTTTAAGTCTCGAGTACAATTTGGGAATAGAACCAAATACCACAAAGGTACAACTTACAAAAATAGAAAGTACAAGTAGACTTGCCAAAAATGGAAAGATTGAAAATACGAGGTGTCACAGTCTCCCCTACTTTAGGAGATTTCGTCCTCGAAATCTAAGAGGAAAACTTTTAAAGATTCAAAGGAAAGAATAGATGAGACTTGATCATAATGTTTGTTTTTGTTTAAGAAAATTGATTTCATGTATGCATCACATAGCACATTGTTTTTCACATAATTTGTCAAATAGTTTCACATAGAATAACATAGTATTGCACATAGAATAACATGATGTTACACATAGAATATCATGTATGATGAAAGCAAGATAAATTTAGTTTGTTCACGATGGAGTAATTATTAATTGTTTTAGATTGCGATAATAACGTGATTCGTGTTCCCAAACTTGAAATGAAGATAACGCTCAAATGTAAATCACATAATAATTGAGATAACATAAAAAGAGATTTATCATAAAAATATGGAATGTCACGGAACGTAACATAAGACTATTCCAAAGTGAATCGAAATCCTTTTCGAATTAAGGAGACGTGCTTTGGCCTAATAGACAAATACTCTCATCGAGGAGCGACTAACGATATTTGTCCTTCCAGTTACTACACGTCCTTAATCGATTGGGAAAATCGAAACTTTGGCGAGATCGAAAATCAAGGAATGGGACTAGTTAACAAGATGCGAGTTTCACCTCTAACTTGATAACATTGTACCCTAATGTGGTTGGTACTTATCCTAAGATAAGGGTCCACTAGAATATGAAATGGAAATTCCCATCAAGGTATGGATGTCACTCCTAACTTGAGGGTAGATTTCGTGCAAAAATCAAATTTAAGCTGAATGAAAATCATCACCAAATATGGGAATCACCCCTGTTTTGATGAATCATTTTGATTGTGTTACATGAGTGTCTTCACAGCTTCCATGTGTCTATTGTGTTAGCCTTAGGAAAGGCTTGTATATTAGAAGTCCAAAAGAATAGAGGGAAGCAAGGAAGAGAGAAGGGAATATTGTCTTAAACAGCAAATAAATGAGAGAGCTCCTAAACTATAGACTAGGTAAAAGCATTCCTACTTTTCCTAATTCCCTATAGTTATGGCTCTGATACCAATCTGGTATCAGAGTACTCCTACTATAGACTAGGGAAAAGTATAGCAATTCTACCTAATTCCCTATAGTTATGGCTCTGATACCAATCTGTCACACCCCAACCGATGGCGGAAACATCAGGATGAGACGAACAAATTGCTCAAAGACATCATAACACTAAATGTGACAATATAATTAAAATTTCATTTATTTAATTTTAATTATTAGTTTATTTATTTAAATCAGAAATATTATTTTAATATTATCAATATTTATTTCTACTCACTTATTTTAAATATTATTACTAAAACTTTGGATTATATAAACAATAATTCCTGATTATTATGTACTTAAAAATAATAATTCTGATATATATAAAGTAATAATTCTGAAAATGATAATTCTGATATAATAATATAATAATTCTGATTTTAAAATGTAAATTCTGAATTAATAAAATAATAATTCTGGAAATTTATAAATAAATCTGATTTATAATTACTCTGTTTATAAAATTTCAGATTTAAAAATATATTAATAAATCTGTTTAGTAATAATAATAATAATTATCTTAATAAATCTGTTTTTTAATAATAGCCATTATTCTAAATAAATCTAGTAGTATATTTGTTTAGTGTTACTAAATATATCTGATTAAAAAAAATAAAATTCTATACTACTGAAATATTATTAATAATAATATTAGTAATAGTAAACATAATAATAATAATAATAATAATAATAATAATAATAATAATAATAATAATAATAATAATAATAATAATAATAATAATAATAATAATAATAATAATAGTAATAATAATAACAGAAACTGAAATTATATTATATATTATATATAAAAAGAAAACGAAAACGGAAACGGTACCGGCGACTGGCTTGTCGGTGGTGGCAGACGGTGGTTCGCAGCGGCGAAGGCGGTTCCCGGCGGCGAGGTGGTGGCCGACGGTGGTTCGCAGTTCCCGGAGAAGATGTGAACGAGGTCTTCGAATCGGTTTCGGTTTGCTCGAGAATCGAGAGTGAAAGGGAAAGAATGATGATGAGGGTCAGTTAGTTTATAAAGGAAGTGAAGGTGGCCGATCGGATCTTTTCAGTTACGGAAATGGAAGGTTTTCCGGTAACAAGCCAAGGGTCGAAGATGATGAACAGTCTTGGCGGTTAACATTTGAATTCAGCGATATTAATGCGATGTTAAAAGGAATTAAGTTTCTAGATCGTTTGGATGTGGCATTCCCGGCCGAGTGGTTAGTGCGTAGCTTGTCAAGCAAGAGGTCCTGAGTTCGATCCCGGTCCCATACGCGGTTCAACCCTTTTTCTTACTAACAGTTGGACTTGACTAACTGGGTTGGTCACTATCTGGGTTTTCTAACTCAGTTAGTGCTGCCATTTGATAAACTTAACCTGGTTAGCTGATTTAACCAAGATTTAGCTAACCAGGTTAGTTTAACTAACCAAAATAATCAAAAATCAATAAAAAATTCAGTAAAAATATTTATTTATTTAATTTTAATTATTAATTTACTTATTTAAAATATTAATAAAATAATATAAAAATCATTTTAACCCAATTTTTGATATTTTTACCGAATTAACGCATAAATTCCCAATTTTCGTACGGTTTAGGGTAATCTCTTGGCAATGATGAATTTAAGAGCTGAGATTAAGATGTATTTTCACCGTTTTTTACGGGTTTAACATAGTCTAACATGTTATCAATTGTTTTGCCAATACATAGCATTCAAACACAGATATGAATAAAATCATGCACTTTCATTATGATTTCAAGTCTCGAGTACAATTTGGGAATAGAACCAAATACCACAAAGGTACAACTTACAAAAATAGAAAGTACAAGTAGACTTGCCAAAAATGGAAAGATTGAAAATACGAGGTGTCACAGAGAGCATACCCTAGGTTACTTGCCATAAGCATGTTTACCACAGTTTGACATCCATCCCAGAGAGGACCCTCAAAACTGGTTCTGAGTTTGAGGTTGTGGTATGGATGTTGAGGAAGTGGGAAACGATCAGCTCTTATAGTAAGCATTTTTTTTTTTTGTGAAAGTATGTATGGGTGAAGATGAAGATGAAGAGATTTTCTAAATTTCTAAGTGAAGGTGATTGTTTTTGCTTAATGTGGTAAACATATATAGTAAATTTAAGAACTGCCATAAATGGTATCTACCCACTGTATTTTGTCTACCACAATCTTAGTTATTTAATTGTTTTCTCAGGTAACATTAAGAATAACCCAGATAGAACTCTCTTCATTAAATGATTTAGGCGGCTATTTTTCAGTTTTCTATCATGATTGCCTACTGTTGTCATTTCTGTGTATTTAATGAAGAAGAAAAAAAAATCTCTACACCTACTATCAATCCCCAGAAAATCTTTTGTCATATGACGTTTTCAATTGTAGAAAAGAAAAAAATAAAAATTAAGAAAATACACAATTACAAATTATGAATTTGTCAAATTGAGTTATTGATAAAGGTGATGAAATGTATGAACTTGTTCAAATAATCATTAAATAAAGTTTTCTGATTTGTTACCAGAAATTCTGATAACTTGTTAGAATTTCTGATGACGTATTAGATTTTCTTATAATTTATCAGATTTTCTGGTGTTTTATCAGAAAAGCACTTTTTCTTCTTATGATTCCCTTTTTTTAAACAAGTTACAAATCAAAGAGAACTTTATCACAATTTTGACCATGATTTAGTAGAATATACCTTAAGCCTATATAGGCTACTTTCTTCAATGGTCAGATTTTCTTATGTTCCTTTCATTTATTTCATTTGCAAAGTTCACCATTTTACCCAGCTTTGAGACAAAGTGCTGAGTAAGCTCCTATCTCAAGTCATGTGCTTGGAGCTTCCTGAGTCGCAGTACCAGATCTGCTGCACATGATGGTCCTGAAATGAAATGATTAGAGGGTTTTAGGTACCCAGGCATGCTTGGGTACACTTTCTGATGATATTCTGGTTCTATTATTTCTTCTAGATGACCTTTCATCAGAATGTCTGTTAAATGCTGAGCCATTAACAGAATTTTTCTTTTTCTTTTGGAGATGGTGTTGAACAAGCTTCAGTATTTCAACACACATACAAGAATCATCAGAATTTTCTGATTTTCCTTCTTGTGATGGAATGAAGGGATAATTTTGAAAAGATGAGTGAACTGCTTCTGGAGTTTTTACAAACTCTTGACTGTATTCACTTCTTTTTGGTTCAAAATTTGGCTTATCAAATGAGTATTCTGAACATGTTGATTTGCAAGCTTTAGAATCAGATTCTGATAAGAATTTATCAGAAGTTTGTTGAGTTGCTTTTACAAAGACAGTGGGTTTGGTATTATTTGTTCTTACATAACCTAAACCTTCTCCTTTGTTCTTTGGAGTGGACTCTATGAAATTTATGAACTCTTTTGCTTCTTGAAAACCTCTTACATTAATTTCTTCATCATTGATTTTCTTGTAAAGATCTCTTCTTTCATTTTCATAGAACTCAATTTTAGCTCTTTGATCTAAACTTTGTTCTATAAGTAATTGGTTTTCAAGAATGATTTTATTCAAGGTCCTCTGCAACTCATCAGATTTTTTACCATCTGATTGAAGTTTAACTTGCAAGTTTAAAAAATCTGACATGAGCTCATTTAGCTTGTGTTCAAGATCAAGATTGTCTAAACTTACCTGTTGTCCTGAAGTCTCTGGTATGTCATCAGAAAGTGCCATGAGACAGAAGTTGGCCATTTCTTCTTCGTCAGAAGAATCATCAGATAGCCATGTATCTGTTCCAGCAATTAAGCTGACTTGCTTTTGTTGCTTCTTAGCTTCCTCAAGCTTCCTTTCATAGTAAGCAACACCTTTCAGCTTCTTGGTCTTACACTCAGATGCATAATGACCTTTTTGCTTGCACTTGTAACACACCACCTCAGCCTTTCCTTTATCCTTAGATCTAACTTCTTCTTTAGATCTATCACCCATCCTCCTTCTATCACTCCTCTGGTACCTCTGGCCTCCTTCTCTCAACCTCTGCTCAAATATTTAGTGAGCAGCGCTATTGCATCAGCAAAAGCTAAAAAATCTGATGATGAATCAGAAGTTTCAAAACTCTGGCTATTTGATGGTTGTGGATCATTGGAAGTTGTTTGTCTTTGTGAGTTTAAGATAAGAGCTAAAGATCCCCTCTTTGAATGGTTTCTTCAAATATTTCTTCCTCTCTGGGGATCAAGATGGTATATAAGTCATGAAGACTCATGTTTCCTAGTTCTAAGGTTGAGGACAAAGTCATTGTGAGACTTCTCCATTCTCTAGGCAAAGCATCAAGAAATTTTATGTTTCTTTCATCATTTGATTTTGTTATTCCAAATTTCTTTAGCTCGTTTAAAAGTTTTGTGAACCTTTGATATGTGTCATTTAACTTTTCATTAGGTAAACTTTTAAACCTTTCATAGGATGAGACGTTGTTTGTTCTCTTGTTTCTTTTCATCCTTTCTCCTCCTTCACAAAGATTTTCCAACTGATCCCATATTTCCTTGGCTGATGCACAAGCATCAACTTGTGAAAATATGTCATTGGTGATGGCCATTATTAAGAGTGATTTTGCTCTTTCATCCCCTGCTACCAGTTCCTTGTCTTCCTCACTCCAAAGTATTTCACTTTTGGGAGCTCGGGAAGCAGGGATAGCAGGTAGTTGGTCAGTTGCTGGAATTGCAGGTATTTCAATCATTGGTATATGTGGACCCCTTTCAATGGATCTAAACAGAGCTCGGTCATGACCATTAAGGAAATTGACCATCCTGATTTTCCATTGGGGGTATTCCTCCCTGACCAGAGTCGGAGGTTTCGATATAGAACGAATATTGAAAGCATTATTCCAGTTTTGAAAGCTGGCCATATTTAGAAAAAAGAAGAAGAGTGATTGATCGTTTGAAAATAATTTATTCATTCTGCTCTGATACCAATTGTTGGACCCAGTATGGCCTTAACAACTTCTTTTTATGTAATATGGCAAGTGATTTCAGTATATGTGAAAAAGATATGCGGAAATGGAAATCAGACTTTCAAGAAACAAGACCTACAGAATTATCAAGTTTATATCACTTTGAAACAAATTAGTTTAACAAGGTGATTGTAAGATTATTATCTAATACAAATGAATCTTGATTTCTGTGGGTGAGAAGAGCAGTGGAGTTTGAGTGTTTGTATATGAATGCTAAGCTTCAAACTCAAGTATCTTCTGCCTCTCGAGCCTTCTATTTATAGACGGCTGTGGACATGAATAAACAATTGTTTATTCATGCAATAAGTCCTGCGTAAAGTAGCAATTTGACATATTCATTGAATCCATCGTTCAAGTTGCAGTTGTAATCATGATAACCAATAATGTCATGCTTCGGTCATGGGTGGCAGGATAGAGTTGTGATTTTTAGAAAAGTGGGGCTTTCATCAGAATTTCAGATAAACCACTTCATCAGAAATTCTGGTGAACAAATCATTAGAAAGTCTGATGATCAGAATTGTCAGAAACTGATGATATTTCATCAGAAATATCATCAGATTCATCAGAAATGACCTTCGCTGATAATCCAAATCTGTAACACCCCGTGTTTTCCAAAAGTCAAAGTCAAAGTCAAGTGTTGACTGTTATTGGAATTAAAGATTAATAAAGATTAATTTCATTTTAGTTTCATTTTGATTTTCGTATTATTTGGAGTAAGTGTTGTATAATTAAACTAATCGACCGATAATCGAACTATGAATCAACGATCGACTGTGAATGATAGGAAGTAACAACGCAATAAAGCAAGTCAATCAATAATCGAGCTAATCAAGTCAATCATCAAACGCAAGTGTGGGGATTTTAGTACTTTTTATACGTATGTGTGTGCCTTATGTGTTATTTGTGCATGTTTACTTTTATGTTAAAGTGTGTGGTGAATCAATCAAATCAATCAAGACTCGAAGGTGAATCAAACTCAATCGAAACTGACTTTGGAAACAAGTTGTAAGGATGCTTGTATGTTAGATATAGTAGTTGGGACTAAAAGTAATTTGATTAGGAAATTCTATCATCCTCAAATTATCATTCATCGAACTCGAAATATCGGAAATCGTCGCGAAACACTCAAAATCAGGCAAGCCGTTCGAACAGGGCAACCTGATCGAACAGGCTAGCCGATCGAACAGGGCAGCCTGATCGAACAGGCTAGCCGATCGAACAGGACTGTTCGATCGGACAGCTACTCGATCAGGAATGCTGTTCGATCAGCTGACCTTTCCTCTTTTGGAAGCCTATAAATAGGGCTGTCCTTGTCAAACTTTCCACTTTTGGAAAAGCTCTGACCGACCAGCCACTTTTTCTCACTAAATCCAAGATTTCTCTCAAACCAGTAAGTATTTCGCTCCAATCTTTGTACGTTTTTGTTCATTGACCGATTCTCCATCTTTCTATCTTTCAAAATCTGATTTTCATCCATGAAATCACCAAGATCTAGGTGTTCTTGAGTGATGTCATCATGGTGTTCTTGGTGTTCATCAAGAACTTCATGTTCTTGACTTCATTCAACCATGAATAAGTTAGATCTAACCGATTTCCACATCAATAACCTAAAATCTTCCATAGATCTTAACATTTCACGGTGGAAAAGGATTGGAAGATGGGTTTTCATCTATCTTTCAACTCTTTTACACTCAAGAAGGTGAAAACGAGACTTGAACCGATTTACAAATCAACCTAAACAAACACATGGTTCAAGATTCGGGTTCTACCAAGAGATATACCGATTCCGGGTTAAACTTAAACTTGGGTTCCAAACCGTCTCTGACCGAGTTTGGGTGATTCCTGCTCAAGTCAGTAGGCTAAATAGGGACTTCCGTTTTGTGGTTCAACTCGTAGTCAAAATATCTCTAAAACACCAACGAACAACGGGAATAACCAAGTGTTAGGTGATAAGTTAACCAAATCGAGAAGCTGGCCGAACGGCTAGGCTGTTCGATCGAACAGCCCAACCGAACGACTATGCCAGCCGATCGACTAGGTTAACCGATCGACCAGCACTTAGACTCACCAACTCACAAAGTGTAGTATTGACGAGGTACTGTTCGATCGACTACGCCACTCGATTGTAATCATTACTGCTCGGATCATGAGATACTATACTTTAAAAACACTTAGACTTTTCAAAGCATTGGAATGTCACCCGATCGAGCATACCAACCGATCGAGTGACATACTTGAAAACAGCAAAGTGCTAACCGATCGATTGGGCTAACCGGTCGAACAGCAGTTCGATCGACCAACTTGAAAGGTAGTACAAACCATCATACACAAACACATCCTTCACATCAAAGGAAGAAACAATCCACTTGAAGGAACCAGCCGATCGAGCCAGCCAGCCGATCGAATGGATGTTCGAACGGACTTTCAAACCAATCGAACAGTCCACTCGATCGAACTGCTGTCCGATCGATTGGTCTATCCGATCCAGTTTCCTTTGTTTACTTTTTCCGCATTACTCATCGTTGTGTTATCAAACTATTCAGGCTAACCTATTCTCAGTGCTCCCTTCAATCCACAATCAACCACTGTGAGTATACTCGATCCCTTTTTGCTTTCAGCACTTTTGGGTGTTACATACGTAATCTATCAAATTCACAAACAACTCAAACTATTTGAACGCTAACCTACTTGCATGTATTACTTGTCTAAATGATTGCTGTTTATTATGTTTACACGTGGAGTGCTATCTACCTGCTTTAGCAACGTAGTACTATAGTTTGGACTCAGCACCCGTTCACACGGGGGTTGCTAAGGACAATTACTTGCATGGATTACGGTGGTAATCATGTATTGCGAACTGTCTCGGACAGTCAACCCGAAGTCGTTGGTACCGATGGTCCCATGTTGATAATTTACATGCATCATTTGCCCTTGTGTACGTGCTTGGTTATGCGTAAATTATTCGAACTCTATATGCTATATCAAACTTGTGTACTCACCTTTACATTATATGTATTGACTTTTATTTTAACGTATGTGACAGGTGTTTAAGCTACTAGCGTGCTAGGGCAGCGAGGCAATAATAAACTTCTAGGAGCCTGTGACCTTAGGACAGTGTCCACGTACCTGTTCCAGGGCCATAATTATCTGTAGATCTTGCACTGGCACCTGTAGTCAGTAAGATCCACCGTAGATGTCTAGAGGACTTAAAACAATATTTACTTTTGGTTTGTAATAATTAAGAATCCGAGTTGTCGGAACAGTTCCCATATTGTTTAGTTGCTTTCTATGATAACTTCTTATTGTTTGGGACACGGTATGGGACGTGTTATATAACTGAATTGTATGATAGTTGTTGTGGAAACTTCTGAACAATCTGTTTCGCTCAGTGCCGCGCCCCGATGATTCCGCCATCGGTTGGGGTGTGACAGATTGGTATCAGAGCCATAACTATAGGGAATTAGGTTAGACACGATCTAGTCCGGATCGCTGTCTTAGAAACCTAGACTATAGTTAGGAACCAAGAGACCAAGTTTATGTGCTTGATTTATGTTGTTTCCTTCTATTCTATCATTACATCCGAACTCCGAGCCAAATTTTGTAATTTGGACGGGATTAGGAGTGAAATCCGCAAATTCCTGCCTGAAAATACAAAATTTTGCTAATTATTTTGTGTGATTTTCTATCAACAAACGGGGGAAAGTTATACCAAATTCGGGGCTGAAACCCATGAATTGACGAAAACTTCCTCTAAATTTTCTTAAAACAAGGAAGAAATCGCTAAGCTAGGGGTGAAACCCTAACCTTGGCAGTTATTCCGACTTTATTTTATCTCGCCAAGGCAAATTGACGGACTCCAACGACCTGAACTCACGAGTATGACCTAGAATGCGCATGCGTAATGCCCAAGAATCGAGGCAGAAACATGTCCACTAGAGTCGAAAGTGACGACAAGTCAACTGTGAATAGTTAAATTGCCGTGGTTAGTCAAAGTCTAGTAGCCGCAGACAATCCATTTTCCGATTTTGAGTGTTGCTTTGTTGATTTTATATGATTTACCTGTTTGCGTGTTTTAAGATTCGTTGATTGCTCCATTTGCTATCAATCAGCGTGACCTTTGTTGCTATCTTATCTCGATTCAAATCCCTGTTGATGTGATCTAAACGAAACCAGTGTGCTAGGCTACGCTATACGACTAAGTTAGACGATACAGTGTGATACTATCTGATATGCAAACAAACGACACTCGACATGTGGATATAGGTTTCTGTTTTCTGACTGCTTCTGTGATAAAATTTCGTACGTGTTTAGGAAATTAAGTGCTCTAATTGCTTAATTGCTTAAGTGCTCTAATTGCTTAATTGCTTAGGTGCTCTAATTGCTTCTGTGCTTATGTGTCTCTGTGATTATGGGTTTATGTGTTTATATGTGTTACGTGACGTGAGATGCGACGTGATTCTAAGCTTTAGTAAACTAAGACGTGCGAGATTCGAATTCGTTGTGTTGAGCCCTATGGCGATGTCTATTGCAGACCATGTCGTCATCATCAAGGCCTCGTCAACGTCTTACTCGTCGGGAGAAGAGAGATCGTCGTCTTGCTGCTATCCTCTCTAAAACAGTAGCAAAGGCTGTGAGTGAAGTATTCGAGAACGCAAGCAAGTCATCTGAGGAATCCCGAACCCTCACGCCCAAGGACTCCAACAAAGCTACTTTTAGCTTCAAACAATTCAAGGCATGTGGGCCAAAAGAGTTTACCGGTGAAGATGGCCCTACGGCTCTGTTTCATTGGTTTGACTCTGTGGAAGTTACCCTTCGTCAAAGCGGATGCCCAGATCACCTCCGTACTCTCAATGCTACCGGTGTTTTCCAGTCGCGAGCTTTGGACTGGTGGACCGCAGAAAGGAACAAGCGCGGGAACGACGCTGCATACGAGCTGACGTGGAAGGAATTGAAAGCGATCATGATGGACGAGTTCTGTCCTCCCCACGAACGCCAAAAGTTGGAGGATGAGTTCTGGAGTATCAAGCAAAAGGAGGGAGACAATGCTGGTCTCACTGCCCGTTTCAAGCAGTTGAGCATTATCTGTCCAGACCAGGTCAAGACTTCTGACATGACCATCAAGAAATACATCCGTGCTCTTCCGGATTGTGTTGCAGATTTTGTTCACGCCGCCAAACCCGCAACGATCGAGGAAACCTACCTACTCGCTGCTGAGATTAACGACAAGCGAGTTAAGGCTGGTGTCTGGGATAAGCCAAACAAGTCTCTGCATCAAGTCACCGCAGCATCAACCGACAACCCTACTGCTCAAGCCTCCAAGTCCTCAAGGAGAAGAAAGAAGAAGAGTTGCGCTGCCGCAACCACTGCTACTCCACTACAGTCTGTACCAGCCCAGCAGCAACAGCCACAGCGTTCAGCGCCAGTGATCAATGCGCCGCCAGCTAAGCGTGCGTACACCGGCCCCCACCCACTCTGTGCTACATGTTCTTATCATCACCCGGTGGGTGTGGCCTGCCGATTCTGCGCTCACTGTAATGTCTACGGGCATTTCACTGCGAGTTGCCGCTATGGTCCCCGTCAAGCTCAAGCTCAAGTCGCTGTCAACCAAGCTCTACTCCCTGCTCCTCAAGCTCCTCAAGCTGCACAGGCCCCAGCAAACAATGTTCGGACCTGCTTTGCATGTGGTGACCCTAACCACTTCGCAAACCGATGCCCGAACAGGGTGGTGAAACAAGAAGCTCAACAACCACAACAACAACAACAACAGCCTCAACAGCAAGCCGCTCACGCCAGAACCTTCAACATCAATGCACGTCAGGCTCAAGCTGACAACAACGTGGTCAATGGTACGTTCCTTGTGAATGGTATATATGCATCATGTTTGTTTGATACTGGAGCCGATAACTGCTTTGTGTCATTTGAATTTGAGAAGCTTCTTAGACGTAAGCGCTCTTATCTTTCGACACCCTTCGAAGTAGAAGTCGCTACCGGAAGAACCATTGCTGTCAATTCTGTGCTCCGTGATTGTACTCTCAAGCTCAACAATCATATATTCCCGATTAATCTCATTCCAATGCAGCTCGGAAGTTTCGATGTCATAGTAGGCATGGACTTTCTTCGTGAAAACCATGCTGAAGTTGTGTGTGCTGATAAGATGATTCGTTTTGTGTTAGCTAGTGGTGATATTCTATGTGTTTATGGTGAAACTACTGCGAAAGATCTCAAGCTCATGTCCTGTCTTCAAGCTCGCAAATATCTCCGCAAGGAATATCGAGCCTTCTTGGCCAACATTGTTGTAGCAGAGACGGACAAGAAAAAGAAAGTTGAAGTCAATGATGTTCCTGTTGTCCGAGAATTTCCTCAGGTGTTCCCTGATGATCTTCCTGGATTACCTCCAAGTCGTGATATCGACTTTCGAATCGACCTTATTCCAGGAGCCAACCCAGTAGCCAAGGCTCCATATCGACTCGCTCCCTCTGAGATGCGAGAACTTTCAAACCAACTCCAAGAGTTACTTGAAAAAGGCTTCATTCGCCCGAGCACTTCTCCATGGGGCGCGCCAGTCCTTTTTGTCAAGAAGAAGGACGGGTCGTTCCGGATGTGCATCGATTACCGGGAATTGAACAAGCTGACCATCAAGAACCGATACCCCTTACCTAGAATCGATGACCTGTTTGACCAATTACAAGGTGCTCAGTGTTTCTCCAAGATTGATCTACGTTCAGGCTACCATCAGTTGCGGATTCAAGAGGAAGACATACCCAAAACCGCTTTTCGAACCCGATACGGCCACTACGAATTTGTTGTCATGCCGTTTGGTTTGACCAACGCACCCGCGGTCTTCATGGATCTGATGAATCGCGTGTGTAAACCATTCTTAGACCGCTTTGTCATTGTATTTATTGACGATGTCCTGATCTATTCCAGATCGAGGGCCGAACATGCGCAGCATCTACGACTGGTTCTCGAGTTACTTCAGGGAAACCAACTCTACGCCAAGTTCTCCAAGTGCGAATTCTGGTTGGAGGAGGTTCAATTTCTGGGTCACATCGTGAATAGTCAGGGTATACACGTTGATCCTGCAAAGATTGAGGCAGTCAAGGGATGGGTTACGCCAAAGAATCCGTCAGAAGTTCGCTCTTTTCTCGGATTAGCTGGTTACTACCGGCGATTCATCGAAGGATTCTCAAAGATTGCTGTACCGCTTACCTCCCTTACTCATAAAGACAAGCCTTTTGTGTGGGGAACCGCGCAGGAGACTGCTTTCCAAACTCTCAAACACATGCTATGCCATGCACCAGTTCTTACACTGCCGGACGGAAACGATGACTTCGTTGTCTATTGTGATGCTTCAAACCTTGGACTTGGCTGTGTTCTCATGCAACGAGACAAGGTTATAGCTTACGCATCTCGACAGCTCAAAATCCACGAGAAGAACTATACAACCCATGACCTTGAGCTAGGCGCAGTTGTCTTTGCCTTAAAGATTTGGCGACACTACCTGTATGGTACAAAGTGTACGATCTTCACCGATCACAAGAGCCTACAACATATCTTTAACCAGAGGGAACTCAATATGCGTCAACGCCGATGGGTAGAACTTCTCAACGATTACGACTGTGAGATCCGTTATCACCCAGGCAAGGCGAATGTAGTTGCAGACGCCCTCAGCAGAAAGAATTACGTGATAGGTGTTCGAAACATCCAGGCTCAGTATAACCTCGAAGCTCTCATCCGCGAAGCACAACACGCATGCTTCAACGAGCGTACGTTGAAGAAAGAACGAATCTATCACGATGGAACTCAGCTCGTGAGCAAAGCCAACGGGATATTCTATTATCTGGACCGAATCTGGGTTCCGAGGAGGACAGATTTGCGAAAGATTATCATGAACGAAGCCCACAAATCCCGATATTCCATTCATCCCGGTGCGGACAAAATGTATCAGGACCTCCGTTACAAGTACTGGTGGCCTGGGATGAAAAGGGATATTGCTCTATATGTTGGTAGCTGTTTAACTTGTGCAAGAGTCAAGGCTGAACACCAAAGACCTTCAGGCTTACTCGAACAACCGCCGATACCCGTATGGAAGTGGGAAAGCATAGCTATGGATTTCATAACTAAGCTTCCGACCACGCCATCAGGTCACGACAGTATTTGGGTTATAGTCGACCGTCTGACCAAATCAGCCCACTTTCTGCCAATACGAGAAGACTATAAGGTGGCCAAACTAGCCCAAATCTACACCGACGAGATCATTAAGAATCATGGTACGCCTCGAGACATCATTTCGGATCGCGATGCTCGGTTTACATCGAGATTGTGGGAAACTTTTCAAGCAGCTCTAGGTACGACGCTGAATTTGAGTACCGCATTCCACCCGCAAACCGACGGGCAGACTGAAAGAACGATTCGTACTATTGAAGACATGCTCCGTGCGTGTGTTATTGATTTTGGTGGTAGTTGGAGCAAACACCTACCGTTGGTCGAATTTTCGTACAATAATAGCTATCACTCCAGCATCGAAATGGCACCTTTCGAAGCCTTGTATGGTAGGAGATGTCGCTCGCCTATTGTATGGCACGAGGTCGGTCATTCACAATTGACTGGGCCCGAGATTCTACAAGAAACGACTGACAAGATCCACCAAATAAGGGAAAATTTGGTAAAGGCCCGGGATAGACAAAAGATGTACGCCGATAAACGACGCAGGCCCCGCGAATTTGCAGTTGGCGACTACGTGCTCCTAAAGGTATCGCCTTGGAAGGGAGTAGTCCGATTCGGCAAAAGAGGGAAACTTGCGCCTCGATTTGTTGGACCTTTTAAGATTCTGGAAAGGATCGGTAAAGTTGCCTACAAACTCGAATTACCGGAGAAACTCAGCAATGTCCACCCGACTTTCCATATATCAAACCTTCGAAAATGTGTAGCCGACCACGACGCAATAATACCACTCGACGATCTTCAGGTCAATGAGACGCTACACTTCGTGGAAAAGCCTGTCGAAATCATGGACCGACAGACCAAGCAACTCAGACGCTCTCGCATTCCTATTGTAAAAGTACGATGGGAAGGCAAACGAGGCGCGGAGTTCACTTGGGAACTCGAAAGTGACATGAAGGCCAAGTACCCGCAGTTATTCAGATAGATCTGAAGCATCAAATAGGTAAAATCACACGGCGATGTACGGTTCTCGGCCTAATTTCGGGACGAAATTCCCTAAAGGAGGGGAGACTGTAACACCCCGTGTTTTCCAAAAGTCAAAGTCAAAGTCAAGTGTTGACTGTTATTGGAATTAAAGATTAATAAAGATTAATTTCATTTTAGTTTCATTTTGATTTTCGTATTATTTGGAGTAAGTGTTGTATAATTAAACTAATCGACCGATAATCGAACTATGAATCAACGATCGACTGTGAATGATAGGAAGTAACAACGCAATAAAGCAAGTCAATCAATAATCGAGCTAATCAAGTCAATCATCAAACGCAAGTGTGGGGATTTTAGTACTTTTTATACGTATGTGTGTGCCTTATGTGTTATTTGTGCATGTTTACTTTTATGTTAAAGTGTGTGGTGAATCAATCAAATCAATCAAGACTCGAAGGTGAATCAAACTCAATCGAAACTGACTTTGGAAACAAGTTGTAAGGATGCTTGTATGTTAGATATAGTAGTTGGGACTAAAAGTAATTTGATTAGGAAATTCTATCATCCTCAAATTATCATTCATCGAACTCGAAATATCGGAAATCGTCGCGAAACACTCAAAATCAGGCAAGCCGTTCGAACAGGGCAACCTGATCGAACAGGCTAGCCGATCGAACAGGGCAGCCTGATCGAACAGGCTAGCCGATCGAACAGGACTGTTCGATCGGACAGCTACTCGATCAGGAATGCTGTTCGATCAGCTGACCTTTCCTCTTTTGGAAGCCTATAAATAGGGCTGTCCTTGTCAAACTTTCCACTTTTGGAAAAGCTCTGACCGACCAGCCACTTTTTCTCACTAAATCCAAGATTTCTCTCAAACCAGTAAGTATTTCGCTCCAATCTTTGTACGTTTTTGTTCATTGACCGATTCTCCATCTTTCTATCTTTCAAAATCTGATTTTCATCCATGAAATCACCAAGATCTAGGTGTTCTTGAGTGATGTCATCATGGTGTTCTTGGTGTTCATCAAGAACTTCATGTTCTTGACTTCATTCAACCATGAATAAGTTAGATCTAACCGATTTCCACATCAATAACCTAAAATCTTCCATAGATCTTAACATTTCACGGTGGAAAAGGATTGGAAGATGGGTTTTCATCTATCTTTCAACTCTTTTACACTCAAGAAGGTGAAAACGAGACTTGAACCGATTTACAAATCAACCTAAACAAACACATGGTTCAAGATTCGGGTTCTACCAAGAGATATACCGATTCCGGGTTAAACTTAAACTTGGGTTCCAAACCGTCTCTGACCGAGTTTGGGTGATTCCTGCTCAAGTCAGTAGGCTAAATAGGGACTTCCGTTTTGTGGTTCAACTCGTAGTCAAAATATCTCTAAAACACCAACGAACAACGGGAATAACCAAGTGTTAGGTGATAAGTTAACCAAATCGAGAAGCTGGCCGAACGGCTAGGCTGTTCGATCGAACAGCCCAACCGAACGACTATGCCAGCCGATCGACTAGGTTAACCGATCGACCAGCACTTAGACTCACCAACTCACAAAGTGTAGTATTGACGAGGTACTGTTCGATCGACTACGCCACTCGATTGTAATCATTACTGCTCGGATCATGAGATACTATACTTTAAAAACACTTAGACTTTTCAAAGCATTGGAATGTCACCCGATCGAGCATACCAACCGATCGAGTGACATACTTGAAAACAGCAAAGTGCTAACCGATCGGTTGGGCTAACCGGTCGAACAGCAGTTCGATCGACCAACTTGAAAGGTAGTACAAACCATCATACACAAACACATCCTTCACATCAAAGGAAGAAACAATCCACTTGAAGGAACCAGCCGATCGAGCCAGCCAGCCGATCGAATGGATGTTCGAACGGACTTTCAAACCAATCGAACAGTCCACTCGATCGAACTGCTGTCCGATCGATTGGTCTATCCGATCCAGTTTCCTTTGTTTACTTTTTCCGCATTACTCATCGTTGTGTTATCAAACTATTCAGGCTAACCTATTCTCAGTGCTCCCTTCAATCCACAATCAACCACTGTGAGTATACTCGATCCCTTTTTGCTTTCAGCACTTTTGGGTGTTACATACGTAATCTATCAAATTCACAAACAACTCAAACTATTTGAACGCTAACCTACTTGCATGTATTACTTGTCTAAATGATTGCTGTTTATTATGTTTACACGTGGAGTGCTATCTACCTGCTTTAGCAACGTAGTACTATAGTTTGGACTCAGCACCCGTTCACACGGGGGTTGCTAAGGACAATTACTTGCATGGATTACGGTGGTAATCATGTATTGCGAACTGTCTCGGACAGTCAACCCGAAGTCGTTGGTACCGATGGTCCCATGTTGATAATTTACATGCATCATTTGCCCTTGTGTACGTGCTTGGTTATGCGTAAATTATTCGAACTCTATATGCTATATCAAACTTGTGTACTCACCTTTACATTATATGTATTGACTTTTATTTTAACGTATGTGACAGGTGTTTAAGCTACTAGCGTGCTAGGGCAGCGAGGCAATAATAAACTTCTAGGAGCCTGTGACCTTAGGACAGTGTCCACGTACCTGTTCCAGGGCCATAATTATCTGTAGATCTTGCACTGGCACCTGTAGTCAGTAAGATCCACCGTAGATGTCTAGAGGACTTAAAACAATATTTACTTTTGGTTTGTAATAATTAAGAATCCGAGTTGTCGGAACAGTTCCCATATTGTTTAGTTGCTTTCTATGATAACTTCTTATTGTTTGGGACACGGTATGGGACGTGTTATATAACTGAATTGTATGATAGTTGTTGTGGAAACTTCTGAACAATCTGTTTCGCTCAGTGCCGCGCCCCGATGATTCCGCCATCGGTTGGGGTGTGACAAAATCAACTCTTGATCAACTTGTGGTTCTTTGTAGTAGATACTTTGCATTTTAGTTGTCCTATCTGTTTTTCTTCATCTTGCTGTGAACTTCAGGACTGTTATCTTCTTCAGAGATCCAGTTGATTGAGATTTTCTTCAATACTTACAAATAAAGTTTCCTAACAGTGAAGCTTATCAAGAAGTGTATACAAAACCCCACATACCGGCAATAATTGTAGAATACAAAAACTCAATCACTGTAATTACAACTTTGAAAACAAGTACGGTTTTGCAAGCAATTTGATAACAAGAAGAATTACTCATATTGCAGGTTTTGGTTGATATAGCTTGCCTGCTGGTTTAGAGCTGGTAAACCTAATTAAATATATAATGCACATGTATTAGTGTATTAACTCAATACAACATTAACGATGATCACGAGATCGAAACCCACAACGAATGACAAAGTATAGCCGGGTACCGGCAGCACTTAAACATCCGTTGGATCGGTTTTAGTCGATCGAATCGTAGCAGTGATCGAGTTATTACACCGATATCATAGCAGAGTTTTGAGGCTTTAGGCTTTAATTGAAAGAAACGGAGATTCAAGGAGTAGGACGACGTTTTTGTTTGTCGAACTGAGCAATCTGACCCTGTCCCAAACTGAGGAATATATAGCCAACTTGGACCTGCCCCGCGCGTCGTGCCAGATTCCCAGGATCCTTCCGCGTGTCACCAGAGGCTACCATCTAGCCTAGGCTAGCCTTGTGTCGTTTATAGCCTGGCCATACGTCAATTTCATGTTACACGCGTCCAGAACTCTTGCCATGGGTCACGAGAGATTTATGGGACCCCCATGAGTCTCCGGGGGTCCCTTTTACTAGTTTTGTCTGTTTTTCGGTTCAGGTCGCTGACGGGTGGTCCATAGGACAACCCTTAAATGATATAATTACGTGCACATCTCATACTTGAAATGGTTAATTTGAGGAACTTGGTAACTACGAGGTGAATGGATTTGCAGGTCTAAAAGGAGCATAAAACAAGTGAAGTTTGAAGAGGTAACACAAGAAATCAATGAAAAAGTTCTAGCCGCCGCCGTAGCCTACGGCTCTTGCTGTAGGTTACGGCACCCTCTGAAGTGCCATGATCTGCCATAATCCAGTATAGGCTTGCCGTAAGGTTTTATATGGCACCGTAGCCTACGGCTGGCGCCGTAGGTTACAGTGATGACCTGTTTGCCCATGACCCATTTGGCACCGTAGCTTACAGAAAGGGCCGTAACTTACGGCGCCATCTAAAGTGAAACATGTAACTGCCCATTAAATCACGTTTTTATGAGGTCTTTTGAGGTCCCATCATTACCATTCGGTTACTAACTATTCTAGAGACGAATTTGATGTTCTTGGTGCATGAAGACAATTTCCAATCATTCGGTTTATCATATTAATTGTTATGAACATTGAAACTTGTGTGAGGATGATGATTCAAGTCATGAGTGGCTAAACTCTTTGTGATCATCCTGGATTGAAGGTTTGCTTGAGACATTTCATGTTTTGATCTTAATTTCTAGAATAATAGACTTGCTTTTATGGTTTGTTTATTATGGTGTGTTGATATTTGTTTGTAAATGGCTAATTGATGCTTTGATCATAGTTGAAACCATACGTTCTTGGTGCCGTTGGTAATCGAGATATCATGGGAGGGATTAGGATTGGGTATTGATTGATTTGTCATCGGGTAACAACCTCGCGTTCTAGGAATCCGAGTACTTCGTTCCCTTTTATCACAAACAAGTAGCTATAGAAGAACTATGTCTATGTGGTTCTTTCTAGTTTGATTAAAACATGAATGTCAATTGAAACCGGAAGTCTAGGATGGTCATTTGTCTCTAAATTGTTTACAAAACCAATTCTCAATTCGTAATTTTTTAGTAAACTTAGTTTTAAAATCAAACACTACAACTCCTTGAATTTACTTTCTTTGCAATCTGACCCTGTCCCAAACTGAGGAATATATAGCCAACTTGGACCTGCCCCGCGCATCGCGCCAGAGTCCCAAGATCCTTCCGCGTGTCACGAGAGGCGATCATCTAGCCTAGGGTAGCCTTGTGTCGTTTATAGCATGGCCATTCATCAATTTCATGTTACACGCGTCCAAAACTCTTGCCGTGGGTCACGAGAGATTTAGGGGACCCCATGAGTCTCCGGGGGTCCCTTTTACTAGTTTTGTCTGTTTTCGGTTCAGGTCACTGACGGTTGGTCCATAGGACAACCCTTAATTGATATAATTACGTGCAAATCTCATACTTGAAATGGTTAATTTGAGGAACTTGGTAACTACGAGGTGAATGGATTTATAGGTCTAAAAGGAGCATAAAACAAGTGAAGTGTTGGCATTTGGGAAGGAGAGGTCATTGGCAGAAAACAAGTTGAAGATTGAAGAGGTTAACACAAGAAACAAATGAAAAAGTTCCAGCCGCCGCCGTAGCCTATGGCTCTTGCTGTAGGTTACGGCACCCTTTGAAGTGCCATGATCTGCCGTAATAAAGTATAATATTGCCGTAAGGTTTTATATGGCGCCGTAGGTTACGGTGATGACCTGTTCGCCCATGACCCATTTGGCGCCGTAGCTTACAGCAAGGGCTGTCGCTTACGGCGCCATCTAAAGTGAAACGTGTAACTACCCATTAAATCACGTTTTTATGAGGTCTTTTGAGGTCCCATCATTACCATTTGGTTACTAACTATTCTAGAGACGAATTTGGGTGTTCTTGGTGCTTGAAGACAATTTCCAATCATTCGGTTTATGTTTTTAATTGTTATGAACATTGAAACTTGTGTGAGGATGATGATTCAAGTCATGAGTGGTTAAACTCTTTGTGATCATCCTGGATTAAAGGTTTGCTTGAGACATTTCTTGTTTTGATCTTATTTTCTAGAATAATAGACTTGCTTTTATGGTTTTTTTATTATGGTGTGTTGATATTTGTTTGTAAATGGTTAATTGATGCTTTGATCATAGTTGAAACCATACATTCTTGGTGCCGTTGGTAATCGAGATATCATGGGAGGGATTAGGATTGGGTATTGATTGATTGGTCATCGGGTAATAACCTCACGTTCTAGGAATCCAAGTACTTCGTTCCCTTTTATCACAAACAAGTAGATATGCAAGAACCATGTCTATGTGGTTCTTTCTAGTTTGATTAAAACATGAATGTCAATTGAAACCAGAAGTCTAGGATGGTCATTTGTCTCTAAATTGTTTACAAAACCAATTCTCAATTCGCAATTTTGTTAGTAACCTTAGTTTTAAAATCAAACACTACAACTCTTTGAATTTACTTTCTTTGCAATTAGTTTAATCTTAGTTAACCTAGACATACATTTAGATAACATATATTCCACAAACTCCCTGTGTTCGATACCCACTTACCGCTAACTAATAGTTGTATTTGGTTTAAATTTGACTGAGACTTCGACCTCATGTCAAATTTTGGCGCCGTTGCCGGGGAGTAGTGTGCAACGTGTGTTATCTTTGATCTTTTTAAGTTTGTTATTTTTCTGGTTTACGCTGGGTGTGTTAGTGTGCAGGTATTTACAGGTGCATGCATACTAAAGGCTCTCACAAGCTATCACCATTGGCATTTGATCTGGATATTGAACGAACTTTGAGAAGAAACAGAGTTTTGCTACGTGAAAACAAAATCAGTGGTTCACCAACAACACCTACAACACCAGTTACACCGATCAGAGAAATGGATCAATCACAACTACCACCCACTATGGGTCAGTCCACACCATCCTTTGTACCTACATCATCCACGCCTTCACCAAATACTACCATTCCCACATCCACACCCGAAATTAAACCAACCAACACCAGATTACCCGAAAACACCCAACCTGAATACTCTTTTAGCTACACCGCTACATCATCCGCTGTTCCATCCTTTTCATCATTTTTCCCAACTTCCGGCCAATCTTCATCATCACAACAAATTCCACCACCCAACTTATTTCAACCCGGTCCATCTATCATCTATTCCACTCCATTTCAACCACCTTTGCAACCGGGAGCACAATATCAACAACCACAGTTTTTACAAACTTCGGCTGCAAGACAAGATGGGTTTGATGATGGGTATGATGAACAATTTGGGGGATATGAAGATGAAGGGTATATGTATAGAGGAGACGGAGAGCAAGGAGAGTACACTTATGTTCAAGGCCAAAATCAAGGGATGCAAGGTGTTGGTAGAGTTCCTCAACAATAAATGGTTCAACAAATCATACCTCAACAATTGCCACGACAAGGTCCACCGATTCAAAGGCAAGTTCATCAACAATAACACGTGGGGCCAAGATTTTAGCCACCTCTACAACAATTTAGGCATCCAAGACCACAAGCTCAAAGACCAATGGGTCTCGTACGTTCAAGGGTTCGTTTGGGTGTACCACGAAGACATATTCGAGAGCCCGTGAGAGGAATACAGGCACATTTTAGACCGCTGATCACTAATAACCCATCACCAATAGTCATTCCTCAAAATAATCAAGGAAGGACTTTTGAGGTCCGAATGAATTCATTACAAAGTTTGCCAAAGAATAAGGGTCTAGCAACGGAGGAGCCTTACTTTCATTTAGAGGCTTATGATTCAATATGTAAAACAATTGGTGGTCAAGGGTTTTTATCAGATGAAGTGAAGTTGGTACTTTTCCAATTTTGTTTAGAAGACAAGGCAACAAAGTGGTTCTACACCTTACCTTCGGCATCTATTTACACATGGGCAGAAATGCAACAAATCTTTTTAGAAGAATTTTTTACCACCCAAAAGACTAATGATGCAAGGAGAAGCTTGAGAAGCTTCCAACAACAACAAGGTGAGATGTTTCATGAAGCATTTGAACGCTTCAATTTGATGATAAAGAATTGCCCTCATCATGGGATAGAGCTATGGGAGTTGTTGAATGCATTTCACGAGGGTTTATGTTCCGAGGACGCTCGTGATTTGATGTCTATCACGAACGGTACATTCGGTACCAATTATGAGCAAGATGATTGGATGTTTTTGGAACAAATGGCAGTTACATCAAAAAGGAAGGCTCAATCGTCAAGGAGAGCATGACCGGCCATTACTCGAACCCAAGTGCATGTGGCGGAAGATGCAAATGTACAAACCACTAATCAAATCTATGATGTTTGTGCACTTTGCAATGAATTGGGGCATGCGGCTGAAAATTGCCAAGGAGTGGAAGGGCAATACGAGGAGGTAAACGCATTACAAAGGCAAGGTGGGGTGGTAGAAATTACAACATGAATTCAAATACTTACCACCTCGGGTTACCAAAACCACCCGAATTTTCGATATGGGAATCCATCCAACCAAGCCAACCCGAATTTTCAAGGAAGTCAAGGTAACTTTGTTCCACGCCAACCGTTCAATAATCAAGGTGGACATCGAGGCGGGAACAACCAAGGGTTTCAAAGACAATATCAAATGGGTCAAGAGCATGGTGGGTCTTCGGGTGGAAATGAGGTGATGGAAATGTTGAAGGCGATGCAAACGGAGATGCAGAAGAGAAATCAAATGGACGATGCTCGCATTCAAAAGGATGAGATTCGTGACAAGGCAATTCAATCTTTGACCACCCAAATAGGTCAACTCGCAACCGAAGTGGCGGACTTGAAAAAGGGTAAAGGTCAATTACCAAGCGACACTAAGGTAAACCCTTCACAAAATTCATCTTGTGGTAATAATATTAATATTAATCATGTGAGTATTTTGAGAAGTGGGAAAGAGTACAAAAGCAATTCTTCACCAGATTTGGTTGATGGGGTGGTTGAGGATATAACGGGTCAAGAAAGTGAGGATGAAAACCAAGCACCTAGAATTTCTTCTAAAAACCCAATTTTGAAAAACCCGTAAACAATGAAGAAACAAAAGATAAAAATGAGGAAGGGGGTTCTAGTCAAGTCCCATTTCCTTCGGCTTTATTAGATCCGGGTAAAAAGAATTTCATTTCAAAACGGGGTCCTCAAAAAGAAGAAATGTGGGAGGTGTTTAAACAAGTCACAATTAATCTTCCATTACTAGAAGCAATCAAGCAAGTACCCGCTTACGCAAAATTTTTAAAAGAATTGTGTACCCAAAAGAGGCAACAAAAAGTGCCTAAACGGGTCGATTTAACTGAGCGGGTAAGTGCGGTTTTAAAGGGAGATCTTCCTCCTAAGCTACAAGATCCGGGAACGCTCCTTATTAATATTCAAGTTGGAAAATTTCAAACGGCGAGGGCGTTACTTGATCTTGGAGCCGGAGGAAGTATTCTACCGGGGGCTTATATGACAAATATGATTTTGGTCCATTTAAACGGGTTGACACAACAGTTGTTTCAGCCTATTTGTCCTATAAGCTTCCTCGGGGCATTATGCGGGATGTTATAGTGAAAATTGATGAATTTTATTATCCCGTTGATTTTCATGTGTTAGATTACTCATCCGCGGACCCAATTCAAAAACAAAATGTTATTTTGGGTCGGCCGTTTTTGAACACCGCTCATGCCATAATTGATTGTCGGTATGGTATGGTTGACATGACATTCAGTAATAGAAAAATGAGATTAAATGTTTTTACTAATGGCTCTAATTCTTTTGGTAGTGATGAGTGTTTATTAGCAGATATCATTGATGGATGCGACCCACATGAATACAAGGAAGATATTTTGGAACCGTGTGTTTGTGATTGTTCTTTGCAGGTTCACATGTGTGCATTGAGGATGGAGGAAAAGGAGCAAGAGGCTCTAGCGGTCAAGGAATGAAGACCACCATGGACCTACCAAATTGAAAATTTGCCGGTGGAGATTGATTCGGGTACAAAGCCATCTTTAGAGTGTCCACCAAACGTGGAATTGAAGGAGCTACCAAAGCATTTAAAGTATGCGTTTTTGGGGGAGAAGGACACCTTACTGTTGATCATTGCTTCTAATTTGGAGGTAGCTCAAGAAGAAGGTTTGTTGCGGGTGTTGATTGCTCATAAGGCGGCCATTGGATGGACGATAGCCGACTTGAAAGGTATCAGTCCATCCATTGTCATGCACAAAATTATCACTAATGAAGATGCAAAGCCTACCCGAGAAACACAAAGAAGGTTGAACCCGAATTTGAGAGAGGTTATGAAGAAAGAAGTAATAAAGTGGTTGGATGCGGGGATCATTTATCCCATTTCGGACAGTGCGTGGGTAAGTTTGACTCAGGTAGTGCCAAAAAAGGCCGGCATCCAGGTAATTAAAGATGAACAAGGCGAGTAAATTGCCACCCGACCGGTCACCGGGTGGTGAGTTTGCATTGATTATAGGAAATTGAACGCTGCTACCTCTAAAGACCATTTCCCATTACCCTTCATTGACCAAATTATTGAAAAACTTTCGAGTCAAAAATATTATTGTTTTTTAGATGGGTACTCGGGATATAACCAAATTGCTATCCACCTGGATGACCAACACAAAACCACGCTTACATGTCCGTATGGTACATTTGCTTTTCGGCGAATGCCATTCGGACTATGTAACGCTCCGGCCACTTTTCAACGATGTATGATGAGTATTTTTCAGACATGGTTGGGGAATCTCTTGAAGTGTTTATGGATGATTTTTCCATATTTGGCCCAAGTTTTGAGTCTTGTCTTGATGAATTAGAAAAAGTTTTAAAAAGATGTGTTGAGACAAACTTGGTGCTAAGTTGGGATAAAGTCACTTTGTGGTTCAAGAGGGTACTGTGTTGGTTCATGTGATTTCGGACCGGGGGATGGAGGTAGACAAAGCAAAAATTCGGGTAATTTCATCTTTACTTCCACCAAAGAATGTTAAGGGGGTGAGATCATTTTTGGGACATGCGGGATTCTATAGAAGGTTTATTAAAGGTTTTAGTGTTATCACCAAACCTTTATGTAATTTACTATTGAAAGATATTCCTTTTGATTTTACTAACGAATGTTTGCAAGCGTTTAATGTTTTGAAGGAACAGTTGGTGAAAGCTCCTATTTTGCAACCACCGGATTAGTCAAAGCCGTTTGAAATTATGCGTGATGCTAGAGATACAACCATTGGAGCGGTTTTGAGTCAAAAAGTTGACAAGAAGCCGGTGGTCATTTATTATGCAAGTAAAACTTTGTCTGAGGCGTAACGGAACTACACCACAACAAAAAAAGAATTATTAGTGTTAGGATCTGAGTTTGGTTTTGATTGTGTTTTACGTTTGAATTAAGATGAAGATGAATGAGTTGTGCAGCGGAATTAAGATGGAAGCAAAGTTTTCACAATCAAACAGGAGAAATGCTTTTAACATACAAGCTTAACATTGAATCAAATGATTGAATTTAATTTCAACAACGATTACAATTTGCAAGTGTGCAACAAACTCCCCCTTAGCCTGAGCTCATAGTATTTGTTCGTGCAGGAAGAAGATGGTGAAAGAGCTAATAGAACAGTACAGAGCACTTTTCTATTTATAGGCACGAGCAAACCACTGAAGCATTTAAGCTGACGTCACCATGATGTTGGTGCACTTATGTCTGTACTTTGTCTGTATTTTGTCATGATACAAAACGATGTCTTTTGTTAGTCTGGGTTACGTCTTTTGTTGGTCTGTATATGTGTTTTGATGTAAGTTTGACCAAGTCAACCATCCTCCTGGTTTGACTTGGCCAAACAGTTAACACATAGATTGTAAGTTTGTTGTGTTGAAGGATGTCATCGAAGGATTGTTTATATCCTTCGATGAGCTCGAAAGATAACCTTCGATGGATGCAGTTGGACCTCGAAGGATATACCATCCTTCGAGGTATATGTGGATCCTTCGATAGCTGTATGATCGACAGATCATCTTTCAAGCAGTCAATCTGATCCTTCGACCAGTCTAACTGTTATGGGTATATATATGGGTTCACTTCACAGAACAGATAGTAAGACAGTGAGACATCCGATAGAGTTGTATGTGAGTGAACCAAGTCTTGTAGAGAGCATTTTCAGTTTGGTCAAGGGCTGTAACCGTGTCCACTGAAATACAAGAGAAAACTTTGATATCTTGTGTGTCTACTCTTTCTCTTTGTAGCTTGTGTTCTCATATAAACTACCGGTTTGCATTCTAGCTTGGATTCCGCACTTGCTAGAGTGTTAAACATAACAAGGATAAGGTTTAACCTCGACCTCCGGGGGACCTACAAGTGGTATCAGAGCCGTGGCTCTTTTCCTTGTTAAAAACCGAGTTTATACAAGACTTTGGAGTGTTTGGACAAAACTCACTTGGTTTAGCACCCGTTTTTAGTGTTTTTCTTGGATTTCTTGACGTAAAAACGTGTTCTAAACTAACCGGGTGTGTTAAAGGAAGGTTTGGGTAACTTAAAATCTTGTTTTAAAAGGTTTGGTAATTTCCGGCCAAAATTCCGGCTTACTCCGGTGACCGGTTTCTGGATAAGAACCTTCTATTTTAGGCAATTTTTTATTAGTCAAATCTGAGTTGGTGAAAAGGTAAGGTCTGAACATACCTTTCTGCCGAAAGTTGTCTACCAACCAATCACCTTTTTCACCAACCTGTCACCTTTTGTCAACTGTGTCAGTTCACATCGAAAGATATCCTTCGAAGTCGAAAGATCATCTTTCGATCAAAGGAGGTTCGACAGATATTGATCCTTCGAACATCCTTCGAAGTCTGTGATTTATCTTTCGAGCCAAGGAATCTTTCCGAAGGATATATTGTTCGAGCTACAGTTATTATTCGAAAGATAAGGAGAATCTTTCGAAGTCATTGTTCGAAATTCAACAGTGATCTTTTGAACACTGTTGATCCTTCGAACAAGTTGTATCTTTCGATCCCAGCCTGTTTAAGTTTAACAAGTTTGTGTTTTTCAGGTCTTTCGATCAAGGATCTTTCGGCTGTTTGTTATCATTCAAGTTTTTAACATAGTTTGTGAAAATTAATTTTTCAAATTTTAAATCAATTTTCACTTAATATATTAATTTTTATAAAATGGGAACAAACGGTCAGTGGGATCCAACCGCGTGGACTACAACAACTTTGACCCCACAATCATCAGCTACGCAATCTGCGTCAGATTTCGACAAAACTGCATGGATGCGAGCTATTGCCCCACCTCAAACTGCAATGATAACTGCAAATCAATGGGCATTGGTCACAAATCAAAGCAGCAGCATTCAAGCAATGATGCAGAACGACAGTGAAACTGGTACAAGCACAAAACCGCCAAAGCTAAATCACATCAATGATTGGGGATGGTGGAAAGAAAGGCTGAGAACTTATGTTCAGGGGCAAGGTCAAGATCTATAGATGTGTTTCTTCACCGCATTTGACAATGATTTGGAAGTTGCAGGATCTAATCCAACAACTTACAGCACTATGTCTGATGATGATAAGAAGAAATTTGAGTTAGAAAAGAGAGCATTCATGATTCTCACACAAGCTCTTCACAGAGACATTTACCACCAGTTTGTTTACTGCACGACTACTAAAAGCTTGTGGGATATGCTCACGTTACGATGTGAAGGAAATGCTCAATCTAGAAAGATCAAGCAAGAATTACTGAAGAAAGAGTTTGAAGGATTCACGTGTATGGAGAATGAGACTTTGGCAGAGTTATCTACAAGGTTCCATCACTTGTTGAGCGAGATGTTTGCTTTTAGAGTCACTGCCACTCCACAAGAAATGGTGCAGAGATTCACTGATAGCTTACCAGCAAAGTGGAGCAGTTTTCTTGAAATTCTCAAACAAAATGGTGTTCTAGACACAATCACCGTTTATGAGTTAATTCAAAAATTGGAGAACAAGGATGTAGAAGAAAAGCTTAAGGCAAAAAGAACACTAACTCCTCAAAATCCAGAGATGTACTATGGGATTGCAGGAGGTATCAGTGGAGAAAAACCAGCCTCTCAACACGCGAAGCTTCAAACAGCTTTCATCTTAAACACCGGACCTTCCACAACAAATCAGTTTGATCCTTTAGCATACACGATGATGTATTCAAGACCAGATTCTTCTTCTCAACAACAGTATGTGCAACCGACAGCTCAGCAATTCACACCACCGCCTTTCTTAGACCCAAGCAGAGCTCAGCAGCAACAACCGCAACAGCAAGGGTTTTATGGAAGCTCTTCAAACTTTCAAGCCACTTCCAATCCGAACACAGTCAGATTAGACACTTCCAACTTTTCCAAAGTCAGTGTCGAAATAGCCAAGGAGCATATGGAGATGTTGAACACCTTGGTTAGTGCTTATTGTGGATTGATCGCAGGTCAGATTGGGAATATCAATCTAACCAATGAAGATTATCAGCAAGTGGATAGAGAAGAGTTTGAAATGATGGATATCAAATGGGCTCTTGCTAGTGCAATTCGAAGAGCAAAGGAGTTTATGGAAAGGACGGGGAGAACCAACTTGGATAGCAACAACAACACCAAGTATGGTTTTGATAAGAATGCTATCACTTGCTTCAATTGTGGTGAAAAGGGTCACTTCAAGCGGGAGTGTCAGAAGCCACATAAGCAAGGAAATCAGAATCCCTTCAGGAATCAAGGACAGCCACAACAGCAACTGAAAAACAATTCTGTCAGATCAATAGTTCCCGTTGGAGGAAATGCATCTGGATCCACAAACACTAATCCCCATAGAGGATTGGTTGTTCAAGCTGATGAAATCTGCAACTGGAACCTTCAGCTTGGAGAAGGAGGAAATGGTGGAACAACATGTTATGCTAAAGTGATTGAGAAGGTAGTAGAACCCGTGTCTGCCGGTGAATCTTCAGAAGATGAAGATAGTTCGGGTTATAGTGGGAGCATGGATGGGGAATCACTTGATGCCGGTGATTTATCAAGTGATGCTTTAGATTTGGAGGTTGATGAGCTTTTGGCTGAAGCTGAAGCATTATGCAAAAGGAGATCTATTCTTTGCCAGAAATCTGCTGGAACTTCCGAGAAGCTTGCTCAGTTTTTCTCTGAAGATGGATCTTTTTTCTTTTCATACAGCCTTTATGGCTCACGTAGAAGGTCAAACTTCTCAGGTATGTGATACTAATTCTGACTCTATTTCTACTCCTATTAAATGTGCAAAGTGTTTAGAATATGCAGAAAAGGAAATTCAGTTTGAAATCACACACAAACACAATCAAGAATTGATTGTAGATCTTTCTAAAGAAACTGAAGCTAACTTGTTTTTAACCAGAAATGAAAAGGAATTTAAAGCAACAATTGCGTCATTAAGACATGATGTTTCAGAATTACAAAAGGTTGTTTTGCGAAAACAACATGCTAACAATAATCTTATTGACACAATTGAAAAGCAAATAGTAGAGTTAGTAACAGCTCGATGTGAATGTGAGACAATTAAGCAGAAATTGGAAAGCTATTCCAATTCCCGCTATGTATTGGATCACATCATTGACGTTCAAAGGAAAAAGGGGGATGCAAAATGTATTGGATTCAAATCATGCCCTCCCCCAATGAATCACAATTACTCCAAATTGCCTGATGATGAGGATATGCCCCGTTTTGAACCTACTGTGCCACTCAGTCTAGATGACTTTGCAGCAGGCCTCAGGTTCACAACTGGTACATCATCCTCGGGTCAATCAGAATCTTAGATCGTGACAGATACATCGTGTGTTAAGGAACAGAGTCCTCCCATTATTGAGGATGCTGATTCTTCGGACGATGAATCTGAAGAAATAGTGAAACAACAGTCTAACTTGGTTACAACAGATATTCCTATCGAGAACCACATTCTGTGTGATCCACCAGTGAAACCGAGTAAGACTGAAATGTCAAAAGCAATGGAGTCCCTTGTAGTTAGCCCTGAAGGGAATAACTTGTTGTATACGCTCAAAGGAGATAGTAAAATTTACTCTAACAAAGATTTTCCAATTAAAAATGTAAATCAAGATTTAATTGAGCAAATTTTTGAAGGATGCACTGATAAGTTTTTAGGGAACAAAAGTGGCAAAGTAACAGTCACTCAATGTGATCCAATTCCGTGTGAACAAATTAGAAAACAATACGGAAACCAAAAACTACCTATTGAGCGAAAACAACAAGTCAACTCCGGAAAGGGTAAGGTACAGGGAAAGAAGGCTCAGAACAAGAATGTTCAAGCACCTAAAGTTCAGCAGCCTAAGACTGAACAACCAAAGGTTCAACAACCTAAAGTTGAACAGTCTAAGACTACTCAACCTAAGGCTGCACAACCTAAAATTCAACAATCAAGGGTTGAGCAACCTAAGGTTCAACAACAAAAGGTGCAAAACAAAAGAGCTCCTGTTAAGAGACAAGAACCAAAAATGAACTTTGTTGGATCCACTGGTTCAGACAAACTTGAAACATTTCAGGATAAATCTAACGTTGATTTTGTAAAACAAGTTAGAATTTTAAAACGAAATGATCAGAACAATTACACCCAACACACCAACGGATGTGATTTAGGTCCTAGTACGTCTAGATCACAAAGTTCATTGTCTGGTTCTCCGTCTGGTCATCAACATGTTTCTCCGAGGTTTGTAGAGCGGAGAACGTGCTTTAAATGTGGCACAGTTGGGCATATTGTAAGATATTGCCCATACCTGCAAAAGCTGAAGTAAAAAACGAGTGCTCCCCAAGAAATCAATTACCAAAAACGACCAGTTTCCCCGAAACAGGACCCACGTGTCTTGAAAGAAAGGGAAAAGAAGCTAAAGCGAAAGAATCAAAAGGTAATTGAAAAGGCCTTAAAATCAGAGGTCAAAGAAGAAAAACCTGTACAAGCAAAACCTGAAACTGTAAAACCAGTAAATGCTAAAACAATAAATTCAAATACTGGTAAACGATAAACAGCTTGGAAGCAAAAGCAGGTAATTCAATCAGGGGGAGCACCACAGGTTCTTTTTCCTAATCATCAAGTGATTGAGATCACTTTCCTTGATGATCAAGGACGACCCAAGTCCACAAAGGCTTGGGTCCCCCTCTCTAACTAATCTCTGAATGAGTGTGCAGGATGTTCCAGGAGGAACTATTGATAGTCTTAGGATTGTTGATAGTGGAGCGTCCATGCACAAGATTGGCGACATAAGGCTCCGAAATATTGTTATATCTAGGAAAATGTTGTTGCCATTGATGGAGAGAGAGGGAAACAGAAAAGAAGAAGGATATGTTGGTGAAAGAATGTGGTTGAATGAAGTTGCAAAATTCGACCAAATGAAGAACGTGCCAAAATTTGGTTGTTATGGTTTTTGATCGGGTCCTCAGGAAAGATTCCAATGAAATGTACGCACCTGCAGAACGTCTGAAGTTCAAAATCAACAAAATGGACGTGTAGTGTACATTTCCTCACGGTATGATTGAAGAAAATGTGTTTGTTGAACGAACTACACCGGATGTGCAAATGTCTTGGCGTGGATTGAACAACCACACACTACTCCTCAAGAGGAAGACAAAGACCTTCGCTGGTGCAATGTGGAAGACCAGCCGGAACCAAAGGTTTTTGATCGTGTCGCTGTGAAGAGATTTTTTTGTAGCTACAAAATCGACTTTGAAGTCCACACCAGGTGAACATCCAGTTTGGGAGAGTGCTCAGATTCCTTGCAATGCACGAAACAGTTGCAGGATACGGTTGTTAAAATTTCTAATCTCTCCTATACTTGTTGATTTTTAAGCTGCTTTATGAATTATTATCATCTCATACAGCACTCTTTGACCTGACACATTGATCTCGAATATCACCTTACACGTGATTGTTTCACTATGAAACTCGTCAATGTTGTCATGGTCCGCACCCGATGACCAACGTGCCGACCTTTTTATCAAAGCATTTGATAAATCAAGATTCGATTATTTACTTTTGTAAACGGCATAAAGGTGAAGCAAGAGTAACCAACATCGGAAAATCATTTTTGTAAATACCTTTGTGTTTTACATTTGTCTTACTTTATTGATTTTATGGGGAGTAAATTCAAAAATTTGAAAATCCAAAAACATCGAAAAATTTCAAAAACTCAAAAACAATAGAACAACAAAAATGAGTTTCCTGGCGGGCAAAAGAGAAAATGATAGTACATCAGTGGTTTATCCAAACCTCTTTAAACCTTAAATGAAAAACGATAAGCAGCTCTATATAAGACGTATCGGTAGGCTCACAATCATTTTAAAGTGTGCAGGGTGATATAAACTTAAATCGACTGAAGATCAGGTGGGAACCATTCATTGGCATATGGTCTTAGTACCGAAATTTCGTTTGATAGATTGCCGAGGTTCTGAGATATTCGGTCTTTATGCTGCTTATCATCTGGGTATCATGGTTGTATCTTTTACCGAAAAATAACGGGGACGCAAGTCTAGATCTTCCATGATACTATACATACGTGTACATACTGCATTCGACCTCAATAAGTGATAAACAATCACATGTCCAAACAAATAAGTGATAAAATATCACATTTATCCGGGAGTCAAGTTCGTCTCTCTGCTGTACGGAAGTATTGACCTGATCACGGACTTGCTCCTGTGCCCTCATGCATATGAAAATCTAGTTCCTCATCAATAAGTGATTCTTTCACATAGGGCTTGTTTTCAAATCAAAATAAGTGAGAATCTCACATCATATACGGTGAAACAGATGATAATTGGTATACTCACCGGTAAGATGAACTCTCGTGCATACCTTGATACGGGAATGTGTCGTGATGTGGATGAACACCGGTCGGTAAGTATAAATCATACCTTAACGTATCCCTTCGCCATGATTACATCTGATAAGTTGAGCTTAAGTGGACAACAATACCGATAATTGTTATAGGATGCTTATCTTAATGTTAACTAATTGAACAACAAGAGCGTTGTGGCATGACCGTACACTGATATGATTCTCTTACCCTCGAAACTCGCAAAAAGAATGTTTGTATATATTTATTTACTGCTTAACTTTTATTGTCTTATTTTAAACAGTTTTGTCGTTTGGTGCATATCAGCACGACATTAGCGGTGATGTCGTTTGATAACACTCAAAGGATATTAAAATTGTTGTCTTTTAATTTATTCAAAAATACCAAAAAGATTTTAGGTGTGTTTTAATATAAACTTTATAAAAGCCAAAAAGATTTTATTTCTATCTTATTTTCGATCGTACGATGTTGGATCTCGAGTCTTCGTTACCTGAAACCTGACTGAAAACCGAATTGACTAAATCTTCATAAACGGTTGAAATTTGCAAGTTTTGAAAGTTAGAAACTAAAACTGACAAATTTATTAAACTTTCAAACTGTCGGACGGTGTTTGATTGAAACATGGTCATACGTGTGTCATTTGTTTATATTAACTATATTCCAAGCAGGTGTTCTCATTACGCGTTTAGATTTCTTGCATGTGCAGATTCTAAAGGCAAGGAGAACATGGTCGATGACAAGCTTCAGAATGAAGACACGACGTGAAGGCTCTCAAATGATGAAAATGATCGAGTTGCCGCTGACCATCATCAACACTACAAGGATCTCAAACTATAAGGATCAAGTTTTTCACGAGCATAACTCAAGGGGGAGCTTATGTTAAGGGGGAGTTTGTCAACACACTTCCTACATGAAACGGGGAGTTTGTTGATACACTTTCTGCTTTCAAGACGTGAAGACCTTGAAGATCCTCCGACATTGAAGACTTGAAAGGACGTCAGTGACTTGAAGACACAAAAATCGAGACAAAGCTACAGCCAAGGGGGAGTTTGTTGGTGCACTTATGTCTGTACTTTGTCTGTATTTTGTCATGATACAAAACGATGTCTTTTGTTAGTCTGGGTTACGTCTTTTGTTGGTCTGTATATGTGTTTTGATGTAAGTTTGACCAAGTCAACCATCCTCCTGGTTTGACTTGGCCAAACAGTTAACACATAGATTGTAAGTTTGTTGTGTCGAAGGATGTCATCGAAGGATTGTTTATATCCTTCGATGAGCTCGAAAGATAACCTTCGATGGATGCAGTTGGACCTCGAAGGATATACCATCCTTCGAGGTATATGTGGATCCTTCGATAGCTGTATGATCGACAGATCATCTTTCGAGCAGTCAATCTGATCCTTCGACCAGTCTAACTGTTATGGGTATATATATGGGTTCACTTCACAGAACAGATAGTAAGACAGTGAGACATCCGATAGAGTTGTATGTGAGTGAACCAAGTCTTGTAGAGAGCATTTTCAGTTTGGTCAAGGGCTGTAACCGTGTCCACTAAAATACAAGAGAAAACTTTGATATCTTGTGTGTATACTCTTTCTCTTTGTAGCTTGTGTTCTCATATAAACTACCGGTTTGCATTCTAGCTTGGATTCCGCACTTGCTAGAGTGTTAAACATAACAAGGATAAGGTTTAACCTCGACCTCCGGGGGACCTACACATGAAAGTGACATCTAACCTCCAAACAAGCTCTAACCTCTGATCTATACAACCTCTTCTATGCTAACAACTGTTATTACATTTCATTACATAAGGACATCTAAACTACTGCTGCATCCTTCCACTGATGTGAACCCAGCAGTACTTGTCACGATCAGCAGAGCTTGACTCAAGGCAGTAGATTGAACAGCAAAGCTTTAGTCTTCCATCAGACTTTTAATTGATCAGCAGTTTGTAGGTCAGCAGTTTGTACGATCAGTAGATAGGAGGTCAGTAGATGTTGAAACCACTTTCAAGGGGAGAGACTTGTATACATAACATCTGCTTATTCTGGATCCACTGACCTGATCCAGTTTTGGCTTTAATTATCTGTTTCTCTGATAGGGTTCAATCCCAACAATCTCCCCCTGGAACAGATAATGCCAAAACTCTTCATTATTGGAAGATCTTTATTGCCTCATCAACAGTTCCCTTATTTGCCCTTTGAGTTGAAGTTCAAAGGCTAAGGCATCTATGTCATCATCATCCCTACTAAGTGGAAGATCAAGGAGATCCTGCAAATCTTCAAGACTCAGGCCAAGAGCTTGTTCCCTTGATATTTTCTTCACTTCTCCACTAGACTTGAACAATGTCTGTACGTGGGTATGTTTGTCAGTTTTCCACTTTAGTACCTTTGAGTCTGGTGGGTTTCTTGGGAGATTTTTATTGGAGGAGGTGTTTGGTGATGCAGGCCTATTCATGACTGTCTGAGCAGTGTTTACAGATTGTTCCAATCCAAGATCTTCTTTTATCATTATCTTAATGCCCTCTTTTACGAGGTCATCACCAACCATTAGTTCTTGGATTGTTTCAGCACCCAACTGTTTTTGTGGCCTTCTTTTAAAGATGGCTGCACCAGCTGGAGCAGTGGATCTCCTGATTTGCAGCTTTGATGATCTTTTTGAAACCTCTGCTTCAGGATAGTCAGGCTTTTGTGGAGCAGTAGGATCCGTCTTTCTTAATTTCTCCAAACTTTTGTAGGTAGCCCTGACTTTATCTTCTTTCCATCTCATCACTTGATTCAAAGACCCATAATCAGCAGCAGCTAATTCCTCTTTCATTCTCCTCAGCTCTACCTTTTTATCAGGTACATTCTTTTTGAACTTTGCCCAATCTGGAGGAGTGTGCTTGACCTTATTCTTGATCATTTCTTGAATCCTAGCAGCTTCATTTTCAAGCTCAAGAATGGTCTACTCTTTGTACATGTGTTTTTCTCCTTTATACTTCTTGGTTGCCATAATGCTTTCAATGTAGTCTTTTCTTAGAGTTTCATCTGCTCTCTCTGAGATTTGTTGACATACATTTTTTGCAAATTGCTCTAAGGATCTGACTTGTGTGAGCAATAACTGGTAATTCTGCTGAATTTCTCTATCAGATTTTCCTTATGCATTTCTTTTTGAGATATCCTCATCTTGTTTAGCTTTGACTTTCAAATATTCTTCAATATTGTTTGGCCTCGGATATCCTTCAACTGATGGCAAACTCCTTTTAGCAGGGTCGTCCTCATAATAAAAAGACTTGATTTCTTCTCTGACTGTTATAAGTTCAAGAGGAAATTGAACACCTACAGTAGGTAAGGGCTTTTGAATTTGAGTTGATGAAAGAGGAACATGCTTGGGTATTGTAACAAGTGATAGAGATTTTGAAGATGTTGGTAGTGGTGATGGAGAATCATCATCTGATATGAAAATCCTTATCCTTTTTATTGTAGGAGAGGCAGATGATGTTTTGGGTTGAACAGTGGTGGTGGTTTGAGTGGCAGTGATTTGTGATTGACTAACAGCTGTTGAAACAACTGGTGTTTCAACCACTGTTGTCATTACAACAGATGTTGCTTTTTGGCAGGAGGTGATGGTGGAGATATTGTTTCTGGTGGTGATGGTGGTGGTGGTAAGGCAGTGGTTTGTGTTGAAGTGGTGTATGTTGAAGTGATAGCAGATGTTGAAACAGCAGGAGTTACAACAACTGTTTGGGTGGAGGTTTGATGTTGGGGGCTTTTGGGCGGTGGTTTTGGAGTATGCTTTGTGAGTCTGGATGGTGTGGACTTGGGTTCCCTCACTTTTCTAGTGAGATTTATTTTTGGCACAGGATTTTGAGCATCCTTTAGCCCAGAACAACCCTGCGCATTCAGCTCCATGTAAGCTCTTTTCTCCTCATTCTATCTTGACATATCCTTTGCCGCTCTGTCCCTTTTTACACTTGCTACTCCTTCATCAAGTGCATTTTGGGTAACATCAACCTTTTTGCTACCATCTGGCAAGGGAATGTTTCTGATCATAGCATCCTTTTCTGGTTCAACATACAAACCATCATTTATACCCTTCTTTTTCCACTCCTGAATTTTCTACCCCCTTTTGGCATTATCTGGGGGCAGTTGATCAATGAATAGAACAGTTGGAGGTGCAGTGCCGGTGGTTTTCAATAGATGGGCCTTTATAGCCTTGATGTCAGCTTGTGTGTTCTTGAACCTAGACTCCATTGTGTTTCTCAGCTCTTGGATATGTTTTGCATGTTGCTGATTAGCCATTTATTGTTGTTGTTGGAGAAAAGGTTGGAAAAGGTTCCATATCTCATCTGCAACAGATGTTTGGGTGGAGCAGGTGCTTGAGGTGGAACAGCAGTGGATTGCACCTTTTGTACTGTTAACAACTGTTGCAGCATTTCTTTGATCTCTGCAACCGAAGTATCCAGTTTTTTAACATGTTCCGTCAATTCCAGGTACTTTAAACCATCACCAAATTTAATGGGATCATCTGATTTCCCACTAGCAGTGGTTTTATCAGTGGTTGAGGTAGGGAGTCTACTCCAAACATTAACCACTGATTCCCCTTTTTCTTGGTACTGGGGTCTTCTTCCTTCAACACTTGACAACCTTTTGATGTTGCCAGTGGTCAAAACAAATCCACTGGTGGATATCAGAGGTGCTATGGAAGGAATTGCCTCAAAGGAAGTCTTATTGATGTAACCACTGTCCAAATGCAAACAAGTGGGTTCGACACTTGTAGTGGCTGCTTCACTTGGATTACCACCAAGAGTTACTTGTAACTCAAGGGGTGTAACCTCCTCAGGCATTGTTGGTGGGTTAACTATGATTGATACATTAGACCCAATCATTTGTAGAAGTATATTCTCATTGACTGGTGATTGAGAAGGACTGGTTTGTGCCTGGTTCAAATCAATAGCATCCAACAAAAGTTTAGTTGGTGTGGGAATTGTGGATGTGAGGTGTGGTGTAGAAAGAGAATTTTCCCCAGGCATTGGGCTGTGGATGATGGAAGCAAGTGATTCCAGAGCATCATATTGTGGTGTCCCTATATGTACAACCTGTTTTTTTTAGAAGAGACAGGAGAAGTTTCAGCCATGGTGTGAGATATTTCTACCAACTGCTGTGAGGAAGTAGCAGTAGTGGTTTGTTGTGACTTTTGTGTTGTCACAGGCAGTTGCTCTGGTATCTCATCCTCCAGAGTTGCCTTTTTGATAGGTTTGGGGGGTTTTTGAATTTTCTTTTGTTTTGGCTTTTTAGAAATTATAGGTGTGGGTTTCAAAGCAGTTGTTCTACCACTTTGATCACCTTGAGCAGTGGGCTCAGCAGCAGACACCTGAGGAGCAGTGGGAGCTGCTAAATTCTGCTTAGGCACCTCTACTTGTGTTTTGCAAGGTGTTGACATTATTATAAAAGTTTCAGCAGTTAAGCTGAGCATTTGAAAAGATTCACCTTGGTTTATTTCAGAAATATCATCCTTACTAAATTTCTTTTCAAAATAATAACTTAGAAATCTTGGAAACAGTAAGAATGACTTATTTTCAACATTTTTAACTAAATCATTAAAATTTTCCTGAGAATAATTGAAATCTTCATCTTGAAGAATAGCATATCCCAGATTTTGAATTTTTAATGGTATTTCATTAAAAGAAGTTGTTTTATTTGAAACGCACATTAATAGGGTATGGAATAAAAATCTTGTTGCAGAAGGGAAGTAACCTTTTTGTAAGGTATCCCTCTTCATCATTGTATCTGCATACGCTCTTTCAATGAAGTCAATTTTTAACTCATTTTTGGGAAGAGAATTTTTACCTTCCTGATCATTGAGTTCAAAGACTTCCGAGAGGGATTGTGGTGTTATTTTGACAGCTTTACCCTTTAGAGAAGAGTTAATGGTAGTGACAGTCTCACCTTGTTTTTCAAGGGTTGCATTTTTCCAAAACTCTTTTTGGGTTGTCAAGTAAATTGGTGCATCTGCTGTTAACAAAGTTTTATACTTTGAAGCAGTGATCATATCGAGGATGGAATCGAAAGCATCTGTGGTACCGGGTTTTGTGAGAAGACCCAGAAGATTGTGAGAAGATTTGTGAGGAGTTTCTATGGGTGTAGCCTTTTGAGAGGCTTCTTTGGAAGATGATTTTGTGGTGGATTTTGCGGAAGACTTTGATTTAGTCATTTTGGAGAAGACGAGCGAAGAAATTTGTGAAAGAATTTTGATGAAATGTGATGAAAACTGCTTTGAGAAGAGAATTTTTAAGAATTCAATTCGACAGTAAAACCCTGTTGGGTTTTGAAAGGGGGTTTTATGGAGAAAAAGTGAGTGCTGACGTGGCAGCGGTTACAAAAGGTCTGATCACTATGTACTGTCCACGTGCCATCCCCTGATGAAGCGAAGGACAGTACTTTTATGAAAAGTACTAATGAAGGCAGTGGTTGCAACGGTAATGAGAACAATGGATGATTTTTACTATCAGTGATAGCACATCAGTGGATACAACACTGATTTTGAACAACAGTGCTTATCAAAGGAATAGGGGAACAGGGGATGACTTTCAGCAGTGGACAGATTTTGATGTAGATCAGACTTTTGAACTCATCAGTGGTTATGGCAGACTTTTAAGGATTGAATGAAAAATTCATTTTTAGATATTTTTAAGGATGGATTTTTTATTTTCTGAAAACATTTTAATGCTTTTGTTTATAGAAAAACAGGATTTTGCCTGTTATTCCATGTTTAGCATGCCAATCCTAGAGATCAAGCATTCAAAGATGGATGTGTCTAATGCTTTGGTTAGCACATCTGCCAGCTGATCCTTAGTTGGAACATGATGCAGAGAAATCAAACCTTTTTCATAGCAATCCCTTACAAAGTGATGTCTGATGTCAATGTGTTTGGTGGTTGAATGAGAGACTGGATTTTTGATGATATTTTCTGCTGCCTGGCTGTCCAACATGAGTGGTGTCTTCAAGGCAGTGATACCAAAATCCAGCAACGGATTTTGAAGCCAGGGCAGTTGGGCTGTATAGCTTGCAGCAACTATATATTCTGCCTCAGCAGTGGATGTGGAAATAGCTGCTTGCTTTTTGCTTTGCCAAGACACTAAGCAATTGCCTAGGAATTGGCACCCTCCTGAAGTGGACTTCCTTGTTTTGTCACATCCAGTGAAGTCACTATCTGAGAAACCTAAAAGCTCAATTTTACCATCAGCTGGATAACATATACCAAGTGTGGGAGCACCTTTGAGGTATCCGAATATCCTTTTTACAGCAATAAGGTTTGACTTTCTAGGGGCTGATTGGGATCTTGCACAGACACATGTTGCAAACATGATGTCTGGTCTAGATGCAGTTAGGTAAAATAAGGACCCAATCATGCTTCTATATAAGGTCTGATCAACCAAATCATCCTTCTCATCAGACATGACTAATTTATTAGTTGCAATGGGTGTACTGCATGGCTTACAATCATCCATATCAAATTTCTTTAAAAGTACTTTGGCATATTTGCCTTGATGGATAAAAGTGCCATTTTGCAGTTGTTTTACTTGGAGACCAAGAAAACACTGGACTTCACCCATTGCACTCATTTCAAACTCAGCTGTCATGAGTTGCCTAAACTCCTCACACATTTTGTTACATGTGCTTCCAAAGATGATGTCATCCACATAAAGTTGGACAATCATCAAATCCTTCCCTCTCCATTTTAACAACAATGTTTTATCAATTTTTCCTCTAGTGAAACCGATGGAGAGAAGAAAGTTGGAAAGAGTTTCATACCAGGCTCTTGGTGCTTGTTTCAGGCCATACAAAGCTTTATTTAGCTTGTAGACATGATCTGGATTAAATGGATCCTCAAAGCCTGGAGGTTGACAAACATAAACCTCTTCTTGAATCTTACCATAGAGGAATGCACATTTAATGTACATTTGATACACCTTGATGTTGTGGTTGACAGCAAAGGCCATAAATAATCTGATAGCTTCAAGTCTTGCTAAAGGGGCAAATGTTTCATCATAGTCAATGCCCCCTTCTTGTCTGTAACCTTGAACCACAAGCCTGGCTTTATTCTTGACAACAATTCCCCTTTCATCAGTTTTGTTTTTGAAGACCCACTTTGTGCCGATGGGGCTTACATCTTTTGGCAGTGGTAAAAGCTCCCATACTTGTTGACTTTTAAACTGTTGGAGCTCCTCTTGCATGGCTTCTAACCAGATGTTGTCTTTCAGTGCCTCTTGGTACTTGACTGGCTGATGGAGTGATAGAAAACCAGCAAAAAGATAAATGTTTTGGGTTTGGCTTCTTGTGAGCACCCCTTCATTGATGTTGCCAATGATTTGGTCAGGTGGATGAGATGTCAAGAAGATTAAATCTCCTTGGTATGGGATGATGGCCTTTGTTGGTGAAGGCTGCAGATGTGTATCATCTGAGCTAACCACTGCTGGTGACTTTGATGATCCAGCAGTGGCATCAAAAGGTGGTGGAATAGGAGGTAATGGTGTGGACACATGCTGATTTTTATCCACTGTTTAGCGACTTTTGCCAGTAGTGTTTGATGTTGTGGAAGCAGTGGTTAAGGGGCTACTTTGGTCAACAACTGTTGAGGTAGCAGTGGTTGAGCTTTGACAGCTGTTTTGAACATCTACTGCTCTTCCCATTTTGACAGACTTTTGAGGGATGATGATTTCATACCCATAGTCTGGTGTTGAATCCTCTGATGGACCTGCACTGTTAGTCTTGACAGTAGTGTTTTGAAAAGTGAATTTATCAAGACCAAACAAATCAACAGGATTTGCTGGAATTTTCACTGATGAAAGTTCATTAAACTTTACATTCAAAGTCTCCTCCACTGCTTTGGTCCGTGTAATAAACACTTTGTAGGCCTTGGCAGTGGTTGAGTATCCCAGGTGATAACCACAATCTACTTTGGCTGCAAATTTTGAGATGTAATCTTTTAAATTCAAAATAAAACATGGGCAGCCAAATACTTTAAAGTATGTGATCAGTGGTTTGATTTTATACAGAATTTCATAAGCAGTCTTTTTGTGCCTGGGGTTGATTAAAACTCTGTTTTGGACATAGCACGCAGTGTTTAGTGCCTGTGCCCAGAAGGTCAAAGGCAAACCTAAGTCAGCAAGCATGGTCCTAGAAGCTTCAATCAGAGTCCTATTCTTTCTTTCAACTACCCCATTTTGCTCTGGTGTTCTAGGGATGCTGTACTGCCTTACAATCCCTTTCTTCACACAGAAGGCATCCAGCTCCTTATTTTTGAAGTCTGTGCCATTGTCACTCCTGAAGACTTTTACTGGAAGGTCAAATTGCTTTTCAACCTGTGTCACAAAGTCTTGCAAAATGCCCACAGTCTCATCTTTTGAGTGTAAAAAGAAAGTCCATGTAAACCTAGAGAAGTCATCAATAATAACCAAACAATATCTCTTCTTTTTGAGACTCATGACTTGAACTGGGCCAAACAAATCCATGTGCAGCATTTGAAAACACTGGGTTGTTTTGGACTCTTCAATGGATTTAAAGGAGCTTTTATGCTGTTTTCCTTTTAAACAGGAAACACAATGCTCAGGACATGAAAACAATTTTTGTGGTAAGCCTCTTACTAGGCTATTTTTTGAAATTTCAGTGATTGTCTTGAGATTTGTGTGCCCCAGTCTTCTGTGCCAAAGTTCTGTCTCCTTGTTAGAGGCAGCTGAGAACAGACAGGCATCAGTTCTGGGACACTCTTTTGACATATCAACAACATAAACATTGCCACTTCTTTGAGCAACAAGTTTTGTTTTTCCAGTTTTTATTATTGCTTCAATCTTTTCAACCATTTCTGGTCAAACAATCCTACAACACTCCTTTGTGAAGAATGACCCATACCCCTTATCACTCATTTGTGAGACACTCAGGAGGTTGAATTTCAGATTGTCTATCAGATTAACATTTTCAAATTTTACATTTCCAGACTGAACTGTACCAGACCCCAGAACTTTCCCTTTACTATTATTCCCAAAGGATATATCACCCCCTCCATGGATTTTGAAATCTTTGAGTAGGGCTTTACATCTTGTCATGTGCCTAGAGCCTCCAGTATCTACATACCAAAGCCTATCTAAGCATGCAGAAGCTCCCTGCACATGAAGTAAAAGGATTAGTTCATTAAGGTCTCCAAAGCCAATAAGGCTTTGGATGGGGTCTCAACAGTGTCTGGGATGGTGGCAGATGCATGCACAATGGTTAGCTCAGGGGTTTGAACATTTTTTGGAATGTTTTTCGATAACCACTGTTTGGGGGTCTTGGCCAATCACCTGTTGATAACCAAAGGGATGCCTATTCACTCTTGGTTTAGAGGGCTTTTTGTAAGCCTCATAAACATGTGGGATCCTTTGGTATGCTGGTTGTCCTTTGCCTCTCCTGAATTGATTGGCAGGAGGTGCATCAGTCACTTGAACATCTCTGTGAACAGATGTTTGATTCAGCTGTTTTGTGACAGCTGTTTGGACATGGACAAATAGTGGTTGTTTGTTGGTGAATTTCACAGATGATGCTGATGAACTTAAGGATGTTTTTGCAGTGTATTCATTCTTTTTCTCATCAAAGTTTTTGAGATACACACATTCCTTAGTTTTGTGGTTATTCTTACCACAGATGGTGCAGCTTTCAGCAGGTACAATGACACATGTTTTGTTTAGATAATATGCTTTTAGATGAAAATAGTCTTTTGTTAGATGATTTCTCTTCTCACAAAAATCACAAAACAGGTTTTTAATCTTTTCTATTTTCTTCCTTTTCTCAGATTCCTTAGCAACAGAGTTTTGAACCACTATTGGGATATCTTTGATAGGAATGACCTTTGCTTTTAGAGCTTTTACACCATCAGTGGTTGTGAAATCCATTGGTTTGAAGTTTTCCAGGATGTCACACTCATCAGACCATGTGGGTTTAAATTGATATTTCTCAATTTCCTCAAAAGTTGAGGATCCCACAGATCTTTCCAGAGTAATTTTGTTACCAAGTTTGTCAGTTATTTTAACCTCTTGGCCATCCTTGTTTATGGGAATAACTTCAACAATGGTTTGAACAGATTCTTTGAAAGCATTGTTTTCAATTTCATCATGTTTTCTAAAACCAACACCAAATTTTACATTGCTCTTAATCTGTTTTTCAAGCATGACCTCATAACCTTTGCTTGATTCCACCCATTTTTCACAAGTAATTTGGGTGGATTCCAACTCCTTTTTGCAAACTTGGTATTTTTCTACCATAGTTTGGAGTTGAGTCTTGGTTATTCCTTGCTCTTCTTTGAGACTGCTAATTTCCTTACCTTTTTCAGCAAATTTGTTTTTAAGTTCTTTTAATGACTTTTCAAATTTGACTTCATCAGATAAGACCTTATCCCTAAGGTTTTCATATACCTCTTTAATGTTAGCAAATGCAATTATGCATTTATCTGAACACAGTTTTTCAAGAACTTGAGGTGTTACCTTAGCAGTAGCCATCATGGCACAATCACATTGATGATCACCTTCTTCATAAGCTCTAATCTCTTTCTCACCTGCTTTCTTCTCTTCCTCTTTCTCTTTGTTTTCTTTGGACCAAGGGTCTGACAGTGGTTCAATCAAGGTTTCTGAATTTTCTCCCAGCAGTATTTCACTAGCAACTGCAGTAACCACTGCTTCAACAACTTCATCCACTGTTTCAGCACTTAGCTGTTCACCTTCAGTTTCTACCCCTTCTGGTATTGTCTCTAAAGCCATCAAAGAAGATTCATTATAAAAAGCATCATTAGAAGCATAGAGAGCAAAATTTTTAACACCAAGTTCATCAGGCATACTGCTCCAATCAACAAAGCCTTGAGTGAAAAAGCTTTGCTGATCTGGTTGTACCATTGTTGGAGCAGCTTGTTGAGGTGCAACAGGTTGCACTTGTGCCTGAGGAATAGGGGCTTGGACATACTGGATTGGTGGAACAGTGGTTTGAACATAATGCACAGGCACAGGGGTTGCAGCATAATGAGCAGTGTTAACATGTGCTACAGGGGTATATTGTGTATAGTGCACAGTGCTTTGTTGTTGTGGTCTAGGGTTTGAGCTAGGATGAGTAATTATTGGACCAGTGGTTTGACTCCTGCATTCCCTAGCAAAATGACCTAGCCTAATGCATTTGTAGAACTTGATTTTTGACTTATCCAACCCCACCTTTAAATTCCCATGAAGCCTTGGGAATTTTCTCCCTGTTCTTTTGTAGAATTTGCTTGTTCTAACACTAAGCAAAGCCAATTGATGCAAAATGTCCATCTCTTCTAAGTTAGTGGGATCAAAATGTTGCAAATCATTGAGTTCAAAGCACAAGTTATTTGACATCTGATTTTCACAGTTTTGCAGTGAAAGCATAATTTGCAGAGTGAGAATCAGAGTAGTTAAAATTTCCACCAGCAGTTATGTCAATAAAGTGATCATAACTCTGATCCTTACTACTGCTACCAGATTCTTCCTGACCAAAAAGAGCTGTGTTGCCAAATGAATAATCATCAGCAACTTTACCAGACTCTTGCAACTTCCTTTTCTGGTATAACTCCCTTTCATAGGTCAGGAGTCTACCATGGAGTTGGGTCAGGGTCAGATCTTTGAACTCAGCTGAATTTCTAGTGACAAAAGCAATTGTGTCCCATTTTTCAGGTAGTGATCTAAGAAACCTGCTATTTTGAGTTGCATTTGGAAATGTAACTTTAATAAGCCTTAGTTCACTAATGAGACAGCTAACACGTTCAAACTGTTGGGTTAATGATTCACCCTTGATGTGACACAATGTTTCATATTGCTGATTCAGAATTTCCCTGTTGTTTTCAATAACCTCTTCCGTCCCCCCAAATTGTTCCTTCAATGCATCCCATAACTCTTTGGCACTGTTACAATGTAACAACCCAGCATAGATTTCATTGGGTAATGTAGATGCTATGATGCTAAATGCTTTGGCATCGAGTTCAAACTTTTGAAAGTCAGTTTCAGTATAGTTTTCAGTTGGTTTAGGTACGAACTTCTTTGCATCCTCAGCACTTGGCACCATAGGAACATGGGGACCAAAAACAACAGACCTCCAACATCCAGTATTCTGTTGAGCAAGGATGTGACCCATCCTTCTCTCCCAGATGTTGTATTCAGTACGTTTAAGCATGGGTGGTTTGAAAAGAGAGCCAATGTTATTTTTATCATCTCGTGATTGTGACGTCATCCTGGTTGTTTTACATGCACTGATTAATCAACTTTAATGGTGATTAAACCTTGCTCCGTTTTTCAACAAAACGAACAAACTATCAGTATCAACGATTGCGAGCTGAACTATTTATGTCAAAATGATTGTTAAATCAAATTTGACTGTCCAAGCTCTGATACCAATTGTTAGGATCTGAGTTTGGTTTTGATTGTGTTTTACGTTTGAATTAAGATGAAGATGAATGAGTTGTGTAGCGGAATTAAGATGGAAGCAAACTTTTCACAATCAAACAGGAGAATTGCTTTTAACATACAAGTTTAACATTGAACCGAATGATTGAATTTAATTTCAACAACGATTACAATTTGCAAGTATGCAACAAACTCCCCCTCAGCCTGAGCTCACAGTATTTGTTCGTGCAGGAAGAAGATGGTGAAAGAGCTAATAGAACAGTACAGAGCACTGTTCTATTTATTGGCACGAGCAAACCACTGAAGCATCTAAGCTGACGTCACCATGAAAGTGACATCTAACCTCCTAACAAACTCTAACCTCTGATCTATACAACCTCTGCTATGCTAACAACTGTTATTACATTTCATTACATAAGGACATCTAAACTACTGCTGCATCTTTCCACTGATGTGAACCCAGCATTACTTGTCATGATTAGCAGAGCTTGAATCAAGGCAGTAGATTGAACAGCAGAGCTTTAGTCTTCCATCAGACTTTTACTTGATCAGCAGTTTGTAGGTCAGCAGTTTGTACGATCAGTAGATAGGAGGTCAGCAGATGTTGAAACCACTTTCAAGGGGAGAGACCTGTATACATAACATCTGCTTATTCTGGATCCACTGACCTGATCCAGTTTTGGCTTTAATTATCTGTTCCTCTGATAGGGTTCAATCCTAACAATTAGCGGTGGTGTTTGCCTTGGACAAGTTTCGATCATATATTTGGGGGAGCAAGGTGATCGTTTATTCGGACCATATTGCGGTTCAATACTTGATGGAAAAGAAATGTAACACCTCGAAAAATTTCGTCCAATAATGTCTTGACACGTGTCATAAGGTTCCGGTATGTGCAAACATACTTTAGAGGGACTAAAAGTGACAAACAGTGAAAACTATGGAACGTAAGGGTCCAGAGTGTCAACAATGGATAAATAGGCTCTATGATAACCCCACATAATGTTTATAACCTTAAACGGATGGTTCATGGATCATACGACGCGGAAATTGCACAAAAGTGATGTATTGCAAACTATAGGGGCTAAAAGTGTCAACATGTTTAATTTATACCTCTGAGTGAACTTTTGGCAGACCCGAAGCTTTGAGAAGCTAAAATATACTCACTAGAATATGTGGTTAAAATTTCATGAAGTTTCGTCAACGTATGAGAAAGTTATGGCCAAAACCGTACTTAAGGGACTAAAAGCGTCAACGTCGAATTTCATGGCTTTTCGGTTGAGCGCAAAGTTATCCGAGGACATTACCATGTTGGTAAATGTCCCAAGGTTCCTAGAAACCAAGTTTGGGGGTTTACGAGTCAAGAAAAGTTGCCAAAACCTCGTAACCAAAGTGCAGGGACCAAACTGCAACATTTAACAAAGTTTTGGGGATCAGACAAAGCCAGGCGGCCCGCCTGGCACCCCCAAGCGGGCCGCGTGAGACCCCCAGTAACAAAAATTCGCGAAAATTTCAATTCTGGTCCGAATTGGAAGTGTTTAACAGCTCATGGCACCTCTTTTAGCTCCAATAAAATGGCTTGCATGCCTATGGGAACAGTGGGCTACTTACAAACATTAGAAATCAGCTTTAAATCAGATTTCTCATCCATTTCTTGGCACTTGCATTTGATCAAGAAGCTCTCTTCTTTCAATAACTCTCTCAAGCAATTTCTGGAGCACTTCTGGACATCAAGGCCGATTCCTAGTAGTAACTAAGCATCGATAGGACCTTTGTAAGCTTCCAATTCAATCTTTAATTCGTTCTTTCATAGATTATTAGTAAAAGTCAAACTGGTTGTTCTTACGCTTTGACTTTCTGATTAAACGAATTTCTCTCAGTCATTTCTCGAATTAAAACCACAAATATGTTGGTAATTATGTGGGGAGCAAACCCTCAAAAGGGTATTATCTGATTCCCACTAAATGCATGTTAATTGTCGAGTCAAACGTGATTCTAAAAAGTCAACAGAAGTGATTTTTGCGAAAATAAGCTTGAATGTTAATATAATAGACATGCAATCTGTTTGATCATCATAAATGACTTGTAATACATATAAGAATGAGTTTTATCATCATCAACTCGACAATCTATAGTATAAATACGAATCGGAACCGAAAGTCTTATAAAACGACTATTTCGTAGACTATCGATTCGGATTCGTACATGCATGTTTGAGATCTGTATTGGAGAGTATTTTTGACCATTTTTATTTTGGTAAAACTTTCTGGAATTTTTGTTGATTGAGTCTATGCTTAGCCGATTCGAATGCATGTTTCCGATTTATGCATAAAGTTGACTATTTTGCCCTTTTTGATATAAAACGTGATTTTTGGAAAAGTGAAAGAGTAGAAATCTTTATTTCTAATATATAAACTTGCACCGAAAATTTCGGATCAGTTGGTGGTCCAGATTGTGAGTTATGGCCATTAGCGTAAAACTACATTATAAAGTTACATAAACGGCCCTTTTCGCATATGACCTATTTCTGGCCACGTTTTGGTATAAAACTTTTTACCAACTGATGTATTATAATATTTTGGGATTTTTGATGATTTTTAATTAATTTTTGGCTGAACGGATCTTAGATCGCTTAGTTATTTCGGGTTATGTCGGTTTTGACCGTTTAAGCCATAAAATGAGTTTTATACATTCTTTTGACCCGAAACCTTTTCCTACTGTTTTTAATTGTTGAATAAAGTATTTTAAGTATTCTGGAAATATAAAAATCTCAGCTTTTCTTTAAAAACCCGAAAACGCCCTTAAATCGCATTTTTAGCGTGTTAAGCGCATAGTAAGCGTTATACTCGTTTTAAACATATAAGACTTACACCTACTGATGTAATTAGTATATTTTCATATAATAACAGTAAGTATAAGTATATGAACTCAGATTTCCAGTTTTGGCATTTTTAGCCCTTGTGAAATTACTAAAATACCCCTGCGGTGCATAGTTTGATTTTAAATGACAATTTTGGTATATGGGTCATACCCTACTGTTATAATATGTTAAATGAAGCATATTTACTGTATAAACCAGACCCGTAACTCAGATTTACAATTTTACTCTTTTATAATCTTTTAAATAACCAAAATGCCCTTCTAAGGCATAAATTGAGTTTAAAACTATTCGGGGCATGATAGAACATAACTTACTGATATTATGTCATATTTAAGGCATATTATCTCAGGGAACTTGCATTTGACTTATTTGGCTACCCGTAACGCCCTTTTTGCGTTCGGTTCGGGTTACGTAACTAGTTTGCGTAAGTTGACCGAAACGGGTCAAACGTTATCATTTTTATCTCAAAATCTAGGATGTATTTAGTATACCCATATTATACAAGTATTCAAGCTTGTCGGGTCTAAATCACATTCCATCCGGTCTTTCGCTTAATCGTGCGTTTAACCGTATCATCCTTAAAACTAACCGGTCAAAGCTTAGGCTTAATTAAAGACCCGTTAGTATTCTAAATTGGTTATTTATACCATCGTTCCAGACTAGAGCTTTCCGGTAAATTGTACCTACGCTTACTTAGGAATACGGCTGAGTTATTATTCTTGCTATTTAAGACAGGAGCTAGCTCAGGTAAATACTTTTAACTTATTTTCCCTTATACAGGCTTGGGATACGGTATTATAAAAAAAAATAATACCGCTTGGTCGGGTGTAGAAACTGTTTAATCGGAGATGATTAAATTGCATAATCCCGTTTTAATCTGTGTTGATTGATAACAAATAACATTGGGGGTTAATGACCGTGTCCTGGATATCCTTGGCTCATTTTAAAAAGTGAATGGCCACGACGTAAGCACAAGGTGTAGGCAAAACACCTCCTGTTGCATATGTATAACGTATACTCACTCGTGAGATTATCTTCTTGTGAGATTATATTTGTGGTGTGTCGATTAATCTTGTCCGGCTTGTATTGTATAATCACCGGCCCTAAATGTTGGACAACCATGTAAATCGGATACAAGATTTTTATTAATAAAATTGTCCCAAGTATAAAGATTAATTTGCCTTTGTGCATTTTAATCAATGTGTCAAGATGTTTTGTGCCGTTTGCACACGAATCACTTTTCAAACTCTTTTTCCAAAATGAGTCAGTTAATTGTATTTACCAGTGTAAACTGACGTATTTTCCAAAAGGTTAAGTGACAGGTACTATGCGTAATTGGCTGGGAGCTCAGGGCGTCACTAGGGAATCTTGCAAGTTCTAGATGCCTAAAGTCTATTGAACAATTTTCTTTTATTGATCCGCCTGTGGATCCTTTACCTTCCGTTGTAATACTTTGACATTACGTATATTCGGAATGTAATATATTTATCTTCTGCTTCCGCTGTGCATTTATATATTGTGTTGTTTGTCTATGATGATGCCAACTACGTCACTATACTCCCCACCGGGCCCACCGGTGACACGTGGAAAATTGGGGTGTGACAGGTTGGTATCAGAGCCAACATTGAGTGAATTAAACACTATCCTAATGTGTTTAATCTCAGTGACACAATTGCACATACTTGAGTCTAGACTTAACATAGGAATACTCCCGATTCTAATCTGGAATTTACTGCTTCCGATTATTTTTTTTATATTGGATACGTCGTCAAGCGAAGAAGCCGTAATAGGAGTTCTCCACATCGGAGCCCGAGATGCTGAGTCTCGTACCGCGGCTAAAATGGAACGAACATCCAAGGAGAAAGCATTCAGAAATAAGATGAAGAAGAAACTCCTTTTACTGAAAATCGTTTTCCTTATTAGTCCTTATAAGGACATAATTATCTTTTAATGCCTACGGGCCAAACTTATTTAAAACATCCATTAGTGATGTAGTGCCTACGGGCCAAACTTATTAAACATCCATTAGTGATGTAGTGCCTGCGGGCCAAACTTATTAAACATCCAATAGTGATGTAGCGCCTACGGGCCATACTAATTGTCATATAAGACAGAAGGCAGTGGTGGTCTATGACTCCATGTCAAGTAAAGGTAATGAACTTTGATTCACACCTAAATGCCTTGATCCCAGACGATCATGGCTTATAAATTAAACTTGTCCGCGTGACTAAGCGTTTTGTGCTATTACTAAATGCCTTGATCCCAGACGATCATGGCTTATAAATTAAACTTGTCCGCGTGACTAAGCCTTTTGTGATATTACTAAATGCCTTGATCCCAGACGATCATGGCTTATAAATTAAACTGTCCACGTGACTAAGCCTTTTGTGCTATTACTAAATGCCTCGATCCCAGACGATCATGGCTTATAAATTAACTTATCTACGCGACTAGGCCATTTGTGCTATTATTAACTTATAAATTAGGATTTATGATAAAATCCTGAATAAAATAAATATCCTTCCTTCCCTGCCAGTAGGCATTTTAAAAAAAAAGAATCTTAAAGGTGAAATCTAGCCTACGCGGCCAAGATGGTGAAACCTACCCAAGGGATTCAGATCCTTGTTAACACCTAAGAACGTGTTAGCACTCCTGACAAATGTGATTCGATAAATCACAACAATCAAACTTATATTGGATTCTTCCAATTTTCTTATCTAGCCTAGTGATTTAGAAATCATGGCTTATGTCATCCTATAAGATGATCACATTATAAACATCCGATAGTGATGAAGTGCCTCCGGGCTAAACTTGTTTTCCGATAAGACAACGACAGTGGTGGTCTTTGACCTCCTATCTATAAGTGTTGGACCAGGTCCAAGCATAATAGTCGGTAGGATCCATACGATCTCGACTAGTAGCATCTGAGAAGATGATCATATTATAGCCATTCCTCAAGAGGGGAACGCCCACGGGCTATGCCTATTGTCCTAAATGACAAAAGACAGTTGAAGTCTACAACTCCCTGTCAATAGAAGGTAATGAACGTGATTCGAACCTTAAATGCCTCAATTCTCTGAAATTATGGCTTACAAAAAAAAAAAAAAATTTAGAACTGTCCTTGTGACTAGGCCTTATGCGCCGCTTTAATATCCTTAATGTTTTATAACTAGGATAAGTTATAATGGAAAATACTAATTAAATATAACTAACAAGTTAACCGGTATGGTTTATATTACCATGGTTGATAAATCGTCAAAGATGATGATTCCATAACAATCTCTGAATAAATCATTGTTAATAATTATGTAGCAATCAAGCTACATGGCTGGATTAGATGAAATTAACAGTCGTTTGAAGGAGAGCAATGATACTACCGGAATTAATGTAACTGGAGCAGAACTGCAGGCAATAATAGATTATGTTGTTACTCGAGCTCTTGATCGACAGAATGATGAATCAAATGATACCCACTCCAAGACTCTATCTATGGCTCGTAGTAAGCCCCCTCCTGAAACGCATGAGTCAAGGGAGGACGATGATCATGACTTGTCAAATCAAAGGAGTATTCCGTCTAGACAAGTTGTGTTTCATCAAGAGGCACCAGTTAAGACCTGTTCATATAAATATTTTGTCTCCTGCAAGCCCAGAGACTTCACAGGAGAAAATGGGGCCATCGATTGCATGACATGGCTCGATGAGATGGACGCCGTTGTTGACATCAGCGGTTGTGCGGAGCAAGATGTTGTGAAATTTGTTTCACAATCATTTAAAGGAGAAGCGTTGGCATGGTGGAGATCATTGCTCCAAGCCACGGGGAAAGTTCTACTCTACAACTTATCTTGGGGTCAATTTGTTGCTTTAGTCAAGGAAAACTATTGCCCTCAGCATGAAGTAGAAAAGATAGAATCAGACTTCTTGACTTTGGTCATGGAAAATTTGAATTGTCCGGCATATGTGACAAGTTTCAACACTATGTCCCGCCTAGTTCCTTATCTAGTCACCCCTGAACCTAAACGCATAGCGCGTTTCATTGGAGGCCTAGCACCAGAGATAAAAGGAAATGTTAAAGTATCTAGGCCAACCACATATAGGTCCGCGGTGGACTTATCCTTATCTCTCACCTTAGATGCAATCAGACTTCAGTCTGTTAAGGCTTCTGGCGAGAGAAGAAGAAAAAGAGAGGAGGAAAACTCTCATCAAACTAACAAGAAGAAGAAGGGAAGCTCGGAGCATGGGAAAGATTCCGAGTTGAGGAAGAACTCGAGTCAGTCTGATAACAGACCCAAATGCAATAACTGCAAAAAGCAGCATTTTGGAAAATGTACAATAGACCCACGCGCTAAATTGTGTGGAATTTGCAAGACCAAAGGCCACAAAACCTTAGATTGCAAGGGGTTAAAGAACGCCACATGCTACAACTGTAACGAGGAAGGGCACATCAAAACCAACTGCCCAAAGCTTATAAAGAAGCCTGAGAGGCTAGGAAAATCGAATGCATGAGTCTTCCGGATGAATGCCAGGAAGGATAACTATATAGCAGGTATTTTTCCTTATCAAGCAGTTTATGCAGAAATTTAATTGATACTGACACATGTGATTCAATAATGAACGATCACTGTTGAGAACTGTTGTCTCCGTCTTAGTAGGACTTCGGTCATTTTATGCGAAGAAGGATCTGGCCGATGATACTTTAGAAAACGCTTCAACAAACCATAGATGGATATTTTATATCTAAATAGGAATCACTCTTTTCTGATATTCCTATGGCAAGCTTTCAAGCTACCTAAATTCTTTAATATAATAAAGACAGATGTGACGTTTTGATCCTCTGTCAAAAAGGTAATGGACTAGGCCCAAACCTTTAATGCCATTGATGGTCTTTCGCGACCTAGGCTAAGTAATATTAATATATTTTAAATAATGTTCATTAATAATGTTAGTGCTATAATAGCCTGTATAGGTGATTGACACCATGGTTAGTATATATTAAGGCCATCAGAGTGAAAAATAGCAGTTGTTGTATTTCAACTAAGGAATTGTTTTATTGGTATTAGGAACCAATATCGAGTATGGCAAACTCGGGTAAGATAACAGTCAATCGCGCCATTGATGACGCGACGCATGCTAATGATGCTGAAATTGTAAACCTTAGAATTTCCAAAGATGTTCTTCAGACTATGATAGACGCAGCCGTTGGAAAAGCTGTAAAGAAGGCTGTGAAAAAGTTAAAGGAGCCCCATGCTGCTCGGTCCAAGTTTTATCTAGGACCACATTTCCTTACTCTTAAGGAGGAGCTCGTTCATGCCTCGGATGCAAAGGATGAACTAAAAAGGAAAAGGGAGGTAGGTAACTCCCAGAGTTCTAAGAAAAAGAACAAACAAAAGTCCGACCAGAAACCAGTATGTGAGACCTGCAAGAAGCGCCATTATGGGAAATGCAGGTTCGAACCAAGATCCAAATCACAGCCCAGGGCTTGTGGGATCTGCAAGTCCAAGGGACATAAAGCATTGGACTGTAAGGGCATGAAGAATGCAGTTTGTTTTGGCTGTAATGAGAAAGGCCACATCAAGACCACGTGCCCTAAATATGTCAAAGGAAATGCGGCGGAGGAAGTAAAGCCAAAAATTGAAAGCGCTTAAGATGCCTAAGCTGGCCATAAATAATGACATCAGGTACAATTCCTTGTCGTTTTATCAGTAATTTAAATGCTAAGAGTTTTATTTTGGTTCGGATACCAGTAAATCCTTCGTAAACTATAAGTATATCAAATTTTAAAACTCTTCATAAGGACTATATATATATATATATATATATATATATATATTAAGTGTAAGGTAAAACTTACAAGTAGAAAATTTACCAGGACTATTTTTCCGTTCCTATAAGAAATCGATAAGTCGCAAAAATGGTAGAACCGACCTCCCCGGAATCGAATCTGGGTCTAGGCCGCACCCTTTCGCGCGCATAGCCAACCGAGCTAGGCGCCTAGTTTTTGAAAACTTCCATTTCGATTAAATATAAGCACTTGTATAATAATAAACCTTCATAAACCATAAGCCTAGTAAACCTTATATTAGCCACAAGGTATAAATTACCAAGGAAACCTTAGTAACCGATTCTTCTCGTATCGGCAAGGGATCCTTCCGAAAGATCTAAGAGTACTCTTTCTTCGCATAGAATACTACAATATATGTTATTTTAATTATTATTTTTCCTCTTTTTCTTCTCATTGTTTTATATCGCCTGCGAATGCCAAACTATGTTTGATAAAAGTGCCGTATGGGGATTTGCGTATCCTAGTGTGTCCCATAGATTGCTTCCATGCCTGATCAGTATGGAGGTTTAATGCATGGGATCCCCGAAGATATCCCAATAGTCATATTGTACTAAAGTCGACTAGTAGTATTCAAAGAAGATATCCAATATAAAAATGTCCTTATAACTATCTCTACTTAGGGCATCTTTGCAATGGTAAAGGGAATGTGTCATTTATCTGACACCGACAGCGATAGATGAGCCAAAGCCTGAGAGTACGGAAATCTCTGACACCTTTATGTGTCATAATTAGCTTCCTTATAAGAATTACCATGTTCACCTCTTGAGAGGCAAGTAGAGTTAAGATCTATATCCCATTTCGGGTTATTCTATTATGAAACCTTCAAGGTAGCTAGTACCATCATTGGAAGAATCGAAACCCCGATTAAGTAAGTTTTAAAATAAAGGATTCATATAGCCTAACTCGATATCCTGAAGAAATCGGTATTGTTAATTAAGAAAGAAGGTTCATTCTGCTGATGCATTGAATACCACAACCCAAATTAGGCAACAATTAAGAATTTCCATCAGCTGCCCAGGATCGTCGATTGTTCAACTAACTGAGAGAATTAACTATCCCTTAAGACTAGTTTTAAGTAATGGTTGGAAGAGCCATCTCACATTAAGATAAGCATTTCTATAATAGTGATGTATAAGTATCAAGGCTACTCCTTTGGAGACCTTGCTTAGGCGGAATGTTAATTACCTATTGCTGAATAGAAGATTGGTAAGTCCAATCATCCAGTCTGATAGTTGCCTTGGAAACAACGACTAAGATCAGGCAAATCCATGATCCTCTGTAAGATTGCCGGTTTTGGCAGAAAAATCAAAGAGTCGTGAAAATAGCAACCCTCCTAAGTCCTTGTTAAGAAATAAGGTTCATCAAAGACATCACTCTGGAAGGGTGTGCCAAACTAATAAGTATCAGGCTAGTTAACTCTGATTAAAAAAAATCATTCAAAGGAATCGAATGTATCATAGATCATATAACTTATGAGCTAAAAGCCTATTTAAGGAGCTTGGTGGAGCTCGCAATGTATTGCACCCTAAAGATTAAGGGATATGTTTCGCCAATAAGTCAAGAAGCACTAGCACATAACGGTTGGAAGACTTGTGATATAATGATAAACCCGTATCGAATACGGATCCATGGCGCAAAGATTTTCACGTCAAAGTAGGTGAAAAAGTGTTACTTAAGGTATCACCTTGGAAAGGTGTGATGCGATTTGGAAAGAAAGGCAAGCTAAGCCCGAAGTACAAAGGACCTTTCGAGATTGTCGAACGTGTCGGGTCAGTTGCTTACAAGTTAAACTTGCCTGAAGGACTTAGCGCTATTCATAATGTGTTCCACATCTGAAACTTGAAGAAGTGTTTCGCTGACGAATCACTGGTGATACCACATACAGATATACACATAGGTGAGAGTCTGAAGTTTGTGGAAAAACCTTTGTCGATTGAGGATCGACAGGTGAAGAAGCTTCGAAGGAAGCATGTACCTATTGATAAGGTCAAGCGGGATGCCCGTAGAGGTCCTGAATATACGTGGGAAGTGGAATCCACGATGAAGGAAAAATATCCTCATTTGTTTCAGTAAATCTCGAGGTCGAGATTTCTTTTAAGGGGGTGAGGATGTAACACCTCGAAAAATTTCGTCCAATAATGTCTTGACACGTGTCATAAGGTTCCGGTATGTGAAAACATACTTTAGAGGGACTAAAAGTGACAAACAGTGAAAACTATGGAACGTAAGGGTCCAGAGTGTCAACAATGGATAAATAGGCTCTATGATAACCCCACATAATGTTTATAACCTTAAACGGATGGTTCATGGATCATACGACGCGGAAATTGCACAAAAGTGATGTATTGCAAACTATAGGGGCCAAAAGTGTCAACATGTTTAATTTATACCTCTGAGTGAACTTTTGGCAGACCCGAAGCTTTGAGAAGCTAAAATATACTCACTAGAATATGTGGTTAAAATTTCATGAAGTTTCGTCAACGTATGAGAAAGTTATGGCCAAAACCGTACTTAAGGGACTAAAAGCGTCAACGTCGAATTTCATGGCTTTTCGGTTGAGCGCAAAGTTATCCGAGGACATTACCATGTTGGTAAATGTCCCAAGGTTCCTAGAAACCAAGTTTGGGGGTTTACGAGTCAAGAAAAGTTGCCAAAACCTCGTAACCAAAGTGCAGGGACCAAACTGCAACATTTAACAAAGTTTTGGGGATCAGACAAAGCCAGGCGGCCCGCCTGGCACCCCAAGCGGGCCGCGTGAGACCCCCAGTAACAAAAATTCGCGAAAATTGCAATTCTGGTCCGAATTGGAAGTGTTTAACAGCTCATGGCACCTCTTTTAGCTCCAATAAAATGGCTTGCATACCTATGGGAACAGTGGGCTACTTACAAACATTAGAAATCAGCTTTAAATCAGATTTCTCATCCATTTCTTGGCACTTGCATTTGATCAAGAAGCTCTCTTCTTTCAATAACTCTCTCAAGCAATTTCTGGAGCACTTCTGGACATCAAGGCCGATTCCTAGTAGTAACTAAGCATCTATAGGACCTTTGTAAGCTTCCAATTCAATCTTTAATTCGTTCTTTCATAGATTATTAGTAAAAGTCAAACTGGTTGTTCTTACGCTTTGACTTTCTGATTAAACGAATTTCTCTCAGTCATTTCTCGAATTAAAACCACAAATATGTTGGTAATTATGTGGGGAGCAAACCCTCAAAAGGGTATTATCTGATTCCCACTAAATGCATGTTAATTGTCGAGTCAAACGTGATTCTAAAAAGTCAACAGAAGTGATTTTTGCGAAAATAAGCTTGAATGTTAATATAATAGACATGCAATCTGTTTGATCATCATAAATAACTTGTAATACATATAAGAATGAGTTTTATCATCATCAACTCGACAATCTATAGTATAAATACGAATCGGAACCGAAAGTCTTATAAAACGACTATTTCGTAGACTATCGATTCGGATTCGTACATGCATGTTTGAGATCTGTATTGGAGAGTATTTTTGACCATTTTTATTTTGGTAAAACTTTCTGGAATTTTTGTTGATTGAGTCTATGCTTAGCCGATTCGAATGCATGTTTCCGATTTATGCATAAAGTTGACTATTTTGCCCTTTTTGATATAAAACGTGATTTTTGGAAAAGTGAAAGAGTAGAAATCTTTATTTCTAATATATAAACTTGCACCGAAAATTTCGGATCAGTTGGTGGTCCAGATTGTGAGTTATGGCCATTAGCGTAAAACTACATTATAAAGTTACATAAACGGCCCTTTTCGCATATGACCTATTTCTGTCCACGTTTTGGTATAAAACTTTTTACCAACTGATGTATTATAATATTTTGGGATTTTTGATGATTTTTAATTAATTTTTGGCTGAACGGATCTTAGATCGCTTAGTTATTTCAGGTTATGTCGGTTTTGACCGTTTAAGCCATAAAATGAGTTTTATACATTCTTTTGACCCGAAACCTTTTCCTACTGTTTTTAATTGTTGAATAAAGTATTTTAAGTATTCTGGAAATATAAAAATCTCAGCTTTTCTTTGAAAACCCGAAAACGCCCTTAAATCGCATTTTTAGCGTGTTAAGCGCATAGTAAGCGTTATACTCGTTTAAACATATAAGACTTACACCTACTGATGTAATTAGTATATTTTCATATACTTAAAATACTTTATTCAACAATTAACTAGTTTGCGTAAGTTGACCGAAACGGGTCAAACGTTATCATTTTTATCTCAAAATCTAGGATGTATTTAGTATACCCATATTATACAAGTATTCAAGTTTGTCGGGTCTAAATCACATTCCATCCGGTCTTTCGCTTAATCGTGCATTTAACCGTATCATCCTTAAAACTAACCGGTCAAAGCTTAGGCTTAATTAAAGACCCGTTAGTATTCTAAATTGGTTATTTATACCATCGTTCCAGACTAGAGCTTTCCGGTAAATTGTACCTACGCTTACTTAGGAATACGGCTGAGTTATTATTCTTGCTATTTAAGACAGGAGCTAGCTCAGGTAAATACTTTTAACTTATTTTCCCTTATACGGGCTTGGGATACGGTATTATAAAAAAAAAAAAAAATACCGCTTGGTCGGGTGTAGAAACTGTTTAATCGGAGATGATTAAATTGCATAATCCCGTTTTAATCTGTGTTGATTGATAACAAATAACATTGGGGGTTAATGACCGTGTCCTGGATATCCTTGGCTCATTTTAAAAAGTGAATGGCCACGACGTAAGCACAAGGTGTAGGCAAAACACCTCCTGTTGCATATGTATAACGTATACTCACTCGTGAGATTATCTTCTTGTGAGATTATATTTGTGGTGTGTCGATTAATCTTGTCCGGCTTGTATTGTATAATCACCGGCCCTAAATGTTGGACAACCATGTAAATCGGATACAAGATTTTTATTAATAAAATTGTCCCAAGTATAAAGACTAATTTGCCTTTGTGCATTTTAATCAATGTGTCAAGATGTTTTGTGCCGTTTGCACACGAATCACTTTTCAAACTCTTTTTCCAAAATGAGTCAGTTAATTGTATTTACCAGTGTAAACTGACGTATTTTCCAAAAGGTTAAGTGACAGGTACTATGCGTAATTGGCTGGGAGCTCAGGGCGTCACTAGGGAATCTTGCAAGTTCTAGATGCCTAAAGTCTATTGAACAATTTTCTTTTATTGATCCGCCTGTGGATCCTTTACCTTCCGTTGTAATACTTTGACATTACGTATATTCGGAATGTAATATATTTATCTTCTGCTTCCGCTGTGCATTTATATATTGTGTTGTTTGTCTATGATGATGCCAACTACGTCACTATACTCCCCACCGGGCCCACCGGTGACACGTGGAAAATTGGGGTGTGACAAGAAAGATGAAAAGCCCCGGTTGATTCGTTGGGTGCTTTTGTTACAAGAATTCGATTTGGAAATTCGGGACAAGAAGGGTTGCGAGAATGTGGTGGCGGATCATTTATCCTGAATTCCGTTGGAAGGTATTGACGATCCGAGTGAAATTAATGAACGGTTTCCCGATGAGCAACTTTTATTTGTTTCGACCGCACCTTGGTATGCTTATTATGTTAATTATTTGGCCAAGGGTCGAGTCTCAAGTCATTGGACTATGAAACGAAGGCAACAATTCTTGGTTCAAGTCAAACAATACATATGGGATGAACCGGATCTCTTCAAGATTGGACCCGATCAAGTGATAAGAAGGCGTGTTCCCGAAACAGAGGTATTGGAGATTTTGACCCATGCTCACTCATTGGCATGTGGGGGTCGTTTTAGTGGACACAAAATGGGTTATCGTATTTTAACTTGTAGGTTTTATTGGCCTACAATTCTTAAAGATGCTTGTGAATTTGCCCGAAATTGTGTCAATTGTTAAAAAGTGGGAAGCATCTCGTAGCGGGATGAAATGCCTCTACAACCAATCTTGGTGGTTGAGGTATTTGATGTATGGGGAATAGATTTCATGGGTCCTTTTCCAAATTCGAACGGGTTCTTATATATATTGGTTGCGGTGGACTACGTGTCAAAGTGGATTGAAGCAATCGCAACAAGGACCAATGATTATTCTGTGGTATGTAAGTTTGTCCAATCTAACATTTTTCTCAATTTGGGATTCCACGGGTCATAATTATGATGGTGGTTCACATTTCAAGAATTTTAATTTTGTGAAATTGTTAAAAACGGTATAGTGTGAATCATCGAATCGCTACCCCTTACCACCCTCAAACTAGTGGACAAGTTGAAGTGTCCAATAGACAAATTAAAGAGATTTTGATGAAAATGGTGAGGGTGGATAGGAAGGATTGGTTGAGTAAGTTGGATGATGCACTTTGGGCATACCGAACGGCTCACAAAATGCCAATTGGTACAACTCCGTATCAGATGATTTACGGGAAAGGTTGTCATTTACCAATGGAGTTGGCTCACCGGGCATTATGGGCAATAAAAATGGTGAATGCAGATTATGATGAAGCGGGTCGAATTCGGAAGCTCCAATTGAGTGAGATTGAAGAGATATGGGATGAAGCGTACGAGTGTGTATCCGCATATAAAGAGAAGCTAAAGAAGGGTCATGATGCAAAAATAAGGAAAAGAACCTTTGAAGTGGGTCAAAAAGTGTGGTTGTACAACTCGTGGTTGAAGTTTTTTTGCGGGGAAGTTGAAGAGTAAATGGATGGGTCCCTATGCCATCACACGTGTGGGCAAGTTTGGGGATGTAGATATTTAAGACATTCAAATCAACATGAAGCAAACGGTAAACGCGCACCGGCTCAAACCATATTTGGAAGGGAATGATATCAACAATCTCGAGCTTGACAAGGTGGGCTACATTATACGCCCGTTGGATGATGAAGAAGTTTGAAAGAGGCCCAGGTTTGGTAGTGTAAATATGTAGTTTAGTTAGTTGAGTTAGTTTGTTTTTAAAATAATTACCGTACTTGCTTGAACTTGTGTTCAAGACAAGTGTGGGGAAATTCGTACGAATTTCTCTTACATAGTGTTGAGGACAACATGGGTTTTTTATTGGGGGGTAGGTATAATTTTCACATGTTTGAAAACTTATAAAACTACAAAAATTATAAATTTAGAAAAACAAGAAAAAAGAAAAAAAAAATAACATAAAAATTCTGCAAGTAAAAAAAAAAGTTCCGAGCCAGGATGCCAAGATAGGGCCGTAACCTACAGTTCTGGCCGTAGGCTACGGCGGGAGTGAACCACAAATAAACCTTACGGCGATGAGGAACTGCCTTACGGGAGATTTTATATTTCAGGTCCACCGTAACCTACGGCTTTGGCCGTAGGCTACGGCTCGCAGTGGGGAGTTGGGCAGCCTTGTCGGCAGCTTTTATAAAAAAAAAATAAATAATAAATGAACAATAATAACTCGAAAATAACCCCCATCCACTCAATTTCATGCATCTTTCCCATCCACACATTTACTTTTCATCTCCCATCTCTTTCACCCAAACCCTAGTTCCCCTTCAACCTCCATAACCTTCAAGAATCCATAACTCTCTCAAAACTTCACCAAATCTAGTGATTTTTGAGTCAATCTTGGCTAAAATTTCACAAGGAATTTGGATTTGAAATTGCATTGCAAAGATTCCCTTTTTTTGGTGTTAGATTTTGGACATAAAGGTCCGAAATTTTGGGTTTTGTGGGAGGGTTCTTGTTTTCTAGGAAGTTCTTGTGTGTCTTGCATCACTAACTCAAGGTATATGATTTCTCACTACTTTTGTTGGTGCATTGTGAATTGAAGGTTATTGGTTTTACTTGTTGTTATACACACTTGCCCGAACATGCTTGGTGATGTGAATCTTGTTAGTTTGTTAAGTATATGGTTGTAGATGTAGATGATGTTTAAGATAAATTTTTTGGAAACCTCTCTATTGTAGGGACATCATGCCCAAATTTTGTTTGAAAAGATAAACTTTTGTGTTCCTACATCTATAACAATAATGTCAAGCAAGTGTGGGGAGGTTATTGAATGTGAACTTATATGGGTTTTGTGTGTTGTGTGATGTGTGTTGGAATGGGAAAGAATAAAGGTAAAGCGGTAGAAGGGTCCTCGAGCCAACAAGAGGCTCAACAGAAGAAGAGAAGATTAGTCCATGCGGGGGACCCGGACTCGGAAGAGGATGCACCACCGAGGGGCCTGAAACCGGATTGGACATCCGGATCTCTACTTGAGCAACCTGTTGAATGGCAAACGGACCTATTCCATGAACAGATGAACAAATTACGACAACGCAAGGAGGCGTTTATGTGCGAAAAGGAGATAAGAGAGGTTGACTTTGGGCCATTCTGGATCACAGACAAATTCAAGGCATTAGGATGGGAAGCTGCTTTGAAGTGTTATGATGGGGAGGTGAAAAATCTTTATGATAGAGAGATACATGAGTGGATGGCCACTCTCACATGTCCTCCGTTCAAGGCCCCGTAAAAAATGAAGCTTATAGGGACGGTTAATGGGGTAACTGTTGAAACGTCTTATGATTCTCTACGTCGAATTGCAAAGTTCGATAGCAAGCCGTCGAATCAATACATCTTCCCATGGCTAAAGGATTTGTACTTTAACCCCCAAAACCATCCACAATGGCAACATGTTCTTGACTATCTCTTTGTTCCGGGAACCACACACGAGAAGTTATTGAGAAGGAATTTGAGGATTGAGGCAAAGTTGATGTTGGTTTTGTGTACGCATAATGTTATCCCAAGGCGGGGTGACAAGGTCGAAGTAAGGTTTGCGGAGGTGCCGGTTCTCTACATGCTATTACATGGGTCGCCACTTGTCCCATTTCGGTTCCTTGTGCTGAATAACATTTGGATCGGGCGGAATAGTGGGGAAAGGAAGATTATCCCCCATTGTCGGTTAAGCACTGCATTGATGAAGTTATACGGGGCAATTGGAGCTGAAGATAAAGGCTCATATAATAGATTTAAGTCATTCGACATACAACATTTGGGACCGGGTTGGGAGTACAAGGAGTTAGAAAGATATCATAAGCTGAAGAGTGATGGAAAACGGTGGAGGGCATTGAAGGTGGATGCCCGCCCACTATAACCGGGTAAGGCTGATGAGCCTGAGAGTAGCGATGGGGATGAGAGTGGTGATGACGACTATCGAGAGGACATGTTTGTAGTCGATGTAGAGATGGGGGGTGCCAGACCGAGTGGTCGTGTTCATGGAGTGGGAATGCAATCGGGCTACATTGGGAGTGCATATGATTATGCACGACAGCTATACGGCCCATATTGGGCTCATTCAGGTAATATGGATCAAGTGGTCGAACAAAGGCGGCTTCGCACTTTTGCCGATTGGTTCGAACCAAATTAGATGCTGTTTGATCAACAAACATATATGGGAGCTAGTGTGGAAAGGGCTCTTAAGCAGAATTATGACCGACAGGAGCAGTGGAATCAAGCTCATATGTACGCCCATCAAGAGGAAATGAACAATCGCTATCTCGATGATCGCAAGAGATGCATGAACGATGCTTGACATTCAGGCCAGTCGGTTATATCTGACCCACCGATTGTGGATTACTCTACACTACCGCTGTACGATGGTAGTGTTACATACCCCACCCCACCATTGCACCATTCACAGTGGGTGGATCTACATACGGGCATGGGTCATTAACAAGCCGGCCAAGAAGGTGATCAGGGTGGTAGCAGCAGCGGCTCATTTGGATTCGGAGAGTTTGTGGATATGATAACATCTATCTTCGGGCCTTCGCAGCCAAGATATTATTGATCAGGTCGTGTCTCATCTCACCTTGTATATTTGTGTACATTATTATGTTTGATGTTTTTGGTTGGGAGGTTGGGTGGTGTTTATGTGTTTGATGTGTTTATGGGTTGTGAGAATTGGTGGTGTTTTTAGTTATATAAAAAAAAAACAAAAAGAAATTTGTGGTTTGAGAAAATAAGCAAAAGTTGATGTTTTGGTGTAAGCGATCTTCCCTTCAAAGCTATACATTAGGGACAGTGTATCCCAAGTGTGGGGTTAAGGGGAAAATTTTGAGAAAATTTAAATTTTTTTAAAATCAAGTGAAAATGGTCCGAATTGAAAATTTGAATACTAAACCGCATGATGCACCGGTAACCCATATTCCCTTTGTTCTTTCTTGGTGAGAGTTGTGCCATCTCTTTGAATGTATTAGAAATATTTTTCTTTGATGAGAGTGGCAATGGGTGGGGATACATTAGAACTTGTGCTTAGATGCGGTTTGAGGCCTTAGCTTTGCATGAGTGTGAAAAGGATAAGGGCATTTAGGTAGCCTCGTCAAGGTGTGTGCGAGTGTGGGATTTGGGGGGTTGGACCTCATGAATTACATATGTCACACCCCCAAAATCCACCCGCGGAGTACCACCGCTTGGAGGCGTGACATGACCAGGATCAAGCTATCAATCAAAATGAACATAATGTATAATGATTAAACTAGTTCGTAAAATCCAATTCAATACAATTGATGTTCAAACCAAACGAAACGTAATTTGAGTAGCGGAAGCATAAGTATGTAAACCCAATGTAAATCATAAGTTCAATTAATTAAACGTTTAACATGGCGTCTACGATCCATGTCCCACAACGACCTGCTCCTCCCTGTGCAAGCTCCATAAGTACCTAAGGTCCTGCAAGGCATGCAGCAGAGAGTCAACAACTAGTTGAGCGAGTTCACAGAAAGTAAGTACAAAATAGCAAATCGTATGTTCATTTAGTGGGGGCTTCCCATGTATGTAAGTACTACTAGTGGGGGTTTCCCATGATTATATTTATTACTAGTGGGGGCTTCCCATGTTTATCCTTACTAGTGGGGGCTTCCCATGTTTATCCTTACTAGTAGGGGCTTCCCATGTTTATCCTTACTAGACTATTGTAACCATGAGTGTTCTTCATAACCCGAGAACAGGAATACGTACAAGGTCACGTAGGTTTTACGTGAGTGCCCTTCCCCGAGGACAGTGGTACGCGTGGGGTTTACGTAGGTTTTACGTAAGTGTCCTTCCGACCCGGAAGACAGTAGTAGGTATGAGTTTACGTAGGTTTTACGTAAGTATCCTCCCGACTCGGGAGACAGTGGTAGATACTAGTTTACGTAGGTTTTACCTAAGTGTCCTGACTAACCTGAGGACGATGGTATGTAGTCTAGCAATAGCGTAAGTACGAGTAATTATCCAATTCAAATCTTCCAACCCATTCCCAGCCCGGGAATCCCATGCCTTGGCTGTGTGAACTCACCTTGGTTTGCTCGGCAGATACACAGAAAAGTTCAATTAAGCTATATGGTGGTCAACCACGTCCTACCATGGTTACCATACAAGTTAGGTTCGTAATCAAGTATAGCATGTATGTTCTACACGTATTGTACACAAGTATAATCATGGCAATTCACGTATGAGCATTAACAGGAACAGTTACGTAGATAACGAAGTCCAAGTATCCGGCCCAATCAATTGGGCTCGTAACAGTGAAAGTCTAATAGTGTTTAAGTGTTCACGGTCTCGAGTCGAGACTAATAGGTCTCGAGTGGTACCGGTTTCCGAAGTCTCGAGTCGCAACAAAGGAGGTCTCGAGTTATCATGGTCTGGTCGAGACTACACGGTCTCGAGTCGCAACCGGACCCGCAACCGTGGTCTCGGTTTGTGCTGTTTGTGTTGTAAGGTAGTCTCGAGTCGAGACAAAGGGTTCTCGACTCGCAACCGTGGTCGAGACAAAGTGTAACAGATTTCCTTAATTATTATTAACAATCATTCCGTAATTTCAGCTAACAAGTTAGGCAGTTTCGAATCAGATCAATCAACAACATTCATAGTTTCATATCATCTTCAAACATGTTCATATTATCATCATCAGCTAATCATTATAATCATACGAAACATAACCACAACATCTAACTATCATGTAACCGGATTCTAGACTAATCATGCCATCCTAACCCGAAATCATAATATCACAGCCGGTTTAACAAGTATATATTCGGACCAATTATCGTATTGCCAATCATACATGCAGCCGATTTCATGAATACTAAGGATTTATCAACATAGTCAATCATGCTAACAAAAACCCTATATCATCATGCGATAATAATAACCTAGTATCATGAATACTACACACATAATTAATCTACAGTCATGCTCATGAATAACGAGTTATCATACCGATCAAATACAAGGATCCGAGAGATGATGTTCGAAGATAAAGAGCTCCGATGGGGTTTTGTCTGCTGTCGGTTTCAAAGACAACGAGAGAGAGAGTGTGTGTAGGGTTTGTGTGCTTTCCTTATGTTTTAAGTTGTGAGAATCAAAACCCCCTAATGGGTTAGTGTTTGCGAACAAGGGGAGTGGGCCGACCCTTTACCGGGCTGCCCTCTAGGTCTCGAGTCGGATGTATATGGGCCGAATGGGTTGTGTACGATCGGATCATGCAACATATAAACAAACATTCACAATTTCACACAAGACACGTATAACATGTTATTCAATTAGAGTTCACATAATCACGTAATTTTACACAAAAGTGGGTTCGAAATACGAGTTGTCACATTATCCCCAACTTAAAAGAAATTTCGCCCCGAAATTTGGTACGTACTCACTGAGGAAGCTAGTTAAGTTGCATGGTTTTCCTGGGGTGTCACATCCTCCCCCCGTTGATCTGGAATTTCGTCCCGAAATTCCGTGGTAGCTTCAGCCTTAGTAGTGGTTGTACTGTTTGCGAACAATTAGGGGTACTTTTCTTTCATTTGATCTTCTCGTTCCCAGGTGAACTCTGGGCCACGACGGGAGTTCCAACGAACTCGAACAAGAGGGATTCTCTTGCTCTTGAGGACCTTGACATCCCGGTCCGTGATTTCAACTGGTTCCTCAACGAATCGCAACTGCTCCTCGATAGTGAGTTCCTTCAGAGGAACTATGAGGGTCTCATCTGACAGGCATTTCTTCAGATTCGACACGTGAAAAACGTTGTGAACTGCACCGAGTTCAGCTGGTAGGTTTAGTCTGTAGGCTACTTTGCCTATTCTTTCTATGATCTCGAACGGTCCGACATACCACGGATTGAGCTTGCCCCGTTTGCCAAAATGAACCACACCCTTCCAGGGTGAGACTTTGAGTAAAACCCGGTCCCCGACCTGAAATTCCAATGGCTTCCTACGCTTATCCGCATAGCTTTTCTGACGGTCGCGTGCTGCCGCCATGCGTTGTCGTATTTGTGCAATCTTTTCCGTGGTGTCCACTATAAGTTCTGGACCCGTGATCTGACTATCCCCCACCTCTGCCCAACAGAGAGGTGACCGGCATTTACACCCGTACAATGCCTCGAATGGAGCGGCTGTATGCTGGTGTGGTAACTGTTATTGTACGAAAACTCCACTAAAGGGAGATGTTTTTCCCAGCTGTTGCCGAAATCGATAACACATGACCGAAGCATGTCTTCTAAAGTTTGAATCGTGCGCTCAGACTGCCCATCCATCTGAGGGTGATATGCTGTGCTCATGTCTAGCTATGAGCCAAAAGCTTTGTGCATTGCTTGCCATAGTTCTGATGTGAATCGTGCATCGCGATCCGAAATGATAGAGGTGGGCACCCCGTGCCTTGAGACTACTTCCTTCAGGTATATGTCTGCTAGTGTAGAAAACTTGTCTGTTTCTTTGATTGCCAAGAAGTGAGCAGACTTTGTGACTCGATCCACGATCACCCAAATTGTATCGTTCCCACGCTGGGACCTAGGCAGGCTAGTAACGAAATCCATGGAAATTTCCTCCCATTTCCACTGTGGTATCTTTGGTTGCTGGAGTAGACCTGCTGGTTTCTGATACTCTGCCTTGACTCTTGCACAGGTCAAGCACTTGCTGACATAGGTAGCGATGTGCGCCTTCATGCTTGGCCACCAATAAGTAGTTCTGATGTCATGGTACATTTTATCCGACCCTGGATGTACCGAGTAACGCGATTTGTGAGCTTCATTCATCACTAGATCACGCAAGTCGCCATACAGTGGGACCCAAATACGCCCCGCTACATAGTAGGCGCCGTCTTCCTTCTGTTCTAATCGTTGCCCTGAGCCGCGTAAGGCTTCAGCCCTGACGTTTTCTAGTTTCAATGCTTCTGCCTGAGCATCTCGTATCTGTGCCGGAAGACTAGACTGAATGGTGAGCTGCAATGCTCGTAAACGCTTAGGTAGAGTGTCCTTTCGACTGAGAGCGTCAGCCACAACATTGGCATTGCCTGGATGGTACTTGATAGCGCATTCGTAATCGTTCAGTAGTTCAACCCATCGACGTTGACGCATGTTCAATTCCTTCTGCTTGAAGATATGCTCGAGACTCCTGTGATCGGTGTAGATAGTGCATTTGGTACCGTACAGGTAGTATCGCCATATCTTAAGCGCGAAAACAACAGCTCCCAGCTCTAAGTCGTGCGTCGTGTAGTTCCGTTCATGAACCTTGAGTTGGCGCGAAGCGTAAGCAATGACCTTGTCGCGCTGCATTAACACACATCCAAGACCCTGGATGGATGCATCACAGTAAACCACGAAGTCGTCCGTGCCTTCTGGCAATGAGAGGATAGGTGCACTGCAAAGTCTATCCTTTAAGTGCTGAAAAGCAGTTTCCTGAGTATTACCCCAACGGTAGGTGACACCCTTCTGTGTCAGTAGTGTAAGTGGCTGTGCGATCTTTGAAAAATCCTTGATAAATCTCCTGTAGTAACCTGCCAATCCCAAGAATTGGCGTATTTCCGTTGGTGTACGCGGTGCAGGCCAGTTCCTGATCGAATCTATCTTGGATGGATCAACATGGATCCCATCCTTGTTTACCACATGGCCTAGAAAATGGACTTCACGAAGCCAGAAGTCGCATTTTGAAAACTTGGCGTACAGTTGTTCCTTCCAAAGAAGTTCTAAGATAAGCCGTAGGTGCTGCTCGTGTTCCTCCTGACTCCTGGAGTAGATCAGGATATCGTCGATGAAAACAATCACAAACTTGTCCAAATAAGGCTTGCACACCCTGTTCATAAGATCCATGAAGACTGCCGGTGCGTTCGTTAGCCCGAATGGCAAGACTAGGAACTCGTAGTGGTCGTAGCGAGTTCTGAATGCTGTTTTGGAGACGTCCTCATCCCGGACTCTCAGCTGATGGTAACCTGACCTCAACTCTATCTTGGAGTAGTAGCTCGACCCTTGCAACTGGTCGAATAAATCGTCAATACGCGGAAGAGGATAACAATTCTTCACCGTCACCTTGTTCAGTTCACGGTAGTCAATGCACATACGGAACGTACCGTCCTTCTTTTTCACAAATAGTACTGGGGCTCCCCAAGGCGAAGAGCTTGGACGAATGAAGCCCTTTTCCAAAAGTTCTTGTAGCTACTTTGACAGTTCTTCCAATTCAGTTGGAGCTAAACGATACGGTGCTCGAGCTATGGGTGCTGCACCAGGAGCTAGCTCGATTTGAAACTCGACCTGGCGATGAGGCGGTAGACCAGGTAATTCCTCTGGAAACACCTGTGGAAAGTCGCGAACTATTGGAATGTCTTCCAACTTCTTTTCCTTTGCTGATGCATCGGTGACAAGTGCCAGAATGGTGGTGTGACCCTTTCGCAAACATTTCTGAGCCTTCAAGAAGGAGATGATGCCAACCACAGCACCACTCTTGTCGCCTTGGACTTCGAGAGATTCCTGACCGGAACGAGGGATACGAACAATCTTCTCTTTGCACAAGATCTCTGCGTGATGTTGAGATAGCCAGTCCATACCAATGACGATGTAGAAACTACCCAAAACTATGGGAATGAGATCGATGGAGAAAGTCTGACCCGCGAGGATAAGATTACAACCCTGAACTATGTGCGTGGCCTCTAGATTCTTACCATTAGCTAATTCTACAACATGCTTGGTGTTTAGAAGTGTGGGTGTACGTTTTAACATTTGGCTAACTTTCAAAGACATATAACTTGTATCCGCACCCGAATCAAACAAAACAGTAACGTAAAATTCGTCAAGAAGAAACTTACCCATGACCACGTTAGGATCGTTCCTTGCGTCACCCTGACCTAGCACGAAAGCTCGACCCCTAGCTTCATTGCCATTATTGTTCCCACCGTTGTTACCATTGCCCTGATTGTTGATGTTGTTGCTATTCTGGTTTATCTGGGGGCAATCCCGCTTGAAATGGCCTTCAGCACCACACTGAAAGCATCCCATGTTGCCTCGTTGTTGCTGCTGTTGCTGGTTTTGTGGAGCTGGTAGTTGCGGCTGCTGGTTCTGATTCGCAGGCCGTGGGCTCCTAGAGTCTTTGGCCTCGTGGCCCATCTTGAGACACCTTTGGCAACGACCCTTGTTGCACTGGCCGCTGTGGTGCCTGTTACAGTTGTGGCACTTTGGTTGATTTCCCTGATATCTTCTCTGCCCACGACTACCAGAAAACTGCTGACTGGGACTCTGGTAGTGGTCAGTCTTCTGCTGCTGAGCCTAAGACTGAACTGTTGCTGAACCTTTGCTAGAATCCCCTTCCCACTTTCTCTTGTTGTCACTGGGGGTAGCAGGAGTAGCGGCTGATGTGGTAGCAGTAGTAGCGCTGATACGTTTCGGTAGCTTGTCCTGATCCACTGCCTGATCAGTAAGACGATGAGCGAGTCGCTGAATATCCTGGATGTTGTCGAGATTAGCCGATGTCACGTGGCTCTGGATTTCAGGCGCTAGGCATTTGAGGTACAACTCAATGCGCTTAATTGGATGATCCACCATAGTTGGACACAAGATGGCCAGTTCGTTCGACCGTTTCGTGTAAGCTTCGATTTCTGACCCCGTCATTTTCAAATGATAAAGCTCCACTTCCAACTTGTGGATGTCATCACGCGTGCAGTATTCTCGCTTGATCAGTTCCTTAAAATCGTTCCAAGGGGTGGCGTTAGCAGCTGCCAACCCTAAAATCTGAACTTGCGCGTTCCACCAGGTTAGCGCGATTCCTTCTAACGTGCCAGTGGCGTACTTGACCCTGCGAGCCTCAGGGCATTCACACATCTCGAATACTGACTCGAGCTTTTCGAACCAATGGAGTAGTCCCACTGCTCCTTCCGTGCCACTAAAGGTGCTTGGACGACAGTCCATGAAGTTCTTGAAAGTGCAAACTGGTTGCTGTGCGTGTTGACCTATTGTGTACGAATAGGACAAGGTTAAACACAAGAGTTGGTTTAGGAGTGTAGGACCTAAAGATCCTAGTGTGAGTTATAACTACAGGATATACCTCCTGCTTGTGCGGCTGCAAGTGCCACAGCAACTTGTTCGTTAATGAGAGCCATCAACTGGGCTTGAGTCATGTTAACACGTCCAGACATGATCTTCATAGTAAAAGTAGCATAAGTGAGAATGGTTCGCGAGTAGTGCGATGACAGAAGAGTGTAAGCACATAGGTATTCTCATGCAATAGTGTCATGTGTATCTAAGCATACTACAAGCAAAGTTCTATGTAATCTAGCAAGTAGGCAATATAAACATAAACCTTATTACCTAGGATGTTGAGTCTTGCACGTGGAACGAAGCGTCGTTGTGGATCGTTGAGAGCACTGTTCTGGTTATAGTCTGGTTTTAATAAAAACGTTTTCCCCATATTAAAACCAAGTTCTCTATAACCAATGACTCTGATACCAATCTGTCACACCCCCAAAATCCACCCGCGGAGTACCACCGCTTGGAGGCGTGACATGACCAGGATCAAGCCATCAATCATAATGAACATAATGTATAATGATTAAAGTAGTTCGTAAAATCCAATTCAATACAATTGATGTTCAAACCAAACGAAACGTAATTTGAGTAGCGGAAGCATAAGTATGTAAACCCAATGTAAATCATAAGTTCAATTAATTAAACGTTTAACATGGCGTCTACGATCCATGTCCCACAACGACCTGCTCCTCCCTGTGCAAGCTCCATAAGTACCTAAGGTCCTGTAAGGCATGCAGCAGATAGTCAACAACTAGTTGAGCGAGTTCACAGAAAGTAAGTTCAAAATAGCAAATCGTATGTTCATTTAGTGGGGGCTTCCCATGTATGTAAGTACTACTAGTGGGGGTTTCCCATGATTATATTTATTACTAGTGGGGGCTTCCCATGTTTATCCTTACTAGTGGGGGCTTCCCATGTTTATCCTTACTAGACTATTCTAACCATGAGTGTTCTTCATAACCCGAGAACAGCAATACGTACAAGGTCACATAGGTTTTACGTGAGTGCCCTTCCCCGAGGACAGTGGTACGCGTGGGGTTTACGTAGGTTTTACGTAAGTGTCCTTCCGACCCGGAAGACAGTAGTAGGTATGAGTTTACGTAGGTTTTACGTAAGTGTCCTCCCGACCCGGGAGACAGTGGTAGATACTAGTTTACGTAGGTTTTACGTAAGTGTCCTGACTAACCTGAGGACGATGGTATGTAGTCTAGCAATAGCGTAAGTACGAGTAATTATCCAATTCAAATCTTCCAACCCATTCCCAACCCGGGAATCCCATGCCTTGGCTGTGTGAACTCACCTTGGTTTGCTCGGCAGATACACAGAAAAGTTTAATTAAGCTATATAGTGGTCAACCACGTCCTACCATGGTTACCATACAAGTTAGGTTCGTAATCAAGTATAGCACGTATGTTCTACACGTATTGTACACAAGTATAATCATGGAAATTCATGTATGAGCATTAACAGGAACAGTTACGTAGATAACGAAGTCCAAGTATCCGGCCCAATCAATTGGGCTCGTAACAGTGAAAGTCCAATAGTGTTCAAGTGTTCACGGTCTCGAGTCGAGACTAATCGGTCTCGAGTGGTACCAGTTTCCGAAGTCTCGAGTCGCAACAAAGGAGGTCTCGAGTTGTCATGGTCTGGTCGAGACTACACGGTCTCGAGTCGCAACCGGACCCGCAACCGTGGTCTCGGTTTGTGTTGTTTGTGTTGTAAGGTGGTCTCGAGTCGAGACTAAGGGTTCTCGACTCGCAACCCTGGTCGAGAGAAAGTGTAACAGATTTCCTTAATTATTAGTAACAATCATTCCGTAATTTCAGCTAACAAGTTAGGCAGTTTCGAATCAGATCAATCAACAACATTCACAGTTTCATATCATCTTCAAACATGTTCATATTATCATCATCAGCTAATCATTATAATCATACGAAACATAACCGCAATATCTAACTATCATGTAACCAGATTCTAGACTAATCATGCCATCCTAACCTGAAATCATAATATCACAGCCGGTTTAACAAGTATATATTCGGACCAATTATCGTATTGCCAATCATACATGCAGCCGATTTCATGAATACTAAGGATTTATCAACATAGTCAATCATGCTAACAGAAACCCTATATCATCATGCAATAATAACCTAGTATCATGAATACTACACACATAATTAATCTACAGTCATGCTCATGAATAACGAGGTATCATACCGATCAAATACAAGGATCGGAGAGATGATGTTCGAAGATAAAGAGCTCCGATGGGGTTTTGTCTGCCGTCGGTTTCAAAGAAAACGAGAGAGATAGTGTGTGTAGGGTTTGTGTGCTTTCCTTATGTTTTAAGTTGTGAGAATCAAAACCCCCTAATGGGTTAGTGTTTGCGAACAAGGGGAGTGGGCCGACCCTTTACCGGGCTGCCCTCTAGGTCTCGAGTCGGATGTATATGGGCCGAATGGGTTGTGTACGATCGGATCATGCAACATATAAACAAACATTCACAATTTCACACAAGACACGTATAACATGTTATTCAATTAGAGTTCACATAATCATGTAACGTTACACAAAAGTGGGTTCGAAATACGAGTTGTCACAACATATATGAGCATGGTAGCGAGATGGGCGGGGGTTTGGACTTTTAGTAGCAACTTTGAGCTTTTAGCCAATCGTTTGTTAACCCTTGCCTAGTTCCTCAAAAATTCACCCATATTCAACCCGGTCTAGTAGTTTTAGCATTTAGTAGTAGTCTGTTTATTATGTGAAATTTCAATTGTTAGTTTATTTTGTTAAGAAAAATGATGAAAAGAAAAGAAAAAAAAGGAGAAAAAGCAATGAAAAAAAAAGAGAAAAAGAGATTGATGTATTGTATATAGATGTTATGTTTAGGTAGAAATAAAAGACCGGGTCGAATTATTAGCTACTACATATATTTCCATTTCCTACCCGTTTGCCTAGCCATGTTACAACCGCTAAGTCCCTTTGATTCGCATTCATGTTTAGCACATTCTTTAGACGAAAGACTGATTTGAGTACAAGCATATTATTTTTCTTCTACCCATTTGCCTTGAGTATGATCTAGCTTCTTTTGCTAGATATTCTTGTTACCGAGAAGAGAGTATTGTGAGGGGTATATTATGTGTGGGTTTAGTAAAGAATTAGTAAATGAGGTCATTAATTGCTTGGTTTTTACTTGATCGCTTGAAGAAATTGTGTTTTGTCAATTGGGTTGCTTGGGACAAGCAACGGGTAAGTGTGGGGATGTGACGGGTGGGCCGTAGGACAACCCTTAAATGATATAATTACGTGCACATCTCATACTTGAAATGGTTAATTTGAGGAACTTGGTAACTACGAGGTGAATGGATTTGCAGGTCTAAAAGGAGCATAAAGCAAGTGAAGTATTGGCATTTGGGAAGGAGCGGTCATTGGCGGAAAACAAGTTGGAGATTGAAGAGGTTAACACAAGAAACAAATGAAAAAGTTCTAGTCGCCGCCGTAGCCTACGTCTCTTGCCGTAGGTTACGGCACCCTCTGAAGTGCTATGATCTGCCGTAATATAGTATAAGCTCGCCATAAGGTTTTATATGGCGCCGTAGCCTATGGCTGGCACCGTAGGTTACGGTGATGACCTGTTCGCCCATGACCCATTTGGTGTCGTAGCTTACGGCAAGGGCCGTAGGTTACGGTGCCGTCTGAAATGAAACATGTAACTGCCCATTAAATCACGTTTTTATGAGGTCTTTTGAGGTCCCATCATTAGCATTCGGTTACTAACTGTTATAGAGATGAGTTTGGGTGTTCTTGGTGCTTGAAGACAATTTCCAATCATTCGGTTTATGTTTTTAATTGTTATGAACATTGAAACTTGTGTGAGGATGATGATTCAAGTCATGATTGGCTAAACTCTTTGTGATCATCCTGGATTGAAGGTTTGCTTCAGACATTTCATGTTTTGATCTTAATTTCTAGAATAATAGACTTGCTTTTATGGTTTGTTTATTATGGTGTGTTGATAGTTGTTTGTAAATGGTTAATTGATGCTTTGATGATAGTTAAAACCATACGTTCTTGGTGCCGTTGATAATCGAGATATCATGGGAGGATTAGGATTGGGTATTGATTTATTGGTCATCGGGTAAGAACCTCGCGTTCTAGGAATCCGAGTACTTCGTTCCCTTTTATCACAAACAAGTAGCTATACAAGAACCATGTCTATATGGTTCTTTCTAGTTTGATTAAAACATAAATGTCAATTGAAACCAGAAGTCTAGGATGGTCATTTGTCTCTAAATTGTTTACAAAACCAATTATCAATTCACAATTTAATTAGTAACCTTAGTTTTAAAATCAAACACTCCAACTCTTTGAATTTACTTTCTTTGCAATTAGTTTAATCTTAGTTAACCAAGACACACATTTAGATAACATATATTCCACAAACTCCCTGTGTTCGATACCCACTTACCGCAATCTAATAGTTGTATTTGATTTAAATTTGATTGAGACTTCGACCTCACGTCAGTCGCGCCGAACAAGTTTGGGGTCTCAATCAGGGTTCCTTAACATGAATTTTTAGGAATGGGGTAATTGAAATTTTTGAGGTTGCTACATCCTCCTACCTTGTTTTAACCTTGTCCTCGAGATTTACAAGAACAAGTAAGGATATTTCCGTTTCGTTTATTATTCTAGTTCCCATGTGTATTCTGGTCCTCTTTTCGAATCCCATTTTACTTTGACCAGGATTAACCTCTTATGTTTAAGATTCTTAATCTTTCAATCTTCTATTTGAAGAGGCTTTTCAACAAACTTTAATCTTTCATTTACCTCTATGTTGTGAAGAGGTACTACCAATGATTCATCAGCTAAACACTTCTTAAGATTACATACATGAAATACATCATGTACGCCTGCCAATTCCTCTGGTAGTTGTAGCTGATAAGCGACTGGTCCTATTCGTTGGATAACTTTAAATGGTCCGACATACCTCGGGCTTAACTTTCCTTTCTTGCCGAAGCGGACTACTCCCATACAAGGAAAAACTTTCAATAGCACCTTGTCTCCAATTTGGAATTCTAACGGCTTACGTCGGTTATCGGCATAGCTCTTTTGGCGATCTCATGCTGTTTTCAATCTTTCCATGATTTGGGTTATTTTGTCAGTGGTTTCTTGTATAATTTTGTGACCTGATAATTGGCTTTCTCCGATTTCTGCCCAACATACTGGAGTTCGGCACTTTCGTCCATAAAGTGCTTCAAATGGGGCAGCATTAATGCTTGTGTGATAACTGTTGTTATAGGAGAATTCTACTAATGGCAAATGGTCGTCCCAATTTCCACCAAAATCTATAATACATGCCCTCAGCATGTCTTTTAAGGTTTGGATTGTCCTTTCATTTTATCCATTTGTTTGAGGGTGATATGCTGTACTTAGGTTTAATCGTGTCCCCATTGCGTTTTGGAAACTTTTCCAAAAGTCTGAAGTGAAACGACTATCTCTATCAGATACAATGAGAGTAGAACTCCATGTAATGATACTACCTCATCTACATATAACTTAGCTAGTCTTTCCATGCTAAAGGTTTCCTTCATTGGTAGGAAATGAGCTAATTTGGTTAATAGATCCACAATCACCCAGATTGCGTCATTACCTTTCCTTGTTTTAGGTAGCTTAGTAACAAAATCCATTGTTATTTATTCCCATTTCCATACGAGCATTTCCAACTTCTGAAGTAATCCTGAAGGTTTTTGATGTTCCGCTTTAACTTATGGACAAGTTAAACACTTAGAAATGTAACGAGCTAGGTCCTTTATCATTCCTATCCCCCAAAAATTATTCCTCAAATCTTGATACATCTTGTTGCTCTAAAATTCTATCTCGTAGATTTCCTTGTATAGGTACCCAAATTCTTTTCTTATGGAATCTCCAAATTCCATCAATTCCTTGTTCTAATTCCTTTATCATTCCTTCAGCATCATCCTTAATTGTTGTTTCTTGGGTATTCTTCAATTGTTCCATTAAGTCTATTTGCATATTTAATCTAAGAGCACGTATGCGTCTTTGCTTCTCGTGATACTTACGACTTAAGGTATCGGCTACTACATTTGCTTTTCCCTCGTGATATTGAATATCATAGTCGTAATCACTTAGAATTTCCATCCATCACCTTTGCTTCATGTTTAATTCTTTTTGCCCAAAAATATACCTTACACTTTTATGATCTATAAAGATTGTAAACTTACTACCATACAGATAATGTCTCTAAATCTTAAGGGAAAAAAATGTTGATTCTAATTACAAATGATGAGTTACATAATTCTCCTCATGCTTTTTCCATTGCCTAGATGCATAAGCGATCACTTTCTTACGTTGCATCAATACGCATCCCAATCCTAATTTAGAAGCGTCACAGTAAACTACAAAATCTTCAGTTCTGGTAATGCAAGGATTGGTGCATTTGTCAATTTTGCTTCAAGATAGTGAAGGCTTCTTCCTGCTTAGGTCCCCATTCAAACTTAACCGCTTTACACGTTAACTTAGTTAACGGAATGGCTATCTTTGAGAAGTCTTGGATAAAACGTCGATAGTATCCAGCTAATCCTAGAAAACTTCTAATTTTTGTGGCTGATTTTGGGACTTTTCAATTTGTGATAACTTCTATCTTCGAGGGATCTACATGAATTCCTTCATGATTAACCATATGTCCTAGGAATTACACTTCTTGTAACCAGAATTCACACTTAGAAAATTTAGCATAAAGCTTTTCTTTTCTTAAGAGGGTTAAAAGTGCATGCAAGTGCTTACAATGCTCATCCTTGCTTTTGGAATAAATAAGTATACCGTCTATAAAGACAATTACAAATTTATCCAAATACGGTTTACATATCCTATTCATCATGTCCATAAATGCTGAAGGAGCATTTGTTAACCCGAAGGGCATAACTTTAAATTCGTAATGGCCTTACCTAGTTCTGAAAGTAGTTTTAGGAATGTCTTTTTCCTATACTTTCAGTTGATGGTATCCGGAGCGTAAATCGATCTTAGAAAAATATCTAGCTCCTTGAAGTTGATCAAATAGATCATCAATTCTAGGTAATGGGTATCGATTCTTAATAGTGACCTTATTTAACTCTCTACAATCGATACACATTCGCATTGATCCATCCTTCTTCTTCACAAACAACACAGGTGCTCCCCAAGGGGATGAACTTGGTTGTATAAATCCTTTTTCTAGCAATTCATCTATTTGCTTCTTTAGTTCTAGCATTTCTGTTGGTGTTAAACGGTATGGTTCTTTAGTAATTGGAGCGGGTCCAGGTATCAGATGAATTTTGAATTCTACTTCTCTATCTGGCGGTAATACAGGTAGATCCTGTGGGAAAACATCGGGGTATTCTGATACTTACAGAATTTCCTTCAGTTCATTGCTCTTAGTGCTAATGATTACTGAGATCATATACACTATGCCTTGTTTCCGCACAAAGCTAGCAGATTTCATTACTGAGATAAACTTCGTTGGCTTGTTTGGCTTGTCTCCTTTGATCCGGATCATCTCTCCTGTTGGTGTACGAAGAATTCTCATCGCATAGGATTCAAGCATGGTTGTCTACTAACCAATCCATTCCTAATACTACGTCGAACCCGGCTAGATTCATAGGTAGAAGGTTTGTAGATAACTTATGTCCTAATAGCTCTATCTTTCCTTCTGAAGCACTTCGCGTATGTCGGTAGGGTTTCCTTCGGCCGTTTCTACTGTCACACCCCGATTTCCACGTGTCTCACCAGTGGGCCCGGTGGGGGATTACCGTGATGTAGTTGGCAACAATATAGTCAAACCACACAATATATGAATGCACAACGGAAGCATAAAGATAAATATATTTCAACCACCGTTTGTAATATCAATGTATTACGAATAGTCGAAATGTATCCACAGGGAATCAAAAATAATAATATAAGTATTGTTCAACAGACGTAGGCATCTTAAGCTTGCGAGACTCTTTATTGATGCTAAGGAGAAATATCCAGCCAATTACGCTTAGTACCTGCATTTAATCTTTTTGGGAAAATACGTCAGTTTACACTAGTAAATACATTCAACCGACACTTTTGAAAAATGTTTAATAAAAATTGATTTGAATGCACAAGGCACAAACTCTTTATAACTTGGGAGAATTATTTAAATTTATAATCTTGTGAACGTATTACATTTTCCTTATGCGTTCAGTAGCCCGGACCTACCGGGTTAAAAATCAATAGACACACCACATCAACTATTTATGCACTGACGAGTGTACGCCTACACTCCGCGCTTAGGTCGTGGCCATTTCGTAAAATGCTGCCAGGGATATCCGGGACATGGTCATTAACCCCCCAAAGGCGTTTAAGTAAACAAGACTGTTTAAACGAGCCGATCAAATTATTCAATTAACCACCAAACGATGGAAGATTTGATGCCCGATCAAGGGGTATTTTATATACCGTAACCCAAGCACGTATAACGGAAAATAAGTTAAAAGTATTTACCTTTGCAAGTATAAATCCTTAATCGAATAATGCAACTATCTTTTACTGGTCTCCTATTCTGGAACGAAGGTTTAAAATAACCTATTAGAATCCTAACGGGTCTTTAATTTAGCCGTAGCTTAGACCGATCAGTTTCAAAGGATAATTACGGTTTAATCGCGTGAAAGGCGAAAACCGGGAATGGAATGTGATTTGGACCCAACAAGTTTGAAGACTTGTTTTATATGGGTATAATAACCACACTCTGAATTTTGAGGTCAAAACAATAAGGTTTGACTCGTTTCGGCTAGTTTATGTAAACTAGTTACATAAGCCGAACCGTGTGCGAAAAAGGCGTAACGGTTAACCGTAAGAGTCCTACACAAGTTTCCTAAGTCAATATGCTTTAAAGAGGTTGTGGTATCAGTAGGATACCTTCCGTAATGCCCGTAACGAGTTTAAATCCATTACATGCCCCGTAGGGGTATTTCGGTCATTTTAAACATTATTAAAAGAGGTTTCTGAGTTCTACAGGAAATCTGAGTTTCCCGAACAGTTTATGAAGTCCAAAATACTCTATTTATTATTTAAAATCAGTAGCAACTGGAATCGGGTCAAAAGACCTTGTAGAACTCAAGTTATGCTCGAAAAGGTTATATTCGGTATTTGTTAGTGCACTACGTCTATTGACTTCGTCTTGTATCATGTAATAGATTAGGATAGGTTAGGATGTCCTGTGCACGAGGTTCGAGAAACGATATGTAGTGAATTAGCATGTAGGTCCGCTTATATGGACATTGTCCATATAAGCGAACCACTCACATCACACAGGTTCGCTTTTAGGACAGTTCACATAAGCGAACCAGAACTACTATATATAGTGCACTTGTGTTGTTCATTTGGCACAGACCTGATTATGTAACGAAGTGCTGCCAAATTGCTTCCAGGTTGTAAACATTGTCAAGATCAATAAAGAGAAGCATTATATTTAGTTTGAGCGTCTGATTCACTGATTCCGCCTTTGAATTAGATAAACGACTCTTCTGATCGACTCATTCAGGGTCAACGACGATCCAACAAGTGGTATCAGAGCTCAAGAGGAAGAGTTCAGCTCAAATTTGATCCGTTTTCTGTCTTCTACACCTTCTTTTTCTATTTGGACAAGTTTCCACGGTTAAAATCGTATAAATTTTTCACAGACTGTGTATTAGTGGACAATAAAAAACCCTTGAAACTTTCAGGCTAAAATTCGAACTAAAAATGGAAAAAACAACCTTCGGATGTAGGTTCGCTTTTTGAACAATACACAGGTTCGCTCCAGTGTACATAAGTTGTTGTAGATCCGCTCGAAATAACATGTCAGGTTCGCTTATTGGGCCACATTCTGGCTAGGTCCGCTCGAACGAACTCTACCTGGTTCGCTCATACAGACATAATTAGGTTCGCTTGAACGAATATACTTGGTCCGCTTTTTCGAACTTTGTGGTCCGCTCATCCGGACATTGTCAGGACCGCTTATCCGGTTCAAACAGGGTTCGCTTATTCAGTCAATTTGGTTGGTCCGCTTATTTGTCATCAAAGGTTTCGCTTATTTGGCCCAATCAGTTTCGCTTATCCGGAAATAAACTGGTCCGTTTATCTGGTCAAAGTTGGTGATCCGCTTTTTCGGTCTAATTGGAGATTCGCTTATTTGTCCGAGAAAGTTTCGTTTATTTGTCCAACTTGGGATTCGTTCGTTAGTGCAATCTGATTTCGCTCAAGTATTTCCAGATTTCAAGACATGGCTAATGTTGATCACGATAGATGGTGGAAAGCAGATTATGCAAGATGGGAAATCGGAAAACTCAATGAACCATTCAAAGAAGCTAAGAAAGCCGAAAGATGGAATGACGTGTTGGAATGTTATACGGATCCATGGGATAATCCAGTTGTTGATCCATCAAAGGTGAATTTTGAAGCGGTAATAAATTTGCTGCCAAGACAAGCTACTTTTAACACAAGAAGGTTATCTGAAAAAGAATATTTGCCGGATTTGGAGAAAAAGATTAGAGAAGTTTGTTTAGCAAGTCTACCGAAGGTGGTAGAATTCAAGAAGAGAACAGATGAAAGGGTGAAAAAGATGGTTGAAGATATAAAAAAGGAAGCTTTTGGAGAAGTCAAAGCTGACGCAGATAAATCTGAAAAAGATGGAAAAATTTCAGATGATGATTCATAAAGAGCTCCAGTTTTTGATCATTCATGCTCATCTGATGAAGAGTGTGATGATGATAGCAAAAAGGCCGATAATGAATAGATTCTGGAGTTACGCTTGAGTTGTGAAAAGCTGCAATCTGAAAATGATAAACTGTTAAATGAGTTGAACAGCTTATCATCAGAAAACAAAGTTTTGAAAGAAACAGTTAAAAGTGAAAATGAAAAGGTTTCTTGGATCAAATTAGAAAATAAATTTTTAAAAGAAAAAGAAACAGAATTTCAAGATCGAATAAGAGTTTTGGAAAATGAGAAGTCGGTTTTTGAAAATGTTAAAATTGAAACTGAAAAATTAATCAATTCACATCTTGAAAGAATATCTCGGCTTGAAAACGAAGCTGAGAATTCAAGGAACAAGATTGGTGAACTTGAAAAGAAGTTGAAAGGTTTTGTGACTTCATCAGATAGTTTGAAGTTTCCCTGTCCAAAACCAATCAACTCTGTTCCAATAAGTGACAAGGTCACAAATTTTGACAAAGTCAAAATTGAAGATTGTGATGAAATATCTGATGATGAAAAAGAGAAGAAAAGAAAAATATTTTTAGATTTACAAGAAAAATTTAAAAATACTGTTTTACATTCTATTGAGAAAGGTGAATGCTCAATGCAAAAACCTGTACAGAAGAATGTGGAACAGAAACAAAAAGATAAAAAATCGAAAAATCCTAAAAAAGAAAATAAAAGCTCATCAGATAAGTCATCCAATCGTTATGAAAAATCACAAAAATCTAAAAATAAAAACTCACAAAGTGTTGGTAATAAGTGGTGCAGGTTTGACCACAGTGCTCAAAAGACAAATCCAACATTGAAGAGGAGAAATGAGTATAACCAAGCCAAAAAATGTTATGATCTGAAGGTTTGGACTGAAAGAAGTGAATGGTATGATAACAGAGTGTGCTACACCTGTGGTGTTAGAGGACACATTGTTGTTAATTGTCAGAATTGGAGGTTTGAATCGAGAAGATGCTATAATTGCAATATCAGAGGCCACATTGCCAGAGATTGCCCAAGGAGATCGATGGGAAGATCGAGGGTTGAATCTCAAAGAATGGTGAAGAAACCAGTCAATGTCAAGCCCGAAGAACAGAAGGTTCTGGAACAGAAAGTGAAGCTTTCACAGGGGCAAAAAGACAGACTGAGGAAAAAGAGAAAGAAAGCACGAGAGTATTTGGAAAGAATTTTTGTCCTCGGGTTTACCGGACAGATTGAATAAGAGTACTGATGAATCGCTTCACTCGAATGCAAAGTCAAGCAAGCCGAATTCGTCAGATGCAAATCTGAGGACAAAATAGAAGAAAAAGAAAGTTGTTGGTGATGAATCTGGCTCATCAAATTCAGACAAGCCAAGTTCGGGCAATGAATCTGATTCCACAAAATCAGATGAGCCACAAGTTGAGATAAAAAGGAAAGAGAAAGTCTCTTTAATAAATGATGAGGATTTTCCATCATTACAAGTTGCAAACCGAAAATCAAAAGGTATTGATGCTGGAAAAATGTTTAATAGCAATATTAATCATATTTTCAATAAGATGGTTGATGGAAAGGAAATAGGAGTGAAAGAATTTTATGAAGAAAAGAGAAAAGCTCAAAATACGCCTAAGACTGGTCAGGCTTGGGTGTCAAAATTGGTTGGTTGAATTTCTGACTTGCCGGAGCTTCCAGGTTGGTAAGTGTGGAGCAGGTATCGGCATCATTTTTGAGAAATTCACAGGATGGTAACTGTGATATTTCATTTTACTAAGTGGTTAATCAAGGACATTAAGTTGTACTTGATTTTCGACCAGTGATTGTAGTATTTGAATTAACAATATTAAATTCCTAACCTTTGAGTGGTTGGTAAGCAAACTATGTTTCCAGAAAAACCATTTTGATTAAAACAAACTTAAATGTTTTGAGATCATAATGGGAAAATAGTTTGTTGTAAAAAGGGAGAATTGATGGAATACGCCGAAACCCTCACGGCTGAACAAACATGATTACTTTCACCAGATTGAAAAACGGTTTTCAAACTGTAAAAATCAATGTGTTGTAAATCATGGGGGTACTTTATGTTAGTTTTTCTGTAATTCGGTACACGAGAAGCAGAATATGGATGGTGAGACAAAGCTATCAGTATCGGTTTGTCAAATTTCCTTTAATGGTTTTGCATTGTCAGAAAATACAAAAACATTAGAAAATTTGAAAAAGCCAAAAACATGATAAAATTAAAAAAAAAAATGAGTTTTGCGTAAAAAGAGGAAATGATAGTACATCAGTAGACAGTTACAGTATGCTAAAGAAATGTAATGATTAAATAGCATTAAACAGTCTCACTGATGATATGTCGATAGGTTTTTATACACTTAGTAAACTTTTTCGGGATATAAACCTAAATTCAAACACTTGCTTATTTTGTGGGGAACACTACTTGGATATATAGGTAACCCCTGAAATCTCGTTTGAAAGGCCCCATATTCTGAGATACTAGGTCTTTATACTCAGTGATATCTAGGGTATTATTCCGGGACTTCTGCTGTATGGAAGTACTGACCTAGTCCCCGAATAATACTTTTTGCAAATGCTTGAAACACAACATCGCCCTCAGCAAGCTGATGAAACAATAAAATTGATAGTCGCTGCTGTTGTAACAAAAAGATCCTCTAAAGGGGACACACCAGAAAGTCGAAGCCGTCATCTCTCTGCGTATACGGAAGTATCGACCTGAGCTCTCACGGCCCTCGCATTTAACCCCTTACAGATATCATCTGTGGTATACTCACCTGTAGGACTGAATATCTGGGATTCTGGATACGGGAGTATATTCAAGAGGTGGGACACATGAATGAGTTAAGTTCTTAAAACATCTAATTCGTATCCTGAATCAGTTGAAATTTGTATGAAAATTTAAGTGGATCAGTATATCGAAAATCTAAGTGAATTGTTTAATTCTTAATGTGTAACTAAGCTCAACGGTACTTGTGTTTGGTCAAAAACTGATATGATCCTCTGACGCATACTCAAACAAAAATATTGTCTGTAAATATGTTTGTACATATTTCTTTACTGCTTTATATTTTCAGAAAATACAAAAAGATTTTGATTTCTGCTTTGTTTTCGACAACCGATGTCTGAGTTGCTGAGTTTCAAAATCTAAGTAAGTTGATTGTGTTTCTGAAAATAAAACAAGTTCATTAAGTTGTAACTTGATATTATAAATCAAAAATTTCAAAAACAGTTTGTGATATCTCCAAGGTCATTAGTTTGGACTTGGACGATTAACTGTGGGGGAGTTGGATTCTTTAACACTGTCAAATTCAGAAATATTGTTGATAGGGGCAGTGTTTTAGAAAGTTGTATAGTGTCAGATTACGGTTTCTGGTTAATGGTTTTAAAATGTTGTTACTTATCATTTTTATGAGTGATTGCAGGAAAGATCCAGACTACGATCCCGAGAGCAGAGTCTAAGGGGGAGTCTGAAGACAAACTGAAAGTGAGGAAGACCTTGTAGCTGGAAAGCTAGGTGTCGATCCCTAAAAGCACAGAAGCTTGACGAGAGGGGAGCCAGCTGACGATGAAAAGTTGATGTTAGAGCTAATGGAGAGATCTTGGTGAAAAAGTCAAATAGAGAAAGATTGAAGGTTACTTACATTTTTACAATCTGAACGAGATGGCAAGACGATCAAGACTGAAGAGGTGGCATAACAGAGAATGAATGGTCACTGAAGACTTAGTCAATATCCGAGGGGGAGTCTGTTAGTGCACTACGTCTATTGACTTCGTCTTGTATCATGTAATAGATTAGGATAGGTTAGAATGTCCTGTGCACGAGGTTCGAGAAACGATATGTAGTGAATTAGCATGTAGGTCCGCTTATATGGACATTGTCCATATAAGCGAACCACTCACATCACACAGGTTCGCTTTTAGGACAATTCGCATAAGCGAACCAGAACTACTATATATAGTGCACTTGTGTTGTTCATTTGGCACGGACCTGATTGTGTAACGAAGTGCTGCCAAATTGCTTCCAGGTTGTAAACATTGTCAAGATCAATAAAGAGAAGCATTATATTTAGTTTGAGCGTCTGATTGACTGATTCCGCCTTTGAATTAGATAAACGACTCTTCTGATCGACTCATTCAGGGTCAACGACGATCCAACAGTATTTACCGAACCGATGCCATAGTTATGAGCAGGTTAAAAATCATTAAAAATCTTCAAAAATCTCCAAATATTATTTTAAATTAGTGGGTAAAAGGTTTGGTGTCGAAATCTGGGTTTAAATAGGCGTTATGCTAATTGCGCCATTTAATTACTAAAGTTTTCCGTAATTGCTCTATTTAGCATGACTCCTATTCTGGACCTCGGATTGACGTGAAATTTTAGGGACATGCTTAGAAATCAGTAACTAAAGTTATGGTCCTTTCACATGTCCGAAATTCTCGTTTTAAATTAAAAAGGGCGTTACGGTCAACTTTTAAGCATTTAACGGAAAGGTGTAAAAGACTCGGACAAACAACGAACCGGTCACAGAGGGTTATACCATCATGTAACCTGGTCCTAAGAGAGTCCTAAGGAATATCTATATCACACCATAACGGGTCAAAACTGAAGTCAAAGCAAAAGTCAAAGTTTCGCGACTTTCGGTTCCGAACCGGGTCAAAACAGTAAATGGTCGGATCAAACAAGCTTGGACTAGTTAATATACTTATTATCATGTTTTATGAGTGTTAAAACAGGTTACAATCATCCATATTACTGATTATGCATAAAATCGCAAAATAGCATTTCTGTTGACTTTTTCTAAGCACGTTTGACTCGACATTCGGACTAGTTAGAGTGGGAATCAGAGGGTGCCCTTTTAGGGGTTTAAAGTCCACATGATTTCCAACATATAACTACCTTTGATTCGACAAACCACTAGACCATTTGTGATTTATCGTAAAGTCAATCGTCAATTACGACGGATTGACTTTTAAGCTAAAACTATGGAAAACTAAGCCACGAAGGGTTAGGCATACTTACAGAAGCTTGGTGCACGACCAGAAATGTTAGAAGAATGCCTTAGAGCTTCAGAAATGATCAAGAAGGCAGGTTTGAGGTGTGTTGAACTATAGTGCACTACCTTGCCTTTTATAGTGAAAAATGGAGCTCAAGATCATTACAACTCAACCTATGATTGCTCATGGATGATCAGCAGGTGTCCCTGAGTGCTAGGGGACATGTAGGGGGCGCCCATGCTTCAATTAATGCATCCAAGATCATTTACAAGCTCAAACAGTGAATCTGTCCAAGTTTTCTGCATCTGGGGACTTGACGCGGCCCGCATTAAGGATAACTTGGACGCGGGCCGCCTGAATCCTAATGTCAATAAACGTATCTTCAAATGGCTCGCGGCCCGCCTGAACTTCCTTGTTTCTCTAATGCGGGCCGCCTGAGGCCTGAAATTCAAGATTTCCAAATCTTTTGTAATCATTAACCTGACCTTTCGGTTTCGAAGGGGTAACTTTGAGATTTGGGCCTCGATTATTTACAAATAAGGGCCTTGTGACATTTACCCGTGCTGTTAAGTCCCCGGTTAGTTTAATTACTATCCGAAAAGCCTTAACTTTTATTGTCAACGCTTTTGATCCCTCGCATACGAAATTGATCATAACTTTCTCGTTTTAAAACGGAACTTTGCGAAATTTATATTGTATATTTTAGTGAGCGTAATTTACTGTTACAAAGTCTCGGGTTCGTCAAAGGGTCACTCAGAGGTATAAATTAAACATGTTGACACATTTAACCCCTGTAGTTTGTAATCTCTCACTTTCTTCCGCATTCTGTTCCGTACGATCCATGATTCATTCGTTTGAAGGTACAAGCATCATTTAGGGTTACTATACAGCATATTTACCCCTCGTAGACATTTTTAACCCTCGAATTTACATACTTTCAAGGTTTGTCAACTTTAGTCCTTTATTTAGTATTTAATACAACGTGTAAATTCATGACACGTGTCAACACATTATTGGACAAAAATTTTTGAGGTGTTACATCCTCACCCCCTTAAAATAAATCTCGACCCGAGATTTACTGAAACAAATAAGGGTATTTTTCTTTCATCGTGGATCAACCTCCCACGTGAATTCGGGACCTCTACGGGCATCCCATTTGACCTTAACGATAGGTACATGCTTACTTCGAAGCTTTTTACCTGTCGATCTTCAATCAACAAAGGTTTTTCCACAAATTTAAGCTTTCATATATGTGCACATCTGTATGTGGTATTACTAGTGATTCATCAGCGAAGCACTTCTTTAGATTGCAGATTTGGAACACATTGTGAATTCCACTGAGCTCCTCCGGTAAGTTTAACTTGTAGGCAACCGATCCGACACGTTCGATTACTTCGAATGGTCCTATATATCTCGGGCTCAATTTGCCTTTCTTACCGAATCGAATCACTCCCTTCCAGGGTGATACTTTAAGCAACACTTTATCACCTACTTCGAAGTGAAAATCTTTACGCTTTGGATCAGCGTAACTTTTCTGCCTATCTCAGGCAGCCTTGAGACGGTCTCGAATCTGGACAATCTTGTCCGTCGTTTCGAAGACTATCTCTGGTCCTGATAATTGGACATCTCCAACTTCCGCCCAACAGACGGGCGATCTACAATTTCTACCGTATAATGCCTCGAAGGGCGTAGCCTTAATGCTGGTATGGTAGCTATTGTTGTAGGAGAATTCGATTAATGGTAGGTTCTTATCCCAACTACCACCCAAATCAATCGCATATGCACGTAGAATGTCTTCCAACGTCTGAATAGTACGCTCACTCTGACCGTCTGTCTGAGGTTGGTAAGCCGTACTGAAATTCAAACGTGTGCCCAAAGATTGCTGGAAACTTTTCCAAAAATGTGACGTGTATCTAGTATCTCTGTCAGAGATAATAGACACAGGTATGCCATGCAAGGCTACAATCTTATCAACGTATAACTGGGCTAACATGTCGGAGCTATAAGTCTCCTTGATGGGTAAGAAATGTGCTGACTTAGTCAGTCTATCAACTATAACCCATATTGTATCATTTCCTTTCCTCGTCTTGGGTAACTTGGTAATAAAATCCATAGTTACCATTTCCCACTTCCACTCGGGAAGTTCAGGCTGTTGTAGCAAGCCTGACGGCTTTTGATGCTCAGCTTTGACTTGCGCACAAGTCAAGCATTTGGCTACATAAGCGGCTACAGACTTTTTTAAGCCTATCCACCAATAATTTGCCTTTAGATCCTGGTACATTTTATCAGCTCTAGGATGAACGAAGTATTTAGAACTGTGGGCTTCATAGAGGATGACATCTCGAAGTCCTCCATAAATTGGAACCCATATTCGTCCATTTAATCGTAAAATTCCGTCCTTGCTAAGAGTTAACTGTGACAACCCAAACTCTCAAAGTTAGTAACGTTTATCTAAGGTCTATACTAAGCATTGTGCTCAGATATAACTCCGTTAAATTTAACATGATAGCTTATTTATTTGTGTGCTCCGATATAACTCCGTTAGACTTAACAGGATAGCTTATTAGTTAATGTCTTGGGCCACATATACATACTTTGGGCCGTACATAGTCTGGGCCACGTACTTCACTCGGGTCCTACGCACATCTTTGGAATATGATTGGTATCGGCCCAGTTCGGTAGCTCAAGTAGATTCATTAACACCGGCCCACTTGTGTAATTGGTATTCCACTTGGATGTCACGCAAATTCTATTATATATCTCAACTTTGTTATTTTTTTTCCACAAAAAAAAGATTACGTACACCAAACCCTAGTTTCTTTTAAACCCTCTTGAATAATCCGACGGTCACACACCTCTATATCGAAGTCTTGTTCCTTCTCCGCCAATCTTGTGCGTTCGGGTATGTTTGGATATATATTAACCATCGATTATTTGAGTATAGTTGATTACATGAGTGTGATGCATGAATCTTAATGACATGAAATAAGCTATTATAACATGAAACTGGTCATTGAAGTGTATTTGTTATCCAAGTATATGTATTAATTGATTTGAGGTGAGTATGATCTAGGATAGTGTAAAATAGTGTCTGCATATGGAATGGCGGCTACTGATTTCTTGTGCATGTGAATTGTGATATTCAAAGTTGTCAGCTCATCACAAGCCACTAATTCGATAGGTTACATGTGAAACTTTTTGAATGGGTTGCATGTGGTTGCAAGTGTTATGAACAGATTATTAGGGAATAGGATTGCATGTGAGTCCTTGTATTTTTCGGTCCAATCACAAGTATATAACAACATCTTTTGTCGGTCGGTTAATTTGATGATTGTTGAATTCAAATATCAAGACTTAAAAACTATAAATCCACTACTAAAAGATTCGGTCCAATCATAGCTTGAAAGTAATGGTAAGTGTCGGCCATTAACGTTAATTTTATAAAAATAAGTTATCAATAGAGGGTAGTTGTTTTGTGTTATTAATTGAGAGGTGAGGGTAAGGAGTAATTAATCCTTAGAATTATACAGTAACATTATGATCACATAAATTAGTATGGGTCAAACATGAGTAAATTAACGTGCACCTCAAGTGGGTTGTGCAACTGATGGGCCGAGATGTGTGGGCTGCGCGGGTAAAGGCCATTGCACAAACTGTGTCCGGTTGCTTGTTGGTTGGGTTACTTTCACGGGCTGGCACTTCTTGGGTCGCATAAAACTGAACAAAGTTCAGTCCGGACATATAACTTTTCTTTGGGCCGATTAATTTGATATAAGGGATGGGTTATGTTGTGTTATTACTCATGTCAATAATATGAAATCTAGTAGGTTGTTAAATGTTGGATTTGAAATACAGAATGTGCAATACACTAAATGAATTAATTGGAGTCTTGGGTCAATAGAGTTTTGTGTTTGAGCCGTGCATTAAATAGGTTAATTGCACTGATCCATCTAGTCGTATGGACCACATAACTAAGGTTAACTCACGAATACATGAACCACACACTGACATTAGGTCACTAACTAAATTGGATTGCACAGGGTGGATAGCTGATAGAACTCATTGTGCAGTATGTGTATGCCATGTTGATATGAATACGTGAAGTTTGTGCTACGTGTTGAATACGTGTATATGTGTCGCTAACCGAATACGAACCTAATGAAATATAATAACTATTATAGGACGCGATTGATCAAAAGTCATTTTAGCAAGTAAGCTATCTGCCGAGCAAACCAAGGTGAGTTCACACAGCCAAGGCATGGGTTCCCAGGGTGGGAATGGGTTGGATTATTTATTTGTGTTTACCTAGCACATGGAACTTAGTTATATGGTCCTCGGGTGAGGAAGGGTTATTGATAAGATACAACTAGACTAATGGTACTAAATTGAACTGATCTTCGCACACACGCCAGGGTTGGCCGCGATATTATGACTGATCTTCGCACACATGCCTAGGAAGGCCGCGAACTATACTCTAAAACTTCGCATACATGCCAGGGTGGCCGCGATACAAATATACCTAGTCTAGAATACTTGGGAACTTTCCCTAATCTTCGCATACATGCCTAGAGGGCCGCGATACGAACTAATATGACACATGACTTAATGAACGAACACCAGGCTTACTATACTATTACGATTACTGAACTATTAACTGTGAACTCGCTCAACTTTGTTGTTGACTCGTTGTTACATGCCTTGCAGGTCGTTAGGTATTTCAGGAGCTTGCACGAGGAGGCGTGGACGTTGTGGGACATGGACTGTTGAGTTCCATGTTAAACTTATGAACTTTTAACTTATCTTTTGGGTTTTAAACTTTATGCTTCCGCTGATAACTTTAACTTGGTTGAATTGTTTTGACACCAATTATATCGTTTGGATTGGACTTTTAGTTACTTAATTTATATTGTTCAATATGATTGGTGGCTGGATCCTGGTCAGTCATGCCTCCATACGGTGATACTCCGTGTGTGGATTTTGGGGGTGTGACAGATTGGTATCAGAGCCATTGGTTATAGAGAACTTGGTTTTAATATGGGAAAAACGTTTTTATTAAAACCAGACTATAACCAGAACAGTGCTCTCAACGATCCACAACGACGCTTCGCTCCACGTGCAAGACTCAACATCCTAGGTAATAAGGTTTATGTTTATTGCCTACATGCTAGAATTGCATAGAACTTTGCTCGTAGTATGCTTAGATTACATTGCTCACTACTTGTTATTGCTTGAGAACACTTGTGTGCTTACACCCTTCTGTCATCGCACTACTCGCGAACCATTCTCACTTACACTACTTTTACTATCAAGAACAATGGCTGGACGCATTAACATGACTCAAGCCCAGTTGACGGCTCTCATCAATGAACAAGTTGCTGCGGCACTTGCAGCTGCAAACGCAGGAGGTCAACACGCTCAGCAGCCCGTCTTCACTTTCAAGAACTTCATGGACTGTCGTCCAAGCACATTCAGTGGCACTGAGGGGGCAGTGGGACTCCTCCATTGGTTTGAAAAGCTCGAATCAGTATTCGAAATGTGTGAATGCCCTGAGGCTCGCAGGGTCAAGTACGCCACTGGCACTCTCGAAGGAATAGCGCTAACTTGGTGGAACGCGCAAGTACAGATCCTAGGGTTGGCAGCTGCTAACGCCACACCTTGGGAAGATTTGAAGGAACTGATCAAACGAGAATACTGCACGCGTGATGACATCCACAAGTTGGAGGTGGAACTGTATCATCTGAAGATGACGGGGTCAGAAATCGAAGCTTATACGAAACGGTCAAACGAGCTGGCCATCTTGTGTCCAACGATGGTGGACCCTCCAGTTAAGCGCATTGAGTTGTGCCTCAAGGGACTTGCGCCAGAGATCCAGAGCCATTTGACATCGGCTAACCTCAACAACATCCAAGACATCCAGCGTCTTGCTCATCGACTCACCGAACAAGCAGTGGAACAGAACAAGCTGCCAAAACGCATCAGTGCTACCACTACTGCTGCTACTACTCCTACTACACCCAGTGACAACAAGCGGAAATGGGATGGGGATTCCAGCAAGGGATCAGTTTCCGTTCAGTCTCAAGCACAGCAGCGCAAGACTAATGACTACCAGAGTCCGAGTCAGCAATCATCAGGCAGTCAGGGGCAGGGTGGATATCCGGGAATTCACCCACTGTGTAACGGGTGCAACAGACATCACAGTGGTCAGTGTCGCAAGGGCCGCTGTCAAAGATGTCTCAAGATGGGTCATGAGGCTAAAGATTGTAGAAGCTCACGGCCAGCAAATCAGAACCAGCAACCGCAACCACCAGCTCCACAAAACCAGCAGCAGCAGCAGCAACAGCGAGGCAACAGGGGATGCTTTCAGTGTGGTGCTGAAGACCATTTCAAAAGAGACTGCCCCCAGCTGAATCAGAATCAGAACAACAACCAAGGAAATGGGAACAACAATGGGGGTAACAACGACGGCAATGGTGCTAGGGGACGTGCCTTCGTGATCGGTCAAGGTGAGTTCCTACTTGACGACTTTTATGTTACTATTTTATTTGATTCAGGTGCTAATACTAGTTTCGTGTCTTTAAAAGTTGGTCAAATGCTTAATCCTACCCAAACACTTTTGAACACCAAGCACATAGTAGAACTAGCAAATGGTAAAAGTCTAGAGGCCACACACATAGTTTAGGGTTGCAATCTTTTTCTTGCTGATCAGACCTTTTCTATCGACCTCATTTCTATCGTTCTGTGGAATTTCGGGACGAAATTCCAAAGCAACGGGGGGATGATGTGACACCCCAAGAAAAACCAGGAAAACCACGCAACTTAACTGATTTCCTTAGTAACCACGTACTAAATTTCGGGACGAAATTTCTTTCAAGTTGGGGATGATGTGACAACCCAAACTCTCAAGGTTAGTAACGTTTATCTAAGGTCTATACTAAGCATTGTGCTCAGATATAACTCCGTTAAATTTAACATGATAGCTTATTTATTTGTGTGCTCCGATATAACTCCGTTAGACTTAACAGGATAGCTTATTAGTTAATGTCTTGGGCCACATATACATACTTTGGGCCGTACATAGTCTGGGCCACGTACTTCACTCGGGTCCTACGCACATCTTTGGAATATCATTGGTATCGGCCCAGTTCGGTAGCTCAAATAAATTCATTAACACCGGCCCACTTGTGTAATTGGTATTCCACTTGGATGTCACGCAACTTCTATTATATATCTCAACTTTGTTATTTTTTTTCCACAAAAAAAAGATTACGTACACCAAACCCTAGTTTCTTTTAAACCCTCTTGAATAATCCGACGGTCACACACCTCTATATCGAAGTCTTGTTCCTTCTCCACCAATCTTGTGCGTTCGGGTATGTTTGGATATATATTAACGATCGATTATTTGAGTATAGTTGATTACATGAGTGTGATGCATGAATCTTAATGACATGAAATAAGCTATTATAACATGAAACTGGTCATTGAAGTGTATTTGTTATCCAAGTATATGTATTAATTGATTTGAGGTGAGTATGATCTAGGATAGTGTAAAATAGTGTTTGCATATGGAATGGCGGCTACTGATTTCTTGTGCATGTGAATTGTGATATTCAAAGTTGTCAGCTCATCACAGGCCACTAATTCGATAGGTTACATGTGAAACTTTTTGAATGGGTTGCATGTGGTTGCAAGTGTTATGAACAGATTATTAGGGAATAGGATTGCATGTGAGTCCTTGTATTTTTCGGTCCAATCACAAGTATATAACAACATCTTTTGTCGGCCGGTTAATGTGATGATTGTTGAATTCAAATATCAAGACTTAAAAACTATAAATCCACTACTAAAAGATTCGGTCCAATCATAGCTTGAAAGTAATGGTAAGTGTCGGCCATTAACGTTAATTTTATAAAAATAAGTTATCAATAGAGGGTAGTTGTTTTGTGTTATTAATTAAGAGGTGAGGGTAAGGAGTAATTAATCCTTAGAATTATACAGTAACATTATGATCACATAAATTAGTATGGGTCAAACATGAGTAAATTAACGTGCACCTCAAGTGGGTTGTGCAACTGATGGGCCGAGATGTGTGGGCTGCGCGGATAAAGGCCATTGCACAAACTGTGTCCGGTTGCTTGTTGGTTGGGTTACTTTCACGGGCTGGCACTTCTTGGGTCGCATAAAACTGAACAAAGTTCAGTCCGGACATATAACTTTTTTTTGGGCCGATTAATTTGATATAAGGGATGGGTTATGTTGTGTTATTACTCATGTCAATAATATGAAATCTAGTAGGTTGTTAAATGTTGGATTTGAAATACAGAATGTGCAATACACTAAATGAATTAATTGGAGTCTTGGGTCAATAGAGTTTTGTGTTTGAGTCGTGCATTAAATAGGTTAATTGCACTGATCCATCTAGTCGTATGGACCACATAACTAAGGTTAACTCACGAATACATGAACCACACACTGACATTAGGTCACTAACTAAATTGGATTGCACACGATGGATAGCTGATTGAACTCAATGTGCAGTATGTGTATGCCATGTTGATATGAATACGTGATGTTTGTGCTACGTGTTGAATACGTGTATATGTGTCGCTAACCGAATACGAACCTAATGAAATATAATAACTATTATAGGAAGCGATTGATCAAAAGTCATTTTAGCAAGTAAGCTATCTGCCGAGCAAACCAAGGTGAGTTCACACAGCCAAGGCATGGGTTCCTAGGGTGGGAATGGGTTGGATTATTTATTTGTGTTTACCTAGCATATGGAACTTAGTTATATGGTCCTTGGGTGAGGAAGGGTTATTGATAAGATACAACTAGACTAATGGTACTAAATTGAACTGATCTTCGCACACACGCCAGGGTTGACCGCGATATTATGACTGATCTTCGCACACATGCCTAGGAAGGCCGCGAACTATACTCTAAAACTTCGCATACATGCCAGGGTGGCCGCGATACAAATATACCTAGTCTAGAATACTTGGGAACTTTCCCTAATCTTCGCATACATGCCTAGAGGGCCGCGATACAAACTAATACGACACATGACTTAATGAACGAACACCAGGCTTACTATACTATTATGATTACTGAACTATTAACTGTGAACTCGCTCAACTTTGTTGTTGACTCGTTGTTACATGCCTTGCAGGTCGTTAGGTATTTCAGGAGCTGGCACGAGGAGGCGTGGACGTTGTGGGACATGGACTGTTGAGTTCCATGTTAAACTTATGAACTTTTAACTTATCTTTTAGGTTTTAAACTTTATGCTTCCGCTGATAACTTTAACTTGGTTGAATTGTTTTGACACCAATTATATCGTTTGGATTGGACTTTTATTTACTTAATTTATATTGTTCAATATGATTGGTGGCTGGATCCTGGTCAGTCATGCCTCCATACGGTGATACTCCGTGTGTGGATTTTGGGGGTGTGACATTAACTGCTCCTCAGTCACTCCTAGCTTTTCTTTAGGATAGTTAGCTTCCAACACAGCTTCCCTCTGTGCAGCTAACAACCTTTCAATCAAATTATTCTTCACTTCAATGCTCTTGGCATTGATTCAGATGGGTTTCACCCTTTCCTTTCGACTCAAGGCATCAGCGACTACATTCGCCTTGCCGGGATGGTATCTGATTTCACAATCATAATCATTTAATGTCTCCATCCAACGGCGTCGCCTCATGTTTAAATCCTTCTGATCAAACAGATGTTGAAGGCTCTTATGATCAGAATAGATCACAAACTTGATACCATACAGATAATGCCTCCACAGTTTTAGTGCGAACACAACGACACCCAACTCCAAGTCATGGGTGGTGTAATTCTTCTTATGCACTTTTAATTGTCTTGAAGCATAGGCAATAACCTTGCCTCTCTGCATAAGCACACATCCTATGCCAGTGTGAGATGCATCGCAGTAAACTACGAACTCTTCGGTACCTTCAGGCAATGTCAGTACAGGAGCGTTGCTCAACTTTTGCTTTAGAATATCAAAGGATTCTTGCTGCTTAGGTCCCCAGTCAAACTTTACTTTCTTCTTGGTCAAGGAAGTCAGGGGCACAGCAATCCTTGCAAAGTTTTCAATGAAGCGCCTATAATATCCTGCTAACCCCAGGAAACTACGAATCTCTGTAGGCGTCTTCGGCTCTTGCCAATTCGTGACAGCTTCCACTTTAGCGGGATCCACTTGGATACCACGCTCGCTGACAACATGTCCAAGGAATTGGACTTCTCGTAGCCAAAATTCACACTTAGAGAATTTGGCATAGAGTTTCTCATGATGCAGGAGTTTGAGAATACAACGAAGGTGTTTCTCATGGTCAGCTTGGTTCTTCGAGTAGATAAGATTATTGTCGATGAAAACGATGACGAATTTGTCTAAGTATGGCTTGCAAACGCGATTCATGAGATCCATGAACGCAGCCGGTGCATTAGTGAGCCCAAAAGGCATTACTAGGAACTCATAGTGACCATAACGAGTCCTAAATGCGGTTTTATGTACGTCTTCATCTCTAACCTTCAGTTGGTGGTAGCCTGACCTTAAGTCAATCTTTGAGAAATAACTTGCCCTTTGTAACTGATCGAACAAATCATCGATCCTGGGCAGAGGTTACCTATTCTTTATCGTCACTTTATTAAGCTCGCGATAACCGATGCACAGACGCATCGATCCATCCTTCTTTTTGACAAACAAAACAGGTGCTCCCCAAGGAGACGAACTAGGTTTAATGAAACCTTTAGCTAGCAGTTCATCCAGTTGTGTCCTTAACTCCTTCATTTCGGTTGGTGCTAACCTGTAAGGTACTCTAGCAACAGGTGCTGCCCCAGGGATGATATCAATCCTGAATTCCACTTGCCTATCTGGTGGCAAACCAGGTAGATCTTCAGGGAAAACCTCTGGGTATTCAGAAATGACGGGGATGTCTTCTATCTTCGGTTTAGGCTCATCAATAATCACTTGTGCCATGTAGATGACACAACCCTTCTTTAAACATTTTGAAGCTTTGAGCATAGTCACTTGCTCAGGTAATCCATACTGGGTATCTCCCCGAATGGTAAGCAATTCACCAGACGGAGTCTTTATCACCACTTGTTTTCTGTTGCAGACGATTTGGGCCTGGTTATGAGATAACCAGTCCATACCCAATACTATGTCAAAACCGGCCAATTTAAAGGGAAGTAGAGATAGAGGAAAAGAGTGGTTCTTAATGGATATAACACATCCATCTAACACAGTAGAGACGGTTTCTATGGTGCCATATGCTAACTCTACCTCATAGTTTATACTCAAGGTTTTGACAGGCATATTCAGAAATTTGCAAAATTTATGATCTACGAAAGACTTATCAGCACCTTAATCAAAAAGTACTCTTGAAAAGATATCATTTACAAGGAAAGTACCTGTGATCACGTTATCGTCTAGCACAGCTTCTTTCGCATCCATCCTGAAGACTCTTGCATTGGTCTTCTTGGTCTCTTCAGGCTTCTTGGCGTATTTAGGGCAGTTGGTTTTAGTGTGCCCTTTCTCATTGCAACTGTAACAGGTTGCATCCTTCAGCTTTTTGCAATCCAAGGTCTTGTGGTCCTTGGACTTGCATATCCCGCAAGCATATGACTTTGACTGAGTCTGCGAGTTTGATTCGAGTCTGCACTTTCGAAAGTGTTGTTTCTTGCAAATCTTGCACTTGGGCTTCTCACCAGATTGATGCCCTTCGTTCCTTAACTCAGACCCTCTCTTGTTGTCACCGTTTCCACGGTGCTTCTTGCTTGACCTTCGTGAAGTATCATCTTCACGTTTTCTCTTCTCAGCTTCTTTGTTCCTCAGCGATCTTTGTCTGACCGCATCCAGAGTGAGGGACAAAGATATGTCAGCTACAGATCTAAAGGTAGCTGGCCGAGAGGCCTTTACGCTTGCCTTTATCTCGGGGGCTAAACCGCCGATAAAACGAGCTATTCTCTTTGGCTCCGGGGTTACCAGATACGGAACCAACTGGGACATTGTGTTGAAGCTTGTGAGGTAAGCTTGACAGTCAAGGTTTGTCATAACCAACGATAGAAAATCAGATTCTATCTTTTCAACCTCATGCTGAGGGCAGTAATTTTCCTTGATGAGAGTAATGAATTTCTCCCATGTCATGCTGTACAAAACAGCCTTCCCTGAGGCCTGAACCAAAGATCTCCACCAAGCTAGGGCCTCGCCCTTGAATGATTATGAAACAAACTTTACCACGTCTCTCTCTGCGCAACCACTAATGTCCACGACCGTGTCCATTTCGTCTAACCAAGTCATACAATCTACCGCGCCCTTTTCCCCAGTGAAATCTCGGGGTTTGCAAGATACGAAGTACTTGTAGGTGCAACCCGTGGGGCGAGATGCATCAGTAAACACTTTTTCCTTAGGACGGGCACTGTTTTCATTGGATGAGTGCTCATCATCGTCCTTCTTAGGCTTGGACAGAGTCGAGGGTGGTTTGCTGTGAGATTTTGAGTGGGTTTTTGGCTTTGAGTGTGGTGTAGATAAGGTTCTGCTCTGGGACTCGGTGTATTCTTCATACTGTCAATCCAAGGCTGCCTTAACAGTGCCGTCGACTAGAGCTTTCAATTCTGCGCCCGTTATATGAATCTGGGCATTATCATTTTCATCTTCTTTTGAATGACTATTCACTTCATTTGGATCAGCCATCGAAACTTGAATCTGCTACAGAAGATAATGACAAAGCTTTATTTAGGAGTTTATTATGGAATTGTCTTTTATGGCAATTCATTAACCATGGTAAATGTGACATCTGTGCTTGTAATCATTGTAAACAGTTCAGTTATCAATGAAATAAAGTTATTTGATCCCTATGTTTGTTTGTTTATGTTTGATGTTTTTCATGTTTTGACTTTTATTCGATTTCAAACTCTATATCGCTTTCTGGAGAATTATACGCAAACTGGTGCAAAAACGTAATCAGTTATATGCAACAAATACTCCGGAACATCAATTTATGCTTAACATACCTTAAATAACCTTTACATAACTTAGAAATAAGTTTCGAAGGCTTTGGTATGGCAAAATCTAGTTTATTCGCTTACAAGGACTAAAATTGACAAACTGTGAAAGTATGCCAATCTGAACTGTAACGAACATTCCGGAACATGATCATAAGTTAAACACACCTTAAATATCCTTTACATAGCTTAGAAATAGGCTTTGAGGGGTTTGGTGTGCTAAAATAAACTTTATGCTCATTCAGGGACTAAAAGCGTCAAAAAGTGCATAAGTTTGGACTTTCGCGCATAACTTACGTTCTGAATACTTCCGGACACCCAAAATTTATGTAGGCATTAAAATATTATGTTTTAATGTTTGGCATGAGAAAAATCCATTCGTCGCGCAATTTGGATCGTTTTTCGCGCTTATGCGCATTCCGTCGTAATTAAGCAAACATCGCGATCGTACGACCAAACGAACCGACATCCGAGATATTTTTGAGCATGTTTTGAATTCCCTATACTTTAACTTCATTTTAGAGGCTTGAAATGAGGTTAACGGGCCTTAAACGTGTCAAAAATGGGCTTAAACTCATGCAGGGACCAAAACTGTCATTTTTCAAAGTTTCTGCTGATCTGACATGGCCAGGCGGCCCGCCTACATTTCTGGTAACTCCCACGCGGGCCGCGTCAGGCTCCCAGTTCTGCAAAAATGTTGTAAACAGCTGGTTGCAGCTGTTTTGCACCTCCAAACCACTCCCAAATGGTTTTTAAACAATCTATGGGCTGTTTTGGGACTCCCATGGTTTTATAAATCAATGGGCTATAGGTGTACGGCTGAGATTTGATCACGCTTTGCGAGGAACGATCTTAACGGTTCACCAAATCCTATAAATACCCATCCATCCCCATTGCAAAACTCACTTGAATTCTGAGGTTGTTCTCTAAGTTGGGGTGCTTTGACACTTCATACCTGAGAATACTCAGAATTCAATCTTGCGGGGACCCGTTGTAAGTATTCCTTCGTTCTTTTATTGCTTTTCGAGTCCGAAAGTCAAACTTTGTTTGACTTTCTGCATTGACCAGTTTATGGTCAATGCGAAGTTCGTTTGAACTTCATAACGTGAGCGTAATCACGATGGTTATAGTCCCTAGCGACTATACCTACTGATTACCACGTTATCTAGGCTCAGTGACGAGTCGTAGTTTCGGCCAAAATACGTTTTCTCGCGTATTTTGTAACCAAACTACTCTAGGGTATTAAAACCGTTTGTTTTAATACCAAACCTGTTTTCTAATATTACTAAACATGTTCTAGCATGTTTAGCTCGTCGCTTTTAATTTTAGTGCTTGTCTAGGGTCGTAAAGGTAAGCGATCTAAACAATCGCTTATGCTTACAAACCCGACCCATTTGGTCGATCATTAGGATCCGACCAAACACATTAGGTGACCATAATATATAGGGAATAACCTTCGGAGGTTATACCATATGGTCGCGACGTTTAAGTAGTTGTATGATAAGTGGTTCTTATGCCTTAGGTAAATTACCAAAATGCCCTTTTTACACTAAAACTCATTTTAAACATATGTAACATAATTTTTGACACCTAAACTGATTTAGCAACAATATTAAGTGTGTTAAGGCATATCTTGCTTGTCATAGGGCTAGTTAGGCGTTTCAAACGCGTTTTACGCAAACGACGCATTAAAGTAGCATAAGCTACCTAAGCGGGTCGTAACGGGTCAAAAGCACTTAGGTTAGGTTTCGTTTTAGTATGAAGTCTTTGTCAAACCATGTTACATAAGTTCCCACACTTATTTGGTTTACGAACCCACGTACTACCCGATCCTCCGATAGGTCTGTTTACTAATATAGATGCCTTTATAGGTGCCGTTTGATTCCGTGATCTTCTAGCATTGCTTGGTGGTTATCCTACGACTTCTAAGCAATCTCAAGGGAGTACATAGACCCCTCTTTTACTGTTGTTCAAACATTTTGGGGTGAAACACATGTGCCTACTCGTTACTTTCGTGCTTTTCTTGTTTTCACATCATATGTTGCTATGTTCTTTAGTACGCTTATAGTGCATGATTTCATTACATTGTTTTGCTATGTATGTTAACTTAGCATACTAGCACATTGATCTACATTACATTACTTTGCTATATATGTTTACATGGCATATTAGCACATTGTTTTACATGACTTTTCTGCTTTGTATGTTTACTTAGCATACTTAGTACATTGTTTACACATAATTTGTTTACATTTGGTATGACATTTGGTTTGTATAAACGGTTCTTTACTACATTCATTAACATTAGCTACGCCGCTCGGTAGTAAGTAATGGTACCATAGGACTTGACAAATCCCGTTCCTAACATCCTGGGTTGGTGTGGATGTAAGGAATGACTGAATCCGTGAACATTTTACTTTGATAATCTTTACTCTAAGGTTATCCTGCTGTCTCAAGGCTTGAATGTAATGTGTTATCTTACCACATAAATGTTTGTATCAATAAAACAAGTTTTCTACTTGGCAAAACATAACTTTTTGATTTATTCAAAATACTTTGTTTTGTTCCTTTTTACTTATGGTTAAGTATAATTATTTTGTTACTTACCATACATAACTTTTGTTTACACATAACTACATGACTACATTTTGGGTTTTAAACATTGACAATGGTTTAGACAAGGACATTTGATGATTGGTTTGAACATGAACTATATGCTTTGGTGGTTTGTTTAAGTGACTTAAGTAACGATATGTGTGTAGTATGCTATAAGCATGGTGGATACGCCGCTGGTACTTCCTATATATAAGTGCTTGTATTGTATTACATGTCATAGCGTTATTTAACTCATTTAGTTTGGACTTATACATTTTTACACAAATAACATATTTTTCACAAGACTTTGTTTTACAAAACAATTTATTCCATACAACTTATTTTTACTTGGTTATTCTTTTAACTATACATCATTCTTTTATACATACATATTAACTGATTTTGTTATCGCTTTTCAAACATTTTATAAGCAAACACTTAAACTAGATTCATGACAAGTTTTCATTAAACATTTTCTTAAACCTAAGTCATGAATCCTATTTTCACAAAACCTATGTATCTCACAGGCATTTTTATGCTGACGTACCTATTTTCACATGTGTTTCAGGAGCTAATGTATAGGACGATCGTGACACGCTAGGGTGGACTTGGGCCTTAGTGACATAAAACAGAGCTAGACTTAGTATTAATTATGTTATGTACTTTGTTTCTTTTTATTTTAAGACAATGTAACTTGTGGGTTCTCGTTTGAAACAATGTATTCCACCCTTGGGTGATGAATAAAATATTATTTAAATTACCTTGGTTGTGGAACAATAATTCTGTTACAACACTCCCCGACGTTTCCGCCACGATTTGATGTTTTACGTGGTCGGGGTGTGACAGAAGATTTGGTATCAGAGCCAATGGTTATAGGGAATTAGGTTATTAGTATTGCTTTGACCTAGACTATAACCTTTCTAGGACCCCAACACAAGTTGTCTTGTGTTTAGATTTTAAAACATGCACTTCACCTATCCTTAGGTGATCATCAAAACAAGAACCCAGATTTCTAAAACGATTTTTGAAAAACAATCCTCTATTTTTCAAATGATTTATTTTATTGTTTTGAACCCTTTTGACTTTTCAAATTGATTTTGAAAATTTATCATTTGCTTTAATAATTCATTTGGCTTCGTGCCTTCCAAGTTTTCAAAATCCCGTCAAAGTTTGGGTCTAAGTGATGTGAACACGTGCAAACTGGAAGGGTGAATGCCTGTACCCTGGGTTTTCTGTCTAAGGCTAGAGTGTTCGTACAAATCTACATAATCGGACCAGTCACTCTTACATGGGAACTCTTGGGGTGAGTGTTCACTTATAGGCGAGCATGTCTTCGCTAAGCATTGTTTATGGACCCATTTACTTTGATTAGTCGCTGTGTGTCATTTGTTTGCTTTGTGATACGGACGAATGACCACTATCCTTGCTTTGTTGATTTTGTTTCATGTCATTCTTTTCATCTAATCATCTCACTCGTTTCCTCTCGTGTTTTCCTCTTTTTAGCATGCCTCCTCGACGCGAAAATCAGCTACCTAATGCCGAACTGGCAGAAATCATCGCACAGCATATGGCTGCTGCGTTCCCGAATCTTATTGCTCAGTTTAACCAAGCCAACATCAATCAGAACGCTCCTTGTAACTTCAAGAGCTTCAATTCGGCTAAACCACTCAAGTTCAGTGGTACTGAGGGGGCAACTGGGCTCCTTCAATGGTTTGAGAGCATTGGAATACTTTTCGTCATGTTCAGTGTCCTGATAATCGCAAGGTCGAGTTTGCTTCTAGTGTTTTTTAGAAAAGGGCGTTGACATGGTGGAACGGGGTTATGAGAGATCGTGGTGCTGAAGTCGCTTTAGCACAAACATGGGCTGAGTTAAGGACTCTCATGATGAGTGAGTTCTGTCCTCGTCATGAATTGCGAGCGCTGGAAAGGGAGTTTGATGATCTAAAGCAGTTTAGTGGCGAGCACCGGGCGTATACTGACAGGTTCGAAGAGTTGAGTTTGTTATGCCCAACGATGGTTACCCCACTTGACAAGGCTGTCGAGAGATACATTGATGGTCTACCTGACTCTGTGCAAGACATAGTTACTGGTAGTAAACCTACCACTGTTCGTCAGGCAATCGAACTATCTGCAACGTTGACTGAATCTCAGATTCGAAAGGGTAAGTTGCATAGAAAGGGTGACAAGAAGGGTAAGAAGCAGGATTCTGACAAGAAGGATAGCAAGAAAGGTAAAAACAAGAAGGGGAGTGATGCGGGTTCTTCGAAGGGTTCAAGGAAGCGGAAGGCTTCCCAGAGCTATGCCGTTACTACTCAGGCTCAAACTGCTCAAAATCAGCCTTCACAACCTCCTGCCAAGAAACCATACTTTGGCAGTGCACCTTTGTGCAATAAGTGTAACGGACATCATCAACCACACCACCAGTGCCGTCAATGCACCAACTGCGGAAGACCTGGCCATCTCGCTGCTGCATGCCGCATTCCTGTCAATCAGAATCGGGCAGCTCAAAACCTGGCTCAACAAGTTGCCCAGCCTCTTGCTCAGCAACAAGGTCAAGCAACACGACCTCACTTTCCCCCAGGCGCTTGTTACAACTGTAGGGATCTGACCCATTTCCGCAACCAGTGTCCAAGATTGATAAATGCGAACCCAGTTCAAGCTCAGGCTCGTGGACGAGCTTTTAACATGAATGCTGCTGAGGCTCAGGCAGACAATGAAGTGGTAAACGGTACGTTCTTTGTTAATAATCAACCTGCGTCTGTTCTTTTTGATTCAGGGGCCGATAAGAGTTTTGTGTCGTTATCTTTTGAGCCTTTGCTTCGCATGTCTAGAACGAAACTAGGTAAGCCTTTGACTGTCGAAGTTGCGAATGGTGAACCCGTTGTTCTTGATTCTGTTCTTCGCAACTGTCAATTGAACCTTAGCAACCATCTCTTTCCTATTGACCTCACCCCTATGCATCTTGGAAGCTTTGACATTATTGTGGGTATGGATTGGTTAGCCAAGCATCGCGCAGAGGTAGTTTGTTTCGAGAAGATCGTTCGTGTACCGCTCCCGTCAGGTGAGATCCTACAGGTTCGAGGTGAGAAACCAGCTAGTAGCCTCAAGCTTATGTCTTGTTTTCAAGCTCGGAAGTATCTGCGAAAGAACTATGTGGCCTTCTTGGCACATGTTACGGCAGATAAAGACCAAGGTAAGCCTATTCAAGATATCCCTGTTGTTCGGGATTATCAGGAGCTGTTTCCTGAAGAGTTGCCTGGTCTACCCCCAGCACGCCAAGTCGAGTTCCATATCGATCTCGTACCTGGTGCAAATCCTATTGCCAGAGCTCCGTATCGCCTTGCACCGTCTGAGATGCAAGAGCTATCTAAGCAGCTTCAGGAGCTTTCTGACAAAGGTTTTATCCGTCCTAGCTTTTCACCTTGGGGCGCTCCCGTTCTTTTTGTCAAGAAGAAGGATGGATCCTTCAGAATGTGTATCGATTATCGTGAGCTGAATAAGCTTACCATCAAGAATCGATATCCCCTACCTCGCATTGATGATCTCTTTGACCAGTTACAGGGTGCTACTTGCTTTTCGAAGATTGATCTTCGTTCTGGGTATCATCAACTTCGTGTGCATGAAGAGGATATTCCCAAAACAGCATTTCGCACTCGATATGGGCATTATGAGTTCACAGTCATGCCATTCGGTTTGACCAACGCTCCTGCTGTTTTCATGGACTTGATGAATAGGGTCTGCAAGCCTTATTTGGATAAGTTCATCATCGTTTTCATTGATGATATCTTGATTTATTCTAAGACGTGAGCTGATCATGAGCATCATCTTCGTCTTACTCTGGAACTCCTAAAGAAAGAGCAACTTTTTGCCAAATTCTCCAAGTGCAAATTTTGGCTTAAGGAAGTTCAATTTCTGGGACATATTGTCAACGAACAAGGTATTCATGTAGATCCCTCCAAGATCAGTGCGATTAAGGATTGGGATACGCCAACTACTCCTACTGAGGTTCGTTCTTTCCTTGGTCTTGCGGGTTATTACCGCCGCTTCATTGAAAACTTCTCGAAGATTGCAGTACCTCTAACTGCTCTAACTCAGAAGAACAAACCCTTTGAATGGGGTTATAAGCAAGAAGAAGCGTTTCAGACCTTGAAGCAGAAGCTTTGTAATGCACCTATTCTGACTTTGCCTGAAGGCAACGATGATTTTGTTGTCTACTGTGATGCATCGAAATTGGGTCTTGGCTGTGTTCTGATGCAAAGGAACAAAGTCATAGCCTACGCATCTAGACAATTGAAGGTACATGAGAGAAACTACACCACTCATGATCTTGAGTTGGGTGCAGTTGTCTTTGCTCTCAAAATCTGGAGACACTATTTGTACGGTACAAAATGTGTGGTTTTCACTGACCACAAAAGTCTCCAGCATATCTTCAACCAGAAGGAACTCAACATGAGGCAAAGACGTTGGGTCGAACTCCTAAACGACTATGATTGCGAAATTCGCTACCATCCTGGTAAAGCGAATGTCGTGGCTGACGCATTAAGTCGTAAGGAACGTACTATGCTTCATTGCGTTCGCGTTCAATCTGCTATTCAAGCTCGATCTGATATCCAAGTACGCATTTCTCAGGCTCAACAGGCTTGTGTTTCACAAGACTTGATGGGTAAGGAATTACCCTATCACATTAAGCCTGATCTTGTGCTGAAGGAAGATGGATCATATTATTTCATGGACCGTTTGTGGGTCCCAAGCCAAGATGATCTTCGCACTTTGCTTATGGATGAAGCCCATAAGTCTCGTTATTCTGTTCATCCCGGCTCAGACAAAATGTATAAGGATCTTCGTACTCAGTATTGGTGGCCTGGTATGAAGAAAGACATTGCCTTGTACGTTTCAAAATGCCTTACGTGCCTTAAAGTTAAGGCTGAACACCAGCATCCTTATGGTCTTTTGGAGCAACCTGAGATCCCAGTTTGGAAATGGGAAAACATTGCTATGGATCTCATTACCAAACTCCCGCGCACTAAGAAAGGTCATGATGCCATCTGGGTAGTTGTTGATCGTCTTACAAAGTCAGCGCATTTCCTGCCGATCCGTGAGAATCTATCTGCTGAAGATCTGGCCAAAATCTATGTGGATGAAATTGTATCTTGACATGGTGTTCCCTTGAACATTATTTCTGATAGGGATGCTCGCTTCTCTTCTCGCTTTTGGAGAACCATGCAATCTGCTATGGGGACCCAACTCAATCTTAGCACAGCTTATCATCCACAAACAGATGGCTAAACTGAAAGAACAATCCAGACTTTGGAGGATATGCTTAGAGCTTGTGTGATCGATTTTGGTGGTAGTTGGGATTCACATCTTCCATTGATTGAATTCTCCTACAACAATAGTTATCACTCCAGCATCAACATGGCTCCTTTCGAGGCTCTCTATGGTCGAAAATGTCGTTCACCTGTCTGCTGGAATGAAATAGGTGAGGCCCAGCTTACTGGACCTGACCTCATTCTAAAGACAACTGACAAGGTTAAGAAAGTTCGTGATAACTTACAGGCAGCTCGAAGCCGTCAAAAGAGTTACGCGGACCTACGACGCAAGCCCTTAGAATTCCAAATCGGTGATCGTGTATTACTTAAGGTCTCACCTTGGAAAGGTGTGATCAGATTTGGAAAGAAAGGAAAACTTGCACCTAGATACGTTGGACCATTCAAGATCGTCGAAAGAATCGGTAAGGTAGCCTACAGACTTGCATTACCTCCCGAACTTGGAAATGTTCATCCAACTTTCCACGTATCCAATCTCAAAAAGTGTTTAGCTGATGAGAACCTACACATACCACTTGACGAAATTCGTGTTGATAAAACACTACATTTTGTTGAGAAACCTGTGGAAATTATGGATCGTGAAGTCAAATGGCTTAAACGCAAGCGCTTTCCGTTGGTTAAAGTTCCCTGGGAATCTAAACGTGGACCTGAGTTTACTTGGGAACGTGAAGATCAGATGAAGGCGAAGTATCCACATCTTTTCCCACGAGTTTCCTCTAAACGAATTTCGGGACGAAATTCCCACAAGTAGGGGAGACTGTGACATCTGTGCTTGTAATCATTGTAAACAGTTCAGTTATCAATGAAATAAAGTTATTTGATCCCTATGTTTGTTTGTTTATGTTTGATGTTTTTCATGTTTTGACTTTTATTCGATTTCAAACTCTATATCGCTTTCTGGAGAATTATACGCAAACTGGTGCGAAAACGTAATCAGTTATATGCAACAAATACTCCGGAACATCAATTTATGCTTAACATACCTTAAATAACCTTTACATAACTTAGAAATAAGTTTCGAAGGCTTTGGTATGGCAAAATCTAGTTTATTCGCTTACAAGGACTAAAATTGACAAACTGTGAAAGTATGCCAATCTGAACTGTAACGAACATTCCGGAACATGATCATAAGTTAAACACACCTTAAATATCCTTTACATAGCTTAGAAATAGGCTTTGAGGGGTTTGGTGTGCTAAAATAAACTTTATGCTCATTCAGGGACTAAAAGCGTCAAAAAGTGCATAAGTTTGGACTTTCGCGCATAACTTACGTTCTGAATACTTCCGGACACCCAAAATTTATGTAGGCATTAAAATATTATGTTTTAATGTTTGGCATGAGAAAAATCCATTCGTCGCGCAATTTGGATCGTTTTTCGCGCTTATGCGCATTCCGTCGTAATTAAGCAAACATCGCGATCGTACGACCAAACGAACCGACATCCGAGATATTTTTGAGCATGTTTTGAATTCCCTATACTTTAACTTCATTTTAGAGGCTTGAAATGAGGTTAACGGGCCTTAAACGTGTCAAAAATGGGCTTAAACTCATGCAGGGACCAAAACTGTCATTTTCAAAGTTTCTGCTGATCTGACATGGCCAGGCGGCCCGCCTACATTTCTGTTAACTCCCACGCGGGCCGCGTCAGGCTCCCAGTTCTGCAAAAATGTTGTAAACAGCTGGTTGCAGCTGTTTTGCACCTCCAAACCACTCCCAAATGGTTTTTAAACAATCTATGGGCTGTTTTGGGACTCCCATGGTTTTATAAATCAATGGGCTATAGGTGTACGGCTGAGATTTGATCACGCTTTGCGAGGAACGATCTTAACGGTTCACCAAATCCCATAATTACCCATCCATCCCCATTGCAAAACTCACTTGAATTCTGAGGTTGTTCTCTAAGTTGGGGTGCTTTGACACTTCATACCTGAGAATACTCGGAATTCAATCTTGCGGGGACCCGTTGTAAGTATTCCTTCGTTCTTTTATTGCTTTTCGAGTCCGAAAGTCAAACTTTGTTTGACTTTCTGCATTGACCAGTTTATGGTCAATGCGAAGTTCGTTTGAACTTCATAACGTGAGCGTAATCACGATGGTTATAGTCCCTAGCGACTATACCTACTGATTACCACGTTATCTAGGCTCAGTGACGAGTCGTAGTTTCGGCCAAAATACGTTTTCTCGCGTATTTTGTAACCAAACTACTCTAGGGTATTAAAACCGTTTGTTTTAATACCAAACCTGTTTTCTAATATTACTAAACATATTCTAGCATGTTTAGCTCGTCGCTTTTAATTTTAGTGCTTGTCTAGGGTCGTAAAGGTAAGCGATCTAAACAATCGCTTATGCTTACAAACCCGACCCATTTGGTCGTTCATTAGGATCCGACCAAACACATTAGGTGACCATAGTATATAGGGAATAACCTTCCGAGGTTATACCATATGGTCGCGACGTTTAAGTAGTTGTATGATAAGTGGTTCTTATGCCTTAGGTAAATTACCAAAATGCCCTTTTTACACTAAAACTCATTTTAAACATATGTAACATAATTTTTGACACCTAAACTGATTTAGCAACAATATTAAGTGTGTTAAGGCATATCTTGCTTGTCATAGGGCTAGTTAGGCGTTTCAAACGCGTTTTACGCAAACGACGCGTTAAAGTAGCATAAGCTACCTAAGCGGGTCGTAACGGGTCAAAAGCACTTAGGTTAGGTTTCGTTTTAGTATGAAGGCTTTGTCAAACCATATTACATAAGTTCCCACACTTATTTGGTTTACGAACCCACGTACTACCCGATCCTCCGATAGGTCCGTTTACTAATATAGATGCCTTTATAGGTGCCGTTTGATTCCGTGATCTTCTAGCATTGCTTGGTGGTTATCCTACGACTTCTAAGCAATCTCAAGTGAGTATATAGACCCCTCTTTTACTGTTTTTCAAACATTTTGGGGTGAAACACATGTGCCTACTCGTTACTTTCGTGCTTTTCTTGTTTTCACATCATATGTTGCTATGTTCTTTAGTACGCTTATAGTGCATGATTTCATTACATTGTTTTGCTATGTATGTTAACTTAGCATACTAGCACATTGATCTACATTACATTACTTTGCTATATATGTTTACATGGCATATTAGCACATTGTTTTACATGACTTTTCTGCTTTGTATGTTTACTTAGCATACTTAGTACATTGTTTACACATAATTTGTTTACATTTGGTATGACATTTGGTTTGTATAAACGGTTCTTTACTACATTCATTAACATTAGCTACGCCGCTCGGTAGTAAGTAATGGTACCATAGGACTTGACAAATCCCGTTCCTGACATCCTGGGTTGGTGTGGATGTAAGGAATGACTGAATCCGTGAACATTTTACTTTGATAATCTTTACTCTAAGGTTATCATGCTGTCTCAAGGCTTGAATGTAATGCGTTATCTTACCACATAAATGTTTGTATCAATAAAACAAGTTTTCTACTTGGCAAAACATAACTTTTTGATTTATTCAAAATACTTTGTTTTGTTCCTTTTTACTTATGGTTAAGTATTCTTATTTTGTTACTTACCATACATAACTTTTGTTTACACATAACTACATGACTACATTTTGGGTGTTAAACATTGACAATGGTTTAGACAAGGACATTTAATGATTGGTTTGAACATGAACTATATGCTTTGGTGGTTTGTTTAAGTGACTTAAGTAACGATATGTGTGTAGTATGCTATAAGCATGGTGGATACGCCGCTGGTACTTCCTATATATAAGTGCTTGTATTGTATTACATGTCATAGCGTTATTTAACTCATTTATTTTGGACTTATACATTTTTACACAAATAACATATTTTTCACAAGACTTTGTTTTACAAAACAATTTATTCCATACAACTTATTTTTACTTGGTTATTCTTTTAACCATACATCATTCTTTTATACATACATATTAACTGATTTTGTTATCGCTTTTCAAACATTTTATAAGCAAACACTTAAACTAGATTCATGACAAGTTTTCATTAAACATTTTCTTAAACCTAAGTCATGAATCCTATTTTCACAAAACCTATGTATCTCACAGGCATTTTTATGCTGACGTACCTATTTTCACATGTGTTTCAGGAGCTAATGCATAGGACGATCGTGACACGCTAGGGTGGACTTGGGCCTTAGTGACATAAAACAGAGCTAGACTTAGTATTAATTATGTTATGTACTTTGTTTCTTTTTATTTTAAGACAATGTAACTTGTGGGTTCTCGTTTGAAACAATGTATTCCACCCTTGGGTAATGAATAAAATATTATTTAAATTACCTTGGTTGTGGAACAATAATTCTGTTACAACACTCCCCGACGTTTCCGCCACGATTTGATGTTTTACGTGGTCGGGGTGTGACAGTAAACATAGACCATATCTGGCTAATTTGTTACTCACTTTTTATTTAGGATTTGAATATAACTTATCCTATTTACAAATAATATTGTTAGTGGCACATAAGCCTAGTCACAAGGACGTTTTTATAATATAAGCCGGGATTACAGAGAATCAAGGCATGATGGTTTGAACCGTAGTCCTTTTACCTTTTCGGACAGGGAGTCATAGACTACAACTGCCTTTTGTCTTATATGACAATAAGTATGGCCCGTAGGCACTACATCACTAATGGATGTTTAAAAGTGTTTGGCCCGTAGGCACTACATCGCTAATTGGATGTTTAATAAATGATCATCTTTATTGACGACTTAACCCATGATTTATAAACCATTAATTTGGGCTTTGGAATCCTTAGAAGGATTCTTATATAAGAATGACGCGTGCGATTTTAACGAATCACATCTGCCAAGAACGTTAACATGTTTACAGAGGTTAACAGGAAATCTGAATCTTTTAATCAGGTCTTACCATCTTGGCCGGGTTTTATATTGACACCTGGCTAGGTTTTACCATTAAGATTCTTTATTTAGGCAGATTACTTTAAAAGGAATGGTCTTTGTTTCATTGTATATAATAATAAAAATGAAAATTTATAACATATATTCCATTAATCATAATAATGGTTGAACAGGACTTTCGAATAAATAATTACCTACGCAGAGGTTTATAGAAAACAAGTCCTCGCAGGGACCAAATACATAGATAGATGTCCGCACAGGGACTAAACACGATAAATGTCCACGCAGGGACTAAAATACTCTAAACAAATGTCCTCGCAAGGATTTTGCTTGTAATAGTAATTAATGTAATACATCAAGAGACTAATGATCTCGTTTCTTCCTTCCTTTTAGTAGGTTTGCTAGGCCCTTAAGGAATCCACGATTACTTTTACGTTCTTGCTCAAAGTCTCGTTCCACTCGGTTTAGACGGTGGAGGATTTCTTCTTGCTCCGGTGGAGAAAAACGTGGCTGCTGCGACGGTTGCTGAATCGGAGGTATAGGAGGTGCTGGATACCCATGAGCTGAGTAATCGGTCTCCAAGAGGTTCCATGGAGCGCATTATAATTAGCCGCTACCACGTATGGATCGGCATCATAGTTATAGTTGTAGTGCGTGTGAGTCGGCTGCTCAAACGGGTTGTACGCGGTGGAACCGCCATACACTGCTATCGGATTGTCATAGCCGAAGGGTGGCGGGGGTGGTGCAACTGGTGCAGAATTCACCTCTGCAGGGTGACCCGAGGGTTCCCCTAATTGTGGTTCTTCAGGCACTGGCGGAAAGTGACTCGCACTCGAGTGTCGATGAGTGCTGAAATGGAATTCCCCTCCTCGGGTGGACATCCGCGCGCCTGATCTCCTACGCCTTGGCAGATCTGGAAGTATTGGTTGAACTGGTGGCGGTGGAGGAGGTGGCGTAACTGCCACGAAACGCGAATCCTCGGAAGGATCTTGTTGCTGTTGCTGCTCATGAGGCGAGAAGTGATGAGAAGGTGTGAAGTACCAATCACATTGGTCAAACCTCGCCTGATAACTGTCGGGACCTTGATAGGGTGTTCCGTGAAAGGATGACCCATCAGAGATCTCGATCGGATGGTTGGGAGTTCCCCTTGCAGGTTCTATGGGATCCGTGTCTTCATCCATATCTACCGCATTATCTTCGGAGAAATGGTCTCCAGGCCCTAAAGGGTTATAGCCTATTGGCTCTTGGACATAATCAGCCGGATTAAATCGGCCTTGGAAGAAAGGAGTAGGATCTCCATAGGAACGGTGCGAAGCAGATCGCTGGAGAGGTATAAACGAAGGTTGAGGGTTATCGGGATTGTTCTCCGAATTTGGTCCAAAAGAGTGATGGTATGAAGGTGTCGAACTGTGCGAGGTAGAATGTCTTGCAGGCTCAAAGAGGTTTCTTCTACGTCTCTGAGGTTCTTCACTCCTTGTACTGGAAGGAGCTCGCATGTTCGAAGGTCCGGCCTCGTGATCATTATGAGTAGTGATCGGCCCTTTGCCTCTTCCCCCTCTTCTAATTGCTGGTGGCATATTTCCTGCATAACAAATCTTTAAATCACAATAAATAATAAAAGACAAACTGGAACAAAAATTTCGAATTTGTCCTATGTTCTTGTCTAGACTCAAGTATGTGCAATTGTGTCATTGAGATTAAACACTTAAGAATAGTGTTTAATTCACTCAACGTTGGCTCTGATACCAACCTGTCACACCCCGATTTCCACGTGTCTCACCGGTGGGCCCGGTGGGGGATTACCGTGACGTAGTTAGCAACAATATAGTCAAACCACACAATATATGAATGCACAGCGGAAGCATAAAGATAAATATATTTCAACCACCGTTTGTAATATCAATGTATTACGAATAGTCGAAATGTATCCACAGGGAATCAAAAATAATAATATAAGTATTCTTCAACAGACGTAGGCATCTTAAGCTTGCGAGACTCTTTATTGATGCTAAGGAGAAATATCCAGCCAATTACGCTTAGTACTTGCATTTAATCTTTCTGGGAAAATACATCAGTTTACACTGGTAAATACATTCAACCGACACTTTTGAAAAATGTTTAATAAAAATTGATTTGAATGCACAAGGCACAAACTCTTTATAACTTGGGAGAATTATTTAAATTTATAATCTTGTGAACGTATTACATGTTCCTTATGCGTTCAGTAGCCCGGACGTACCGGGCTAAAGATCAATAGACACACCACATCAACTATTTATGCACTGACGAGTGTACGCCTACACTCCGCGCTTAGGTCGTGGCCATTTCGTAAAATGCTACCAGGGATATCCGGGACATGGTCATTAACCCCCCAAAGGCGTTTAAGTAAACAAGACTGTTTAAACGAGCCGATCAAATTATTCAATTAACCACCAAACGATGGAAGATTTGATGCCCGATCAAGCGATATTTTATATACCGTAACCCAAGCCCGTATAATGGAAAATAAGTTAAAAGTATTTACCTTTGCAAGTATAAATCCTTAATCGAATAATGCAACTATCTTTTACTGGTCTCCTATTCTGGAACGAAGGTTCAAAATAACATATTAGAATCCTAACCGGTCTTTAATTTAGCCGTAACTTAGACCGATCAGTTTCAAAGGATAATTACGGTTTAATCGCGTGAAAGGCGAAAACCGGGAATGGAATGTGATTTGGACCCAACAAGTTTGAAGACTTGTTTTATATGGGTATAATAACCACACTCTGAATTTTGAGGTCAAAACAATAAGGTTTGACTCGTTTCGGCTAGTTTATGTAAACTAGTTACAAAAGCCGAACCGTGTGCGAAAAAAGGCATAACGGTTAACCGTAAGAGTCCTACACAAGTTTCCTAAGTCAATATGCTTTAAATAGGTTGTGGTATCAGTAGGATACCTTCCGTAATGCCCGTAACGAGTTTAAATCCATTACATGCCCCGTAGGGGTATATCGGTCATTTTAAAGATTATTAAAAGAGGTTTCTGAGTTCTATAGGAAATCTGAGTTTCCCCAACAGTTTATAAAGTCCAAAATACTCTATTTATTATTTAAAATCAGTAGCAACTGGAATCGGGTCAAAAGACCTTGTAGAACTCAAGTTATGCTCGAAAAGGTTATATTCGGTATTTACCGAACCGATGCCATAACCGCAGGCTATGAGCAGGTTAAAAATCATTAAAAATCTTCAAAAATCTCCAAATATTATTTTACATCAGTGGGTAAAAGGTTTGGTGTCGAAATCTGGGTTTAGATAGGCGTTATGCTAATTGCGCCATTTAATTACTAAAGTTTTCCGTAATTGCGCTATTTAGCATGACTCCTATTCTGGACCTCAGATTGACGTGAAATTTTAGGGACATGCTTAGAAATCAGTAACTAAGGTTATGGTCCTTTAACATGTCTGAAATTCTCGTTTTAAATTAAAAAGGGCGTTACAGTCAACTTTTTAAGCATTTAACGGAAAGGTGTAAAAGACTCGGACAAACAATGAACCGGTCACAGAGGGTTATACCATCATGTAACCTGGTCCTAAGAGAGTCCTAAGGCATATCTATATCACACCATAACGCGTCAGAACTGAAGTCAAAGCAAAAGTCAAAGTTTCGCGACTTTCGGTTCCGAACCGGGTCAAAACAGTAAATGGTCGGATCAAACAAGCTTGGACTAGTTAATATACTTATTATCATGTTTTATGAGTTTTAAAACAGGTTACGCATCATCCATATTACTGATTATGCATAAAATCGCAAAATATCATTTTTGTTGACTTTTTCTAAGCACGATTGACTCGACATTCGGACTAGTTAGAGTGGGAATCAGAGGGTGCCCTTTTAGGGGTTTAAAGTCCACATGATTACCAACATATAACTACCTTTGATTCGACAAACCACTGGACCATTTGTGATTTATCGTAAAGTCAATCGTTAATTACGACGGATTGACTTTTAAGCTAAAACTATGGAAAACTAAGCCACGAAGGGTTAGGCATACTTACAGAAGCTTGGTGCATGACCAGAGATGTTAGAAGAATGCCTTAGAGCTTCAGAAATGATCAAGAAGGCAGGTTTTGTCACACCCCGACCGCGTGTAACATGAAACCACGGCGGAAAACATCAGGGAGTGTTGTGGACAGAATTAATTGTTATACAACCATGGAAATTAAAGTCACATTTTATTTATCAAACACGGGTGTTACATTGTCTTAAAAGGAAGTACAGAATTCAAAACATAGTTATGCTAGTTCTATCTTCATTTTTAGTCTCTAAGGCACAGGTCCGCCCTAGTATCGTAATCAACATCTTATGGAACAGCTCCTGAAAACACATGTGAAAGTAGGTACGTCAGCATAAAAATGCCTGTGAGATACATAGGTTTTATGAAAATGGGATTCATGACTTGAGTTTTAAGGAAATGTTTAATAACAGTCAGTCATGAACCTTGTAAATTGTCTTGCTTTGTAAACCATTTGAAAAACGATAACATAAGATGATGTGTATAGATAAGTGTAAGGTTAAACGAGTAACCAAGTAAAGTGAGTTAAATAAGATAAGTTGTTTGTGAAAATAATGTCTTGTGAAGAATATGTTATTTGTGTAAAATGTAATGTGTCTAAACTGAAATGACTTAGATAATGCCACGATATGTAATATTATACAAACATTTATATATAGGAAGTACCAACGACGTATCCACCATGTTTGTATCATATTACATACACCACGTTACTCAAATCATTTACCCAAACCAACCACCATGTAAATTGTTCATGTATAAACCAAATGTCAAGTGTTATTGTGTAAATCATGTCGAAATGTCTATGTTCAATGTAAACCACCAAATGTGTATGTCAATGTCAACGTGTTTATTGTTCAATGAAAATCATGTAATGTGTATCCCAAAATGTATCAAGTACGGTAAGCGAAATGTATCAACTTAAACCATATGTAAAATGCACAAAACAAGTCGTTGAAGTAAAACGTGGTTTAAATCAACGTTATGTTCTGTGGAAAAATGCATGCTCTATTGATATTAACATTTATGCGGTATTGTGAAATATGCATACATCCAAGCCTTGAGACTGTGGCGATAAACCCTTAAACAAATTAAAGGTTTATCTAAGTTATGTATATCGAATTCGGTCATTCCTTACAATCCTATCAAACCCAGGACTTCAGGAACGGGAGTTGTCAATTCCTATGGTACCACTACCTACTAACGAACGGCGTAGCTAATGTTAATGAATGTATTGTCCCATGTTAAACAAACCAAATGTCATAACAAAATGAAGGCATGTGATGTAAACAATTGTACTAAGTATGCTAAGTAAACATACGAAGAAGAAATGTTCATGTAAATCAATGTGTCCATATGCTGAGCATACATATGCAACAGAAATGTTCATGTAAATCAATGTGTCCATATGCTGAGTAAACATATGCAACAAAAATGTTCATGTAAATCAATGTGTCCATATGCTGAGTAAACATATGCAACAAAAATGTTCATGTAAATCAATGTGTCCATATGCTGAGTAAACATATGCAATAGAAATGTAATGTAAATCAATGTACTAAGTACGCACACAATGGGCGTACATAGTATGAAATGTAATGAAATCATGTACTATAATGTACTAACGACATAGCAGGCATATGATGTGAAAACATGGAAAGCATGAAAGTAACAGATAGGCACATGTGTTTCACCCCAAAACAGTTTGGAAAATAGTAAAAGATGGGGTTCTATGTACTCACCTGAGATTTCTTTGAAGTTCTTGTATAATAACCAGATAATGCTAAAGATCACGGGATATCAAACGGCACCTAATAGGTAGCTATGTTAATATACCGGACCAAATCGGAAGGATCAGATAGTATGCGGGTTCGTAAATCAAACGAGTATGGAGACTCGTGTAATATGGTTTAACAAAGCCTACATACTAAAATGAAACCTAACCTAAGTGCTTGCGACCCATCACGCCCCGTTTAGGTAGCTTATGCTACCTTACGCGCCGTTCGCGTAGAACGCGTCTGGAACGCCTACATCGTGACCACAAGGTATAACCTCGGAAGGTTATAGCTATGGTCACCTAATGTGTTTGGTCGGATCATAATGATCGACCAAATGGGTTGGGTTCGAAAGTATAAGCGATGGTTTAGATCGCTTACCTTACGACCCTATAAAAGCACTAAACTAAAAGTGACGAGCTAAGCATGTTAGAACATGCTTAACTAAGTTTAGAAAACAGTTTTGGCATCAAAGCAAACGGCTTTGATGCTCACGAGTAGTTTGGTTACAAAATATGCAAGAATGCACATTTTGGCCGAAACTACGACTCGTCACTGAGCCTAGATAACGTGGTAATCAGTAGGTATAGTCACTACGGACTATAACCATCGTGATCACACTCACGTTATGAAGTTCTAATGAACTTCGTGTTGACCATAGGCTGGTCAATGCAGAAAGTCAACAAAACGTTGACTTTCGGACTCGAAAAGCGAATAAAAGAACGAAAGAAGACTTACGGAGGGTCCCTGAATGCTAATCTAGATCAAAATGGCTCAGGTATGAAACAATGGTTCCAACTTAGAGCCTTTAGATCAGATTGTGTGAGTTTTTAGCAAAATGGGGGGGGGGTATTTATAGGAAAGGCAAAGCCGTTAGGATCGTTTCTTGAATAACGTGCCACGATCTCTCCCGTACACTTATCACAATGTTATGGTAACTCAGAACTTGCCCCTCATTGGCTGGAAGAGACAAGGGCAATTGGACCTTTCACCATTTGAAGAGGCAAGCAGCTGGGTTCAATGAATCTGCTGTACTGGGGACTCCTTACGGACCGTATGGCTTATGGCTTATGGTCCGTAAGCCCTCACTTTGGCAGATTTACAGTTTTGGTCAGTGCAGCTCCAAAACTTGGTATTTGATGCATTTTTGACACGTTTAAGCCCCGTTAACCCCATTTCAAAGCTCTAAAATGAAGTTAAAGTATAGGGAACTTAAAATGTGCTCAAAAATATCTCGGATGTCGGTTCGTTTGGCCGTACGGTCGCGATGTTCGGTTAATTACGACGGAATGCGCATAAGCGCGAAAGACGATCCAAATTGTGCGACGAATGGATTTTTCTCATGCCAAACACTAAGGCATAATATAAGGATGCTTACATAAATTTTTGGATGTCCGGATGTATTCAGAACGTAAGTTATGCGCAAAAGTGCAAACTTGTGCACTTTTTTGACACTTTTAGCCCCTGAATGATCCAAAAGTTTATTTTAGCATACCAAACCCCTCAAAGCCTATTTCTAAGCTATGTAAAGGATATTTATGATATGTTTAACTTATGGACATGTTCCGGAATGTTCGTTACAGTTCGAATTGGCATACTTTCGCAGTTTGTGAATTTTAGTCCCTGTAGGCGAATTAACTTGTTTTGGTTATACCAAAGCCTTCAAAACTTATTTCTAAGTTATGTAAAGGTTATTTAAGGTATGTTGAGTATATGTTGATGTTCCGGAGTATTTGTCGCATTAAACTGAGTACGTTTAAGCACCAGTTAGCGTATAACTCTCCAGAAAGCGATGTAGAGTTTGAAATTGAACAAAAGTCAAAACATGAAAAATGTAAAAGACAACTAAACAATCATTGGGATCAAATAACATTGTTTTATTGATAATTGAATTGTTCATAATGATTACAAGCACAAATGTTACAGTCTCCCCTACTTGTGGAAATTTCGTCCCGAAATTTATTTAGAGGAAACTCGTGGAAATAGATGCGGATATTTCGCCTTCATTTGATCTTCACGTTCCCAAGTAAACTCGGGTCCACGTTTAGATTCCTAGCGAACCTTGACCAAAGGAATGCGCTTGCGTTTAAGCCACTTGACTTCACGTTCCATGATTTCCACTGGTTTCTCAACAAATTTCAGTGTTTTATCAACACGAATTTCGTCAAGCGGTATGTGGAGGTTCTCATCAGCTAAACACCTCTTGAGATTGGACACGTGAAAGGTGGGATGAACATTTCCAAGTTCAGGAGGTAACTCAAGTCTGTAGGCTACCTTACCGATTCTTTCGACGATCTTGAATGGTCCAACGTATCTAGGTGCAAGTTTTCCTTTCTTTCCAAATCTGATCACACCTTTCCAAGGTGAGACCTTAAGTAATACACGATCACCGACTTGAAAATCCAATGGTTTGCGTTTTAGGTCCGCGTAACTCTTTTGACGGCTTCTAGCTGTCTGAAGGTTATCACGAACTTTCTTTACCTTATCTGTTGTCTCTAAAATGAGGGCAGGTCCAGTAAGTTGAGCCTCGCCAATCTCATTCCAGCAGACTGGTGAATGACATTTTCGACCATAGAGAGCCTCGAAAGGAGCCATGTTGATGCTGGAGTGATAACTGTTGTTGTAGGAGAATTCAATCAATGGAAGATGTGAATCCCAACTACCACCAAAATCGATCACACAAGCTCTAAGCATATCCTCCAGTGTCTGGATTGTTCTTTCAGATTGACCATCCGTTTGCGGATGATAGGTTGTGCTCAGATTAAGTTGGGACCCCATAGCAGATTGCATGGTTCTCCAAAAATGAGAAGTGAAACGAGCATCTCTGTCAGAAATGATGTTCAAAGGAACACCATGTCGAGCTACAATTTCATCTACGTAAATTTGAGCAAGTTTGTCAGCAGAAAAATCCTCACGGATTAGCAAGACATGCGCTGACTTGGTAAGACGATCCACGACTACCCAGATGGCATCGTGACCTTTCTTTGTGCGTAGGAGTTTAGTAATGAGATCCATAGTAATGTTTTCCCACTTCCAAACTGGGATCTCCGGTTGCTCCAATAATCCGGAAGGACGCTGATGTTCAGCCTTACCTTAAGACAAGTAAGGCATTTTGATACGTATAAGGCAATGTCTTTCTTCATACTAGGCCACCAATACTGAATACGAAGATCCTTATACATCTTATCTGAGCCAGGTTGAATGGAATAACGAGACTTATGGGCTTCATCCATAAGCAAGGTACGAAGATTATCTTGGCTTGGGACCCACAAACGGTCCATGAAGTAGTATGATCCATTGTCCTTCAGTTCTAGAGCAGGAGTTATGTGATAAGGAAATTCCTTCTCCATTAAACCTTGTGAAACACAAGATTATTGAGCCTGAGAAATACGGGCTTGTATATCGGTTTGAGCTTGAATAACAGATTGAACACGTACACAATGAAGCTTAGTACGTTCCTTACGACTCAAAGCATCGGCTACGACATTCGCCTTACCAGGATGGTAGCGAATCTCGCATTCATAGTGGTTTAGAAGTTCAACCCAACGTCGTTGCCTCATGTTGAGCTCTTTCTGATTGAAGATATGTTGAAGACTTTTGTGGTCTGTGAAAACCACACATTTTGTACCGTACAAATAGTGTCTCCAAATCTTAAGAGCGAAGACAACTGCACCCAACTCAAGATCATGAGTGGTGTAGTTCTTCTCATGTATCTTCAACTGTCTCGATGCGTATGCTATGACTTTGTTTCTTTGCATCAGGACGCAGCCAAGACCTAATTTAGATGCGTCGCAATAAACGACGAAATCATCATTGCCCTCGGGCAAAGTTAGGACAGGCAAGTCGCAAAGCTTTTGTTTCAAAGTCAGAAACGCTTCCTCTTGCTTGACTCCCCAATCAAATGGCTTGTTCTTCTGAGTTAGAGAAGTTAGAGGAACTGCAATCTTCGAGAAATTCTCAATGAAGCGGCGATAATAACCCGCTAGACCAAGAAAAGAACGAACCTCAGTAGGAGTAGTTGGCGTATCCCAATCCTTAATCGCACTGATCTTGGAGGGATCTACATGAATACCTTGTTCGTTGACAATGTGTCCCAAGAATTGAACTTCTTTAAGCCAGAATTCACACTTGGAGAATTTGGCGAAAAGTTGCTCTTTCCTTAGGTATTCCAATGTAAGACGAAGATGTTGTTCATGATCAGCTCGCGTCTTAGAATATATCAAAATGTCATCAATGAAAACGATGATGAACTTATCCAAATAAGGTTTGCAGACCCTATTCATCAAGTCCATAAAAATAGCAGGAGCATTAGTCAAACCGAATGGCATGACTGTGAACTCATAATGTCCATAACGAGTACGGAACGCCGTCTTGGGAATATCTTCTTCATGCACACGGAGTTGATGATATCCAGATCGCAGATCAATCTTTGAAAAGTAAGAAGCGCCTTGCAATTGATCAAAGAGATCATCAATGCGAGGTAGGGGATATCGATTCTTGATGGTGAGCTTGTTAAGCTCACGATAATCGATACACATCCTAAAAGATCCATCCTTCTTCTTTACAAAAAGAACGGGAGCACCCCAAGGTGAAAAGCTAGGACGGATAAAACCTTTGTCAGAGAGCTCCTGAAGCTGTTTAGATAATTCTTGCATCTCAGACGGTGCAAGACGGTATGGAGCTCTGGCAATGGGATTTGCACCAGGTACGAGATCAATACGGAACTCGACTTGGCGCGCTGGAGGTAGACCAGGTAACTCTTCAGGGGAAAACTTCAGAATAATCCCGAACGACAAGAATATCTGAAATAGACTTACCCTTGCCTTTATCTGCTGTAACATGTGCTAAGAAAGCCACATAGTGCTTTCGCAGATATTTCCGAGCTTTAAAACAAGACATGAGTTTGAGACTACCGGCAGGCTTCTCACCACGAACCTGTAGGATCTCGCCTGTCGACAGCGGCACACGAACAATCTTCTCAGAACAAACTATCTCTGTGCGATGCTTAGATAACCAATCCATACCCACTTTAACGTCGAAGCTTCCAAGTTGCATTGGCGTGAGGTCAATTGGAAAAATATGGTCGTTAAGGTTTAACTGGCAGTTGCGTAGAACAGAATTAGGAACAATGGGTTCACCACTGGCAACCTCTACTGTCAAAGGTTTACCTAGTTTCATTCTAGACACGCGAAGCATTGTCTCAAAAGACAATGACACAAAGCTCTTGTCGGCACCCGAATCAAAAAGAACAGATGCTGGCTGATTATTAATAAAGAACGTACCGTTCACCACTTCGTTGTCTGCTTGTGCTTCTTGTGCATTCATGTTGAAGACTCGACCTCGAGCCTGAGCCTGATTTTGGTTTGCATTCTGATTCTGGTTGGCTAGCCTTGGACACCGATTTCTGTAGTGGGTCAGATCCCCACAGTTATAACAAGCACCTGGTGGGTATTGTGGTCGTGCAGCCTGACCCTGTTGCTGAGCAAGAGGCTGAGCAAATTGTTGAGCAGGGTTCTGAACTGCGCGATTTTGAGCAAACCGACAAACATCGGCAAGATGACCTGACTTCCCACAGTTTGTACAGAAACGGCACTGATATTGCGGCTGATGGTGACTGTTGCATTGATTGCACAAAGGTGCACTTCCTGAATAGGGCTTCTTTGCTGGAGGCTGGTTGGGAGCTGCCTGGTTAGCTTGGGCAGTGGCAACATAGTTTTGGGAGGCCTTATGCTTCTTTCCCCTTTTTGATGAACCAGACTCCTTTCCATTGTTGGTGCAGTTGTCTGTCGACTACATCTTAGTTCGAGTCTTAGGGTAGGGCTGATTGTATAATGAACAGAAAACGAGAAAACAGAAGAATGTACGTGTTTAGAGCAATAGGTTCGCTTATTAGTCCATTAGAGTTAGGACCGCTCGAACGGACATATGTATGGTCCGCTCGAACGTCAGGTTAATGGATCGCTCGAACGGCAAGTTTCTGGACCGCTCGAACAGCAAGTTTCTGGACCGCTCGTATGGTTTGTTTCTGGATCGCTCTTTTGACCGTACGAATGAGCGAACCAGATGGTCTATAAATAGAAGTCCGGATGAGCGATCCGTGTGTGTGTTTTTCAAGGTGTCACGGCGAAGCTCTGCCCGTTTGTCTCCGAATCTTGTAAATTTGACAGATTATCAATAAACGAGACATTTAATAGTGAAATCAAGCTTTACGAAGACTAATTCAATGAATTCCGCCTCTGAATTAGTCTAAGCGCTCTTCTGAACGACTCGTTAGGTCCGAGAACGATCCTACAAGTGGTATCAGAGCTCAGGAGGAAGAGTTCTTACCGTTTAGCTTGATTTTCGCTCAAAATTCTGATTTCTACACCTTCTTTTCTTCGTTCGGAAAGTTTTAACGGTCGGAATTGTCTCAAAATTTCACAGTACGCTCGGAATCATGAACTAACAAACCCTTGAAGTTTTTAGACCCAAAATCGACCTAGAAAGTTGATTTTTAGAAGGTTCGCTTTTACGTACTCGCACAAAAAGTGACATCATCGATCAGGACCGCTCCAAATTACTTGTCTGGACCGCTCAAAGGAACAGTTTTAAGTGGGTTCGCTCGAAATTTCAGTTTGGACCGCTCATTTGACAGTTTTCTGGACCGCTCATATTACAACTACTGGACCGCTCGGTCGGACATTGTTTGGACCGCTTTTTTTGAAAGCTTCTGGTTTGCTCATTTGGTTTAGTGGTTTGAACCGCTTATCTGGTCAAGATTTCTGGTCCGCTCGATTGGTCAAATTAATCGGTCCGCTCATTTGTCAATCAACTGGTCCGCTTATTTGAACAATCTGGTTCGCTTATTTGATCGATCTGGTCCGCTTTTCTGTCATCTTTGGTGGTTCGCTTTTGTGTTCACTAAAGATTAGTCGGGATTTTTGGTAAAATGACAATGAGGTTTGATGAGCAGGAAAACAATGATCTGAAAAGGTTGAATGATTGGTATCGAGGATATTTCAATAGTTCTTATCAGAAAATATCAAAAGAAATTTGGTATGAACGTTTCAAATGCTTTCTGAGTAAGAAAGATGAAAAATTGGATGATTTGGAGAAACGTTTTGATCGTTTGATTGAATATTTGAAAGAAAATAAAATAGTAATATCAGAAGCTGAGATGGTATCAAAGTTTGCTAGTGGATTATCAGCTGAATGGGATGATTTTTTGAAAAATCTGAAAGAAAATTCTAATTTTTCAAAATTACCTCTGAATAAATTCATCAGCGAACTTAAACATCATGATAATGAGAATTATCAAAAGAAGAGAGAAATATTGGATAAGATAAAAATAAATTTGGAAGATTTGAGTTTAGATGTGATAAAAGAAATAAACAAAAGAATCAATGTTTGTTGGAGAACAAAAAGAAATTCGGTATATGATATGAAAAGAGGCTGTTATATTGATGATAATAGAAATCCTCTTGATCTTGTTACAATCTTTGGTGCAGGTACATATCAGATAGACAAAGAACATGTGCCGAAGGTTGAAGAATCTGTGAAGAATGAAACTTCATGTTCTGAAACAGTATGCTTCGAATGTGACAACTTCAAGACTGAAAATGACAAACTCTTGAAGGATGCGGAAAGTTTGACATCGGAAGTCAAGAAGTTAAAAGATGTGAAGCAGGCTGATGATAAGCAGATTCTTATTTTGAAAGAAAATTGTGAGAAAATAAAAGCTGAAAATGACAAACTGTTGGATGGTTTGAACAGTTTGAAATTTGTAAACAAAATTTTGAAAGAAAAAGAAAAAGATTTTGAAAGCAAACAGAAATCCTCAGAAAATGAAGATTTCTGGATTAAGCTGGAAAACAAAAATCTGAAAGTAAATGAAGCAAAATTTCAAGAACAGATAAAAGTTTTGGAAAATGAAAAGTCTGTTCTTGAAAATTTGAAACATGAGAATGAAAATTCAATCAAGTCTCATCTTGAAAGAATATCTCAGCTTGAAAACGAAGCTAAGAGTTCAAGAAACAAGATTGATGAACTTGAAAAGAAATTGATAGGTTTTGCGACTATATCAGATAGTTCGAAATTTCCCTGTCCAAAACCAATCAATTCTGTTCCAATAAGTGACGATGTCACAACTTTGACTCTGTCAAAGTTGAAGATTGTGATGTAAAACCTGATGATGAACATGTTAAAATTGAAAAACAAAAATTGTTTTTAAATTTAAAAGAAAAAATTCAGAAAACTGTTCTACAATCAACTGAAAAAGGTGAATGTTCTAAAAAGAAACCTTTGAAGAAGAAAGTGGAACAGAAACAAAAAGATAATAAAAGTTCATCAGATCGATCATCCAATCAAAAGAAAAAATTACAAAAAGTAAAAAATGAAAATTCAAAAACTGTTGGTAATAAGTGGTGTAGGTCGGACCACAGTGCTTCAAAGCCAAATTCAGCAAATTTGAGAAAGGAATATCATCAAGCCAAACAATGCTTTGATCTGAGCGTTTGGACTCAAAATGGTGATAGGTACGATAACAGAGTGTGTTACAGCTGCGGATATCACGGACACATTGCTGTTAACTGCCAGTATTGGAGTTATGAGACCAGGAGGTGCTTTAATTGCAATATCAAAGGTCACATTGCCAGAGATTGCCCTAGGAAATCTAGTGAAAGATTGAGGGTTAATTCTCAGAAAATGGCAAAGATTTCAGTCAAAGTCAAGCCCCAGGAACAGAAGGTTCTGAAACCTAAAGTTCAAGAACAGTCAATTCAGGAAAAGAAAGTTAAGCTTTCACAGGGGCAAAAAGACAGACTGAGGAAAAAGAGAAAGAAGGCAAGAGAATATCTCGAGAAGATATTGTCCTCAGGTTCATCAGTTGGAAAGAATAAGAGTTCTGATGAATCAATTTCTTCGGCTACAAAGTCAAACAAGATGAATTCCTCAGATACAAATCTGAGGACTAAAGAGGAAAAGAAAAAGAAGAAAATGGTCGGCGATGAATCTGACAGGTCAAAGTCAGACAAGCCACCTGCAGGCAATGATTCTGGTTTGTTAAAGCCAGAGGAGCCACTGGTTGAGGTAAAAAAGAAGAATTCTGGTTTAACAATGGATGAGAAAAATTTTCCACCATTGTTGAATAAGAATTCGAAATCACCCAAGGACCGTCAGGCTTGGGTGAATCTGTTTAAATAAAAAAACCTGACTTGCCGGAGATCCCAAGATGGTATTGTGGATCATGAATCGGCATCATTCTTAATCTGTATTTGAAGTTTTTGTAGGACTTGCCGGAACTCCCAGGTTTGTAAACGAGGAGTAGGAATCGGCATCTTGAGAATTCAACCAAAAGATGGTAATAGGTTGAAAAACAGGTTTGGTAAGCTTAATTGCTAAGTCTACAAGTGGTTGTATGTTTGTGGATGATTATAAGTGGTTAAATCAAGGTCATTAAATTGAACTTGATTTAATTATCATTCATGAAATTGGTAAACAATGTGATGATTTTGCCCCATTTTTACAAAAGGTAAAAGCAACTAAACTAATTTTTTCCGGAAAAACCATTTTGATTGAAACAAACTTAAGTGTTTTGAAATCTAAATGGGAAAATAGTTTGTTGTGAGGGGGAGTTCTGATTGTTTTTGCACAAGAATGGTGAATTGAGGTAATTCACATAATGTTGTCATATTTCTTGTATAGTTTGTTTTCAATTTTTCTTCAGAAAATCAAAATTGAAACATATTTTGATTTTAGGGGGAGTAATAAAATTTTGAAAAATTTAAAAAAAAATTGAAAATTGAAAATGAGTTTTGTTGCAAAAAGAGGAGATGATAGTATAATAAAATTTTGAAAAATTTAAAAAAAATTGAAAAATGAAAATGAGTTTTGTTGCAAAAAGAGGAGATGATAGTACATCGGTGGACTATCACAGCATGCTAGAGATTTGTAAAGTCAAAAATGTTTCTAAACAAGTCTTATTAATGATGTGTCAGTAGACTTCACACAGTTAGTAAATTGTATTTGAGATATAAACCTAAATTCAAACTTACTTAGTTTGTGGGGAACACTACTTGGATATATAGGTAACCCCTGAAATCTCGTTTGAAAGGTTTCGTATTCTGAAATATTAGGTTTTTATACTCTATGATGTCTGGGGTATTATTCCGGGACTTCTGCTGGACGGTAGTTCTGACCTAGTCCCTGGCTAATACTTTCTCCAAAATGCTTGAAACATAGCATAAAGCCCTCAGTTGATTAGACAATAAAATTGATAATCATCTGTTGTAGCTGAAAAGATCCTCTAAAGGGGACACACTGCTAAGTCGAAGCTGATATCTCTCTGCTGAACGGAAGTTCTGACCTGAGATCCCTCAGTTTTCGCATTTATCCCCTAATTTATATACAGATATCATTCGTAGTATACTTACCTGTAAATCTGAATATTGAGATCTGGATACGGGAGTATATTCAAGAGGTGGGACACGCAAATAAGTCTAAGTTCTAAAACATTAAATATGTATCTTGAATCAATTGAAAACTTGTGTAGAGGTTTAAGTGGACAACAATACTGACAATCAGAAGTAAATTTGTTTTTAACGTTTGCTGATTAATAAGATCAACGGTGTTAGTGATATGTCTCAAAATCCGATATGATCCTCTTGCACAATCTCTCAAAAATAGTGTTTCATTTCTGTATTTTTGTTTTTTGAAAATTTGAAAACTACAAAAAGATTTTCGACAACTGAGTGTGAAAAGCTGATTTTCGTCATTTCAAGTGCCAAACATGTTGAACTTGTGGTTTGGGAGAGAGTGTGTGAAACGTGAGGATTTTAAAACGAATAAATGGTTCATTAAACATGAAGTTTAAGTTGAATGTTAACCTACTTTTAGATCTTCATAAGTTTTGTTCAATGCTAAATCTGAAAATGTTCTTATTAGTGTTTAAGATTTGTATAGGTGTTTGAGCTGAAAAGAGATAAAGCCAAGAGTTGATTTCAATGGTGATAACAAATTCCAGACGGCGATCCCAGCATGATGATAGGGGGAGTCTGATGAAAGTTATAGCCAGAGAAAGATCCAGGCATATATTTCCAGGGAAAAGTTCCTGTAGTAGATTTGATTCCAGGCAGAGTTCCTGAAGAAGACCGAACAAGATTAAAGAGCTGGGAATGATTGAAGACTCTCACTGAAGATTCCGTCAACATTCAAGGGGGAGTCTGTTGGTGCAGTTGTCTGTCGACTACATCTTAGTTCGAGTCTTAGGGTAGGGCTGATTGTATAATGAACAGAAAACGAGAAAACAGAAGAATGTACGTGTTTAGAGCAATAGGTTCGCTTATTAGTCCATTAGAGTTAGGACCGCTCGAACGGACATATGTATGGTCCGCTCGAACGTCAGGTTAATGGATCGCTCGAACGGCAAGTTTCTGGACAGCTCGAACAACAAGTTTCTGGACCGCTCGTATGGTTTGTTTCTGGATCGCTCTTTTGACCGTACGAATGAGTGAACCAGATGGTCTATAAATAGACGTCCGGATGAGCGATCCGTGTGTGTGTTTTTCAAGGTGTAACGGCGAAGCTCTGCCCGTTTGTCTCTGAATCTTGTAAATTTGACAGATTATCAATAAACGAGACATTTAATAGTGAAATCAAGCTTTACGAAGACTAATTCAATGAATTCCGCCTCTAGATTAGTCTAAGCGCTCTTCTGAATGACTCCTTAGGTCCGAGAACGATCCTACATCCATTCTTGTTTTGACCTTTCTTGATATCTTCCTTGTCAGCCGACTGTTTCTTGCCCTTGTCACCCTTCCTGTGTAATTTATTCTTTCGAATCTGCGACTCAGTCAACGTTGCTGATAACTCGATCGTCGATGTACCTTTCGATAGCCTTATCGAGTGGGGTAACCATAGTCGGGCAAAGCAGACTCAACTCCTCAAACCTATCCGTATAAGCCCTGTGCTCACCACTATCTTGCTTCAAAACATCAAATTCTTTCTCCAACGCTCGTTGTTCATGACGAGGACAAAACTCCCTCATCATAAGAGCTCTCAGTTCAGCCCATGTCTGAGCTAGAGCAACTTCTGCACCTTGATCTCTCATAACCCCGTTCCACCACGTAAGAGCCCTCTTCTGAAATACACTCGAAGAAAACTTGACCTTGCGATTATCCGGACACTGCACGTGGCGAAAAGTATTCTCGATGCTCTCGAACCATTGAAGAAGCCCAGTTGCTCCCTCAGAACCACTAAACTTGAGTGGCTTAGCCGAGTTAAAATCCTTGTATTTGCATGTACCATTGTTGTTGTTGTTGGCCTGGTTCCATTGAGCAAAGAGATTTGGGAATTGAGCAGCCATCTGTTGCGCAATAATTTCTGCCAGCTCGGCAGTAGCTATCTGGTTGCCGCGTCGAGGAGGCATTCTAGTAGAGAAAAACATGAAATGAAACGAGTGAGATGATTGGATGAAGAGAATGAGATGAAGCAAAATCAACAAAAGCAAAGATGGCGGTTATGCATCGCAAAGCAAACAAGCGACATGAAATGTCTAGTCAAAGTAAATGGGTCAGAATTAGTGTATCGCGAAGACATGCTCGCCTATAAGTGAACACTCACCCCAAGAGTTCCCAGGTAAGAGAGACTGGTCCGATTATGTGGATTTGTACGAACACTCTAGCCTTAGACAGAAAACCCAGGGTACAGGCATTCACTCTTCCAGTTCGCACGTGTTCACACTATTAACCCAAAACTTTAACGGGATTTTTGAAATTCAAAGGGGTTCAAAACCTTATAACAGAGGGTTCAAAACCTAGTAATCAATCATTCTAGAACAGACGATTAATTTTCAAAGCGGATTAGGAACCGAAGTTCTCGTTGTGGTTATCACCTAAGGATAGGTGATGTGCATGTTTTAAAATCTAAACACAAGATAACTTGTGTTAGGGTCCTAGAAAGTTAAAGTCTAGGTCAAAGCATTACTAATAACCTAATTCCCTATAACCATTGGCTCTGATACCAACTCTTCTGTCACACCCCGACCGCGTGTAACATGCAACCGCGGCGGAAAACGTCGGGGAGTGTTGTGGACAGAATTAATTGTTATACAACCATGGAAATTAAAGTCACATTTTATTTATCAAACACGGGTGTTACATTGTCTTAAAAGGAAGTACAGAATTCAAAACATAGTTATGCTAGTTCTATCTTCATTTTTAGTCTCTAAGGCACAGGTCCGCCCTAGTATCGTGATCAACATCTTATGGAACAGCTCCTAAAAACACATGTGAAAGTAGGTACGTTAGCATAAAAATGCCTGTGAGATACATAGGTTTTATGAAAATGGGATTCATGACTTGAGTTTTAAGGAAATGTTTAATAACAGTCAGTCATGAACCTTGTAAAATGTCTTGCTTTGTAAACCATTTGAAAAACGATAACATAAGATGATGTATATAGATAAGTGTAAGGTTAAACGAGTAACCAAGTAAAGTGAGTTAAATAAGATAAGTTGTTTGTGAAAATAATGTCTTGTGAAGAATATGTTATTTGTGTAAAATGTAATGTGTCTAAACTGAAATGACTTAGATAACGCCACGATATGTAATATTATACAAACATTTATATATAGGAAGTACCAGCGGCGTATCCACCATGTTTGTATCATATTACATACGCCACATTACTCAAATCATTTACCCAAACCAACCACCATGTAAATTGTTCATGTATAAACCAAATGTCAAGTGTTATTGTGTAAATCATGTCGAAATGTCTATGTTCAATGTAAACCACCAAATGTGTATGTCAATGTCAACGTGTTTATTGTTCAATGAAAATCATGTAATGTGTATCCCAAAATGTATCATGTACGGTAAGCGAAATGTATCAACTTAAACCATATGTAAAATGCACAAAACAAGTCGTTGAAGTAAAACATGGTTTAAATCAACGTTATGTTCTGTGGAAAAATGCATGCTCTATTGATATTAACATTTATGCGGTATTGTGAAATATGCATACATCCAAGCCTTGAGACTGTGGCGATAAACCCTTAAACGAATTAAAGGTTTATCTAAGTTATGTATATCGAATTCGGTCATTCCTTACAATCCTATCAAACCCAGGACTTCAGGAACGGGAGTTATCAATTCCTATGGTACCACAACCTACTAACGAACGGCGTAGCTAATGTTAATGAATGTATTGTCCCATGTTAAACAAACCAAATGTCATAACAAAATGAAGGCATGTGATGTAAACAATTGTACTAAGTATGCTAAGTAAACATACGAAGCAGAAATGTTCATGTAAATCAATGTGTCCATATGCTGAATAAACATATGCAACAGAAATGTTCATGTAAATCAATGTGTCCATATGCTGAGTAAACATATGCAACAAAAATGTTCATGTAAATCAATGTGTCCATATGCTGAGTAAACATATCCAACAAAAATGTTCATGTAAATCAATGTGTCCATATGCTGAGTAAACATATGCAACAGAAATGTAATGTAAATCAATGTACTAAGTACGCACACAATGGGCGTACATAGTATGAAATGTAATGAAATCATGTACTATAATGTACTAACGACATAGCAGGCATATGATGTGAAAACATGGAAAACATGAAAGTAACAGATAGGCACATGTGTTTCACCCCAAAACAGTTTGGAAAACAGTAAAAGATGGGGTTCTATGTACTCACCTGAGATTGCTTTGAAGTTCTTGTATAATAACCAGATAATGCTAAAGATCACGGGATATCAAACGGCACCTAATAGGTAGCTATGTTAATATACCGGACCAAATCGGAAGGATCAGATAGTATGCGGGTTCATAAACCAAACGAGTATGGAGACTCGTGTAATATGGTTTAACAAAGCCTACATACTAAAATGAAACCTAACCTAAGTGCTTGCGACCCATCATGCCCCGTTTAGGTAGCTTATGCTACCTTACGCGTCGTTCGCGTAGAACGCGTCTGGAACGCCTAACATCGTGACCACAAGGTATAACCTCGGAAGGTTATAGCTATGGTCACATAATGTGTTTGGTCGGATCCTAATGATCGACCAAATGGGTTGGGTTCGAAAGTATAAGCGATGGTTTTGATCGCTTACCTTACGACCCTATAAAAGCACTAAACTAAAAGTGACGAGCTAAGCATGTTAGAACATGCTTAACTAAGTTTAGAAAACAGGTTTGGCATCAAAGCAAACGGCTTTGATGCTCACGAGTAGTTTGGTTACAAAATATGCAAGAATGCACATTTTGGCCGAAACTACGACTCGTCACTGAGCCTAGATAACGTGGTAATCAGTAGGTATAGTCACTACGGACTATAACCATCGTGATCACACTCACGTTATGAAGTTCTAATGAACTTCGTGTTGACCATAGGCTGGTCAATGCAGAAAGTCAACAAAACGTTGACTTTCGGACTCGAAAAGCGAATAAAAGAACGAAAGAAGACTTACGGAGGGTCCCCGAATGCTAATCTAGATCAAAATGGCTCAGGTATGAAACAATGGTTCCAACTTAGAGCCTTTAGATCAGATTGTGTGAGTTTTTAGCAAAATGGGGGGGGGGGGTATTTATAGGAAAGGCAAAGCCGTTAGGATCGTTTCTTGAATAACGTGCCACGATCTCTCCCGTACACTTATCACAATGTTATGGTAAGTCAGAACTTGCCCCTCATTGGCTGGAAGAGACAAGGGCAATTGGACCTTTCACCATTTGAAGAGGCAAGCAGCTGGGTTCAATGAATCTGCTGTACTGGGGACTCCTTACGGACCATATGGCTTATGGCTTACGGTCCGTAAGCCCTCACTTTGGCAGATTTACAGTTTTGGTCCCTGCAGCTCCAAAACTTGGTATTTGATGCATTTTTGACACGTTTAAGCCCCGTTAACCCCATTTCAAAGCTCTAAAATGAAGTTAAAGTATAGAGAACTTAAAATGTGCTCAAAAATATCTCGGATGTCGGTTCGTTTGGCCGTACGGTCGCGATGTTCGGTTAATTACGACGGAATGCGCATAAGCGCGAAAGACGATCCAAATTGTGCGACGAATGGATTTTTCTCATGCCAAACACTAAGGCATAATATAAGGATGCTTACATAAATTTTTGGATGTCCGGATGTATTCAGAACGTAAGTTATGCGCAAAAGTGCAAACTTGTGCACTTTTTTGACACTTTTAGCCCTTGAATGATCCAAAAGTTTATTTTAGCATACCAAACCCCTCAAAGCCTATTTCTAAGCTATGTAAAGGATATTTATGATATGTTTAACTTATGGACATGTTCCGGAATGTTCGTTACAGTTCGAATTGGCATACTTTTACAGTTTGTCAATTTTAGTCCCTGTAGGCGAATTAACTTGTTTTGGCTATACCAAAGCCTTCAAAACTTATTTCTAAGTTATGTAAAGGTTATTTAAGGTATGTTGAGTATATGTTGATGTTCCGGAGTATTTGTCGCATTAAACTGAGTACGTTTAAGCACCAGTTAGCGTATAACTCTCCAGAAAGCGATGTAGAGTTTGAAATTGAAAAAAAGTCAAAACATGAAAAATGTAAAACACAACTAAACAATCATTGGGATCAAATAACATTGTTTTATTGATAATTGAACTGTTCATAATGATTACAAGCACAAATGTTACAGGTTTGAGGTGTGTTGAACTATAGTGCACTACCTTGCCTTTTATAGTGAAAAATGGAGCTCAAGATCATTACAACTCAACCTATGATTGCTCATGGATGATCAGCTGGTGTCCCTGAGTGCTAGGGGACATGTAGGGGGCGCCCATGCTTCAATTAATGCATCCAAGATCGTTTACAAGCTCAAACAGTGAATCTGTCCAAGTTTTCTGCATCTGGGGACTTGACGCGGCCCGCATTAAGGATCAGGCAACTTGGACGTGGGCCGCCTGAATCCTAATGTCAGTAAACGTATCTTCAAATGGCTCGCGGCCCGCCTGAACTTCCTTGTTTCTCTCATGCGGGCCGCCTGAGGCCTGAAATTCAAGATTTCCAAATCTTTTGTAATCATTAACCTGACCTTTCGGTTTCGAAGGGGTAACTTTGCGATTTGGGCCTCGATTCTTTACAAATAAGGGCCTCGTGACATTTACCCGTGCCGTTAAGTCCCCGGTTAGTTTAATTACTATCCGAAAAGCCTTAACTTTTATTGTCGACGCTCTTGATCCCTCGCATATGAAATTGATCATAACTTTCTCGTTTTAAAACGGAACTTTGCGAAATTTATATTGTATATTTTAGTGAGCGTAATTTACTGTTACAAAGTCTCGGGTTCGTCAAAGGGTCACTCAGAGGTATAAATTAAATATGTTGACACATTTAACCCCTGTAGTTTGTAATCTCTTACTTTCTTCCGCATTCTGTTCCGTACGATCCATGATTCATTCGTTTGAAGGTACGAGCATCATTTAGGGTTACTATAAAGTATATTTACCCCTCGTTGACATTTTTAACCCTCGAATTTACATACTTTCAAGGTTTGTCAACTTTAGTCCTTTATTTAGTATTTAATACCACGTGTAAACTCATGATACGTGTCAACACATTATTGGACAAAAATTTTCGAGGTGTTACATCTACCGTACAAGCTTGACTAAGCTTAGTTAAAGGTTGATCAAGAGCTCGACATAATGCAGTGTTTATAAAACTTTGGTTAGCACCAGAGTCAAATAATACTTTTGCATAGACGTCGTGAATAAGGAACGTACCAACGATAACGTCGGGAATCATGGTTGCCTCTTTCATCGTCAGCTGAAAGGCTCACGCATTCTTCTTATTTGCTTTGTTTGTCGCTTTTGCTTTGTTGTTAGGTGCCTTTGTTAGTTTAGGACAATTTGGCTTAAAGTGCCCTGCTTCCCCGCAATTGTAGCAGATAGTAGATTTCTTTCTACATTCTTCTTCTTTGTGCCCAGGTTTTTTGAAGAAATTGCAGTACTCCCTAGACCTGCCTGAATGTTTCTTTTACAGATTCTGCAAAAAGGCGATGCAGATAACTGCCCGACTCCTTTCTTTTTATAATAATTATTATTACCCAAGCGAAACCCTTGGGTAATTCTCTAGGCTAACTCTTTCTTCCTATTTTCATCTCTCGTACGGACTAATCCGTGAGTCAAGGTATTTGCCAATTGAACTGTTTCCTCGATAGTTCTCGGTCTAGCGGCCTTGACTATATCACGGATTCGCTAATCAGTCCCCAAATATAGTGAGTAATAAGTACAGGTTCTGGCGAAGCCTGAGTCGGTACCACTCTTGTGTACTCGAAGAACTTTGTCGTATATTCACGACACTTTACCTCAACCATTCTATGGTTTAGGAACTTATTTTCCATTTGTTCCTTCTCATAAGAAGGACAAAATTTCCTTTCTGTCATACCCTTAAATTCTTCCCAGCTCATGGCATAAGCCACGTCACTTCCTTTCGCCTGTAGAATAGTATTCCACCGTTCTAATGCCTCTTCCTTGAAGAGATTGGAAGCATACATTACCTTGTCTTCTTCAGCACACTTACTTATTTTAAGAACGCCTTCCGTCTTTTCTAGCCATCGCAGTGCAGTTGTGGCTCCTTCACTGCCTGCGAATTCAGTTGGTTTACAGGCTAGAAATTCTTTATAGGTACAATCATCAGTCATTTCTTTCATATTTTTAGGTATTGGGGCTTTGATAAGATTATCATTGCCTCCATTTACACTAAGACTAAAATTGTCATCACGGGTGCGTTTACTATTCTCAGCTTTGGTATGTTCGACCGGGTTCTTAACAGCTTCAATGATTAAAGGGGTAGCATTGGCTATGCCCTGAGCGATTATGTTTTCTATTGCCTCTTTATTCAAAGAATTTTCTTGATTATTCTGGCACGATTGGTTAACTTTGTTTGACATCTGAATTGCAAACATAATACATAAATTAATATCACAGAATAAATAGCAAATAAACAAAGTATTGTAAACACAAACACAAACTAGTTAGAGCATATAACCAAAATTGTCGAGCACTCTGACATTTAGATATTTTTATATATTGTGCTTCATTTATACATTACACAACCACATTTTTACATATATAGGTTTTATTTTTATTTATTATATTATTGTTATGTTATATATATATATACATATTATTATTATTATTATCATCATTATTATTATTTTCACAGAATACTAAAAATTATACAAACATCTATTCTATAGTTAGGCCGTCTTCAGAAATTGTACTCCCGCTCGTCATACTTCCAGACGAGGCTCTCACCCACTGATCTAATCCTATTCCCTGCATCCACCAATTCTTCGCCATAATGACGCAGTTCAACAACATTGTCGGGGCTCATGGGTGGAAAAACAACAGGAGCAGGTTCAAACTGAGGGTAATATGGGTTTGGGTTATTCATCATGTTCTAGAAGTGCCAATCATTAGTCCACCATTCTTCAGCTTGACTGTGAAGTGGCTGTTGTGGAATGACTGGTGCGAGAATGTTGGTTCTAGGTTTATGGGTATTTCAGGAGGTATTGGTGTATTCAGGAAATTTTCATCTAACGGTCCAAACAAATCACAATTTGCTAGTTTCTTGTCCAATTCCTCCCAAGGTGATAACATTGGGGCCTGATTAGAACTCTTTCCAATGATTTCATTTCCTTTTGGTTTAACAATTTTCTTGATTTTCTGAGCCGCCGGCTTCTTCTTCCTACCTCTTTTACAATCCAAAATCCTTCTACTTTTCTTTGGTTTCGGCTTTTCCTGGGCTTGAAATACTATTGGTTCATCGGTTTCAGCTTGATATCCTGTCTGATTCTCTGTAGTTTCCATATAAGTGGGATTCATGGATATGTTCTGGAGGGCTTCTCCTAACTCACTCATACTGTTAGTCAAAACAATGAAAACACGAACTTCGAAAATCGAATATAATATGGATTTGTAGCACAGATATTTCACAGAAACATTTAATCAATTTCCTAACTATCAAATTATGTATTTTTAAAATACTTAATTAACTTAAACTAGTGGCTCTGATACCACATTCTATCACGGCCCCTGACCCGTACCCCGGTTCTAGCACCGCGAGGCAGACAGGAGTGGTACCAGCGTTTATTAATTGGTAGAAGAAAAGTCATCAGGACCGGGTTTCAGGAAAATATTTATCAGAGTTTCAAAACACCGAATTACTTTATCTCATAACTGGGGAGTAAATCCCGTAATTACAGAAAGGAATTTCACTGGGGAAATCCTTTATTTACATAAAACAAGTTTTATTTCTGGTTTACTGAGCCACTTATTTAAGCTGAAGTGCTTCACGACACTTTTCCTTTCTTCACGGTAAATCAGCTGAAACGTGTTTTAAAAACATTTGGTCAGTGGAAAAATACTGGTGAGTTCATTCATTTTACAAAAAGACACATTGTTATAAATAACAGTATTAAGAATGATTACAATGTTTATATCAACCAATTACCCCAAATCTGTATTTGTCACTCGACCAGATCTGTGACTATGGTCATATCACACATTGGCTAACCCGTTGTCCAATGGTGAAGTTTATCAACTAGTGTATACAAAACCCCACATACCGGTAGTAATTGTAGAATACAAAAACTCAATCATTGTAATTAGAACTTTGAAAACAAGTAGGGTTTTGCAAGCAATTTGATAACAAGAAGAATGACTCACATTGCAGGTTTAGGTAAATATAGCTTGCCTACTGGTTTAGAGCTAGCAAACCTAATTAAATATACAATGCACACGTATTAGTGTATTAACTTAAAACAACATTAATGGTAATCACGAGATCGAAACCCACAACGAATGACAAAGTATAGCCAGGTACCGGCAGCACTTAAACAACCGTTGGATCAGTTTTAATCGATCAAATATAGTACCATAGCAGTGATCGAGTTATTACTCTGATATCGTAGCAAAGTTTCGAATCTTTTGGATTTAATTGAAAGAAACACAGATTCAAACAGTAGGTCAACATTTTTGTTTGTCGAATAGAGCAATCTAACCCTGTCCCAGACTGAGGAATATATAGCCAACTTGGACCTGCCCCGCACGTCGCGCCAGATTCCCGGGCTCCTTCTGCATGTCGCGGGAGGCAACCATCTTGCCTAGGGTAGCCTTGTGTCGTTTATAGCCTGGCCATTCGTCAATTTCATGTTACACGCATCCAGAACTCTTGCCGCGGGTCGCGGGAAATTTAGGGGATCCCCCCATGAATCTCCGGGGGTCCCTTTTACTAGTTTTGTCTGTTTTTCAATTCGGATCGCGTCATACAAGTTCGGGGTCTCAATTAGGGTTCCTTAACATGCATTTTTAGGAATGTGTAATTGAAATGTTTGAGGTTGTTACACTATGGGTTGAATATCAAGAACAAAAACATCAGTTTCTAGATTCCTAAACACCCAAGATCTATACGAAACCCTAACCACATATCTCAACAAAACGAATAACTAGAGCACCTTATGATATGATACCATGTAAAAACTAGTATATTAGAGAATACAAACAACAGAACAACTTTGGTCAACTTACAAAATATAAAATTGGGCTAGAACAACTAATACAACACTCAAAAAACACAAATCATCATCTTGTGGTCTGCTTAACTCTCACTCACAATCTACAAACAAACTAATAATCTAAATAACAACACAAGATCAATTTGCCATAAATCAAAGGTTTTGATGAGAACCTAGCAAGAGAAAGTGTGAGCTGCCAAATATCTGAATGAAAGAATAATGCACATATGGTGCCCTTCAACTCTTCTAACCAGTCTGCAAGCCCACTATCACGAGTTCCAAGCCCAAGAGCATGCATGTAGTGTGACAAGTGTGCTCTATAAACACTGAACGATGTAAAAAAATATCAATTATCAAAGAAACAATGTGTTTTGGTCTCAATGTTTGTGTATTTGTGTTTGATAATTTCACGTTTCGTTTCTAGTTCGGTTTCAAGCTTTTAATCACTTTCTAGAAAAGTTATAGGCAAACTATTATCTAAATGTAATCATTTTAATGCGACAAACACTCCAGAATAGTGACTTATGCTTAACATACCTTAAATAACCTTTACATAACTTAGAAATAAGTTTTGAAGGGTTTGGTGTGTCAAAAACAAGTTTATTCGATCGCAGGGACTATTTGCGACAAACTGCAAAAGTCTGCCTATATTTGTAGCAACGCACAGTCCGGAACAAGATCATAAGCTAAAAATACCCTAAATATCCTTTACATTACTTAGAAATAAGATTTGAGGGGTTCGGTAGGCGAAAATACGCTTATTTGATCACAGGGACTAAAAGCGTCAAAACTGCGAAAGTATGCATTTACGTGCATATCTTGTGTTCTGACCATATCCGGACATCCAAAATTTTTTGTAATCACTAGAATATTGTATTTTAGTGGTAGGAATTCAAAAATACCATTCGTCGCGCAATTTGGGTCGTTTACGCATTCGTTACGATTCGGTCGTAATTAACCGAAAACCGCAACCGTACGGCCAAACGAACCGACATCCGTGACATTTTTTAGCATAATTCAAGTTAAATATACTTTAACTTCATCATGGAGCTTGAAAATGGGCTTGACGGGTGCTAGAAGTGCCGTAACGCGACAAAACATCGTGCAGGGGCTAAATTGTCAACTTTTGAAAATTAGCTGCCAGCAAGGGTCCATACGAACCGTATGGAGGACCCCTTGCGGCCTGTTAAGCTTGCCCAGATGAGCAAAATCCAGAAATTGCAAAACAACCTGCTCATTTGGTTTTTAATCCTAGTTTTTGAATTCTATGAGCTGGTTTGTGTGTTTATCAAGTTGCCCAAGCATTGTCCAACATGTGTAAGGTCAAGATCAAGCCTAGAAACACTTCGAATAATCTTATGGATTCAAGATTGTTATAAATAGGAAGGGGTTTCAACCCATTTCCTTGCTCATCTTCATTTTGATTCTCCAATCTGCTCATTTGAGAGGCTCTCACACTTGTTTAAGGCCTCCTACCTGGTTTTCTTAGTTCTTTTTCTAAGCTTGGACTCTTGTAAGTATTCTTTCATGCTTGGTTATTTATTTCAAGCAAGAAAGTCAAATAGTGTTTGACTTTCAGCTTTGACCATGACAAGACAAAGTTCGTTTGAACTTTGCAACGTGAGCATAATCACAATGGTTATAGTCCCTTGTGACTATATCTGCTGATTACCACGTTGATTAGTCGAAGTGACGAGTCAAAGTTTCGGTCAAAATGCACGATAATGTGCATTTTGCGACAAAACTATTTTCGGGTATCAAAACACTTTGTTTTGATATCAAATCAGTTTTTCTAACTTGGTTAAACATGTTTTAACATGTTTAACTCGTCACTTTTAGTTTAGTGCTTGTATAGGGTCGTAAGATAAGCGGTCTTGACAACTGGTTAGACTTTGGAACCTGACCCGTTTGGTCGATCATTAGGATCCGACCAGACATATATTGTGACCATAGTTGTATAGGGAATAACCTTCCGAGGTTATACCTTATGGTCACTTAGTTTGATTAGTTATATGATAGGTAGTTTATATGCCTTAGAAAAATGACCAAAATGCCCTTTTAATGCATAATTTGAATTTAAGCATATATAACTTAATTTTTGACACTTAAACTAATTACACAACATACTTAAACATGTTAGCGCACATAATACTTGTCATAGGACTAGTTAGGCTATTCGTTTGCGCTTTTGCGCAAATGACACGTTTAAATAGCGTAGACTACCTTAACTGGTCATAACGGGTCATAAGTAGTTAGGATTGGTTTCGAATTCAAAATGTTGGCTTTGTAAACCATATCATATGAGTTCCAATACTCATTTGGTTTACGATACATCATTCTACCCGATCTCCCGATTTAGGTGTCGATTTATTAACATAGTGATCTGATTACTAGGTGACACTTGATTTCCTTGGTTTGCCCGAGCTTTGTTAAGTTCATTTAATCGAGGATATTTTGCAATCTCAAGTGAGTACATAATTCCCCTATTTTACTTCTTTCAATTGTTTTGGGGTGATTCATATGTGCTAAGCGATTTCGATATTTTCAAAAACGAATACTATGGTTTATATTAAACACAACGATTTCGATAATGTGAACGAATTTGTTGGGACGTTATTACATAACACGAATGACATTCATTAGCTTTGGCCGAGACGACCAGTAGTATGTTATGGTACCATAGGATCTGACAAATCCCGTTATCGGACTATCGCCATGGTTATGTATGGGGGTAATGTGGGTAACGACAGAACCTGATGATTGTTAACTTACCATTTGGTGGTTTGTTTATACAAGTTGAACGATGGGAACGAGTCAGAACACAGGTTTGAATGTATTCAACGAGACGACCAAAAGTTAGTTTTTCACAATTAAAACACGAACGACTTGAGAGATTAGAACGACTTGAAGGATTTGAACGATTGGTACAATTTGAACGATTTGAACGAATGAACGATGGTTTATAACACGAACTAGTTGAACGATTGGTTTTGATAACACAAACGTTTGAGAACAAGTACAATTAAACGATTGGTTTTTGGTATGTGATTAGATAACAGGACGGGTGTAATGTGATAAAAGCATGGTAGATACGTCGCTGGTACTTCTTATATATAAGTGCTTTTATCATATTACATTCCGTGGTGTTATTTAGTTCACTTGGACGATTGATTTCAAATGATGACACACAACGATGTTTACTAAATGATATAAACCATACGAGTTTTATTACAAGAACAATTTACAATTTGGGTTTACAAAGACAAATGTTTTAGTCAAGATTCATGGCGATGAGGATTTATAAACTATAACCAACTGTTTTGAGTTGGTTAATCATACTGCAATACAAAACACTTTTCAAAACAAGGATTTCAATTATCGACTCTTGTAGTCATACGAGGTATTGCAACAAGTATACAAGCCATGAATCTGACATACTCACAATACATATGTGCTCGCCGGCATTTTATGCTGACCTTCTTTTCACATATGTTTCAGGTGTTGTTGTTTGATGACGTTGATGATGACTAGGATGCATGCTCACATAGGATCGGACGAGGCCTTAGTGACTTAATAACAATAATAGACAATATGTTTGTGTTTTGCTTTTAAACGTTAAGACAATGTAAATAACTTAATCCAATAAAACGAAACTTTAATCCATGTGTTGTGAAACAATGATTCTGTTGCTCCACTCCCCGACGTTTCCTCCGTGTTTCGTTGTATTAACGCGGTTGGGGTGTGACAGAAGAGTTGGTATCAGAGCTCATGGTTATAGGGAATTAGGTTATTTGTAATGCTTTGACCTAGACTATAACCTTCCTAGGACCATAATGCGAGTTTACTTGCGTTTAGATTCTAAAACAATACCGTCGCCTATCATTAGGTGACAACCACAACGAGAACATGAATTACAAACCCGTTTTGAAAATCAATCATCTATTCTTAGATGATTTATTATAAGGTTTTGAACCTTCAAAGTTTTCAAAATCTTGTCAAAGTTTGGGTCATATAATGTGAACACGTGCAATCTGGAAGAGTGGGTGCCTGTATCCAGAGTTTTTTGTCTAAGGCTAGAGTGTTCGTACAAATCCACATAATCGGACCAGTCACTCTTACCTGGGAACTCTTGGGATGAGTGTCCACTTATAGGCTAAAGCCTGTCTTCGCGATACATTATACTGACTCATTTACTTTGATAAGTCACTATGTGTCGTTTGTTTGTTCGAGGTAACGAACGAATTATCACTTTCCTTTTGTTTTGTCGATCTTTCAATACCTCTTTTGTTTATCCAATTATCAATCTCACTCGTTTCTCATGTTTCCTTGTTCTTTTTAGAAAATACCTCCTAGACATGATCAAACACAGGGTGCTGCACTCGCAGCCCTTGTCGCTCAGCAGATTGTTGCTGTGATTCTGAATTTCATAACTCAGATTAACCAAGCGAATAACAATAATAACAATAACAATGCTCAGTGCAGTTTTAAGACGTTTAATTCGGCTAAACCACTGAAATTTTCTGGGTCTCAAGGAGCAACTGCGCTCCTACAATGGTTCGAGAGTCTGGAAAGCACGTTTAGACATGTTCAATGTCTGAATGAGCGAAAGGTCGAGTTCGCATCTAGTGTTTTCAAGAAACGTACTCTAACATGGTGGAATAGTGTGATGAGAGATAGGGGTGCCGTTGTGGCTTTGGCACAAACTTAGGAAGAGCTTCGGGCTCTCATGATGAGGGAGTTCTGCCCCCGACACGAAATAAGGGCATTGGAATGAGAGTTTGATGATCTTAAATAGGATGGGGGAGAGCACCGAGCCTATACGGATCATTATGAGGAGTTGAGCTTACTGTGCCCTACTATGGTTACCCCGTTGGAGAAAGCGATCGAGAGGTATATTGATGGGTTGCCTGACTCTGTGCAAGACATAGTTACTGGTAGTAACCCTACCACTGTTCGTCAAGCTATCGAACTGGCTGCAACCCTGACTGAGTCTCAGGTCAGAAAGGGTAAACTAACCCGCAAGGGTGACAAGAAACAGTCAGGCGACACTACTCAAGACAAGGGTTAGGGCAAGAAGAAGGGTGAGTCGTCGAGGAGGTCGAGGAAGCCTAAGGCTTCTCAGAGTTTTGTTATTACCACACAACCCAATCAGAACGCTCAGAACCTACCAGCACAGCCTCCTGTAAAGAAACCATATGCTGGTACTGCACCGTACTTTAATCGGTGCAATGGCCATTATGTGGTTCAGCAAGCGTATAAACAGTGCACCTCTTGTGGTAGACTTGGCCACACAGTCAATATTTGTCGAGCTGTTCCAAATCAAGCTGCTCAGAATCCAGCACAGGCTTAGGGAAACGCTGCTAGACCTGCATTTCCACATGATTCATGTTTTAACTGCGGAGAAATGGGTCACTTCAGGAACAACTGCCCGAAAGTTGTGAACGCAAACGCCAATGCAAATCCCGCTCGTGGACGAGCATACAACTTGAACGCCAACGAGGCCCGTGCTGATAACGAAATTGTTAATTGTACATTGCTTGTTAACCATCAACCTGCATCTGTTGTTTTCGATTCTGGTGCCAATAGAAGTTTTGTGTCGTTAGCCTTTAAGCCTTTACTTGGATGCCTAGAACTAAACTAGGAAAGCCTTTATCTGTTGAAGTTGCTACTGGTGAACCTGTTGTACTCGATTCTGTCATTCAGAATTGTTAATTGAACCTCGATAACCATCTTTTTCCTATTGACCTCACACCGATGCAACTTGGAAGTTTCGACATTATTGTAGGGATGGATTGGTTAACTAAGTATCATGCTGAGGTGGTTTGTTTCGAAAAGATTGTTCGTATTCCTCTTTCGTCTGGTGAAGTCTTGGAAGTTCGTGGCGAGAAACCTTCGAATGGTTTGTAACTCATGTCGTGTACTAAAGCCCAAATACCTACGAAAAGGATATATCGCCTTTCTGGCACATGTCGTAGAGGAGAAAGGCAAGAGCAAGTGTATTCAAGATATTTTGATTGTTCGAGATTATCCAGAGGTGTTTCTTGATGAACTGCCTGGTTTTCCTCCAGTTCGTCAAGTCGAATTTCATATTGATCTTGTACCTAATTCCAACCCGATTGCTAAAGCACCTTACCGTCTTACATCGTCTGAGATGCAAGAATTATCAAAACAGCTTCAAGAGTTATCTGACAAAGGATTCATCCGTCCGAGTTATTCACCTTGGGGCGCTCCAGTCCTGTTTGTGAAAAAGAAAGATGGGTGTTTTTGGATATGTATCGATTACCATAAGCCCAACAAGCTCACCATCAAGAATCAATATCCCCTACCACGAATTGATGATCTTTTTGATCAGCTACAAGGTGCTACATGTTTTTCCAAGATCGATCTGCGTTCTGGGTATCATCAGCTTCGTGTACTCGAAGATGATATTCCCAAAACTGCTTTCTGCCCGAGATATGGTCACTACGAGTTCACTATCATGCCTTTTGGATTGACGAATGCTCTAGCTGATTTCATGGACTTAATGAATAGGGTTTGTAAACCTTATTTAGACAAGTTCATCATTGTATTCATTGACGACATTCTTATTTATTCGGAGTCTCGAGCCGATCACGAACAACACCTTCGTATGACAATGGAACTCCTAAAGAAGGAACAACTCTTTGCCAAATTCTCCAAGTGTGAATTCTGGCTTAAGGAAGTTCAATTTTTGGGCCATATTGTCAATGAGCAGGGTATTCATTTGGATCCTTCCAAAATCGCAGCTATTAAGGATTGGAACACACCTACTGAAGTTCGCTCTTTTCTTAGTCTTGCTGGATACTATCGTCAATTTATTGCGAACTTCTCAAAGATTGCGGTTCCTCTCACTGGTTTGACTTAAAAGAATAAGTCTTTTGAGTGGGGACCCAAACAAGAGGAAGCTTTCCAAACACTAAAACAAAAACTCTGTGATGCTCCTATCTAATCTTTACCCAATGGAAATGATGATTTCGTTGTCTATTGTGACGCGTCAAATTTAGGCCCTGGTTGTGTTCTTATGCAACAAGGTAAAGTTATAGCCTATTCGTCAAGACAATTGAAAATACACGAGAAGAACTACACAACTCATGATCTTGAGTTAGGCGATGTGCTTTTTGCTCACAAAATCTGGAGACACTATCTCTATGGCACGAAATGTATGGTTTTCACAGTCCACAAAAGTCTCCAACAGATTTTCAATCAAAAGGAGCTAAACATGAGACAATGACACCGGGTTGAACTCTTGAACGATTGCAAAATTCGCTACCATCCTAGTAAAGCGAATGTTGTAGCCGATGCACTAAGTCGAAAGGAACGAGTCAAGCTTCATTGTGTTCAAATTCTATCCGATATCCATTCACGTGTCTCTCAATCTCAACATACTTGTGTTACACAAGACTTCATAGGTAAGGAATTACCACGTCAAGTTGAGCTTAAACTCGAAACGAAAGACAATGGGTTACTTTATTTCAAGGATCGTTTGTGGATTCCGAAACAAGACAATCATCGCACTTTAGTGATAGACGAATCTCACTAGTCTCGTTATTCTATCCATCCTGGTGCCGCCAAAAAGTACAAGGATCTTCGTACTCAGTACTAGTGGCCTGGTATGAAGAAGGATGTCACCTTGTATGTGTCTAAATGCCTAACTTGTCTTAAAGTCAATGCTGAACATCAGCGACCATCTGGTTTGCTTGAACAACCAGAAATACCGGTATGGAAGTGGGAGAACATTGCGATGGATCTCATCACTAAGTTACTGCGCACATCTAGAGGTCATGATGTCATTTGGGTAGTCATTGATCGTCTTACGAAGTCAGCTCACTTTTTCCCGATTTGCTAGGATCTATCTGCTGATAAACTCGCCAAGATTTATGTTGATGAGATTGTGTCTCGACATGGTGTTCCTTTGGATATCATATGTGACCGTGATGCTCGGTTCTCATCTTACTTTTGGAAGACCATGCAGTCTGCTATGGGAACCCAACTAAATCTGAGCACTGCTTATCATTCCCAAACGGATGGACAATCCGAAAGAATGATGCAAACACTGGTGGATATGCTTAGAGAATGTGTGATAGACTTTGGTGGTAATTGGGATTCGCATCTACCGTTGATCGAGTTCTCTTACAACAACAATTATCACGCTAGCATCAATATGGCACCGTTCGAAGCTTTATACGGTCGAAAATGTCGTTCACCTGTCTGGTGGAATAAGATCGGTGAAGCTCAGCTTACTGGAGCTCAACTCATTCTGGAAACGACAGACAAAGTCAAGAAAATTCGCGATAATCTTCTGACAGCTAGAAGCCGTCAAAAGAGTTATGCGGGCATGCGACGCAAGCCCTTGGAATTTTAAGTCAGAGACCATGTCCTACTTAAGGTATTCCCTTGGAAGGGAGTGGTGAGATTTGGAAAGAAATGAAAACTTGCAACACGATATGTTGGACCATTTAAGATTGTTGAAAGAATCGGAAAGGTTGCCTATCGACTAGAGCTACCTCCTGAACTTGGGAATATCCACCCAACATTCCACTTGTCCAATTTACGAAAGCGTTTAGCCGATACTGATCTTCAAATTCCACTCGACGAAATTCAAGTTGATGATACGATGCACTTTGTCGAGAAACCTGTGGAGATAATGGATCGTGAAGTCAAGCGACTGAAGAACAAACAAATATGATTAGTCAAGGTTCGCTGGGAGTCCAAAAGTGGCCCAGAGTTTACTTGGGAACATGAAGACCAAATGAAAGCGAAATATCCAAATTTGTTTTCACGAGTTTCCTCTAGTTAAATTTTGGGACGAAATTTCCTAAAGTAGGGGAGACTGTGACAATTGTGCTCTGTAAACACTAAACGATGTAAAGCAATATCAATTATCAATGAAACAATGTGTTTTGGTCTCAATGTTTGTGTATTTGTGTTTGATAATTTCACGTTTCATTTCTAGTTCGATTTCAAGCTTTTAATCACTTTCTAGAAAGTTATACGCAAACTATTACGTAAATGTAATAAGTTTAACGCGACAAACACTCCGGAATAGTGACTCATGCTTAACATACCTTAAATAACCTTTACATAACTTAGAAATAAGTTTTGAAGGGTTTGGTGTGTCAAAAACAAGTTTATTCGATCGCAGGGACTATATGCGACAAACTGCAAAAGTCTGCCTATTTGTATAGCAACGCACACTCTGGAACAAGATCATAAGCTAAACATACCATAAATTTCCTTTACATAACTTAGGAATAAGTTTTGAGGGGTTCGGTATGTGAAAATGGCCTTTATCTGTTGAAGTTGCTACTGGTGAACCTCATCTGTCATTCACAATTGTTAATTGAACTCGATAACCATCTTTTTCCTATTGACCTCACACCGATGCAACTTGGAAGTTTCGACATTATTGTAGGGATGGATTGGTTAACTAAGTATCATGCTGAGGTGGTTTGTTTCGAAAAGATTGTTCGTATTCCTCTTTCGTCTGGTTAAGTCTTGGAAGTTCGTGGCGAGAAACCTTCGAATGGTTTGTAACTCATGTCGTGTACTAGAGCCCAAATACCTACAAAAAGGATATATAGCCTTTCTGGAACATGTCGTAGAGGAGAAAGGCAAGAGCAAGTGTATTCAAGATATTCTGATTGTTTGAGATTATCCAGAGGTGTTTCTTGATGAACTGCCTGGTTTGCCTCCAGTTCGTCAAGTCGATTTTCATATTGATCTTGTACCTAATGCCAACCCGATTGCTAAAGCACCTTACCGTCTTACATCGTCTGAGATGCAAGAATTATCAAAACAGCTTCAAGAGTTATCTGACAAAGGATTCATCCATCCGAGTTATTCACCTTGGGGCGCTGCAGTCCTGTTTGTGAAAAAGAAATATGGGTATTTTCGGATATGTATCGATTACCATGAGCCCAACAAGCTCACCATCAAGAATCAATATCCCCTACTGTGACATTTGTGCTTGTGATATCATTTTACAAACTCTGAACAATACAATATTAATAAAATAGTGTGTTTTGATCCCAATGTTTGTCTTTTATGTTTGGTTTTGTGCCCATGTTGATTTTTGATCGATTTGGAACTCTATATCACTTTCTTGGAAGTTATACGTGAACTGGTGCGTAAACGCAGTCAGTTTAACGCGACAAACACTCCGGAACATCATCATAAACTTAACATACCTTAAATAACCTTTACATAACTTAGAAATAAGTTTTAAAGGCTTTGGTATGGCAAAAACAAGTTTATTCGCTCTCAGGGACTAATTGCGTCAACTTGCAAAAGTCTGCCGTTTCGTAAGGCAACGTATAGTCCGGAACTTGATCATAAGTTAAACATGCCATATATAACCTAAACATGGCTTAGAAATAAGCTTTGATAGGTTCGGTATGCGAAAACATGCTTACATGATCTTACAGGGACTAAAAGTGTCAAAAACGGCGTAAGTTTGCATTTTCGCGCATAACTTACGTTCTGGCCACAACTGGACATCCAAAATTTTTGTAAACACTAAAATATTTTTATTTTAGTGATCGGCATGCAAAAATTCCATTCGTCGCTTAATTTGGTTCGTTTTCGCATCCGTTTGAGTTTCGTCGTAACTAACCGAACAACGCGATCATACGCCCAAACGAGCCGACGTCCGAGAGTGTTCCAAGCATATTTTGAGTCCTCTAAACTTCATTGACCTTGTGGAGCCTTGAAAATGGCTTAACGGGGGTCAAAAAGGCCTGAAATGGACTCGATTGCATGCAGGGACCAAAACTGTAAATTTTCAAAGTTGCTGATCTGGGGAGCTCAGGCAGGGCGCGTAAGCCTTCCCCCAACTCTTACGCGGGGCGCCTGAGCAGCCCAGCGACTAGAAACTCAATTTTAGCATTCTGTTGCAACTTCAGGTGCTGTTAGTGTAAATTCCTTGTGTGATGGGCACGTTTATGTGCTCTCCAAGTAATACCAGCTGTCCCTAGCACTTGTATGGCCAGATTTCATTGCTTAATGGCTAAACAAAACACTTGTGATGATCCTAGTGCATCACCACAAGTATACATAGCCATCTAATTCACTTCATTCTTTGCTCATTCTCATTTCTTCTCCTCTACATCTGCTTGGAAGCTCTCTAAGCTGAATTGGGACTTTGTCTTCTTTGTTGAAAAGATAGCAAGGACCCTAAGTGAGCTTCTTTCATTCTTTTTATTGCTTTTTTCCTTATGTAGTGCAGAAAGTCAAACGTTTGGCCAACAGTTTGACTTTCGGTTTTGACCATCAATTGGTCAAGTCAAAGTTCAATTGAACTTTGAAACGTGATTGTAATCACGATAGTTATAATCCTTCGTGATTATAGCCGCTGATTACCACGTTAGCTAGTTGTAGTGTCGAGTCAAAGTTTCGGTCAAAATGCGTTTTAGCACGCATTTTGCCTCGGAACTACTTTAGAGTATCAAAACACTTTGTTTTGTTACCAAATCAGTATGTTAGACATGTTTTGACATATCTAACTCGACACTATTTGTTTGTGCTTGTTTAGGGTCGTAAGTTAAGCGGTCTAAACAACCGCTTACACTTCCGAACCCAACCCGTTTGGTCGATCTTTAGGATCCGACCAAGCTTAGTTAGTGATCATAGTTGCATAGGTAATAACCTCAGAGGTTATACCTTATGATCACATAGGATTTGGTTAGTCATATGCTTGTTAGCTTCTATGCCCATAAGAAATGACCAAAATGCCCTTTTGAAGCATAAATCCGTATATTGACTATGTGAACATAATTTTGACTTGTAATCTGATTTAGTAACATGTTTAGGGATAATTGGGCATGTAAGACTTGACATAGCACATAGATTACCATCCGAACATAGTTTTACGCTAACGACGCCTTATAGTAGCTTATGTTACCATAATGTGTCGAAACGGGTCAAAAGCACTTAGGTAGGCCTTTCAATCAGAATGTAGGGTCTATTAAATCATACCATATGAGTTCAATTACTCATTTGACTTATAGAACCTCATTCTATCCTATCTCCCGATTTAGGAGCCGATTTATTAACATAGTTACCTATACTAGGTGCCGGTTGATTCCGTGACCCTTGGAGCTTAAATTGGTCTTATTCTCAAGACTAATTAGCAATCCCAAGTGAGTACATAGTTCCCCTCTTTTACCATTTTCAAATATTTTGGGGTGATACACATGTACGTACGTGTTACTTTCGTGCATTTCATGCTTTGTTGACATAAACATGCTAGTTTCACCTAGTACACTTATATACATGCTTTCAATTGTGTTTTGCTATGTATGTCAAGCATGCTAGCACATTGATTTGTTACACATTTGTTGCATATGTTTACTTAGCATATGGAACACATTGTTTTACATGACATTTCTGCTATGTATGTTTACTTAACATGCTAGCACATTGTTTTACATGAACATTTCTACTAGGCATGTTTACTTAGCATTCCTAGTACATGGTTTTCACATGCTACATTGGTTATGACATTTGGTATGTTAAATCGGGACAATAATACATTCATTAACATTGATCACGCCGCTCGGACTTATGTAATGGTACCATAGGAATTGACAACTCCCGTTTCCGACTTCCTAGGTTTGTTTGGAAGTTGGGAATGACAGAATCCGACTACATAACTTTAGATGAACCTTTAATTCATTTAAGGGTTTGTCGCAACAGTCGCAAGGCTTGAATGTATGCGATTAAGATTACTGCATAAATGTTTGTAATCATAAAGCATTGTTTTTCTGCAAAGCATAACATTTGATTTAAACTTAGGTTTATTCAAAAACATTGTTTTGTACATTTTCTATGGGGTTGAGTAACTTCTAGTTATTCCCCATACATGACATTTGTTTTCACATTTGACATCATTACATAGTTAAGTAGATGATTTCCTACTTGCTATGCATTTCATTAGTTATACATGATACATATTACACATGACATTATACATGGTTTATACATGAACATTTTGACTTTGAACATGACATTTCGGTTAGTTATTGATAAGTGACTTATGTAATGGGGCTATGTGTTATATGATAAAAGCATGGTGGATATGTCGCTGGTACTTCCTATATATAAGTGCTTTTATCGTATTATACATCGTTGCGACTTGGGCAAGACATGAAACATTTCATACATAAACATGACAATGTTTTACAAATTACATATTTTATACAAATTCACTTCTACTTGGTTATTTATTTAGCCATGCATTATCATTTCATCATCATCATTTGATTTTCATTGATGTTCACATGGTTTTACAAAGGAAAACATTTTATAAGGTTCATGACTACACTTTATTAAACACTTCTTTCAAATACAAGTCATGAATCTGCATAAACAATACCTATGTATCTCACAGGCATTTTTATGCTGACGTACCTATTTTTACATGTGTTTCAGGTGCTAATGCATGATGGTGTTTGTGCTTCACTTAGGCGGACTCGGGCCTTAGTGACTTAAAAGACAGTTATTATGTAGTTTTAGTTGAACTCAAAGACAATGTAACTTTAATTTTAATAATACAAAACTTTATTTTCCATGGTTGTTGAAACAATAATTCTGTCGCGACTCACCTCCCCGGCGTTTCCGCCGCGGCTTTCGTTGTTTTATCACGGCCGGGGTGTGACAGAAGAGTTGGTATCATAGCCAATGGTTATAGGGAATTATGTAGGATCGTGTTTTGACCCAAACGAGTCTATCAGAGGAGTTTTGATCAGATACAGGTGCGGAAAACAAGTACCTAACGTAGAAACAGCTAGATATTCTCTTAAATCACTTTGTTGATTGATATAACCGCCTTTACAACCAATTCTCACACCGGCAGCACCTCGGTATGGAAAATCAGAACGTTACAAATGAGATCCGCTTATGGGTATTTATACTATTGGTAGGTTCCCATATTCGTACATGTCCAAATAAGCTAACCTAACAGGTTCCCATATTCGTACATGTCCAAATAAGCGAACCTAACAGGTTCCCATATTCGTACATGTCACATAAGCGAACCTACTAGCTAAAACACATATACTCTCCAGTTTTCTCGTAAAACATGCCCTAATCTATACAATACAAAGTATAACATGATCCAAGACGAAATCAACAGATGTAGTGCACCAACAAATTAGGTTATTAGTAATGCTTTGACCTAGACTATAACTTTCTAGGACCCTAACACAAGTTTACTTGTGTTTAGATTTTAAAACAATACCCGTCACCTATCCTTAGGTGATAACCACAACAAGAACACAATAACAAAACCACTTTGAAAATTAATCATCTATCCTTGGATGATTGATTATATGGTTTTGAACCCTTCCAGTTTGATTCATTTTTCGGCCTTGTGCCTTCCAATTTTTCAAAATCTCGTCAAAGTTTTGGGTTTAAATAATGTGAACACGTGCAAACTGGAAGAGTGAATGCCTGTACCCTGAGTTTTCTGTCTAAGGCTAGAGTGTTCGTACAAATCTGCAGTATCGGACCAGTCACTCTTACCTGGGAACTCTTGGGGTGAGTGTTCACTTATAGGCGAGCATGTCTTCGCGATACATTATTATGACTCATTTACTTTGATTTGTCACTGTGTGTTGTTTGTTTGCTTTGTGGTAACAAACAAATGACCACCTTCCTTGCTTTTTGTCGATTTTATTGTTATCTCATTTTCAACACATCATCTCACTCGTTTTCTCTCATGTTTCCTCTTTTAGAATGCCTCCTCGACATAACGTTCCTCAACCTGATGCCGAACCAGCAGCTATTATAGCACAGCAGATGGCTGCTATGCTACCTGGTCTCATAACTCAAATAAACCAAGCCACCAATAAGAATGTTAATGCACCTGCTCTGTGCAACTTTAAACAGTTTAACTCGGCTAAACCGCTCAAGTTTAGTGGCACTGAAGGAGCAACAGGGCTCCTACAGTGGGTTGAGAGTCTTGAGAGCACATTTCGCCATGTTCAGTGTCCGAACAATCGTAAGGTCGAGTTTGCTTCGAGTGTATTTCAAAAGAGGGCTCTTACCTAGTGGAATGGGGTAATGAGAGATAGAGGTGTCACACCCCGACCACGTAAAACATCAAATCGTGGCGGAAACGTCGGGGAGTGTTGTAACAGAATTATTGTTCCACAACCAAGGTAATTTAAATAATATTTTATTCATCACCCAAGGGTGGAATACATTGTTTCAAACGAGAACCCACAAGTTACATTGTCTTAAAATAAAAAGAAACAAAGTACATAACATAATTAATACTAAGTCTAGCTCTGTTTTATGTCACTAAGGCCCAAGTCCACCCTAGCGTGTCACGATCGTCCTATGCATTAGCTCCTGAAACACATGTGAAAATAGGTACGTCAGCATAAAAATGCATGTGAGATACATAGGTTTTGTGAAAATAGGATTCATGACTTAGGTTTAAGAAAATGTTTAATGAAAACTTGTCATGAATCTAGTTTAAGTGTTTGCTTATAAAATGTTTGAAAAGCGATAACAAAATCAGTTAATATGTATGTATAAAAGAATGATGTATGGTTAAAAGAATAACCAAGTAAAAATAAGTTGTATGGAATAAATTGTTTTGTAAAACAAAGTCTTGTGAAAAATATGTTATTTGTGTAAAAATGTATAAGTCCAAACTAAATGAGTTAAATAACGCTATGACATGTAATACAATACAAGCACTTATATATAGGAAGTACCAGCGGCGTATCCACCATGCTTATAGCATACTACACACATATCGTTACTTAAGTCACTTAAACAAACCACCAAAGCATATAGTTCATGTTCAAACCAATCATCAAATGTCCTTGTCTAAATCATTGTCAATGTTTAAAACCCAAAATGTAGTCATGTAGTTATGTGTAAACAAAAGTTATGTATGGTAAGTAACAAAATAAGAATACTTAACCATAAGTAAAAAGGAACAAAACAAAGTATTTTGAATAAATCAAAAAGTTATGTTTTGCCAAGTAGAAAACTTGTTTTATTGATACAAACATTTATGTGGTAAGATAACGCATTACATTCAAGCCTTGAGACAGCAGGATAACCTTAGAGTAAAGATTATCAAAGTAAAATGTTCACGGATTCAGTCATTCCTTACATCCACACCAACCCAGGATGTCAGGAACGGGATTTGTCAAGTCCTATGGTACCATTACTTACTACCGAGCGGCGTAGCTAATGTTAATGAATGTAGTAAAGAACCGTTTATACAAACCAAATGTCATACCAAATGTAAACAAATTATGTGTAAACAATGTACTAAGTATGCTAAGTAAACATACAAAGCAGAAAAGTCATGTAAAACAATGTGCTAATATGCCATGTAAACATATATAGCAAAGTAATGTAATGTAGATCAATGTGCTAGTATGCTAAGTTAACATACATAGCAAAACAATGTAATGAAATCATGCACTATAAGCATACTAAAGAACATAGCAACATATGATGTGAAAACAAGAAAAGCACGAAAGTAACGAGTAGGCACATGTGTTTCACCCCAAAATGTTTGAAAAACAGTAAAAGAGGGGTCTATGTACTCACTTGAGATTGTTTAGAAGTCGTAGGATAACCACCAAGCAATGCTAGAAGATCACGGAATCAAACGGCACCTATAAAGGCATCTATATTAGTAAACGGACCTATCGGAGGATCGGGTAGTACGTGGGTTCGTAAACCAAATAATTGTGGGAACTTATGTAATATGGTTTGACAAAGCCTTCATACTAAAACGAAACCTAACCTAAGTGCTTTTGACCCGTTACGACCCGCTTAGGTAGCTTATGCTACTTTAACGCGTCGTTTGCGTAAAACGCGTTTGAAACGCCTAACTAGCCCTATGACAAGCAAGATATGCCTTAACACACTTAATATTGTTGCTAAATCAGTTTAGGTGTCAAAAATTATGTTACATATGTTTAAAATGAGTTTTAGTGTAAAAAGGGCATTTTGGTAATTTACCTAAGGCATAAGAACCACTTATCATACAACTACTTAAACGTCGCGACCATATGGTATAACCTCGGAAGGTTATTCCCTATATACTATGGTCACCTAATGTGTTTGGTCGGATCCTAATGATCGACCAAATGGGTCGGGTTTGTAAGCATAAGCGATTGTTTAGATCGCTTACCTTTACGACCCTAGACAAGCACTAAAATTAAAAGCGACGAGCTAAACATGCTAGAACATGTTTAGTAATATTAGAAAACAGGTTTGGTATTAAAAAAACGGTTTTAATACCCTAGAGTAGTTTGGTTACAAAATACGTGAGAAAACGTATTTTGGCCGAAACTACGACTCGTCACTGAGCCTAGATAACGTGGTAATCAGTAGGTATAGTCGCTAGGGACTATAACCATCGTGATTACGCTCATGTTATGAAGTTCAAACGAACTTCGCATTGACCATAAACTGGTCAATGCAGAAAGTCAAACAAAGTTTGACTTTCGGACTCGAAAAGCAATAAAAGAACGAAGGAATACTTACAACGGGTCCCCGCAAGATTGAATTCCGAGTATTCTCAGGTATGAAGTGTCAACGCACCCCAACTTAGAGAACAACCTCAGAATTCAAGTGAGTTTTGCAATGGGGATGGATGGGTATTTATAGGATTTGGTGAACCGTTAAGATCGTTCCTCGCAAAGCGTGATCAAATCTCAGCCGTACACCTATAGCCCATTGATTTATAAAACCATGGGAGTCCCAAAACAGCCCATAGATTGTTTAAAAACCATTTGGGAGTGGTTTGGAGGTGCAAAACAGCTGCAACCAGCTGTTTACAACACTTTTGCAGAACTGGGAGCCTGACGCGGCCCGCGTGGGAGTTACCAGAAATGTAGGCGGGCCGCCTGGCCATGTCAGATCAGCAGAAACTTTGAAAAATGACAGTTTTGGTCCCTGCATGAGTTTAAGCCCATTTTGACACGTTTAAGGCCCGTTAACCTCATTTCAAGCCTCTAAAATGAAGTTAAAGTATAGGGAATTCAAAACATGCTCAAAAATATCTCGGATGTCGGTTCGTTTGGTCGTACGATCGCGATGTTTGCTTAATTACGACGGAATGCGCATAAGCGCGAAAAACGATCCAAATTGCGCGACGAATGGATTTTTCTCATGCCAAACATTAAAACATAATATTTTAATGCCTACATAAATTTTGGGTGTCCGGAAGTATTCAGAACGTAAGTTATGCGCGAAAGTGCAAACTTAGGCACTTTTTGACGCTTTTAGTCCCTAAATGAGCATAAAGTTTATTTTAGCACACCAAACCCCTCAAAGCCTATTTCTAAGCTATGTAAAGGATATTTAAGGTGTGTTTAACTTATGATCATGTTCCGGAATGTTCGTTACAGTTCAGATTGGCATACTTTCGCAGTTTGTCAATTTTAGTCCTTGTAAGCGAATAAACTAGATTTTGCCATACCAAAGCCTTCGAAACTTATTTCTAAGTTATGTAAAGGTTATTTAAGGTATGTTAAGCATAAATTGATGTTCCGGAGTATTTGTTGCATATAACTGATTACGTTTTCGCACCAGTTTGCGTATAATTCTCCAGAAAGCGATATAGAGTTTGAAATCGAATAAAAGTCAAAACATGAAAAACATCAAACATAAACAAACAAACATAGGGATAAAATAACTTTATTTCATTGATAACTGAACTGTTTACAATGATTACAAGCACAGATGTCACAAGAGGTGCTGATATAGCTTTGGGTCAGACTTGGGAGGAACTCAGGGCTCTCATGATGAGAGAATTCTGTCCTCGACACGAGCAGAGGGCACTCGAAGATGAGTTCAATGATCTGAAGCGAGTCAGTGGTGAACACCGGGCTTACACTGACAGATATGAGGAGTTAAGCTTGCTCTGTCCGACTATGGTCACGCCTTTGGATAAGGCAATCGAGAGGTACGTAGACGGATTGCCAGATCCTGTTCAGGATATTGTCACTGGCAGTCACCCTACTACCGTCCGACAGGCCATTGAGCTAGCTGCTACCCTTACTGAATCCCAAATCAAGAAGCGTAAACTCCACAGGAAAGGTGACAAGAAGCAGAAACAGTCTGATGGCGCCAAGGATAACAAGGGCAAGAAGGCTGCTGAGTCTTTGAAGAAGTCGAGGAAGCGTAAGGCTTCCAAGAATTTTGCTGTTACCGCTCAGACTAACCAGGCTGCTCCTAATCAGGCTGCACAGAATCAGGCTCCACAACCTGCTGCCAAGAGGTAGTATGCTGGGAATGCACCTCTGTGCAACAGATGTAACAGTCACCACCAGCCACAGATGCAATGCCGTATCTGCACGAATTGTGGCAAGTCTGGTCATCTTGCAACCACCTGCCGTTTTGCTCCGAATCAAAATCAGGCAGCTCAAAACCCAGCAGTACAAAACCCTGCCCAGAATCCTGCACGACCTCATTTTCCGCCTGGTTCATGTTTCAACTGTGGGGATCTGACCCACTACAGGAACAATTGCCCGAGGTTGGCAAATGCAAATCAGGCACCGGCTCGTGGGAGAGCTTTTAATCTAAATGCAAAAGAGGCGCGTGCGGATGACGAAGTGGTGAACGGTACGTTCCTTGTTAACAACCATCCTGCTTTTGTTCTATTTGATTCGGGTGCCGATAAGAGCTTTGTGTCCTTAGCATTTGAGCCTTTGCTTGCGATGACTAGAACAAAACTAGGAAAGCCCTTGACAGTAGAAGTAGCTAGTGGTGAACCCGTTGTACTCGACTCGGTTCTTCGAAATTGCCAGTTGAATCTCAATAACCATCTTTTCCCTATTGATCTCACACCGATGCAACTCGGGAGCTTCAATGTTATAGTAGGAATGGATTGGTTAACGAAGTACCATGCTGAGGTGGTATGTTTTGAGAAGTTGGTCCGTATACCGCTATCGACTGGTGAGATCTTAGAAGTTCATGGGGAGAAACCCGTCACTAGTTTTAAGCTTATGTCCTGTACCCAAGCCCGCAAATATCTACGCAAGAAGTATGTTGCTTTCTTAGCACATGTCGTAGAGGATAAAGGCAAGGATAAGACAATCCAAGATATCCCTGTTGTTCGGGATTATCCGAAGGTATTTCCTGAAGAATTACCTGGTTTACCCCCTGTGCGCCAAGTTGAGTTCCGCATTGATCTTGTGCCTGGTGCAAATCCCATTGCTAAGTCACCTTATCGTCTTGCACCGTCTGAGATGCAAGAGTTATCTAAGCAGCTTCAGGAGCTATCTGACAAAGGATTCATCCGTCCAAGCTTTTCACCTTGGGGTGCTCCTGTCCTATTCGTGAAAAAGAAAGATGGATCTTTTAGGATGTGTATCGATTATCGTGAGTTGAACAAGCTTACCATCAAAAATCGATATCCCCTACCTCGCATTGATGATCTCTTTGATCAGCTACAGGGTGCTACTTGCTTTTCAAAGATTGATCTGCGTTCTGGGTATCATCAACTTCGAGTTCTTGAAGAAGATATTCCCAAGACAGCTTTTCGTACGCGTTACGGTCATTATGAGTTTACTGTTATGCCTTTCGGTTTAACAAATGCTCCTGCTGTTTTCATGGACTTGATGAATAGGGTTTGCAAGCCTTACTTGGACAAGTTCATCATCGTCTTCATTGATGATATTTTGATCTATTCTAAGACTCGAGCTGATCATGAACAACATCTTCGTCTTACAATGGAACTCCTAAAGAAAGAACAGCTTTTCGCCAAATTCTCCAAGTGCGAATTTTGGCTTAAGGAAGTTCAATTTTTGGGGCACATCGTCAACGAACAAGGTATACATGTAGATCCCGCCAAAATCAGTGCGATTAAGGATTAGGATACTCCTACTACTCCTACTACTCCTACCGAGGTTCGTTCATTTCTTGGTCTAGCGGGTTATTACCACCATTTCATTGAAAACTTCTCCAAGATTGCGGTTCCTCTCACTGCTTTAACTCAGAAAAGCAAACCATTTGAGTTGGGATCCAAACTAGAAGAAGCTTTCCAGACCATGAAACAGAAACTCTGTGATGCACCTATTCTATCTTTGCCCGAGGGTAATGACGATTTTGTTGTGTACTGTGATGCATCCAACTTAGGCCTTGGCTGCGTTCTTATGCAAAGAAACAAAGTTATAGCCTATGCATCAAGACAGTTGAAGGTACACGAGAAGAACTACACCACTCATGATCTTGAGTTAGGTGCAGTAGTCTTTGCTCTCAAAATCTGGAGACACTACCTTTACGGTACAAAGTGTGTAGTTTTCACTGACCATAAGAGTCTCCAGCATATTTTCAATCAGAAAGAACTTAACATGAGGCAACGACGTTGGGTTGAACTCCTAAACGACTACGATTGCGAAATTCGCTACCATCCTGGTAAGGCGAATGTCATGGCTGATGCATTGAGTCGTAAGGAACGTGTCAAGCTTCACTGTGTTCAGGTTCAATCTGGCAGTCAAACTCGCATTATTCAGGCTCAACATACTTGTGTTACACAAGACTTGATGGGTAAGGAGTTACCATGTCATACTAATCCTGAGCTTGAACTGAGAGATTTTGGGATTTTCTATTACATGGGCCGTTTGTGGGTCCCAAGTATAGACAATCTTCGCACCTTGCTTATGGATGAAGCTCACAAGTCTTGTTATTCAATTCATCCTGGTGCAGACAAAATGTATAAGGATCTTCGAACCCAGTATTGGTGGCCGGGTATGAAGAAAGACATTGCCTTATATGTTTCCAAATGCCTTACTTGTCTTAAGGTTAAGGCAGAACATCAACATCCCTCTGGATGATTGGAGCAACCAGAGATTCCGGTTTGGAAATGGGAAAACATTTCTATGGATCTCATTACCAGGTTACCGCGCACTAAAAAGGGTCATGACACCATTTGGGTTGTTGTTGATCGTCTTACAAAGTCAGCACATTTCTTGCCGATCCGTGAGGATCTATCTGCTGACAAGCTTGCCAAGATTTATGTTGATGAGATTGTATCTCGACATGGTGTTCCTTTGAACATTATATCTGACAGAGATGCTCGATTCTTGTCTCGCTTTTGGAGAACCATGCAATCTGCTATGGGTACCCAACTTAATTTGAGCTCAGCGTACCATCCGCAGACAGATGGTCAGTCTGAGAGAACAATCCAGACACTGGAGGATATGCTTAGAGCGTGTGTGATTGATTTTTGTGGTAGTTGGGATTTGCATCTACCTTTGATCGAATTCTCCTACAACAACAGTTATCACTCTAGCATCAACATGGCTCCTTTCGAAGCTTTATACGGTCGAAAATGTCGTTCACCGGTCTGCTGGAATGAGATAGGTGAAGCTCAGCTTACTGGACCTAAACTCATTCTAGAGACTACAGATAAGGTCAAGAAGATTCGTGAAAACCTTCAGACAGCTAGAAGTCGTCAGAAGTGTTACGCGGATCGACGACGCAAGCCCTTAGAATTCCAAGTTGGCGATCACGTCCTACTCAAGGTATCCCCTTGGAAAGGTGTGATTAGATTTGGGAAGAAAGGAAAACTTGCACCTCGTTATGTTGGACCATTTAAGATCGTTGAAATAGTCGGAAAAGTAGCCTACAGACTTGAGCTACCTCCTGAACTTGGAAATGTTCATCCAACATTCCACATGTCCAATCTCAGAAAGTGTTTAGCTGATGAGAACCTCCATATACCACTTGATGAAATTCGTGTTGATAACACGATGCACTTTGTTGAGAAACCTGTGGAGATAGTGGACCGTTCATTTAAGCAGTTGAAGGGCAAGCAGATTAAATTGGTCAAAGTTCGCTGGGAATCTAAACGTGGCCCAGAGTTTACTTGGGAACGTGAAGATCAGATGAAAGGGAAATATCCACATCTATTCTCACAAGTTTCCTCTAAATAAATTTCGGGACGAAATTTCCTGAAGTAGGGGAGACTGTGACATTTGTGCTTGTGATATCATTTTACAAACTCTGAACAATACAATATTACTAAAATAGTGTGTTTTGATCCCAATGTTTGTCTTTTATGTTTGGTTTTGTGCCCATGTTGATTTTTGATCGATTTGGAACTCTATATCGCTTTCTGGGAAGTTATACGCGAACTGGTGCGTAAACGCAGTCAGTTTAACGTGACAAACACTCCGGAACATCATCATAAACCTAAAATACCTTAAATAACCTTTACATAACTTAGAAATAAGTTTTCAAGGCTTTGGTATGGCAAAAACAAGTTTATTCGCTCTTAGGGACTAATTGTGTCAACTTGCAAAAGTCTGCCGTTTCGTAAGGCAACGTATAGTCTGGAACTTGATCATAAGTTAAACATACCATATATAACCTAAACATGGCTTAGAAATAAGCTTTGATAGGTTCGGTATGCGAAAACATGCTTACATGATCTTACAGGGACTAAAAGTGTCAAAAACGGTGTAAGTTTGCATTTTCGCGCATAACTTACGTTCTGGCCACAACTGGACATCCAAAATTTTTGTACACACTAAAATATTTTTATTTTAGTGATCGGCATGCAAAAATTCCATTCGTCGCTTAATTTGGTTCGTTTTCGCATCCGTTTGAGTTTCGTCGTAATTAACCGAACAACGCGATCGTACGCCCAAACGAGCCGACATCCGAGAGTGTTCCAAGCATATTTTGGGTCCTCTAAACTTCATTGACCTTGTGGAGCCTTGAAAATGGCTTAACGGGGGTCAAAAAGGCCTGAAATGGACTCGATTGCATGCAGGGACCAAAACTGTAAATTTTCAAAGTTGCTGATCTGGGGAGCTCAGGCGGGGCGCGTAAGCCTACCCCAACTCATACGCGCGGCGCCTGAGTAGCCCAGCGACCAGAAACTCAATTTTACCATTCTGTTGCAACTTCAGGGGCTGTTAGTGTAAATTCCTTGTGTGATTGGTAGGTTTATGTGCTCTCCAAGTAATACCAGCTGTCCCTAACACTTGTATGGCCAGATTTCATTGCTTAATGGCTAAACAAAACACTTGTGATGATCCTAGTGCATCACCACAAGTATAAATAGCCATCTAATTCACTTCATTCTTTGCTCATTCTCATTTCTTCTCCTCTACATCTGCTTGGAAGCTCTCTAAGCTGAATTGGGACTTTGTCTTCTTTGTTGAAAAGATAGCAAGGACCCTAAGTGAGCTTCTTTCCTTCTTTTTATTGCTTTTTCCTTATGTAGTGCAGAAAGTCAAACGTTTGGCCAACAGTTTGACTTTTGGTTTTGACCATCAATTGGTAAAGTCAAAGTTCAATTGAACTTTGCAACGTGATTGTAATCACGATAATTATAATCCTTCGTGATTATAGCCGCTGATTACCACGTTAGCTAGTTGTAGTGTCGAGTTAAAGTTTCGGTCAAAATGCGTTTTAGCACGCATTTTGCCTCGGAACTACTTTAGAGTATCAAAACACTTTGTTTTGATACCAAATCAGTAGGTTAGACATGTTTTGACATGTCTAACTCGACAGTATTAGTTTGTGCTTGTTTAGGGTCGTAAGTTAAGCGGTCTAAACAACCGCTTACACTTCTGAACCCGACCCGTTTGGTCGATCTTTACGATCTGACCAAGCTTAGTTAGTGATCACAGTTACATAGGTAATAACCTCAGAGGTTATACCTTATGATCACATAGGATTTGGTTAGGCATATGCTTGTTAGCTTGTATGCCCATAAGAAATGACCAAAATGCCCTTTTGAAGCATAAATCCGTATATTGACTATGTGAACATATTTTTGACTTGTAATCTGATTTAGTAACATGTTTAGGGATAATTGGGCATGTAAGACTTGACATAGCACATAGATTAGCATCCGAACATAGTTTTACGCTAACGACGCCTTATAGTTGCTTATGTTACCATAATGTGTCGTAACGGGTCAAAAGCACTTAGGTAGGACTTTCAATCAGAATGTAGGGTCTATGAAATCATACCATATGAGTTCAATTACTCATTTGATTTATAGAACTTCATTCTATCCTATCTCCCGATTTAGGAGCCGATTTATTAACATAGTTACCTATACTAGGTGCCGGTTGATTCCGTGACCCTTGGAGCTTAAATTGGTCTTATTCTCAAGACTAATTAGCAATCCCAAGTGAGTACATAGTTCCCCTCTTTTACCATTTTCATATATTTTGGGGTGATACACTTGTACATACGTGTTACTTTCGTGCATTTCATGCTTTTATGACATAAACATGCTAGTTTCACCTAGTACACTTATAGTACATGCTTTCAATTGTGTTTTGCTATGTATGTCAAGCATGCTAGCACATTGATTTGTTACACATTTGTTGCATATGTTTACTTAGCATATGGAACACATTGTTTTACATGACATTTCTGCTATGTATGTTTACTTAACATGCTAGCACATTGTTTTACATGAACATTTCTACTAGGCATGTTTACTTTGCATTCCTAGTACATGGTTTTCACATGCTACATTGGTTATGACATTTGGTATGTTAAATCGGGACAATAATACCTTCATTAAAATTGATCACGCCGCTCGGACTTATGTAATGGTACCATAGGAATTGACAACTCCCGTTTCCGACTTCCTAGGTTTGTTTGGAAGTTGGGAATGACAGAATCCAACTACATAACTTTAGATGAACCTTTAATTCGTTTAAGGGTTTGTCGCCACAGTCGCAAGGCTTGAATGTATGCGATTAACATTACTGCATAAATGTTTGTAATTATAAAGCATTGTTTTTCTGCAAAGCATAACATTTGATTTAAACTTAGGTTTATTCAAAAACATTGTTTTGTACATTTTCTAACGGGTTGAGTAACTTCTAGTTATTCCCCATACATGACATTTGTTTTCACATTTGACATCATTACATAGTTAAGTAGATGATTTCCTACTTGCTATGCATTTAATTGGTTATACATGATACATATTACACATGACATTATACATGGTTTATACATGAACATTTTGACTTTGAACATGACATTTCGGTTAGTTATTGATAAGTGACTTATGTAAGGGGGCTATGTGTTATATGATAAAAGCATGGTGGATACGCCGCTGGTACTTCCTATATATAAGTGCTTTTATCGTATTATACATCGTTGCGTTATATAAACCACTTGGGCAAGACATGAAACATTTCATACATAAACATGACAATGTTTTACAAATTACATATTTTATACAAATTCACTTCTACTTGGTTATTTATTTAACCATGCATTATCATTTCATCATCATCATTTGATTTTCATTGATTTTCACATGGTTTTACAAAGGAAAACATTTTATAAGGTTCATGACTACACTTTATTAAACACCTCTTTCAAATACAAGTCATGAATCTGCATAAACAAAACCTATGTATCTCACAGGCATTTTTATGCTGACGTACCTATTTTTACATGTGTTTCAGGTGCTAATGAATGATGGTGTTTGTGCTTCACTTAGGCGGACTCGGGCCTTAGTGACTTAAAAGACAGTTATTATGTAGTTTTAGTTGAACTCAAAGACAATGTAACTTTAATTTTAATAATACAAAACTTTATTTCCCATGGTTGTTGAAACAATAAATCTGTCGCGATTCACCTCCCCGGCGTTTCCGCCGCGGCTTTCGTTGTTTTACCGCGGCCTGGGTGTGACACCTACCACGAATTGATGATCTTTTTGATCAGCTACAAGGTGCTACATGTTTTTCCAAGATTGATCTGCGTTCTGGGTATCATCAGCTTCGTGTACTCGAAGAAGATATTCCCAAAACTGCTTTCTGCACGAGATATAGTCACTACGAGTTCACTATCATGCCTTTTGGATTGACGAATGCTCTAGCTGTTTTCATGGACTTAATGAATAGGGTTTGTAAACCTTATTTAGACAAGTTCATCATTGTATTCATTGACGACATTCTTATTTATTCAGAGTCTCGAGCCGATCACGAACAACACCTTCGTATGACAATGGAACTCCTAAAGAACGAATAACTCTTTGCCAAATTCTCCAAGTGTGAATTCTGGCTTAAGGAAGTTCAATTTTTGGGCCATATTGTCAACGAGCAGGGTATTCATTTAGATCCTTCCAAAATCGCAGCTATTAAGGATTGGAACACACCTACTACACCTACCGAAGTTCGCTCTTTTCTTGGTCTTGCTGGATACTATCGTCAATTTATTGCGAACTTCTCAAAGATTGCGGTGCCTCTCACTGGTTTGACTCAAAAGAATAAGTCTTTTGAGTGGGGACCCAAACAAGAGGAAGCTTTCTAAACACTAAAACAAAAACTCTATGATGCTCCTATCTAATCTTTACCCAATGGAAATGATGATTTCGTTGTCTATTGTGTCGCGTCAAATTTAGGCCTTGGTTGTGTTCTTATGCAACGAGGTAAAGTTATAGCCTATTCGCCAAGACAATTGAAAATACACGAGAAGAACTACACAACTCATGATCTTGAGTTAGGCGATGTGGTTTTTGCTCACAAAATTTGGAGACACTATCTCTATGGCACGAAATGTATGGTTTTCATAGTCCACAAAAGTCTCCAACACATTTTCAATCAAAAGGAGCTAAACATGAGACAATGACACTCGGTTGAACTCTTGAACAATTGCAAAATTCGCTACCATCCTGGTAAAGCGAATGTTGTAGCCGATGCACTAAGTCGAAAGGAACGAGTCAAGCTTCATTGTGTTCAAATTCTATCCGATATCCATTCACGTGTCTCTCAAGCTCAACATACTTTTGTTACACAAGACTTAATAGGTAAGGAATTACCACGTCAAGTTGAGCTTAAACTCGAAACGAAAGACAATGGGTTACTTTATTTCAAGGATCGTTTGTGGATTCCGAAACAAGACAATCATCGCACTTTAGTGATAGACGAATCTCACTAGTCTCGTTATTCTATCCATCCTGGTGCCGCCAAAAAGTACAAGGATCTTCGTACTCAGTACTGGTGGCCAGGTATGAAGAAGGATGTCACCTTGTATGTGTCTAAATGCCTAACTTGTCTTAAAGTCAATGCTGAACATTAGCGACCATCTGGTTTGCTTGTACAACTAGAAATACCGGTATGGAAGTGGGAGAACATTGCGATGGATCTCATCACGAAGTTACCGCGCACATCTAGAGGTCATGAAGCCATTTGGGTAGTCATTGATCGTCTTACGAAGTCAGCTCACTTTTTCCTGATTTGCGAGGATCTATCTGCTAATAAACTCGCCAAGATTTATGTTGATGAGATTGTGTCTCGACATGGTGTTCCTTTGGATATCATATATGACCGTGATGATCGGTTCTCATCTTGCTTTTGGAAGACCATGAAGTCTGCTATGGGAAACCAACTAAATCTGAGCACTGCTTATCATCCCCAAACGGATGGACAATCCGAAAGAACGATGCAAACACTGGTGGATATGCTTAGAGCATGTGTGATAGACTTTGGTGGTAATTGGGATTCGCATCTACCGTTGATCGAGTTCTCTTACAACAACAATTATCACGCTAGCATCAATATGGCACCGTTCGAAGCTTTATACGGTCGAAAATGTCTTTCACCTGTCTGGTGGAATAAGATCGGTGAAGCTCAGCTTACTGGACCTCAACTCATTCTGGAAACGACAGACAAAGTCAAGAAAATTCGCGATAATCTTCTGACAGCTAGAAGCCGTCAAAAGGGTTATGCGGGCATGCGACGCAAGCCCTTGGAATTTCAGGTCGGAGACCATGTCCTACTCAAGGTATCCCCTTGGAAGGGAGTAGTGAGATATGGAAAGAAAGGAAAACTTGCACCACGATATGTTGGACCATTTAAGATTGTTGAAAGAATCGGAAAGGTTGCCTATCGACTAGAGCTACCTCCTGAACTTGGGAATATCCACCCAACATTCCACTTGTCCAATTTACGAAAGCGTTTAGCCGATACTGATCTTCAAATTCCACTCGACGAAATTCAAGTTGATGACACGATGCACTTTGTCGAGAAACCTGTGGAGATAATGGATCGTGAAGTCAAGCAACTGAAGAACAAACAAATATGATTAGTCAAGTTTCGCTGGGAGTCCAAAAGTGGCCCAAAGTTTACTTGGGAACATGAAGACCAAATGAAAGCGAAATATCCAAATTTGTTTTCACGAGTTTCCTCTAGTTAAATTTCGGGACGAAATTTCCTAAAGTAGGGAAGACTGTGACAATTGTGCTCTGTAAACACTAAATGATGTAAAGCAATATCAATTATCAATGAAACAATGTGTTTTGGTCTCAATGTTTGTGTATTTGTGTTTGATAATTTCACGTTTCGTTTCTAGTTCGATTTCAAGCTTTTAATCACTTTCTAGAAAGTTATACGCAAACTATTACGTAAATGTAATAAGTTTAACGCGACAAACACTCCGGAATAGTGACTCATGCTTAACATACGTTAAATAACCTTTACATAACTTAGAAATAAGTTTTGAAGGGTTTGGTGTGTCAAAAACAAGTTTATTCGATCGCAGGGACTATTTGCGACAAACTTCAAAAGTCTGCCTATTCGTATAGCAACGCACACTCTGGAACAAGATCATAAGCTAAACATACCATAAATTTCCTTTACATAACTTAGAAATAAGTTTTGAGGGGTTCGGTATGCGAAAATGGGCTTTAACGAACTGACATCCGTGACATTTTTTAGCATAATTCAAGTTAAATATACTTTAACTTCATCATGGAGCTTGAAAATGGGCTTGACGGGTGCTAGAAGTGCCATAACGCGACAAAACAACGTGCAGGTGCTAAACTGTCAACTTTTGAAAATTGGTTGCCAGCAAGGGTCCATACGGACTGTTTGGAGGACCCCTTGCGGTCCGTAAATCTTGCCCAGATCAGCAGAATCCAGAAACTACAAAACAACCCGCTCATTTTGTTTTTAATCCTAGTTTTTGAATTCTATGAGCTAGTTTGTGTGTTTATCAAGTTGCCCAAGCATTGTCCAACAAGTGTAAGGTCAAGATCAAGCCTAGAATCACTTGGAATGATCTTACGGATTCAAGATTGCTCTAAATAGCAAGGGGTTTCAACCCATTTCCTTGCTCATGTTCATTTTTATTCTCCAATCTGCTCATTTGAGAGGCTCTCAAACTTGTTGAAGGCCTCCTACCTGGTTTACTTTGTTCTTTTTCTAAGCTTGGACTCTTTTAAGTATTCTTTCATGCTTGGTTATTTATTTCAAGCAAGAAAGTCAAACAGTGTTTGACTTTCAGCTTTGACCATGAATTGGTCAAGACAAAGTTCGTTTGAGCTTTGCAACGTGAGTGTAATCACGATGGTTATAGTCCCTTGTGACTATACCTACTGATTACCACGTTGATTAGTCGAAATGACGACTCAAAGTTTCAGTCAAAATGCACGATTATGTGCATTTTGCGACGAAACTATTTTCGGGTATCAAAACACTTTGTTTTGATATCAAATCAGTTTTTCAAACTTAGTTAAATATGTTTTAATATGTATAACTCGTCACTTTTAGTTTAGTGCTTGTATAGGGTCGTAAGATAAGAGGTGTTGACAATCGCTTAGACTTTCTAACCCGACCCATTTGGTCGATCATTAGGATCCGACCAAACATATATTGTGACCATAGTTGTATAGGGAATAACCTTCCAAGGTTATACCTTATGGTCACTTAGTTTGATTAGTTATATGATAGGTAGTTTCTATGCCTTAGGAAAATGACCAAAATGCCCTTTTCATGCATGATTTGAATTTAAGCATTTGTAACTTACTTTTTGACACTTAAACTAATTATGCAGCATATTTAAACATGTTAGGGCACATAATACTTGTCATAGGACTAGTTAGGCTATTCGTTTCCGCTTTTGCGCAAATGACACGTTTAAGTAGCGTAAACTATCTTAATGGGTCATAAGCACTTAGGATAGGTTCCGAATTCAGAATGTAGGCTTTGTAAACCATATCATATGAGTTCCAATACTCATTTGGTTTACGAGACCTCATTCTACCTGATCTCCCGATTTAGGTGTCGATTTATTAACATAGTGATCCGATTACTAGGTGCCACTTGATTTCCTTGGTTTCCCGAGCTTTGTTAAGTTCATTTAATCGAGGATATTTTGCAATCTCAAGTGAGTACATAGTTCACCTATTTTACTGCTTTCAATTGTTTTGGGGTGATTCATATGTGCTAAACGATTTCGATGTTTTCAAAAACGAATATTATGGTTTATATTAAACACAACGATTTCGATAATTTGAACGAACTTGTTGGGACGTTATTACATAACATGAATGACATTCATTAGCTTTGGCTGAGCCGACCAGTAGTATGTTATGGTACCATAGGATCTGACAAATCCCTTTATCGGACTATCGCCATGGTTATTTATGGGGCTAATGTGGGTAACGACAGAACCTGATGATTGTTAACTTACCCTTTGGTGGTTTGTTAATACGAGTTGAACGATGGGAACGAGTCAGAACACAGGTTTGAATGTATTCAACGAGACTACCAAAAGTTAGTTTTTCACAATTAAAACACAAACGATTTGAACGATTTGAACGATTAAAACGACTTGAACGATTTGAACAATTGGAATGATTTGAACGAACGAACGATGGTTTATAACACGAACGAGTTGAACGATTGGTTTTGATAACACGAACGTTTGAGAACAAGTACAATTAAACGATTGGTTTTTGGTATGTGATTAGATAACGGGACGGGTGTAATGTGATAAAAGCATGGTAGATACGCCGCTGGTACTTCTTATATATAAGTGCTTTTATCATATTACATTCCGTGGCATTATTTAGTTCACTTGGACGATTGATTTCAAACGATGACACGCAACGATGTTTACTAAATCATATAAACCATACGAGTTTTATTACAAGTACAATTTACAATTTGGGTTTACAAAGACAAATGTTTTAGTCAAGATTGATGGCAACGAGGATTTAAAACTATAACCAACTGTTTGAGTGAATTGCAAGTTTTGTCCTTTATCTTTAGGCCATTTTGCAAGTTTTGTCCTTTATGTTTAAATTTGACGAGTTTTGTCCTTTATGTTTGAAAATCAAGCACGTTTTACCCTTTGGGGCAAAACGTGCTTGATTTTTAAGGACAAAACGTGCTTGATTTTTTAAACATAAAGGACAAAACGTGCTTGATTTTTAAACATAAAGGACAAAACGTGCTTGATTTTTAAGGCCCAAAGGGTAAAACGTGCTTGATTTTTAAACATAAAGGACAAAACTCGTCAAATTTAAACATAAAGGACAAAACTTGCAAAACGGCCTAAAGATAAAGGACAAAACTTGCAATTCACTCCCAACTGTTTTGAGTTGGTTAATCATATTGCAATACAAAACACTTTTCAAAACAAGCATTTCAATTATCGACTCTTATAGTTGTACGAGGTATTGCAACAAGTATACAAGTCATATGTTTGTGTTTTGCTTTTGAACGTCAAGACAACGTAAATAACTTAATCCAATATAATGAAACTTTAATCCATGTGTTGTGAAACAATGATTCTGTTGCTCCACTCCCCGACGTTTCCGCCGCGGTTTCATTGTTTTAACGCGATCGGGGTGTGACATGTAGTCTACCAACATCACTTTAGCCCATTACTTATATTCTTTGACAAACCAATATTAACAAGCAAAATAATAAATTTACAGAAATAAACCATAGTTTAGCTTATGAATTGTATCAACATGACGTTAACATGTCATATTTTCAAAATCCCCCACCCCCGATTCGAAAGCTAAACAAATCAATAACCTAAAGTTATTTTTACAAATGTCAACATGTCGAGATATTAAAAGACCTTTTTTTGTAAAATATCAATAAGCTTGTACTTTGACTTAATATTAACAGTTTTGATAATCCCATTTAAATAGAAAAAACAAATCCAGTTTGAAATGTTTTTCATGAAAAATGGGATTAGCAACAATAGCAATTGCTGTTGTACTATCACAACATAATGGAACAAGTAACCTGACTTCAACATGCAACTCTGTCAACACATTTATTAGCCACATAACTTTACAAGTTACAACACACATTGCCCCGTACTCAGCTTCAACTGATGACCGATACATTGTACTTTGTTTTTGCTTCAACTGATGACCGACTTTCTAGTATCCATACACTTTGCCTAATCTAAACCGGCATACGCTTTTAAATCTAGACAAAAACCTTTACTTATCAAAACTCCTTTGCCAGGAGATTGTTTTATGTATCTGAGTGATCTAAGTGCATTTTTTCAAATGCCCAGAAGTGGGCTTATGCATATATCGACTAAGATAATACACTCGATATGAAATGTCAGGTCTAGCGTAGGCCAAATAAATCCACTTGCCCAACAATTTTTGATAGCCAGTTATGTTTGTTAAAACATCACTATTTTGATTACGAATAGATGATATAACATGGTTTTGTTCTATAGGATTATTACAGGAAGTCATACGAAACTCTGCTAGAAGTTCCGTACAATAGTTTCGTTGTATAAGACATACTCCTTTATCACATTTTATAACCTCAATCCCTAAAAGAGATTTCAAAGTACCTAAGTTTTTTTTTAATTAAAAACTTAGACTTTAAAAAAATTCTGAACCACATTAATTTCTTGTAACTATTTCCAGTAACAACTATATCATCCACGTACATCGATAATACAACAAAACTACTACCGTTATGTTTGACAAACAAAGAGTAGTCACATTTACTTTGTAAAAAACCCAACTCTAACAAAGCATTTACTAATTTGTCATTCCACATACGTGGGGCTTGTTTAAGCCCATAAAGAGACTTTTTTAGTTTGCACGCTTTTTCATTATTAGATTAAAAACTTCTAGGTACATCCTCATATAAATCACCATACGAAAACACATTAGTCACTGAGAAGAGGGTGTTTGGGGTTTCATTGTGATGTCGAAAAACCGAAGAGTAAGTTTTAGAAACTGATACCCATGTTGGCAAAACATAATCGTAAACATTCACAGTGGTTAAAATGAAATACGTAGTTAGGGGCAAAACGGAATCCGAAACGCCATCTAGTTTAGCTTGGCTAAACACGTCAAGATATTCGATGAGGTATGTCCACATGCATCATGACATATATTGATATAAACATTTGTTGCAAAGTTTCCTTTATTTGCTTGAGATAAAATTTCTCCTACTGTATACAACATTAGCATGTGAATAGTTTTGTGAAAGAAACTTTACACCTTCCAACTCGGGAGATACTTTGGTCCCCTCTAACCTCATGTAGGGTAATCTACAAACCATTTGCTTTTCAACATGCCTTAATCCATTTATATCTAAATTTGATATAAATATGTAACATATGTACGATTAATGGGAAAAAATTTTGAATTAGTCATAGAGGTGTTTATTAACCGATTAGATGGCCCATATCATATAAACCGAAACAAGTAGACCCCATTAAATAAATTGGTCTGGTTAATAGTCCGATATCTACAGCTTTGATAATTTCTGACACCAGCCAAAACACGACCAGAAGTTAAACGAGTCATGTTTAGATTAACCTATTTAACCCGCTTAGTTAAATGAGTCGACCCACTAGCTTGTTTATGACCTCTTTTATTACAACCCACCAACCCATTTAACATGTTTACGGTTTAATTTTCCCCTGCCAACCAGCTAACCCCTTTGACATACTTAGAAAAAAAAGGTTACATGCGTCATGTTTAGGTTGAACTAAATGGAAGCCGAATATCCTTTTGGTCGTCCGTGAAAAACACCTTCCTTTTTTGAATGTCCTATTTATATACTTGTATAATTCCCTATGAACCTAGAAAGAATGAATGGAGCTCCAAAATTCCCTCTCACTTCACAATAACGTTTCTCCCATGTTACATGTGGTATCACATCCATGATTCCCTCTAACTTACACAATTTGTATATACATCCAACACCCAACAATTTCTCTCACTTTTCCCCCACCCTTCCATTCTTATTCGCTCTTCCATTTTTCTCATCAACGAGAAACTTGAAATTCAATTTTGAATGCAGGAAGACGAACGAAGATCCACAACATTAATGGGGGATTCACCTTCTTTACCTCCAAAAGGCAGCAACAATGGCATGAATAAATCCGACCCGAACCTCGCGGCCAGTTTTCCATCCTCTGATGAAGAGTTTAACAACCGGTCGAGTAACGTCTCCGGCGATGATCTCAACCGTATGAGCGGGGAGGCTTCACCGATGGCAATGTCGCCGTGGAACCAGGCTTCTCCATTCCAACCTTCTCCATGGTTCACCACCGGAATCGACAACTCTAACAGTCAAAAGAATGGAACACAAGTAAACCAAACGTACGTGTTCAACTTTCTTGGAATATTTACACACATATATATGAATGTATGATTAAATAATCCAACACACTTTTATGCTAACGTTTTTTTTTTTATATATTTTTCATCATGAAATTTCTGAAATAGGACTATAATTGGGCTAGCCATCATAGGCTCGGTCACGGCTCTTTTACAAACTGAGCTGAGCTGGCTTGACTCGTTTATCTTAGCATGCAAAAATGTTAAGCTCGAGCTCAGATTGAGAAAAACATGAGCCAAATTGTGGTTTGTCATTCGAGCCGATCAACTTGTTTTATTTTAAAAATAATGTTCAATTTTGTATTTTATTACACATATTGACGTATATAAAAACACATAATAATCTTTTAAACAATTATTTATATTTATGAGTCAAGTTATTCTAAAAAGGCTTCTAATTGTAACAAGTGTAAGAAGGATTTATAAAGTGACAAGTGTCCAATAACCTAAAACTAAACCCACTACATCACCACAAAAAACCTAAACACCCACCCCCACCCAAAAACCTAACCCCCCCCCCCCTCCCCCCCCCCCCCCCCCCGGGGCAAAAAAACCAAAAAAAAGTATACCTCACAAAAGAAACCCCCAAAAAACCTAACCCCCCCCCCCACCCCTCAAAAACCTAAAAAAAAAAAAATTATACCTCACAAAAAAAACCCCCAAAAAACCTAACCCCCCCCTCCCCCACCGCACCCCCAAAAACCTAAAAAAATCTAAAAAAACTAAACACCGGTTTAGGTTTTTGGTGGTGGTGGATGTTTAAGTTTTTTTTTTTTTTTTTTTAGTGGGGTTTTTTTGTGTAGTGGGTTTTTTTAGATTATTTGACACTTTTCACTCTATAAATCCTTCTTACACTTCTTACAATTAGGATCCTTTGTATTTGATCCTAATCCTTATATTTATGTATTATATATATTCATATGTATTAAAGTTTTGACTTTAAAATAAACTAGCGAAACAATTAAGCCATCTAACAAGCTACCTAACCGGCGAGCTTACCTCGGCTTCAGCTTATTTACAATCTAAGCTAAGCCGGCTCTTCTTGTTTATCTTCACGATCTAAATATGTTGAATTTGAGCTCAGCTCATAGAAAATTTGAGATATGTCTTGCTTCGTAACCCGAATCAACTCATTTTATCATATAAAAAATTATGTATTTTGTTTTCACACGTTGCTTAATATTTTTAGCATACAAAGAGAACTACAGAATTTTTAAAACATATACATGTATAAAAATCTGGGTGATAATTTATATTATATTAAAATTATGGCTTTCAATTAAACGAGTAAGTCAACAAACGAGCTTATCTTACTCGTGCTCAGCTAATTTAGCAACCCTAACTTTTAAATATAATAAATGTGTAGAGAATAAAAAAAACGTTGTGTTTGTATATTTGTTGCAGTGAGGGACTCGTAGGATCTCTCGTCCGTGAAGAAGGCCACATATACTCACTCGCCGCCACAGGCGACCTTCTCTACACCGGTTCGGACAGCAAAAACGTGCGGGTGTGGCGCAACTTGAAGGAGTTCACCGCATTCAAATCCAACAGCGGCTTAGTAAAAGCCATAATCTTATCCGGTGACCGTATATTCACCGGACACCAAGACGGAAAAGTCCGGGTGTGGAAGAAAAACAAAAAAGACCCAAAATACCACAAACGCGTCGGCACATTCCCAACGTTATTCGACATCTTAAAATCCTCAATGCGCCCGAAAAACTACGTAGAAGTGAAGCGTAAAACAACCGCGCTTTGGATCAAGCATTGTGATGCGATTTCTTCGTTAAGTATCGATGAAGACGAAGGTCTTTTGTACTCGGGTTCATGGGACAGAACATTTAAGGTGTGGAAGACGTCGAACTCGAAGTGTTTAGAGTCCGTTAAGGCGCATGAGGACGCGGTTAACTCGGTCGTGAGCACGAAATCCGGGTTAGTGTTTACCGGATCAGCGGACGGGTCTGTTAAGGTGTGGAAGCGTGAAGGGTCTGGGAAATCGATGAAACATAATCATGTAGAGACGTTGTTGAACCAAGAATGTGCGGTGACGGCTTTAGCAGTGTCGGAAACCGGGTTGTTTGTGTACTGCGGGTTGTCGGACGGGTTGGTTAATTATTGGGAATGGGAGAAAGAGTTGGCTCATGGTGGACTTCTTAAAGGGCATAAGTTGGCGGTTTTGTGTTTATCGTCTGCCGGAAGTTTATTGTTTAGCGGTTCGGCTGATAAAACGATATGTGTGTGGAAGAAGGAGGGGAACCAGCATAACTGTTTGTCGGTTTTAACCGGGCATACCGGGCCAGTGAAGTGTTTGGCGGTTGAACGGGAGGCGGAGAAGGGCTCCGGAGACGCGAAATGGGTGGTTTATAGTGGGAGTTTGGATAAATCGGTGAAAGTGTGGAATGTCTCGGAGAAAATGTCACCGGAGATGAAGATGGGTTCGTCGGAGAATATTGTGAGATATTGACCGTTGGATTTGGTAGGGTTTTTGTGGAGCGTTAACTTGGAAGGAAGGGTTTTGATTTGGACGGTTGAGATTGGCTTAAGGGAGTGGGGGCTTGTCTCAATATTTGTATATAGTCATATAGATGACTAGTAAAATTAATTTCTTAAATGAGATTAATATATCAAATTGGATACAAATATAAATCCAACTATGACCCTTGAATCACCACCAAGTGCACATGGATGTTTGCTAAAGAAAATATTTTATATCAATGTATTTTCAAAAGAGTGGGTTTAAAACAATGGAGCCACTTTATGAAAAATAAAAAAAATAGAAGAAAAATGGAAACGCATTTGACAACTCAAGTGTTCTTTATGTATGACATCTATTAAAAAGCAGAAAGACAAAGAATTTATGTTCGAAAATACCAAGTCTTCTATCTTTAGAAGGAAAATGAATAAATGCATGCAACATTAAATTAAAGGAGATCTATGAAAATCTCTTTTTTAAACCGCCAACTAAATTTTATTAAGAAAACGAGATAATAACAACTGTTATCCACGCCATGGTTCATACATCAATACAAAAAACAAAAACCAATTACACGCCAAGGCAAGAGACGTTAAAATCATTCCAGCTTTCCCATGATAAATCCGTTGCTTTAGCACGATGTTTTATCCACAAGAACCCCAATACCTTCACTTCTTCAGGAACCCTTTTCGGTGAGCACTTCTTTTGTTTGAATACCAAGTTAATTCTAGCTGCCCATATACACCACGCAGTTGTTTGAAAGACTGAATAAACCAATTGTTTCCATACTGTCAAACCCCTCATATTCACATGATAGTTTACCAGATCGTTCAGGCCAAAAATATATATAGCTTGTAGTTTGCACCACCTAGCGACACCCTCCCAAACCTTTTGTGTGAATCGGCAAGAGCAGAAAACATGTTCGGTTGACTCCTCTACTTCTCGACACAACTCGCACAACGTTGATGTCACATTTACGCCTCTTCTAACCAAAGACACCCTCGTTGGCAGCTTATCCAGATTCAGCCTCCATATCAGGAAATTTACCTTTAGCGGAGTCCAGTGGTTCCACGAATATAGTAGCTGCACTCGTCTGTTGACTAAGCGCCATGTGCCTCCTCAACCCCCGTTAACTGTAAACAACCCATCACGGCCCAAAGACCATTCCCACTTATCCGCATCACTAGTTAGTGACACCGAAGACAGGGACCCAGTCAGTTGCATAAATTCGGTATGTTAAGTGTTTGATTGAAACTGACGAATCCACTGAAACCGCCGAAACCACCCGATCCGAAACCGTCGCCCTTTGTTCACTTCAATCACAAACAACCTAGGAAATTTGGTGGCTAGCGGCTCCTCCGAAATCCAGCAATCGAGCCAAAATGATACCTTATCCGGAATTGCGTTCCACGCTCTCGCATTATTATGTATGCTCCATATAACCTTTTTCCATAACACGTTTGTCTCCGATTTGAACCGCCACCACCATTTTGCTAACATAGCAATGTTTATGTCCTGAAGTATACCAAAACCCAACCCTTCCCCATCCTTTGACGACACTACCTTCTGCTACGCCACCCAAGTCTATGAAAATCTCTTAACTATAAAACAGGGCCGTTCTTAGGTTTTTGGAGACCCTAAGCGAATTTCGAAGTGGAGGCCATTTTTTTTCCAAAATTACCCTTTCAACGTATTTAGTAACAAAACCCTCCTCCTTTACCCGGGCTTGGGACCGGCAATTATAAACTAAAAAGTTTATAGTTGGCGAAGTTAAAATTTTTTTTTTTTTGAAAGTTGTATGTTTTGTATAAATTAAGTATACATTTAAATAAAATCGATTTTTTTAGCTTTAGCCGAGGCAAATTGTTTGATGAAAGAATCGTAATCAAGTTCTTCTAAAAAATCTCTTTCAATTGACATAATAGCTAAACCGTTTAATCTTTCTTGTGACATTGTAGATCTTAAATAATTTTTTATTAGTTTTAATTTGGAAAAACTACGTTATGCTGAAGCAACGGTCACAGGAATTGTTAACATAATTCTATACGCAATATATGCATTTGGAAAAGAATAAAAGTTTTTAATATAAGTTAGTATATTAATAAGCGTGTCAGACTCTACATGTATTATATCTCTTAGCATTTTTAGTTCTTCAAATAATTCTAAACCATTAACATCAACATGATTATCATGTTTCCAAAACTTTTCAAGATCAATGCACTTCTTTTCTAAAGTTTCTTCATTAAACGATTTTAACTTTTTTATACTAAATAAAAAGCCAAAAATATTATCAAACTCTTTGAATTGCTCAAATCTACTTTCGAGTGAAACACAAGCTTGATCTACTGTGTATAAAAAGTAATCCGTTCTAAAAGAGTCTATAGGAGTTTTCAAAGTTTCATTATCAGCATTTTCATCAAATCTTCTATTTCTTTGAATAATACGTTTTTTCACGAAAAATAGGTTCAATGCCCATCTTTAAAGCAAGTTCCTTAGCCGTAATCATAGCTTTTTCAAATCCCTCGTCCCTATACTTTTTAAAATAATAGATAAGTCCATCTAGTTGTTTTATAGCAACGTCAATACACATGTCTTTTGATTGTAAATTTTTACTAACTAAATTAACAGCATATAAAACATCATACCAAATAACCATCGCTAATAAAAATTCAAATTTTTCCAACTCATTTTCAACTAAAGATTTAGCCTCACTTTTAACCTTAAGATCGTCACTATCACGATACAAATCCATTAATGCATTTCTTAGTTCTGGAGCTTGAAACCTAATTGCTTTAACACTTTCTAACCGACTTTCCCAACGTGTTTGTGATAATGCTTTAAGAGTTAAATATGGTATATTATCTTGTAAAATTTTCCATCTTTTAGTTGATGATGCAAAAATAGAATAAATACGTTGTATGGTTCCAAAAAAATCCTCAGCTTTTTTACAAGAGATAGCCATATCAGAAATTACTAAATTTAAACTATGACAACCACATGGAGCATAAAAGGCTCTAGGATTAACTTGTAACAAGCGTTTTTGTACTCCCTTATGTTTTCCTTTCATATTAGATCCGTTATCATAACCTTGTCCTCTAATGTCATCTACATTGAGTCTTATTCTATTAAGTTCTTCAATAATAGAATCAAAAAGACCTTTACCGGTTGTATCATTCACTATCAAAAATTCTAGAAAGTATTCTTTAACTTCTATTGAAGTTGGAGAAATATCTAAACATCGTAAGACAATGGACATTTGTTCCTTGTGGCTTGTATCAGGAGTGCAATCAAGAATAATTGAAAAATATTTAGCTTCTTTAACTTTTTTAATAATTTTGGTCTTGACCTCATTTGATAATAAATCTATTAGTTCATTTTGCATTTTGGGTCCAAGGTAATGGCTATGAATTTCTTTACTTTGTATGCGTCTAACATGTTCTTGCATTACCGGATCAAATTCTGCAATCATCTCAATACCGGCTAAAAATAAACCATTGTTTTCTTCATACAATTGTTCATTTGTCCCACGAAACGCTAAATTATTTTTACCAAGACCCTTTACAAGAGAAATAATTCTTTTTAGCACATTTCTCCAATGTTCTTTTTCTTTATTTATTTGATCTTGAGCTTGTTTATCAATTGTCTTATTTTTCGCCAATCTTATCTCTAATTCCATCCATGTTCTCATATTGTTAATATGTACTTTACTTTTTTCATGTTCCTTTAATTTACTACTAATTTTTTTCCAATCATTATTACCTTCTTTAGCTAAGCTGCTTGTACATTGATTCACGTTAAACAGTTTACAACAAAAACAAAATGCTCTATCTAAATCTATAGAAAAAATCAACCATTTTCTTTCTAACGTTTCTCCATTTGGTAATGTTCGCATATAGTGAGATGTATTAAAGCTTCTTGAGTGTTCATCTTGTGGAAAATCGTAATCATGAATTTTCATCGGACCTTTTTCTATGAGTATATCTCTTAAATCAATACTAATATTATTCCATTGACTTGGATCAACAAAATTCATAGGTATTTCATTGGTTGTAAATTCATCATTTGTAGGTATATCGTTGTTTGTGGGTTCATTATTTGTAGGTGTATCTATATCATCTGTCGGTGTATCACTTTGATTTGTAGTTTCATTAGTTGTAGGTGTATCACTTACATTTGTAGGTTCATCGTTTGTAGGTTAACTTGTTGTAGGTGTACAAAATTTTAGAAGTGCCCCTTTTTGTGATTCAATTAAAGCTTCTTGTTTAGGTTTTCTTTGCCTTTTTGAATGACCAGATTCAAAAGTTCTAATTCGATTTGACATTGGTAACTCGCCCTAATTTCCTAAACAACAAATTAAATAGACAAACAACCAAGCCTAGCTAATGCCTAACAGCCTAATAACAAGATCAGTTCAACAAATAACTATTAAGTACTAATTGAATCAGAAAAATAGCAGCAAGAATGAGGATATGAGATATAACCTGTGGGGCTGTGCTGCTGTGCCACACCACACTGCCACAAATCGAATCAACGACTGCCACTGACACAAATCGAAGAACTGAATAAGCCCTAATTCACGAGTCAATCAATGTCTGCGGTCTGCCACAAATTAATCGACGCCTGAATAAGCCCTAATTCACTGAATCGATGGAACAACAGATGTTTAATAATCGAAGAACTCAAGAACTGATTTAATCAGTAAATAATAATCACACGGACAATCTTTTGTAAGAAACTTTTGTTTAATAATTGAAGAACTCAACAACGGATGTTTAATAATCGAAGAACTCAACAACAGAAGTTTAATAATCGAAGAACTCAAGAACTCAATATCGAAACTTTTGTAAGAAAATTGGAATAACAGAGTGGTGAAGATGATAATCTGATATAGATGTAAAAGAGGAAAAATAGCCGTTAGTCATTACTTCCCGAGTTACCGCCGATTCAATCTTCAATTTCATCATCGCCGCCTGATTCGCCGCCTGATTTGCCGCCTGATTCGATGCAGCGACGTTTGGTTCTTCGATACAGTGATACACAGCCGTCGCGTGTGTTGTTTGTATGAGGCTGAGGCCTTTTTCTTTAAAACTGAACTACGAACTACTGGATCTAAAGAACAGGCCTTTCAGTTTGGGCTATCTTCTTTAAAACTCAAAAATGGGCCTATTATATAAAAACCCCATAATAAATTTGAGGCCTCTCAATTTGGGTGGCCCTAGGCTTGTGCCTAGGGTCAAAAGCCCATTGGGTCGGCCCTGCTATAAAAGTAGGTGAAACCTTTCATAGTTTACGAGTGAGGTAAAAGCATAAGGGATAATTACACAAATAGTCATTATTGATTATCTTTTTAGGCTTTTCAAAGTAAACAACCCTATTTCTACCATTCGGAAGATAGTATATTAGCTCTGTCGGCTGAGTCTGTTAGGACTTAGCTTACACTTTTAACGAGACGACTTAGATGGCTAAAGATTTAACCTACTTTTTTTTCGAGGCAGCTGAGACGACTAAGCCAACCATTTTTGAGACGACTGAAACAAAATGTCTGCGCAATTTTTGAGGGTGTTGAGACGGCTGAATGGTTAAGACAATTAAACCTACACTTTTTGCGAGGCGGCTTACACGGATAAAAGTCTAAAAATGATGTATATATTGGAATTTTTTTTACCAACAATGACTATTTTCTAATTTTCCAAAAATCTAAACACAGAACAATTCATGTGATCATCGTTACCCAAAACTTGGTTGGAAAAGGAAGCTGGTCGTAATAATTCTGATCACAATTCCCGGTAAAAAGTATTCTTATGACATTTCGGTTGCGAAAAGTTCGGTCATAGTTTTGGTAGCGAAGCACTTCGGTAGTATTTGGCTCGCAAAAGATCTGTGCTATAAATTTGTTCGCGAAACACCTTGGTCGCTAAGACCATGTGTAGTGAGGCGTTTTCTTTAAAAAAATTTCAAAAACAAGCCCAATAACGCCTACCCCACCATTACATGGGGCGTTACTTTATAAAATTTTTGAAAAAAAAGTCATCCGGCTTGAAACGCCCAAACAAACAAGCATAAACTTTGACTGACCAATAGGAGCATAGATTAGTGGATGACTTTTCATCTTTTTGAATAAGTTTTTTTTTTCTTTTTTTTAATAATTGGAAGGGGCATTATTAGGTATTATGCCCACTACACCACTTTTGCTATAATGCCCCATGCTGACTGGGATGACACGTGTCGGATAATGCCCCATTATGGGGGCATTATAATTCTTCACCACTACACATGGTCTAAGCTGTTTGTTAGTTTTGAAATAAAACTTCATGTCCCTAAATTTGGTCAGAAAAGGTAATAAAATAAAGGTTTCTAAAAAACCAGTCGCAAATAATTAATAGTCGCAAATAATTAATATGATACATTTTCTTCTAATTTTAATTACTTGTGAACCATTATACTATTTTAAGAGTGTATTTGTGTACCTCTAAAGCTTATTAAGCTATACATACTAATAAAAAGTAAACTCATTAGGGAACACATGACACTCGATAGAAGCATCCCCTTTTTTTTCCCTTGCTTTTTTATGTTTTATCATGTGTGTCCTTTGTTCATTACACAAAACCCTAGGAGAGATGAATTGCCATATCCACCTTCAAACCATTATCATTCCCAAATTAATAACCAGATGATCCATCTTGAACAAAACCCTATTCTCCTACTAGAATTGCGATTCAACTATTAGACCTTCAATCGACGAGTAAGAATCCTTTTATTGTTTTTCTTTTTTTAAGAACAATCAATCTTCTCTTGATCTGCTAGGTTTTCGAACTGATCTTTGTAATGGTATTTTATCTCATCTTCTTGCCCTAAGTGTAAATGTTGATGCATTTATTGTGGATACGGCTCGTTGCGGTTAGCCCATGTTTCGGAGTGAAGGCCGGGGTCAAGATATCCTCCTATCTTGACCCGGTTTGATGTTAGTATATTGTTGATTGTGTTCTACAAGACCTTGCATGAAGGCAATGAAAGGAATGCATGATATTCTAACACAGCATTCTTATTGTTCGTCCATCCTTATCCACTAAGAATGGTTGTTGGGCTTGAATGTTTATTGGGCTTGATTTGTCAACGAAGACTGAAGGTTCAACGAAGACTTCTTTGGACGAAGTCTTCTTGTGACGAAGACTCCTTTTGGACGAACCCTCTTTTGGACGAAGACTTTCCACAACGAAGACTACTTGCTCTCCAACGAACATTTCATGTTGGTCGAACACCCATGCATGACGAAGACTCCTTGCTCTCCAACGAAGACTCCATGTTGGACGAACACCCATGCATGACGAAGACTGAAGGTGGTGTCACGAAGTCTCATTGTTCATCGAGGATTATTGTGGACGAAGAGTCCAGGCCACGAAGACTCTAGTCTTCGTGGGATGCCATTATGGTTCGTAGCCCTGTCCATTGTTCGTGGATGTGCAGTTACGCTTTGTCTATTTAAACAGCTTGCAGCAACAAGATAAGATTGAGACACAGAACAGAGAGAGAGAGAGAACACCAGTGAGTTTGAGCTTTTTCTGTACTGTAATCTTGTAACAAAACTCTCTGGAATCAATATACTTTGAGATTTAAACGTTGAATCTATTCTTGTCTTTGTGTCTTCGTGTTCTTTGCTCGGTTTAACTTACCGGTTGGATTCCGCACAACCGGGTTTGTTCGACAACAAGGATAAGGTTACTAGATCCTTCGCTAGTGGACCTACAAGTGGTACCAGAGCCAAGGCTCTCATCCTTGTTAAAACCGAGCCGTGTGTCGAAGTTTTTCGAACTTAGTTCTCGAAGTTTTTCAGTAAAGTTTGTGTTTTGAAAGTTTTATGGGTTAAAAATCTGAAGAACTTGTTTGTTGTTGTTAAAAATTTTCATAAAAACTTTTTTAATCTCATAAAAGGATGAGGTTTTTTTTTTTAAATTTTTGACAAACTTGTTTCGGAAAACTTTCCGGTGAACACTTTGGCCGAAAACATCATAAAGTCTTCGGTGTTCTTGTGTTCTTCACATTGTCTGGGTTTAGTTTTCATTTTATTTGATCTATTTGAAAATCTTAAAATATTTTAAAAGGAGATCTTCTTTCACCAACTTTTCCTGTTCAAAAGATAAGGTCTTTTCCACCAACTTTCTCTGTTCAAAAGATAAGGTCTTTACTAAAAAGGTTTCAACAATCTCACCAACCCACCAACTTGTCTTCCTTACTTTGAAAAATCCTATTCTTGGTAAGTTTTGGTTTGTGGGGTCAACGAAGAGTCCTTTAAATCAACTCCCTGTGGACTTTCTTTTGGGCCATTACATTTAACACTTAGTGGACCTTTATTGGGCTCAAGTGTTCGTAGGAATCATAGTTATTGCGCTCTTCGTGGGAGTCAATTCTTAGTGAACCTCTGAGACTTCATGGGACTTGAGTCTTCGTAGACTTGAGTCTTCGTAGTCTCATTGTTACATTTTTCACAGAAGACTTGCATTTCATTCTAAAACTTGTTTAAATTAGTTTTTCGAGGGTTTGTCACTTAGTTTCAACCAAATATGACTTCCGACTGGTGGGGTTGGAAACCGGATCCCAATGTAGATATGTATACGAGTAAAGGTTCGCGTCCGATTCCTTCATGGGCTCAGACTCCCACGCCTTCGTCATCAGCACAATCAAGTACGATTACCGCAAATCAGTGGGCTTTTGATACAAATCAAAACCAAAGTATTCAAATGTTCTTGGGCAAAACACGGAGTTGAGGTTGTCTTTTACCACAGAATTTGATCAACCTCTTGAAGAAGCCGGTTCAAATGCCGCAACTTTTGCAGATATTTCTAGCGATGATAAAAAGGCATATGATTTAGAAAAGAAAGCATTTTCAATTCTAACTCAAGCCTTGAACAAAGATATTTATCATCAGTTTGTGGGATTCAAAACGACAAAAGGTATATGTGATGCATTAAAGGCGAGAGGTAAGGGAAATACATCATCACGCAAACTGAGACATGATCTACTCAAAAGGAGTTCGACGACTTCATGTGTATGGAAAATGAATCGTTGGGAGACATGTCAAGTCGATTTTATCATTTTCTGAGTGAGATGGGTAATTTTAAGGTCGCGGCAACTCAGGAAGAGGTTATCACTAAGTTTGTTGACGCATTACCAGCTCAATGGAGAGGTTTCTTAGAGATTCTGAAATATAATGGCACACTAGCTACAACCAACATTCATGATTTCATTAAACTCTTGGAGAACAAAAATCAAGATGAAATCAGGAAGGCAAAAAGAGTGTCGGTACCACAAAATCCCGAGATGTATTATGGAAATTGTGGTGGTGCCAGCATGGTTTCTAGACCTGCTCAACATGCTCAGCTACAAACGGCGTTTGTCTCGAGTACCGATATGTATGGAACACCAAAACCAGCATCCTCAGAGCAAAGCTATCAGTCTACTAGAGTAGCATTATTTCTTGATCCAAACTACAAAGGCCAACAACAAGCCTATTATGGAAACACTTCATCAACAGTCAATGCTGGTCAATCAACTAATCCAAACACAGTCCGGCTAGATACTTCATGTTTCTCGAAAGTAAGTGTTGAGGTGGCAAAGGAACATACGGAGCTTCTAAACACTTTGGTGAGCACATACTGTGGGTTACTAGTAGGGCAAATTGGGAACATCAATTTGACTCAGGAAGATTATCAGCAAATCAATAAGGATGAAATGGATTTGATGGATATCAAGAGGGCATTTACTAGTGCTGTGAGGCGATCAAAAGATTTCATGGAAAGAACAGGTAGAACCAGCTTGGAAAGCAAGAAAGATACCAAGTATGGGTTCGATAAGCAGGCGGTCAAGTGTTTCAACTGTGGTGAACGGGGTCACTTCAAACGTGAATGTACGAAGCCAACTCAGCATAGGAACCAAAATCCTTTCAGAAATCAAGGCAATCAACAAAACCAGAATCAAAACAGGAATAATGAGCGTGCATTGATGCCTGTAAACAATACTCATCAAGCAGGTCCATCAAACAACAACCGAGCTCTTGTGGTGCAAGTTGATGAAGGTTGTGACTGGTCAATTCAACTGGGTAATGGTGATCAGGGTGGAACAACGTGTTTTGCTGAAGTTGTCAAGGATCTAAAGCATGCGTGTGGTGGAGAATCTTCTGATGAGGGCAGTTCTGGTTATAGTGGAAGCTCGGATGAAGAAACCTCAAGTTTAGGTGAACATGGGACGGAGGAAGTGTCACATGAGTCCATTGATGCGGATGTTGAGGAGCTTTTGAGTGAAGCTAAAGCAGGGAATGACAGAAGATCTATTCTGGTGGATCAAGCTGCTGCTTTTTCTTCTTCTTCTTCTTCTCATCATTTAGCCTTTATGGCTAATGTTGGCAGCTCGTCAGGTCAGGTATGTGTCGATGAATCTAAATCTAATAAATGTGATAACTGTGTTATTTTATGTAGGTCCCGAGATCGGAGGATCGATAACGAAAACCGAATCCTTGTTAATAACAAACACGGTAACGGGTGCGGAATCCCCGTGACGGTGCAAACCAAACACAGTTAATAAGAACATAGAATAACCAATGAAACACAATCTATTATTAAACGGGATGAGAACAGATACAACTGATACACACACAGTTTTACAGACTCTCACTAAGTCTCACAGCTCTCATACTTTTCACACAGAAACTATGAGGGGTATTTATAGTAGACAGACACAGACCTTGACGAAACACAAAGATAACTCGGCGAAACAACCTTGGGCCAGACATTGGGCCTGAAGAAGCCCAACAGGCGACGGAACATAGGATAGGCCATGACGAAACAACAAAGTCGACGAAACACTTTATGTTTCGTCGACATACATTTCTGTTTGAATATTCGCATGCAATTTCTACTACATGACATCATCATGACATCATCATGATGATGTCATGATGATGTGTAAACGGAATTTGTTCGCGGCTCTCCGTGCTTCGCGTGTCGAACTCTGGGGCGCACGACGGAGGAATGTCGTGACATCGGACTTGAGCCGGACCTAACCGTGTCGAAACCAAGTTGAACCGAAACGAGTCGAGTCGCATCCACATAAAATGTATCAACATTTTTGATGATAGATTGTCTGATTTAGGTGCTAGATTGTCTGACTTGCAAAGAAAATATGATGATTTGCAAAGTAAGTATGACGTGACATTTATCCACATTCAAAGTTTGATCGTGGATCTTGCGAAATGCACTGAGGCCAACTTGTTCCATAAAAATCATGAAAAAGAATTTAAGAAAGTAATTGACACATTAAGGGAAGATAAAACCGAGCTAGTAAAAACAGTTTCAAGAAAACAAACTGCTATAAATATTACATCACTAGGCTCGAGGAAGCACAAAAGGAGTTGGCCTGTGTCAAGTGTGAAAGTGAGACGATCCAGCTAAGATTAGATAGTTACTCAAACTCTAGGTATGTGCTGGATCACATCATTGACATACAGAAAAAAAGAAGAATGATGTCACGTGCATTGGCTATAAGAGGTGTCCTCTGCCTGTAAGACACAATTATACCGCAATGCCTGATGAGGAGGATAAACCTCAATTTGAGCCATCAGTTCCATTAGACGTTGAGGAATTTGCAGCTGGGCTCGGTTAGAAAAAAGAAGTATCATCAGATTTGGATGTGTCAGCAGATACGAAAGTATCAACTACTGAACAAAATTAGGATCCTCCAGTCATTGTTGAGGATGCTGATTCTTCGGATGATGAATCCGATGATACTGACTCAGCACAGTCTGATGCGGTAATTAAAGAAGAGGACATACCTCTTGAGAATCATATTCTATGTGATCCTGCCGCAAAACCTGCTAAGACTGTTCTGGTTGAGTCCACGTCTGCACAAGATTGTGTAAGCGTAAATTTGCTTTACACGTTGATTGGATCTGATAAAATATATTCAGACAAGGATTTCCCAATCAAGAATGTCAATCAATCCTTGATTGACATAGATTTCGAAGATTCTACTAGTAAGTTTTTGGGAAAGTTGAGCCCAGGGGTTGTAGTAACTCGGTGTGCTCCTATGCCAAAATCCGAAGTTAGACAGAAATATGGGAGTCAAAAATTTCAACCACAAAACAATCAACGAAAGCAAAGTCAAGCTCACCAAGGAAAGGGAAAAGGCAAACAGAGCCAAAACAAGAAGAAGGTTCAGAAGGTGAATTTCGTGAAATCCCGAGGGACGGATAAATTGAATCTTTTGAAAACAAATCCAACACAGATTTTGTTATTCAAAAGAAGATTTTGAAAAGAAACAGTCAAAACAACTACACACAACACACAAATTGTTGTGATATAGGACCAAGTACCTCAAGATCACGAAGTTCATCTTCAAGCTCCTACAGTTATGATACTCCGAGGTTTGTTGAGCGGAGATCATGTTTTGAGTGCGGTGAGTACGGGAACATTGTCAGAAACTGTCCATATCTCACCAAGGGAAAGGCAAAAGTTGATGCCCCCCGTGGTAACAATTACGATAAAAGATCTGGTTCACCAAAACAGGACCCTCATCTTATTAAACAACGGGAAATGAAACAGAAAAAGAAACAAAGAAAAGAAATTGAAAAGGTTTTAAAACCAGAGGTTATCCAAAAACAGTCTGTTAAATTAGAAATTAAAAATGAAAAACAAAAACAGATTTGGAAACCAAAACCGGTAACTGTTTCAAGGGGAGCTACATCAATTCCGAATCATCGGGAAATGGATGTCACAATCCTCGATGATGACGGATGACTGAAGTCTGTGAAGGCTTCGGTCCCCCTCTCCAACTAATCTCTGAATGAGTGTGCAGGATGTTCCAGGAGGAACTATTGATAGTCTTAGGATTGTTGATAGTGGAGCGTCAATGCAAAAGATCGGCGACAAAAGGCTCCGAAACATTGTTACATCTAGGAGAATATTGTTGCCTTTGATGTAGAGGTAAAAGAAAAGAAGATAAAATGTCTGGTGATTGAATGATGATGAAAGAAACTGGAAACTTTGACAAAATGAAAAACATACCAAATTTTGGTTATCGAAGGTTTTGATCAGGTCAAGAGGATAGATTCCAACAAAATGTACGCGCCTGCAGCACGTTTGAATCCTTTCGAAGATTCATGTCTTATCTCTTCCACAAGAAGGTTCAGCCTTACAACATAAATGTGTAGTGTACATTTCTTCACGGTGTGATTGAAGAAAATGTGTTTGTTGATCAAACCAACCGGGTGTGAGGATACCTTGGAGTGGATTGAACAACCGCACACTACTTCTGAAGGAGAAAGACAAAGACCTTTGCTGGTGTAAAAGCATGTGGAAGACATCATGTATGGACCTTCCCATGATGATGTGTACAAGCTTTCCCACATGCTCCATTTGCCACTTACCAGCCGGACCCGAAGGTTTATCATCTTATTGCTGTGAAGAGATTTCTCAGTTAATTGAAGTAGCTACAAAATCGACCTTAAAGTCCACACCGAGTGGATATCCAGTTTGGGAGAGCACTCAGGTTCCTGCCAATGCACTAAATAGTAGTAGGATTATGGTTTTGAATTTCTAATCTCTCCTATCCTTGTCGATATTTAAGCTGCTTTTTGAATTACTAATAACTCGTACATCACTCCTTGACCAAACGCATTAATCTCGAATATCACCTCACCCATGATCATTTAAATATGAAACTCGTTAATGTTGTTTTAGTCCACACCGATGACCAACGTGCCGACCTTTTTACCAAAGCTTTTGACAAATCACGATTTGACTATTTACTAATGGTAAACGACATTAAGGTCAAACCAGAGTAAAACCAACATCGGAAAATCATTTTTGTAAATATTTATTTGTGTTTTCTTAATTTCTCGTACTTTTTACATTTTCGGAGGAGTAAAAACGAAAAATACAAAAACATTGAAAAATTTTAAAAATACAAAAACATCGAAAAATTTCAAAAACACTAAAACAATAGAAAAGCAAAAATGAGTATCCTGGTGAACAAAAGAGAAAATGATAGTACATCAGTGGTCTGTCGAAACCTCTTTAAACCAAAAATAAAAACCGATAAGCAGCTATATATAAGATGTATCGGTAGGCTCACAATCATTTTAAAGTGTGCAGGGTGATATAAACCTAAATCAACTGAAGACTGTGTGGGAACCGCTCATTGGCATATGGTCTTCGTACCGAAGTTTCGTTTGATAGATTGCCGAGGTTCTGAGATATGTGGTCTTTATGTTGTTTATCATCTGGGTATCATGGTTGTCTCTTTTACCGAAAACAACGGGGACGCAAGTCTAGAGCTTCCAAGATACCTTACATACGTGTACATGTCATATAAACATGTATATAATACATGATGCATACGACCTTAATAAGTGATAAACAATCACATGTCCCAAACAATAAGTGATAAAATATCACAGTTTATCCGGGAGTCAAGTTCGTCTCTTTGTCAGTACGATGGTACTAACTTGTTCACGTACTTGCTCTTATACCCTTCATGCATCGAATATCAAGTTCCTCATTAGTAAGTTATTTAATCACAAAGGACTTGTATTCATCCAAAAATAAGTGAGTATCACACATCATATACGTTGAAACCAGATGATAAATGGTATACTCACCAGTAAGATGAACTCTCGTGCATACCTTGATACGGGAATGTATCGTGTATGGATGAACACCTGTTGGGAAGTATAAATCATACCTTAACGTATCCCCTAACCGCGAGTACATCTGATGAGTTGAGCTTAAGTGGACAACAATACCGATAATCGTTATAGGATGCTTATCTTAATGTTAACTAATTGAACAACACAAGAGTTTTGGCGTGACCGTACACTGATATGATTCTCTTACCCTCGAAACTCGCAAAAATAATGTCTGTAAATATTTATTTACTGCTTTCCGTTTTTACATTTGAAATATGCGAAGATTCCAAAAAGATTTTAGGTGTGTTTTAATATAAACTTTATAAAAACCAAAAAGATTTTATTTCTATCTTTTTTTTATTGTACGATGTTGGATCTCGAGTCTTTTCCCACCTGAAACCTGATAGAAACCTAAAACAATTGCATCTTCATAAACTGTCAAAATTAACAAGTGTTGAAAGTTAAAATCTAAAATCGATCAAATTTTTACAATTTTCAAACTGTTGTCGGTCGATGTTTGATTGAGAGTTGGTCATATGTGTGTCGTTTGATTATATTCCAAGTAGTTGTTCTCATTACACGTTTAGCTTTCTTGTATGTGCAGATGCGGCATTAGGACCAGCTAAAGGCAAAGAGAACGTGTTAGAAGACGAGCTTTGGAATGAAGACACAACATGGATGCAGTCAAAGGATCAAAATGATCAAGTTGCCCCTGACCACTTCTCAACACCGCAAGGATCTAAAATTCGAAGATCAATGCTTCACGAGCGACGTTCAAGGGGGAGTTTGCTGATACACTCCCTGTTTGTGACATGTGAAGGCGTTTTAAAATCCGAAAACAGTATATAGACGAACCTCACGAGCAGCATCCAAGGGGGAGTTTGTTGATGCATTTATTGTGGATACGGCTCATTGCGGTTCGCCCATGTTTCGGAGTAAAGGCCCGGGTCAAGATATTGATGTAGCGCGTGATACGGAAACGAAGATTAAACACGTTGATTCTAAGAATACCCGTGTGACTCTTCCCCAACCCCCAAATTGCAACCTAAAGGCCACGGAATTTGAAGTGAAAAAAATAGTTTTCTCAAAATTAAAGTCTGCTCTTTTCATTAGCTTTAGCAACATATAAATAGTGACCGAAATTCAAAAACGGGCCTAAAACACACTTGGGCTAAAAACTAGAACAAAAGAAAAGTCCAAAAAACCCACTAAAAATATAAAACATAAAATAACTCATGGAAATAAGCGTTTTTTGGCCCGGACGATGACCCAAACCGCCGGCCGTAGGCAGTTTGCAGCAAGATGAAGGTCGTTCTCACGTTCGTTTCGCCTGGTCGCACGCCCAAAACGGACCCCGTAGCCCAAGTTAGAGCCATTTTAGTGAAGCCCCCTTTGTTACACGATCTTGGGCCTCCAAATACAAAATAGCCTGCTCCTCCACACTTGGGCCCGCATCATTCCCCCCTGGGTAGACAAAATTCACCCTCGAATTACCAACAGGTTCATCATCAGAAGACTCTCCATAATAAGGCAACAGATGCTACACGTTAAACACATCAGAACAACGAATGTGACTGGGCAGTTTCAGATGATATGCATTCGGGTTGATCTTCTCCACGATTTCAATTGGGCCAATCTTCTTTGCTGATAACTTGTTATACTCCCCAACTGTAAAACGATCCTTAGTCAAAACAGCCCAAAAAAAATCACCTTCCTCGAACTCAACATGCCTACGCTTCTGATCAGCAGCTTGCTTATACTTCAGATTAGCTCCGGTCAAATGATCATACACAGCATTATGAACTTCATGTAAACCCTCCGCGAAATCTTGAACTTTCTTTGGAATAGATCCAGAAACAAGAAGAGACATCAAATCAAGTGGTCCTCGAGGCTGAGATGAATAAACTACCTGAAATGGGATATATCCAGTGCTCCAATTAACAGCATGATTATGAGCAAACTCAGCTTGTCACAATTTTTGATCCCATGCCTTCACATGATCACCAACCAAACACCTCAGCAAATTCCCAAGTAACCGATTAACAACTTTAGTTTGCCCATCAGTTTGTGGGTGATAAGCACTACTGTAGTTGAGTTGAGTATTCACCATCTTCTACAAGCTACGCCAAAAATGGCTCAGAAATCGGGTATCCCGATCGGACACAATTGAAGAAGGTAGCCCATGCAAACGGTACACATCACGAAAAAATAGTTGGGCTACATTAACAGCATCAGTCGTCTTCTTGCAGGGAATAAAATGTACCATCTTAGAAAACCGATCCACCACAACAAAGATGGAATCATTACCTCTCTGAGTACGAGGTAACCCTAACACGAAATCCATACTAATATCAACCCATGGCTGTGAGGGGATTGGCAAAGGCATATAGAGACCCGCATTGGGAGCCGTGCCCTTGGAAACCTGACAAATACGACACCTCTTCACATAACGATCCACCTCTTTTCTCATAGTTGGCCAATAATAAGAAGCTTGAACCAATTGTAAAGTACGATCATGATCAACATGCCCCTCACCATGTAACTCCTTAATAATCTTTAAGCGAAGACTAGAATCGGGAATACATAGCTGATTCCCCTTGAACAGAAAACCCTCATGCAAAAGAAAGTCTGACTTTTGCCCAGTTTCCACATCCTGCAAAATAACTGAGAAATAAGGGTCGATGGCTAACTGCTCACGAATGACCTCCAAACCCGGCACATCAACCCTCATAGATACAAGCAGACTACTCCTCCTGCTTAAGGCATCAGCAACCCTATTTGAAACACCAGTCTTGTGTATGACCACAAAAGTAAACTTCTCCAGAAAGGCCAACCATCGCCCATGCTTGTGAGATACCTTGTCTTGAGTACGAATATGCCTTAGGGAATCATGATCAGTGAATAAAACAAACTCCTTTTGAAACAAGTAATGACGCCAATGCTTTACAGCTTGGACCACTGCATAAAACTCAAGGTCATAAGTACTGTACCTCAACTTAGGCCCAATTAACTTCTCACTAAAATAAGCAACAGGTTGACCACCCTGACTAAGAACCCCACCAATTCCAACCTTTGAGGCATCAGTATGAAGTTCAAAAACTTGAGAAAAATTAGGCAATACCAGAATTGGTGCTGTAGTGAGCTTCTCTTTCACAACTTGAAAAGCCAACTCTGCCTCATCTGTCCATACAAACGTCTTCCCCTTCATACAATCTGTCAGTAGGGCCATAATAGAACTGATGTGTGGAATAAACCGTCTGTAAAAAGAAGCAAGCCCATGGAAACTACAAACGTCAGTAATGGTAGTAGGAGTTGGCCAACTTTGAACAGCCGCCACTTTGGATTCATCAACCTGTATCCCATTACCAGAAATAACATATGTCACGACCCCCGACCCTATCCTGGCCGGAATCAGAAGTCGTGAGCAGTCCCGTGGTACCGGTGATTATTTTGAAAAACTTTGCAGCGGAAATTTCATCAGGACCGTGAGTTAGGAAAAATATCAGAGTTTAGAAACACCGGATTTTATTTAAATAGATGGAATAAATTCCATGTTTTACAAAGGTAGCTTTTAATAAAACAATATTTCTTCATTTGATTTAATTAATAAAATAAGCCACTTCTTGAAGTCCTTTCAGTGCAGGATCCAATCCTTACGCCAATCTACTGTAATTACCTGAAACGTGTTTTAAAAAGGTTTTGTCAGCAGGGAAATACTGAGTGAGTTCATTCAGGTTTTATACAAAACAGATTTGTTATAATTTACAGTATTAAGGGGAATTACAATGTTTCTGATATCAAACCAACTACCCACAGTATTTGTCACTCGACTATCCATTGGCTATCTCGTTGTCCAAATGGTATCTGTGACTGTGGTCAGATCACCCCTTGGCTAACTCGTTGTCCAAGTGTGACGGGAAATAAGTAATGTATACAAAACCCCACATACCGGCTGTAACTTGGTGATTACATAGACTTAATCACTGTAATTATAACTTTAAAAAAATAACTTGGAGTTTTGTAAAACAGTTTGATAAAAAGAGAATGACTCACTTTATAAGCATGCAAGATTGAGATAACAAGCTTCTTGATTCTACTTCTTCCGATAATTAAGCGTGCACTTTATTATTCTGGATCTTCTGATGATTTAATAGTTTGTTTGATTGTGAGTGTGTAGTTGGGAGTATTTTTGGTTGTTAAACATATAGTTTAACAGAATGGAATACGTATTTGTGTAAAACCCGAATCAAACCTTAACGGTAGTCACGAGATTCGAACCTTAATGAATTTCACAAAGTGTAACACTTTGGATTCCGTTTACCAAAATCACAAAGTATAGTACTTTGGCATCCGTTTAACGAACTCTCAAAGTATAGTACTTTAGCATCCGTTTAACGAACTCTCAAAGCATAGCACTTTGGCATCCGTTAGTTGGTTCCTGAATCTATCGGACAGGACATCGCTTTGGTGGTTATTGGTTAGAACACCAACGTATAGAGAGAAGAATAGAAGAAATGAACAAAGGAAAATGAATCCTAAGCTTCCTATTTATAGGTAGATTTATTCCTTAGCTAGGAAGTTTCCTTAATCATTAAGTTTCCTTAACTATTAAGTTTCCTTAACTATTAAGTTTCCTTAACTATTAAGTTTCCTTAACTATTAAGTTTTCTTAACTATTAAGTTTGCTTATCCATTTAACTAAATAACTTACTTAGCTTAATTAATCTTGCTTAGCTTAATTAATATTGATTAACTGATTAATTAATCTTACATGACCGATTAATTAATCCTAATGGTTTAATCAAGTGATTAATTAAGTAATATAACTAGCTGATTAATTCACTTTACTTAAGTTTCCTTTCCTGTTAAGTTGTCGTAGCTAGTAAGTTTTCTAACCCATTAAATTATCTTAATAGCTAAGTTTAATATACTAGTTTAACAACTTCCTGATTATGAGTTCTAATTTCTAGACACAAGGACTCGTATTAGTGTATTAACTCAATACAACTTTAACGATAATCACGAGATAAAACCCTCACAACGATTTACAAGTGCAATACTTAACAATTCAGCGGATTCACAACGAATGACAGAGTATAGCCCGAGTTCGGACAGCACTCAAACATTCAAGTCGAAATCACGATGAATAACAAAGTATAACTCATTTTGAGCAGCACTCAGACAATCGTTGGATAGTTATAATCGATCGGATAAAGTATCGTACCAGTGATTAGAGTTATTACCCTAATAACGGCCAGAGTTTAGGGATTTAGAGGGCAAAATCCCGAGCTATTATTTACAAAAATAAAAGCTGACGGAAAGAAAAGAATTGAAAGCGATCGAGTTAATACCCGGCATCGTAGCAGTACCCCGCTACACTAATTAGTGATTTGTGTGTTGTACAGTGAATAACTCGACGTCAATTGAGAAATTGAACGTCGTTTGAACAGCAGAAATCGAATGCCAATGTCTGCTATTTATACACGAAATTTGGCAGGCTTACGGACCGTAAGCTATATCCCTTACGGTCCGTAAGGGAAGCACTCTATTTATAGGCTACCTAGGTTCGGGACTAGCCTTGCTGACTTGATGATTTTGACCAATAAGATTTAAACAACGTTTTATGTTGATAATCGTTAGCTAAGGTTTACCCCCTTTCAGTTTTAGGGGCCTTGATCCTGATTCCGATTGTTCTGGAATTTTTAGGGTTTGTGTAGAATCACTTGGGTGTCTTAATTAGGGTTTCCATAATAGATAATTATCATCCTAATTATTGTTTTTAGTGAGAGTTGTTACATCCTCCCCACCTTAATAAAAATCTCGTCCTCGAGATTTGGACTATGATATTTTCTTGGGGTTATGTTTCTTCTTTTAATTAAGAGAAATAATGTATCGTGGAATGGAATCAAAAGATATTTTGAGGGGTATGAATTTTTTAAAATAAAGATGATTTATAGAAACAATTGGAATCAATATTCGAAATGAACTTACTTTGATCAATTGAGGGAGATTCCGAATTAATAAATATTTATTTGTGAATGGAAGTATGAGAAATGATTTGTTAATGATTATCCGAAAATCAATATCGTTTACTTAAATGGTACTGGACAATAGAATTTAGAGTATCGTAATCTGAGTACATAATTGTACCAAGAATATGACAAATCAAACGAATAACGTATGAATAGGGTTTAGTACAGGCTACAAATCTATTTGGACGCTACAAAGTGTTTGTAATGATTGAAAGAATTCAATAATTATGATGACCGAATAAATCCACCGTTTTTGAATTTGAGAGTTTCAAGGAAGCGAATCTGGATATTTCAAAAGATGAGACATTCCGATGAAATGAAATAGTTTCCAAGGTGATTATGTTTAAGCCAAAAGATATATGATCTACAGATTCTTAAAATGAATGTGAAGAACTTTTTGGAATTAGTAAAATTTTTTGTCAGAAGAGAACTTACCTTGATTGGCACCTAAGGAAGACCTAAGATTGACCGGTTCAAAATGAAATGAAAACATGAAAATGTTTTGTCAGATATTGAATTATAATATGAGAAAATTAATGTGCTGAGATGGGTGATTTGTATGAAAAGATAATAAAGTTAGTGTATTTTTATCTTAATACATAATTGTATTCAGATGACTTTAATCAAAAGGTTTGATTAAAGATAGGTGATCTTTTAATTTATTAAATACCTTTTCCTTTTATGTTATTATAAAGTAAAATAATAAATAAATATAGATAGGTTTAAAATATCAAAATCCCGTAATAATTTTGATAAAATAATGATATATGTTTTATAAATAGGTTTACCCAATATCGTAGAACTCATGATTATCATTTTTAAAATCAAGTATGTTTAACTATAAGATTAGGGTATTTCAAATCATAAAAGTAGAATAATAAATGTTTATTTTAATATCAAGCATACTTAAATATTGGCTTGCGTTAATGACATTTGATATTTTAATATATATATACAAAAATTTCTATAAGTATGTAATGGTTGTGAAATATTAATCAAGATGACATTTATTTATAATATGTCTTGTTTATGAATATTTAGACGATTATTTAGATAATTTTATTCGTCCCTTTAATTGTTTTATGAAAATATGTTTTCTCTTTACAGTACGAAGTATATATATATTTATATATATATAATATAAAAATATTTTTACATATAATTGAAATTTATTAAATAAATATGATGACTTAATTTATATATATTAAATAGTTATTATCATGGTTGAATATTGGTTAGTGCTGCCTTGTTTAAGCATAGGTGGCCAGTCCATGCCTAACTAAGGCTAGGCTATTCAATACATGCCCCTGATAATAACTCTAGTATTTAAAAATAATACTAACACTATTACTATTTAATATATTATTACTAATAATAAAACTAATATTAATCGCCAATAATAAATGCATAAACTTAAATGAGAGTATACTTCAAACAAAATTTTATATGTAAAAATATAAATTCTTTACCTTAATGGTTTAAAAAAAAATTTTAAATGCAGGAATACTATATTGTAAGTTTCTATATATAATCAACTAAATTTATATAATGTTTTTCGATCAATGATGATAGAGTAAGAAATATCACAAAAGGCTCGATTGAGGTTGTAAGGACTACGGATTTAGGACATGAAATGGTGGATCATTATCTTAGCACACAATTGTGTTAAGATTGCTTTTATAAAATAAATCAATAAAGCGGATTCAATATAAATAAATAAATAAATAAATAATTACATCCTAGATTAGCGCAATCTTCAAATTTGTGAAAATGTCATCACAAAGTGATCGTGATCAAAGAAATGATTTGATGAATTTGAAGACTAAACAAGCATGTTATGGTTCAAGAGAATTGAAGTGCTTGTTGGGACTATTTTGAATATGATGGTTTCAATCCATCATATGGGACTTCGAATTGAATACGTATTGCGAGCAAGTTAACTGGGTTTGGATAAAACGAGTTTTAATAAGGAAGTTCGGACATGATCACAACAGAAACCATGTATACCTTTCAAAAAGAAAATCGAATTTTTCAAGAAACTTATTGACTTGATATCAAAGAGTTAACGTTTTGCAATAAACGTGGTTTATAATGCAAAGATCAAGTATACTGACACGATATTTGAACTTTTGATAAAAATAACAAATTGGAATGAAGCCCTCCAGTGGTCTTCATAAATCAAACGAACCACATGCGCAACAAATAGTGCATGCGTAAAGTGTGGATTTACCAAGAAATGAAATAGATCAATATTCTCCACTATGAAAGAAATCCTCATTGTATGATGACCATTAGGGGAAGTAGCAAAAGTTTTATTCATAGAGGTCAGAATTGCAACGAAGGGAATATAAGAGCTTTATCTGGAATTTCGTGTGGTAACCGTTGTTAAGTGACATTATCAGGGAATGTCGAATAAAATGAAATAGGGGATTTGCGAAGGTATGGGATTCCTTTTGCAGTGCTAGTAATTATGACTCAGATTGGATTCTTGTTCTAACGTATCTAGTGAAATTTAGATCTTTTGTAAGATCATGTGGCAAAGTGCCGCTTTTTGATTAGTAGTACTTTTAATGACGGAATTAATATTGGTGTCATCGTGCCTAATTTATATTTTTCAAAGGCCTTGCCTGGGAAGTTGTGTGTGATAAACTTTGACGTCTGTGGACGTATAATTTAAGTTTCATGTGTTTTCTTGTGCATTAGCATAATTTTATATGCTTCTTATTTGCGTTCATAATTTATGGCGTTAATAATTTATGGTAATGCATTGGTAATTCTTATATTTTTGATGGTGTCCCAACTTAATGGGTTTCCCATTTGCTCGAGTTACGAGGTAGATGAACAAACGAAATAATGTTTGATATCGATATAGGTAAGAGATTCTTGATAAAGAATTCTAGATTTATTATTGACACATATACTTGTGCTTTATTCTTAATTATCAATCGTTATGGCTTTTGGAATTTCTTATAGATATACATATCTATATAATTATATATTTCACATGCTGTAATATACATACCCTTGATAAGGTTAATGTATTTAACAGATTCTTATTTCCAAAAACAAGTCTGATATCAGGCCATGATACTATTTAGGGAAATCTTGTCACTTGTTTGACATTTTATATACCCCATCTTACCCGGTTCGCGCCGGAGAGGTAACCTCAGTATATCCGGACAAGCTGGAGAGTCTGCTACTCTATACCCAGTTTTGCCGGAGAAAATTTTCTATTTCCCATTAATAGTAACCTTTCAAGATTTTAAAAGTGCCTCTTTTACTAGGGCTTTTATCCAAAATCAAGGAAATTTATATTTCCGTAACATATCTTATTCTGGACCAATTAATATCAATGAGCAAAATTAATAACAATTAAGTGCTATTGCCTGCTAATTGTCATTCTTATGGAATACCAGTATCCATTACATTATACTTATATAAGTAGTTTACCTTAAAGTTTATTTTAAGGCAAAATTCTTAAGTTCAAGTCTAAATATCCTCCGGAGTACTATCAGATAATATTAAGTTTCTAATTCTCCGTTGCAACTTAGGTATTATTATAACACCTAATTGCGTAAACAAGTGGCTTAGCTTACACTAAGGCATCTTTTCTTATGTTCAAGTCTAACTGCTATCGTTTGTGCTACCATATAACAGTAATCTCCTAACTCTTTTTATTTAAGCTTAAGTATTATTATCACAACACTTATAGGCTTAAAGTAGTGGCTTAGCTCTGATACCACCTTCTGTCACGACCCCCGACCCCATCCTGGCCGGAATCGGAAGTCGTGAGCAGTCCAGTGGTACCGGTGATTATTTTGAAAAACTTTGCAGCGGAAATTTCATCAGGACCGTGAGTTAGGAAAAATATCAGAGTTTAGAAACACCGGATTTTATTTAAATAGATGGAATAAATTCCATGTTTTACAAAGGTAGCTTTTAATAAAACAATATTTCTTCATTTGATTTAATTAATAAAATAAGCCACTTCTTGAAGTCCTTTCAGTGCCGGATCCAATCCTTACGCCAATCTACTGTAATTACCTGAAACGTGTTTTAAAAAGGTTTTGTCAGCAGGGAAATACTGAGTGAGTTCATTCAGGTTTTATACAAAACAGATTTGTTATAATTTACAGTATTAAGGGGAATTACAATGTTTCTGATATCAAACCAACTACCCACAGTATTTGTCACTCGACTACCCATTGGCTATCTCGTTGTCCAAATGGTGTCTGTGACTGTGGTCAGATCACCCCTAGGCTAACTCGTTGTCCAAGTGTGACGGGAAATAAGTAATGTATACAAAACCCCACATACCGGCTGTAACTTGGTGATTACATAGACTTAATCACTGTAATTATAACTTTAAAAAAATAACTTGGAGTTTTGTAAAACAGTTTGATAAAAAGAGAATGACTCACTTTATAAGCATGCAAGATTGAGTTAACAAGCTTCTTGATTCTACTTCTTCCGATAATTAAGCATGCACTTTATTATTCTGGATCTTCTGATGATTTAATAGTTTGTTTGATTGTGAGTGTGTAGTTGGGAGTATTTTTGGTAGTTAAACATATAGTTTAACAGAATGGAATACGTATTTGTGTAAAACCCAAATCAAACCTTAATGGTAGTCACGAGATTCGAACCTTAATGAATTTCACAAAGTGTAACACTTTGGATTCAGTTTACCAAAATCACAAAGTATAGTACTTTGGCATCCATTTAACGAACTCTCAAAGTATAGTACTTTGGCATCCGTTTAACGAACTCTCAAAGTATAGCACTTTGGCATCCGTTAGTTGGTTCCTGAATCGATCGGACAGGACATCGCTTTGGTGATTATTGGTTAGAACACCAACGTATAGAGAGAAGAATAGAAGAAATGAACAAAGGAAAATGAATCCTAAGCTTCCTATTTATAGGTAGATTTATTCCTTAGCTAGGAAGTTTCCTTAATCATTAAGTTTCCTTAACTATTAAGTTTCCTTAACTATTAAGTTTCCTTAACTATTAAGTTTCCTTAACTATTAAGTTTTCTTAACTATTAAGTTTGCTTATCCATTTAACTAAATAACTTACTTAGCTTAATTAATCTTGCTTAGCTTAATTAATATTGATTAACTGATTAATTAATCTTACATGACCGATTAATTAATCCTAATGGTTTAATCAAGTGATTAATTAAGTAATATAACTAGCTGATTAATTCACTTTACTTAAGTTTCCTTTCCTGTTAAGTTGTCGTAGCTAGTAAGTTTTCTAACCCATTAAATTATCTTAATAGCTAAGTTTAATATACTAGTTTAACAACTTCCTGATTATGAGTTCTAATTTCTAGACACAAGGACTCGTATTAGTGTATTAACTCAATACAACTTTAACGATAATCACGAGATAAAACCCTCACAACGATTTACAAGTGCAATACTTAACAATTCAGCGGATTCACAACGAATGACAGAGTATAGCCCGAGTTCGGACAGCACTCAAACATTCAAGTCGAAATCACGATGAATAACAAAGTATAACTCATTTTGAGCAGCACTCAGACAATCGTTGGATAGTTATAATCGATCGGATAAAGTATCGTACCAGTGATTAGAGTTATTACCCTAATAAGGGGCAGAGTTTAGGGATTTAGAGGGCAAAATCCCGAGCTATTATTTACAAAAATAAAAGCTGACGGAAAGAAAAGAATTGAAAGCGATCGAGTTAATACCCGACATCGTAGCAGTACCCCGCTACACTAATTATTGATTTGTGTGTTGTACAGTGAATAACTCGACGTCAATTGAGAAATTGAACGTCGTTTGAACAGCAGAAATCGAATGCCAATGTCTGCTATTTATACACGAAATTTGGCAGGCTTACGGACCCTAAGCTATATCCCTTACGGTTCATAAGGGAAACACTCTATTTATAGGCTGCCTAGGTTCGGGACTAGCCTTGCTGACTTGATGATTTTGACCAATAAGATTTAAACAACGTTTTATGTTGATAATCGTTAGCTAGGGTTTACCCCCTTTGAGTTTTAGGGGCCTTGATCCTGATTCCGTTTGTTCTGGAATTTTTAGGGTTTGTGTAGAATCACTTGGGTGTCTTAATTATGGTTTCCATAATAGATAATTATCATCCTAATTATTGTTTTTAGTGAGAGTTGTTACAACATACCCCAAGAATAACACTTTAGGGGTCATGAACACACACTTCTTGGTGGCTGCATAAAAACGGTCCCTGCGAAGTAAGGCCAAGACCTGCCTCACATGCACAACATGGTCGCTAAAAGAAGCACTATAAATGAGAATGTCATCAAAATACACAACCACGAACTTCCCAATAAAAGGTCTAAGCAACTGATTCATCACACGCATAAAAGTACTAGGTACGTTTGATAATCCAAATGGCATCACCAACCACTCATACAACCCTTCACGAGTCTTGAAGGCAGTCTTCCACTCGTCACCCGGTCTAAGACGAATCTGGTAATAACCACTCTTCAAATCTAACTTCGTAAAAATAGTAGCACCACTAAGTTGATCAAGCAAATCATCAAGTCGAGGAATAGGAAACCTGTACCTCACAGTAATCTTGTTGATTGCTCGACTATCAACACACATACGCCAAGTGCCATCTTTTTTTGGAGTCAATAAAGCCGGAACAGCACAAGGGCTCATACTTTCACGAACGTGACCCTTAGAAATCAACTCCTCAACCTGTCTTCGCAACTCTTCATGCTCAGCAGGGCTCATCCTGTAATGTGGTCTATTGGGTAACTGTGACCCAGGCTCCAAATCAATATGATGTTGGATGTCACGCAAAGGTGGTAATCCATCAGGCAACTCAACAGGAAACACATCAGAAAATTCCTCAAGCAAAGGAACCATAGCATCAGGAATTTCGACTTCCTCGGGCACTGCCTTCCCTATCAAAACAAAAACACTGTCTGTGTCCTCCAATTCATCTTGAAACTGACTGTTGGTCAACAAATTACCCGACTGTTTTGTGGCTAACTGTTTAGGCTTGCTAGGGACAAGAGTGATCTTCACACCACCAAACAGAAAGCTATAAGTATTGGACCGCCCGTTATGCTCTATATTACGTTCATATTCCCAAGGTCTACCCAGCAATAAGTGACACGCGTCCATAGGGACCACATCACACACAACATCATCTTTGTACGTTGAACCAATAGAAATAGAAACAAGTGCCCTTTTAGATACCGTCACTTCACCTCCTTTTTTAAGCCATTGAAGCTTGTACGGTTTCGGGTGACTCTCTGTCTTCAAGGCCAACTTTTGAACTGCCTCTTCAGAAATCAGATTGTCACAACTCCCCGAATCAATGATAAACGTGCAAACCTTCCCCAAAATGGTACATGTTGAGTGGAAGATGTTGTGTTTCAACCAGTCATCCCCATCTGCCTTTGGTGTATAGCAAGAGCGTCTGACCACCAAATTCACCCCAACATCACCGGTCAGAACATCCTTTTCATATTCAGTTTCTTCATCGTACACTGGGTTATTCTCATACTCTTCATACTGATCATCCTCAGACTCAACAAACAAGTGTCTTTTACCAGCCTTTTTGCACTCAGCTTGACGATGGCCTGTTTCACCACAACTGAAACATCTCGGACCACTACTGCTAGCCCCCTTAGAAGTAGGCCCGGTATTGCTACCCCCCGGCTTCTGCTAACTAGGCCCGCCACGAGGTGCCCCACTGCCTGTCCCAACGTTTCCTCCAACAGGGGTAAATGAACCGCCCACCCGACGGTTTTGCTTCTCAAAGGCCAACGCCCGTTGGTGTGCCTCTGGAATGGTTAACGGATCAAAAAGGTTCACGGACTCCATAATTTGAACCCTCAGACCCCCAATATACCGAGAAACAAGTTGCTCCTCCGGTTCTTGAATATCATTCCTCGAAATCAATTGATAAAACTTCGTTGTATAATCATCAACAGATTTGGCCCACCGTTTTAAATTCTGCAGACGTTGGTACATCAACCTTTGAAAATTATGAGGCAAAAAGTTGGACCGCAAGCACTTCTTCATCTTGGCCCATGTCACAATCCTTGACTTTCCGAGCCTGTTTCGTGTTAACTTCAATTGTTGCCACCACGCAGAGGCCCTACCACGTAACCTGGTAGCGATCAAGGCCACTCGCTTGTTTTCAGGCACCTCCTTGTACTCGAACACCTCCTCCACGGTAGCCAACCAATCGATGAACCCCTCCGGATTCAAACTAGCCCCATCAAATTCTGGAATATCAATCCTTATCCCAGAATCCCAACGCCTGTTACCCCCTCCATGTTCACCCCTTGGCCGCCCTTCCTGTTCGTCTTCGGAAGTCGAACCATCACCAAAAGGGTTACTAAAATCAGAACCATACCCGTCATTGGGTCTCTGCCTCCTACGATTGATCAAGTCGGCCATCCGGTCAGTCAACTGATCGACCACCTGATCCAACCGCTGATCCACTCTCGCCATAAGTCGCTGCTCCAACTCACGTTCATACACTTCATCGAGAGGCATGTTGTTGTTTCTCCTCGGAGGCATTTTGAGCCAGGAATTCGGCTCTGATACCAACTGATGTAGCGCGTGATACGGAAACGAAGATCGAACACGTTGATTCTAAGAATACCCGTGTGACTCTTCCCCAACCCCCAAATTGCAACCCAAAGGTCACGGAATTTGAAGTGAAAAAACAGTTTTCTCAAAATTCAAGTCTGCTCTTTTCATTAGCTTTAGCAACATATAAATAGTGACCGAAATTCAAAAACGGGCCTAAAACACACTTGGGCCAAAAACTAGAACAATATAAAAGTCCAAAAAACCCACTAAAAACATAAAACATAAAATAACTCATGGAAATAAGCGTTTTTTGGCCAGGACGATGACCCAAACCGCCGGCCGTAGGCAGTTTGCAGCAAGATGAAGCTCGTTCTGACGTTCGTTTCGCCTGGTCGCACGCCCAAAACGGACCCCCGTAGCCCAAGTTATAGCCATTTCAGTGAAGCCCCCTTTGTTACACGATCTTGGGCCTCCAAATACAAAATAGCCCGCTCCTCCACACTTGGGCCCGTATCAGATATCCTCTATCTTGACCTGGTTCGATGTTAGTATATTAATGATTGTGTTCTAAAAGACCATGCATGAAGGCAATGAAAGGAATGCATGATATTCTAACACAGCATTCTCATTGTTCGTCCATCCTTATCTAGAAAGAATGGTTATTGGGCTTGAGTATTTATTGGGCTTGATATGTCAACGAAGACTGAAGGTTCAACGAAGACTTCTTTGGATGAAGACTTCTTCTGACGAAGACTCCTTTTGGACGAACTCTCTTTTGGACGAAGACTTTCCACAACGAAGACTACTTGCTCTCCAACAAACACTTCATGTTGGACGAACACCCATGCATGACGAAGACTCCTTGCTCTCCAACAAAGACTTCATGTTGGACGAACACCCATGCATGACGAAGACTGAAGGTGGTGTCATGAAGTCTCATTGTTCGTCGAGGATTATTGTGGACGAAGAGTCCAGGCTATGAAGACTCCAGTCTTCGTGGGATGCCATTATGGTTCGTGGCCGTGTCCATTGTTCGTGGATGTGCTGTTACGCTTCGTCTATTTAAACAGCTTACAGCAACAAGATAAGATTGTGACATAGAACACACAGAACATAGAGATATAGAGAGAACACCAGTGAGTTTGAGCTTTTTCTGTACTGTAATCTTGTAACAAAACTCTCTGGAATCAATATACTTTGAGATTTAAACGTTGAATCTTATTCTTGTCTTTGTGTCTTCGTGTTCTTTGCTCGGTTTAACTTACCGGTTGGATTCCGCACAATTGGGTTTGTTTGACAACAAGGATAAGGTTACTAGATCCTCCGCTAGTGGACCTACAGTAAATGCACCCCTTGGGATGATAAATGCTAGATGTTGTTACTCGAAGATTTGCTAAAGATTTGTTGATCCGGCATGTATTAAGGAGGAGTCTGTAAGTGCACCTAACTTTGATAAATGCTGGATGCTGCCAAAGAATGAATCTTCAAGGACTTTTTCTGCAATTGTTTAAAGATTATGTGTTCTCAAAGTACAAATGCGGACTAGATAATGTCTAAGGGTGTCCGCATTTGTAGTTTTTGGCTTGTCAAAACTTATATCTTTCATCTAGGGGTCCACATTCGTAGTTTATGCGCTATTAGTGTTGGAACTTGTTATTTGGGTTTTGTAAGAAATTATAAGTTCTTTGTTTTTGTCCGAATTTGTGGTTTAGAAGTATCAGTACTTATTTGTTAAGTAGTGAGAAATGTTTCTAGTTTGTTCTATCTGTATTTAGGCATGGGTTTTGATTTGTAAGGACTTGTGTGTCCATACTAGCCTTTGTATAAATGTTCTCAGTGAATACCTTACGGATTTTAGGGTTTCAGCTATTGATACATGTCCGATCTATATTTCGGCATTTTTAGGGTTAACGGTTGTGGAATGATGGTATTAGGGTTCTTCGTATTCGATTAATACTTTTCGGATTTTAGGTTATCAATTATTGAAATATGTCAGATCTGTGTTTCAGTAGTTTGATGGGCTTAGGATTTTTCGTTGTGGTGAATATGTTACCACGGAGTTAAAGACGTGGTGTAGATAAGCTCTAGAACATAGACAAATGGTGGCTGTGTTGGATCCAATACTTGGCAGACACTTTGTAATTTTTACTTTTTTATGTTTATCACTACATTATTGTATCAATTATTAAAGGTTTTGTCTGTTTTAATGTGCTAACAGGAGGGTTCATATGAGGGACAGAAGCTAGGCTTATCCTTGAGAGTTTGAATCATCTTACAGACCTATTCTGCATCTTGCAACCCATGGTCCTAATCATATATTATGGCACTATAAGTGTTTCTAACCACTGATTTAAACTCCTTACTATGCCTATGTGTTTGTTTTAATACAAAATTGTTTGAATTTAAGGGTATAATTTACACAATTCTTGTTGTTCACATCTGTTATAGTATGTCTTTTAGATATAACATTTTAGTGTACTTAGTTTTGATTTTAGACTGTTAGATTCTACACATTTGATGAAAAAGTGGTCTACATGTATTAGTACACATATCACACACCTAAATGCTTTTGATTGCATTATTTAAACTACAAAAACAAATACACATACAAACCAGTTTGTAATAAAAGCTAAACTAAAGAGATTAGGAAACCATACTTTATTTCTCCAACTCGTTCTGCAAAGGTACTAAATATGATGATTTTTAAGATAAACAAAATTGAAAGAAAGAAGGCGACATGTTAAAATCATAGAACTACATTATATAGACCTAATATCCGAATTTTTCTCAGGGAAGTTAACCTTTATTTAGACAGTTATTAAATCATGGGATAGTAGGAAAGTGGGCTGACTTGGTAATCTCTATATAATAACTGAATAATCGGTTACTAAACCTATGAGTTTTATATTCCAGCTATGTTTTTATTTGAATTTTTTTTATAACCGAAACTGATCTTTTTTAAACTTTGTAAGAAAAGCTTATACTATTTGATAGAAGTTATATTTTCCACTAATGAAGACATATTTTTTAAAAACTCTTAAAAAATCTTATCATCCATAAATTAAGAACTAATTCTTAAAAAAAACTTATATGTTAACTTATCATAAGAAAATATTTGTATGGATAATAATAATAATAATTAAACTTCTTGTTTAAATACGCATATAAGATACGTATTTGTATATCACTACCTTTAGTAAACTATATTATTATTGTGCTTAAAATTGTATATCCTCTTGCTAATCTTCTATTAGTATCCTACAGCCCTAAGTGAACGCTACACAGATCTGACTTGCTTGGACTTACACGCTATCAGGTGCTATTATTTCTTTCTTGAGTTTTTTTCCTTTCCTTGCATTAGGCATACTTTTTGCTGGACTAGTCAGGCCGGTGGTTGTTGGGACACAGGGTGGGCCATCCCCTGTTGCATTATCTGTGACATTTGTTTGTATCTATGTATTGCATTATCTGTGTTTGTTGTTTGGTTTGTTTTTATTGTCTAGTTATTTGCATTGTCAGATCTAGGTTGCTTCCTTGGCATCGTTTGCTGTGGCACCTTGAGTGATGAACCACTGATCTGACCCTCTGTCTTGTGTTAGCTTGTTGCGTGTTTGTTTTGTTTCTTTTGGTGGTATTATTTGTGAGTATAATTTTAACTGATAGCATATAACCAACTGTTCAGAAAAAAACATTAACTTTCAAGGTAACAACGAAACAAAGATAAATGAAAAACTTAGATAACTTAAAATCAAATTATAAACATACTTGAAACACAAATTACGTACGGTAAACCTAAACTCTAAATGAAGTCATGAAGATATTGTAACATGTCTTGCAACATGATACAACCTTAGGCCTATAATAAGCTGCACATACTAAACATGTTTTACCATTCACAACACCTCCTTCACTATAAACTACACAGTTCTCTTCACTATCATCAGTTTCTTCTTCCCCTATAACTCCTTCATTTTTTTCGTCTGCCTCCTCTTTCTCCATCTCCACCCCTCATCTTTTTTTGCCATGTCCTCCACAGCTCGCGCAATTCTCAAATGTTTCTTACCTTTAACATGAGTACACAGATTTTCAGCACTTGTGCAAGTTACATCACAAAGCTCACATTTGAATCCATGAGTGGTAACAACTCCAGCATGCATTCTGATAAATGTAAAATTATATTTAAAAACCTACCAAAATATATTTATTTAGCAAAAACAACAAAACCCAAAAGTTTTTACCTTTTTAATATCCCCTTTCGAAGCAATATGCTTATAGTACTATTGTACACTATTACAGACCTTCTTGCAAAGGGGACAACTTAAAACACTGTTTGGTTTTGCCCCGTTTTGTAGCACGATTTTAATTTTTTTATCCATTGTGAATAACAAAATAGAATACTGATTAAATTATTTATATTATTCTAAAAGGAAGTTACTTTCTCATAAATGTGAATGTGGGATTATGGGAAGTAATTTGTGAGAAATTTGTGGTAGAGTGGGTGAGTGGAGATTGAAGTTTTATAACAAATAATTTTTAATATTACCGTAAGTTATAAAACTTAAGGATAGATGTTAATTTTATAAGTTTGTGTTTTTAACTATATTAAACTTCCAACTTTTTATATAAATCTAAATATTAAATGTATCAATCTAGTATAAATGTTAGTATTTATGTTGGCACAACCTAAATAATATTCACATGTATTCAAGTTATCAAATGTTAGTTTGATTTATATATACTTCTTTATTTTTAAATTCATACCTTTTACATGATTATTTGAAAAAACGTGTGTACTTGACTTTTAGTAGTCATACATTTGTTACTTGTAAATATTTGTAAGGTTATTATTTTGCAATTCTTTTTACAGTGTAAAAATATATTTCTTCTGTAATAATATAACTGTATTTAAAAAAGAGAACATGTTTTCTTATTGAGTCATATAATATCAAAACAATTTTTTAAGAGTTATACTTCACATCAAATTAAGTATAAAACTTTATATAAGCATTACAAACATGACAAAAGAAAAAAATACAATACATAATGTAACAACTCTAAATTCAGCCACTTTAGAAAAAAATAAACAAAAATTAGATAAGTACTTTAGGAACATACTTCAAAACATAAACAACTCAATGATCACACTAACATAATTAGCATAAACATTCTTAAGACAAGCTAGGATATACACGAACTACTCGGTTTCGGCTTTGAATTGATACCCTACGAATCTTATTTTTTTCTCTTAAAAGGGGCAATGGAATCTGCTGTGTCACTAAGCTCATGCTCTTCCCCATTATCTTCTTCATAACTACCCACATCTATTACTTTTGTTTTGTTCTCTTCTCCAAGGGATAACAACCTTTTGTTTGTTTTTTCTTTTACTGTGACATCTGTGCTTGTGTAATCATTTTACTGACTCAGAACAATTCAATATTAATAAAACAATGTATTTTGATCCCAATGTTGTTATTTATGTTTGACATTTTGTGCGATTTGGTTTTTGATTGATCTTAAACTACATATCGCTTTCTGGGAAGTTATACGCGAACTGGTGCGTAAACGTAATCAGTTTAACGCGAAAAACACTCCAGAACAGCAACATAAGTTTAACATACCTAAATAACCTTTACATAACTTAGAAATAAGTTTTAGAAGGTTTGGTATGGCAAAAAAACAAGTTTATTCGCTCTCAGAGACTATTTGCGTCAACTTGCAATAGTCTGCCGATTCGTAAGGCAACGAACAGTTCGGAACTTGATCATAAGATAAACATGCCATATATAACCTAAACATGGCTTAGAAATAAGCATTGAGTGGTTCGGTGTGCAAAAACATGCTTATATGATCTTACAGGGACTAAAGATGTCAAAAACGGCGTAAGTTTGCATTTTCGCGCATATCTTACGTTCTGGCCACATTTGGACATCCAAAATTTTTGTACACACTAAAATATTTTTATTTTAGTGACCGGCATGCAAAAATACCATTCGTCGCTTAATTTGGTTCGTTTTCGCATCCGTTTGAGTTTCGTCATAATTTAACGAATAACGCGACCGTACGACCAAACGAACCGACATCCGGGAGTTTTCCGAGCATATTTTGAGTCCTCTAAACTTTATTGACTTGGTAGAGCCTTGAAAATGGCTTAACGGGGGTCAAAAGGGCTAAGATGATCTTAAATCAAGTGCAGGGACCATTTATGCATTTCTGCCAAACTGGACTACACGGGCCGCGTAAGCCCAGTCCTCTGCTTACGCGGGCCGCGTGAGAACACCCAGCGACAGAAATCATTTTCAGCCAACTGTTTGATAATTCAGGGGCCAATCTTTCAATTTCTTTGTGTGATGAGCATGTTAACACCTCTCCAAGGCTTTGAACCTGCTTGTTACACTTGTAGGGCCATGATTTCTTGCTTGGAGGTTACACAAACATGTGTCTTGATCTTGTGAGTTTACAACAACTATAAATAGCCTAACATTTCATTTGTTGCAACTCACACTTGATCTAAATTCTCTAAGTTGATGTTTTTATAACTTCATACCTGAGAATTATAAGATCAAGTTCAAGCAAGGAGCTTTTGTAAGCCTTCCTTCATTCTTTTATTGCTTTCTAGCTTAAAAAGTCAAACAGTGTTTGACTTTCTGTTTGACCAGTCAATGATCAACGCAAAGTTCGTTTGAACTTTGTAACGTGATTGTAATCATGATGGTTATTATCCTTAGCGATGATACCTACTGATTACCACGTTAACTAGGCGTAGTGACGAGTCAAAGTTTCGGTCAAAATGCGTTTTAGCACGCATTTTGCAACGAAACTACTTTAAGGTATCAAAACACTTTGTTTTGATACCAAATCAGTTTTCTAAGTAGGTTAAACATTTTTTGACATGTTTAACTCGTCACTATTAGTTTAGTGCTTGTTTAGGGTCGTAAGTTAAACGGTCTAAACAACCTCTTAGACTTTCGAACCCGACCCGTTTGGTCGATCATTAGGATCCGACCAAGCTTGATTAGTGATCATAGTTGCATAGGGAATAACCTCTGAGGTTATACCTTATGATTACATAGGATTGGTTAGTCATTTGTTAGTTAGCTTATATGCTCATAGGAAATGACCAAAATGCCCTTTTGAAGCATAAATCCGTATTTTACATATGTGATCAACTTTTTGACGTATAATCTGATTTAGTAACATGTTTAGGGATAATTGGGCATGTAAGACTTGACATAGCTCATAGTTAACCATCCGAACATAGTTTTAAGCAAACGACGCATTATAGTGGCTTATATGTGACAACTCGAGTTTTCGACTTTCACTTTCGCATTAAATGCACGTTGACTGTTTACTTGACTTTGACTATTTAGCTTGAGTTGTCTGATTGGAATTGAATTGCTTGATTTGTAACAGTACGCATTGTGACATGATGTAATGTGATTAGTGCATGTTTATGTATCGATTATATCCTTGAACTTATTGAAAACTTAGACTATGACTAGGCTTGACGAAACAAAGTGATTCGCTAAAAACAACCCGACGAAATAGAAAGTTTGTTTCGTCAAATCTATCTCGACGAAACAGGAAGTGTTTCGCCGGACCAGTGTCTCGCCGAAGCCCATTACGGGCCCAAAACATCAAACCGAATACTAAAACGTGTAAAAACTTCAGTTTCACATTTTTATCAAAAACCACCGAAACCCTAAAACCTTTCTCTGTCATTGGCGATCGCGAATTCCCGAAACACCGGAACGATCAAGTTGCTATCTTTGTTATCATCCTTCGTGGTTAGTGTTTATTTCTCGCACGATTGTTTGTATCCTTGTTATATATTAGTTGAATACATGATTCATTGTGCTTGATCTTATGTTGAGAATTCTCGGATTGATTGATGATAATCTTGGTGAACAATAATGAAACTGGTAATCATAGGATTCTTATTGTTAAATCGAATGGGATTATGATTCTAAGACATATTGATTGACAGGGAGAATTTGTATTCTTGTACATATTCAGAATGATGTTGGTTTTGTATGAATGATTGAACTTCTGTGATTGATGATGATTGTATGATTGTCGACTGCTGTGGGTATGATTAGGGTTCTGTATAACGCGACTGACAATTGACGTAAATGATAATTGACGTAACTGATGTTTGACGAACTTGACTGGTTTGACGAAACAGAACTCTCGGCGAAACAAAGTGTGCTTCGCCAAGGGTGATCGACGAAACATAACTCTGTTTCGCCAAAGGCAGGATTGACGAAACATGTTTTGTTTCGCCAAAGTGTGATTTTCCAAAGTGTGTTTCGCCAATTCGAATACTTGCACAGTAACCTAACTTAACTCTGCTAGAAGTTAACTGAATTGATTAACCACTATTAAGCGATACGCATGACTTATATGAACTCGAATGTGTACAATGTGCTACTTGGTGATTATCGATGCATTGTCCTTTGTGATTACACATACGTGCCAACTTCGTGAATATCAACTGATCATATACATGTGAATACTTAGGACTTGACTGATTAAGTGTGAGCGAGTAGTTAACCTTACCGAGCAAACCAAGGTGAGTTCACTGCATTTCTCAAGCATGCGTCCCGGTGGTTTGGGACAACTAGTAAACATTTGGAAGGGAATCTTGGGTAAACATTTAAATTGAGTTTTGGTTATTGAACATGGAATCAATCATTATCGGATTGCCTGTAGGGCAATGGGGTAAATAGTTGATAGCGCTATTAGGTTTGATACCTCGCACCGGGCCGTAAGGACGGGCGCGAACTAATTATCTGGGCATCATTACCAATGCTTGGTTAGGGGCATTGGGGACTGGACACACTTCCAGGTTATTAAGGGACACACTTCCCGGATACATATGGGCACACTCCCTAGGGTATCTCAACAAGTCATAAACAGTATCATATCACAACGTTGAATTGGCTTAACATACATCTGGTAACAAAACACGTTAACAAAACTTTGAACTCACCAGCGTCGTCTGACACACTTGTCTGCATGCTTGCAGGTCGTTAGAATTCGTGACGTGGACTTGCTATCTGGGAGTGCTGGAGTGGTCATGGATCGAGGCTCTTGGATTGACATATAGTGATACATTGGTTTTGGGCATTAATAAGAAACAATTGTTAAACGATTTATTACATGCTTCCGCTATACAACTTTTTGGGAATAATATTATGTTTGACATTTGCTATTGGTAATTAATAACATGTTATATTTAAATATTTATCATTGGTTCGATGTGATTGGTGGCTCGGACTCTGATGCGTAACACGCCTCGCGGAGTTCCCGCAGGTGGTATTTTGGGGGTGTTACATTATACTACCATAATGGTTCGAAACGGGTCAAAAGCACTTAGGTAGACTTTCAAATCAGAATGTTAGGTCTATTAAATCATACCATATGAGTTCAAATACTCATTTGATTTATAGAACCTCATTCTATCCTATCTCCCGATTTAGGATCCGATTATTAACATAGTTACCTACATTAGGTGCTGGTTGATTCGTGATCCTTGAAGCCTTATTTGGTCTTATTCTCGAGACTATTAGGCAATCCCAAATGAGTACATAGTTCCCCTCTTTTACCGTTTTCAAATATTTTGGGGTGATACACATGTACATACATGTTACTTTCGTGCATTTCATGCTTTTATGACATAAACATGCTAGTTTCACCTAGTACATATCAAGTATGTGACAACCCGAACTTTCATGGTCAGGGTCTCTTAGTCGCGTGATCTTGTTTCCTGTTAATTCTCTTTCATATTCCTTACGATGATATAAGTTAGTAAACGCTTGTGGCTGTAGTGTAATTGTTAAACGTTTTGTGTGTCGTTCGTCTGAGTTAGAAAATCGGATGAGTTGGGCCGCGCGTACTAGGGCCACACATTCGCACTTCATGATCTTGGCCCAATTCACATTTTATGCATTTTAATCTTGATCTCGGCGCGCTTGTTAAATGTCATCTCGGCCCAATTCTTGTGAAGATCTTTGATATCGGCCCACTTAATTGAAGTAGGCACTCTAACTTAAGATACGTAACCTCCTTTCATGTTTCTCAATCACAACATAACAACCCTACCCCTTCCTGTTTGTGCGATAGTCCAATTGGATGGGCTTGAGCCCATCTCGGTTAAGAAGGAAACCGCCCCCAAGATCTTGACTATTTAGGATACGTATTATGGGAGGACTAATAAATACAAACTCAAACTCAAAACAAAACCCTATTCTCCTCCATAAGTCTACGCACGGCAACAGGAGACTCCCCACCCTTCGAGGCAACACCATCTCTGTCGATCGAGTCTTGCGGTTAGTGGATTCGGCTTTATATTGTTTACTGATTTCTTGTTTGTTATACATGAACTTGATTAACAAGTTAGTATGCTTATATTTGGTTTTAGCTTACATGCATGAGTGTGTGATCTGTGTGTTTATGTGCATCGGTGTAGGGTTTAAGGCATATAATCGATAAATTAGTGTTGGCTGTGGTATCATAATAACAAAGGTGACACCAAATCAATCATATGATGACAACAATCGTTTTTATTTCAGAGGGTACTGGTATGTTGAAATCGAGGACTTATGGTCTGTTATGGGTAGGAAGTATTAAACTCGAATATTGAATGTTAAAACTAATGAGAATATTAATGAATATGATGGAAAGACCGAGATTGACGAATTGGATTAGATGGTTGTAACAGGGTAGCAGTGAACAAGAATCATAATCAGGTGATGTTGACTAAATATGGAACTGAATATTGAATGATAAAGAAACTGGTTATGTGCGATTTAGAAACAATGTGCGTGTGTTTCTAAGCAAACCATGTGCTTTAAATTGAAAGCTCCAATAATTGTTAATTTGTTATAAAAGTTGTCTGCCACTAAAAATTAATTCAATTAATATTACATGGCATGTGATGGAGTAAATATTAGTATGTAGTTGAGGTAGGGGTCCAATGAAAAGTGGGTTATGCATTTGGTGGTCCAATCATGTGATTTTGGGCGGCCAACATATACTAGGTGGGGTTTGGGCGGCCAAGCAAGGGTATTGGCTGGGTCTCACACGATGGGTTTAGGGGCCACAGGTGATACATGAATTTTATACAATGTGGTATGTTTTATAGAGGACATATAGGTGATTAGTAAATTTGTGTAGCATGCTAACTGTTATGAGATTATATGATGACAAGGGGACTAGTAACTTGACAATTGGGCCGCACCTTTAATGAAGCTCGTTTGGGCCGAGGGTTAGTGGGCTACGAATATAGACAAGGGGAGGGGGCTGGTTGGTGCTGGGCCAGGCTTTGTTTTAAAGACCATGTTTAGTAGTTAAGAGTTGATAGTGTCTTGGCTCATAATTTAGGCCAATGATTATAAACAATTGAAATAATATGAATACTCTATTAATGATGTTTATTGACAGTCAAAATATTATGTGTATTGGTTGATGCTATGATGCTCTTGTATGTGGAAATTGGATCTGTCTACCTAATGAAATATATTGGCATGACGACATGCAACTTAGGGTAATTTGGGATTGGGATTGTTGATTGGATCGGACCTTGTAACTTGATTGGGCTACTCGATACTATGTACTATTGGATCACTGTTTGAATAATCATTGTTCTTGCTTGAATTGTTGCTTAACTGTTATACGTGCCATACGTGACAACCACTGATGTGATCTATGTGTAAACAAACTGAAAAACTGATCATTACCAAACACTCTCCTAGGTCGCGAGTATTGAATAAATTAACAAGTAAAATATTCTGCCGAGCAAATCAAGGTGAGTTCACTGCACTTTTCTAAGCATGCGTCCCGGTGGTTTGGGACAACTGGTAAACGTTTCTGAAGGGAATATTGGGTAAACTGTTTAATTGGGATGTTGGTTATTGAACACAGTATAAATCATGTAAGACCCCGTACATCTACCGTGTTGCTGAAGAAGCAACGAGGTATTTAGTTGATAGCGCTATTAGGTTTGGCACCCTCACACCGGGCCGTAAGGACGGGCGTGAACTAATTATCTGGGTATGGCTATGGTTGTTAGAGGCACACTCCTCGGATACATATGGGCACTCTCCCTAGGGTATCTAACGAAGGCAACATAGCAATCGGTCGTTAAGGGGTACCCACTCCCCGGATACTTATGGGCACACTCCCTAGGGTATCTAACATGAGCAACATTGTAACGCAACATTGAATCGCATTAACATACATCTGGTAACTCAACCCGCTAACAAAACCTTGAACTCACCAGCGTAGTCTGACACACTTGTTTACATGCTTGTAGGTAATTACTGAAGGAACTTGGGAACTTGCTGTCTGATGCTGCTGGAGTGGTTGTGGTCATGATAAACAATTACATTGATGTGGTTTCGATACATTTACACACTTATACATTTATGCTTCCGCTCAATACTTTGGTTTTGGTTAAACTTTTCAAACGTTATATTTATTTCAATTGGGTATTTCAATACATTATGACTTGTGTTTGATATGATTGGTGGCTCTTTGTTGGATCGTTGCACCTCCAGTAGGGACATACCCTAGGTGGTAATTTGGGGGTGTGACAGTTTGGTATCAGAGCCACTGGTTATAGAGAACTCGGTTTTAAAATGTTTTCATAAAACCAGACTATAACCGAATTGATCCAAACGATGACCATGACACTCAGCTCCAGACTGCAAGGTTTGTTTCTCATTTACTATTGCATAGTATATCTAGTGTACACTTATGTATAACATTACACGTGAATGCACACTTGGCACAACAGCATGAGCCCTTACATTACCAACCCCTGTTATGTGAACTGCTAGTGTGACACTTCCCTTCGACTATTGCGATTCTTGATCCCATAAAACCCCTCGCTTGCTATTTGAATGCGGGGAACCTTTTAGCGCAAGTTAAGAGGCTCTGAGATAAGCATGCAAATCGCCTTATTATTATGGGTGCACACATAATAATAGCGCGAGGTGCATGCAAATCCCAGTGAGGCTTAATGAGCGTGAGAAGGGTCTGCCCTATTGTGTGTAAACTTGGTAGTTTGTAGATTTCAGTGTGATACTCGACTTTTACCTCATTTCGATTGGAGTTATGTGCCTTAGGGTTCAGTCGTCAGTGAGGACTGACTCCCACCTTTCTTGTAAATAAGCATGTAGTAGAATTAACTGATAGTAAATCGATAGAAGCTTCTCATGTTCTTTTTGGTTGTAAACTTGATCTCGTGGGTCAAGTGTTCGACATTGACCTACTTCCCGATATTCTTGTAAGTTTTGACGTAGTCATTGAGCGAAAATTCTCTGTAAAGAGGAAATCGTGCGTATCCCTCTCCCTAGTGGGGAATCCTTATCAGTTCAAGATCATCGCATTGTTGGCCTCGTCTTAGTCATGAAAGCCCAGAAGTGTCTGCGGAAGGGCTACTTTGTTATACTAGCTCTTGCCACCGATTCGCCAATTTAAGAAAGGAAGATCGAGTATCTTCATGTTATTCGTGAAATTTTTGACATGTCTTCCAAATAGTTACCTGGTTTACCTCCACATCGTTAGGTGGAATTTTAGAATTGACCTTATGCAAATCCTGATTTCCTTCTGGGGTACAGCAATCCCTTGGATTCGCTGGATACTATCACAGCTTCATCATAGGATTTTCGAAGGGTTCGCAACTTCAACCTCCTTAGCACAGCCGGGAGCTGTGAATCCTTAGGAAAACAAAGTCGCGGAACGTCTTTTCAGCTTTTGAAACCCAACCCTACAACACGCGGAGCATCACTTCTATCCGAGAGTACCGATGATCCAGCGATGTACCATGATGGCTTAATTCAGAGTCCCAGTTACACGCCGATGCAACACGAGAGAGTGATGAATTGCGTAATGGTGTTACGGAGAGGAACTGCACGACCTACAATCTCCGGTGGAAATCGTGGTCGTTGGATTTAAGTGGGAGGCATTACTTAGACGGTACCGAATGCACCAATTAGACCGAAAACAAGGGCCTCCAGTGCACCCTTGTTTCAATAGAGCTAACCATGTGATGGCATCGCTAAATGGAACTTCCGAACGAACACGGGATTAGGAGAACTATACCCACGCATCCCTGTAGACGAACCTTATCACTTTCACTTGTCATCGCCGCTAGAAGTGAAGCAGTCACAGCTACACGCGTTTGCCGTTTTGCAACACTAATCTTTACCCACCAAACTCTGTTTTGGACAAATGATACACTCGCGCGACCGCAATGTAACGAACCTCCCTGTTGTGCCATGCCGCCATGCACCACTACTGGAAATTATTTCTAGACAACAAATTTGCTGGCCAAACCCTTCGGATGTTTAATGGACCCCTGTTTCGCTCGAATCTTCGTACGAACCTCATTAATTCCCTGTTTCTTTGAATGGCAACCGATATAACAAAACGCTAACCACCATACCATGATTTCCACCGATCACAAGATTAGCCCCCAGGCGTTGTAAAGTATCTATAGATCGGGTTTGTCGGAACTCACTTCAAGCCATTGTTTTAGATCAATTTTCGGGACGAAAATTCTTTCAAGTTGGGGATGATGTGACACCCCGCGAAAACGCTTAACAAAACTAGCTTCCTCAGTGACCGTTTGCTAAATTTCGGGACGAAATTTCTTTCAAGTTGGGGATGATGTGACAACCCGAACTTTCATGGTCAGGGTCTCTTAGTCGCGTGATCTTGTTTCCTGTTAATTCTCTTTCATATTCCTTACGATGATATAAGTTAGTAAACGCTTGTGGCTGTAGTGTAATTGTTAAACGTTTTGTGTGTCGTTCGTCTGAGTTAGAAAATCGGATGAGTTGGGCCGCGCGTACTAGGGCCACACATTCGCACTTCATGATCTTGGCCCAATTCACATTTTATGCATTTTAATCTTGATCTCGGCGCGCTTGTTAAATGTCATCTCGGCCCAATTCTTGTGAAGATCTTTGATATCGGCCCACTTAATTGAAGTAGGCACTCTAACTTAAGATACGTAACCTCCTTTCATGTTTCTCAATCACAACATAACAACCCTACCCCTTCCTGTTTGTGCGATAGTCCAATTGGATGGGCTTGAGCCCATCTCGGTTAAGAAGGAAACCGCCCCCAAGATCTTGACTATTTAGGATACGTATTATGGGAGGACTAATAAATACAAACTCAAACTCAAAACAAAACCCTATTCTCCTCCATAAGTCTACGCACGGCAACAGGAGACTCCCCACCCTTCGAGGCAACACCATCTCTGTCGATCGAGTCTTGCGGTTAGTGGATTCGGCTTTATATTGTTTACTGATTTCTTGTTTGTTATACATGAACTTGATTAACAAGTTAGTATGCTTATATTTGGTTTTAGCTTACATGCATGAGTGTGTGATCTGTGTGTTTATGTGCATCGGTGTAGGGTTTAAGGCATATAATCGATAAATTAGTGTTGGCTGTGGTATCATAATAACAAAGGTGACACCAAATCAATCATATGATGACAACAATCGTTTTTATTTCAGAGGGTACTGGTATGTTGAAATCGAGGACTTATGGTCTGTTATGGGTAGGAAGTATTAAACTCGAATATTGAATGTTAAAACTAATGAGAATATTAATGAATATGATGGAAAGACCGAGATTGACGAATTGGATTAGATGGTTGTAACAGGGTAGCAGTGAACAAGAATCATAATCAGGTGATGTTGACTAAATATGGAACTGAATATTGAATGATAAAGAAACTGGTTATGTGCGACTTAGAAACAATGTGCGTGTGTTTCTAAGCAAACCATGTGCTTTAAATTGAAAGCTCCAATAATTGTTAATTTATTATAAAAGTTGTCTGCCACTAAAAATTAATTCAATTAATATTACATGGCATGTGATGGAGTAAATATTAGTATGTAGTTGAGGTAGGGGTCCAATGAAAAGTGGGTTATGCATTTGGTGGTCCAATCATGTGATTTTGGGCGGCCAACATATACTAGGTGGGGTTTGGGCGGCCAAGCAAGGGTATTGGCTGGGTCTCACACGATGGGTTTAGGGGCCACAGGTGATACATGAATTTTATACAATGTGGTATGTTTTATAGAGGACATATAGGTGATTAGTAAATTTGTGTAGCATGCTAACTGTTATGAGATTATATGATGACAAGGGGACTAGTAACTTGACAATTGGGCCGCACCTTTAATGAAGCTCGTTTGGGCCGAGGGTTAGTGGGCTACGAATATAGACAAGGGGAGGGGGCTGGTTGGTGCTGGGCCGGGCTTTGTTTTAAAGACCATGTTTAGTAGTTAAGAGTTGATAGTGTCTTGGCTCATAATTTAGGCCAATGATTATAAACAATTGAAATAATATGAATACTCTATTAATGATGTTTATTGACAGTCAAAATATTATGTGTATTGGTTGATGCTATGATGCTCTTGTATGTGGAAATTGGATCTGTCTACCTAATGAAATATATTGGCATGACGACACGCAACTTAGGGTAATTTGGGATTGGGATTGTTGATTGGATCGGACCTTGTAACTTGATTGGGCTACTCGATACTATGTACTATTGGATCAACTGTTTGAATAATCATTGTTCTTGCTTGAATTGTTGCTTAACTGTTATACGTGCCATATGTGACAACCACTGATGTGATCTATGTGTAAACAAACTGAAAAACTGATCATTACCAAACACTCTCCTAGGTCGCGAGTATTGAATAAATTAACAAGTAAAATATTCTGCCGAGCAAATCAAGGTGAGTTCACTGCACTTTTCTAAGCATGCGTCCCGGTGGTTTGGGACAACTGGTAAACGTTTCTGAAGGGAATATTGGGTAAACTGTTTATTTGGGATGTTGGTTATTGAACACAGTATAAATCATGTAAGACCCCGTACATCTACCGTGTTGCTGAAGAAGCAACGAGGTATTTAGTTGATAGCGCTATTAGGTTTGGCACCCTCACACCGGGCCGTAAGGACGGGCGTGAACTAATTATCTGGGTATGGCTATGGTTGTTAGAGGCACACTCCTCGGATACATATGGGCACTCTCCCTAGGGTATCTAACGAAGGCAACATAGCAATCGGTCGTTAAGGGGTACCCACTCCCCGGATACTTATGGGCACACTCCCTAGGGTATCTAACATGAGCAACATTGTAACGCAACATTGAATCGCATTAACATACATCTGGTAACTCAACCCGCTAACAAAACCTTGAACTCACCAGCGTAGTCTGACACACTTGTTTACATGCTTGTAGGTAATTACTGAAGGAACTTGGGAACTTGCTGTCTGATGCTGCTGGAGTGGTTGTGGTCATGATAAACAATTACATTGATGTGGTTTCGATACATTTACACACTTATACATTTATGCTTTCGCTCAATACTTTGGTTTTGGTTAAACTTTTCAAACGTTATATTTATTTCAATTGGGTATTTCAATACATTATGACTTGTGTTTGATATGATTGGTGGCTCTTTGTTGGATCGTTGCACCTCCAATAGGGACATACCCTAGGTGGTAATTTGGGGGGTGTGACAAAGTACATGCTTTCAATTATGTTTTGCTATGTATGTTAAGTATGCTAGCGCATTGATTTATTACACTTTTGTTACATATGTTTACTTAGCATATGTACACATTGTTTTACATGACATTTCTGCTATGTATGTTTACTGAGCATGCTAGCACATTTTTTTACATGAACATTTCTATTGGGCATGTTTACTTAGCATACCTAGTACATGGTTTTCATAGCATGCTTACATAGGTTATGACATTTGGTGTGTTTAATCGGGACAATAATACATTCATTAACATTGATCACGCCGCTCGGTAGTATGTAATGGTACCATAGGAATTGACAACTCCCGTTTCCGACTTCCTAGGTTTGTTTGGAAGTTGGGAATGACAGAATCCGATATACATAACTTAGATAAACCTTTAATTTGTTTAAAGGTTTGTCGCCACAGTCGCAAGGCTTGAATGTATGCGATTAACATTACTGCATAAATGTTTGTAATCATAAAGCATTGTTTTCTGCTGGAGGATCGTATTATCGACCGAACGAGTCGTTCATAAGAGTTTTTGCTTGATAAGAGAGGTGGAAACAAACATATCAAGGTCAATTCAGCAAGATATACACTTTAACTGTCTTTCTAATTAATTTGACAATGATTTACAGCGAGACGACATTTCGGCAGCAGTTCGGCACTAAAACCGGAAAGTTACAAATGAAATCAAGACACCCCTATATATAGGCAGGGTAATTTCGTGTGGAATTACGCACACAAAATTCCATTCAAACGAAATTATATTTCATGCGGAATTACCCTATAATTTCGTACAGAATTACCAAAAGGTAATTTCGTGCGAAATTACCTTCACACCTATATTTTGACATTTTCTCGTAATACGTGCCCTGATCTATCTAAATACATACAAGACTCGATACAAGACGAAGTCGACAGACGTATGCACCAACAGACTCCCCCTCGGATGTTGACGAGTCTTAAGTGTCGAGTCTTCAATCTTTATCAGTCTTCTCGAACTCCTCCGAAATATCTAACAATGTAAAGCATCCTCAAATCTCTCTCTCTTCTCTTCTTTATCAGCACAAACAGATAACCTCCCCTCGGATGTTGATCTAATCTTCTATCTTCTCCTTTTCTCTTCATCTTCAGGAACTCGACCTGGCTTTTACTTCATTCTATCATCCCAAGATCTGTAGCTGGCTCTTACAGTTCTCTTGATCAGATCTATTGATTCTTTAAATTCATCAGCATCATCAACTTGCATGAACTTGAGCTCTAGAATCGTCACTTGGCTCTTTCAGTATCATGATCGTGACCTGGCATACGCTTTGTTCAGGAATCGAAACCTGGCTCTCTCTAAACACAGAATCCTCAGGAATCGGAACCTGGCTCTTCTCAAACTTCATACCTGCACAATCTCTACCTCACAACAAATTTCACAAATTTAAAATTTGACAAATTTATGATTTCTGTTTACCACTTGTAGAAGACAAACCAGAAAATGATTTAACAAATTTAATCACTGATGAACCTCTTGTAAAAATAGAATGATTTAACATTTAAAAGCTTCTGATCACCACTTGTAGGCAAACACACACAAACTCCCCTCACAAAATGTTCATCATGTTTAGCACTTGAAATTTTGAAAATCAGCTCTTCAACATCAGTTGTCGAAAATCTTTTTGGATTTTTTAAAAACTTGGTGCTAAAATACACTAAAATCTTTTTGAATTTTTGATTTTAATGAAATACAGTAAAGAAATATTTACAAAAAATCTTTTTGTGAGTTTGTGAAAGAGGATCATATCAGTTTTTGAGACAATTTACTAACACTGTTAACCTTTAAACTTTTTAACTTCTAAACAATTCACCTAGATTGTCAGTATTCTGGTCCACTTAAATATTCACACAAAGTTCAACTATTCCGAGATACGAGTTTAATGTTTTAATCACATAAACTTATTCGCGCGTTCTACCTCAGAATATACTCCCGTGTCCAGACTTCTATATTCAGTGTTACAGGTGAATGTACACTAATGATATCTGTAAACGGGTAAATGCGAAACCGTGAGAACTCAGGTCAAAACTTTCGTTCGTGCAGAGAGATGACGGCTCGACTTTCAGGTGTGTCCCATTTGGGGATCTTTTCTTCAACAGCACATGATTAGCATTTTCCAATGTTTCATCATTTTTATGCTGAGGGCTGGCTTTAAGATCAAAACATATGCAAAGTATTATACGAGGACTAGCCTATTGCTCGCGCAAAATCAGAAGTCCTGGTATAATACCCCAGATATCACCACGCACAAAGACCTAGTATGTCAGAAATAGAGAATCTTTCAAACAAGATTTCGGGGGTTACCCATATATCCGAGAGATGTTCCCCACGATATAAGTAAGTATTAGAATTTATGTTTATATCTCGAAAACAACCTACTGAATGTGTAAAAACCTACTGGCATATCCGCAGTGAGATTGTTTATCACATTTTTGACTTTACAATTCTTTAGCGTGTTGTGATAGTCCACTGATGTACTATCATTTCCTCTTTTCACAACAAAACTCATTTTTGATTTTTATCAAATTTTTTTGGATTTTTCAAATTTTCTAATGTTTTTGGATTTTCTAACATTTTCTTACTCCCCCTAAAATTCAAAACCATTTAAAGAAAATTTAAAACAAACTGTACAAGAAACTGACAACTGTTGTGAATTGCTTCAATTTGCCATTCACTCGGCATAAACAATCAGAAATCCCCTTTACAACAAACTATTTTCCCATTATGATTTCAAAACACTTAAGTTTGTTTTAATCAAAATGGTTTTTCTAGAAAATAAGTTTCGTTTATTTTACCACTTGTAGGGGAAAACTCACACATTGTTTTCAATCACCTGTAGATTCGTTATCCTCTGTACCACTTGAAAACATATGACAATGTTATGAAAATACCATTTTGTAGAAAATCAAATACAACTTAATGTCCCTGATTTACCACTTGAATATCGAAATATCACAGCTACCAACCTGTGAATTTTTCAAGAAAGATGCCGATTCCTACTCCCCAATTACCAACCTGGGAGTTCCGGCAAGTCTGGTTTTTTAATAAAAAAATATATCCACCCAAGCCTGACCAGCCTTGGGTGATTCCGAGTAACCAACAGTCGGTTTCTTACCATTCATCTTCTTCTCATAAAATTCCTTAACCCCTTTTGCCTTCCCATCAATCATTTTCCCGAAAATGTGCTTCACTTTGGGGTTAAAGGCTTTTTCAACATCGAATTCCTTCTTTTCAGAAAAGAATTGATTTAAAATCTCAACTTTACCAACCTTGTGTTTAAAATTTTCAGCCCTCAATGGTGGAAAATTTGCATCATCCATTGGAGATACTGATTTTTCACCTTTTAATTCAACTTGTGGCTCCTCTGACTTTGTGGAATCAGATTCATTGCCAGAAGATAGCTCCTCTGATTTTGACGAATCAGAATCATCGCTAGAATTATCATCAGATTTCTTAACAACCCATTTTTGGTTGCCAAGCTTTGCTTTTTTCTTGTAAAACCTCTTTGAACACTCACCAACCTCGAATTTTGAGTTTTTGAAAACAACAAACGGTTCGGTTGGTGGTTCTTTTTCAACAATCTTTTCTTTCATTTTAATAGAAACTCCCTATTTTGATTGTATTGTCTTTGGACAGTTCCTGGCCATATGACCACTTGTTTTGCATTGAAAATAGGTTCTTGTCTCTTTTATCTGAACAGCTTCATTCTTCATCTCATCTTGCTTCTTAGCAAGGAATTCTCTGTTTGATTGCTTCCAGAATGAGCTTTTCTCTTCTTCCTCTGAGCTTGCTCCTGAAACAAATACAGTTTTTGGTTTATAAATTTTCTCATTTTTATGATTTTCTGGTGGAATAAATCCAAGTCCTTTCTTTTTGAAATTACCGTTATGATTTGGTTTCTTTTGAAAACCAGAACCAGAACTGTAACCCTTTTCTTGTTTAAACGTTGTTGAACTCTTGAGGTATGTTTTCTAGGTTTATCAGTAAGATTTACATCTTTTATTTCAGAAATATTAATTTCTGTTAATTTGAAAACCTTTTTTATCATTTCTAGTTTAACACCTCTTATTGGAAATTCCTCATCAGAATATAATTTGTCAGAATCATTCAAAGTATAAGCTACTTTGAATGTTTCATCATTCAAATTAGATTTTGATAACAGAAATTCTTAATTGTAAACTCTTTTGCCCTTTTTGTCTTTTGAACTTGACGTGTCGGATTCAGACTTTGACACTGATTTTGACTCCGACTTTGACTCCTTTGTTTCATCATTATCCAACACTTGATCGACCACTTTCTTTATTAACTCGGACTCATGATCAGTGTCAGACGATGTGAACGTGACATCGATGTTGGCTGGCAAATTTTCTGAAGACTCAGACTCCCACTGTAAGTTGGTTGCCTTTTCGACTCTTTCTGAATTTGGATTTCGTGTCGAATATCCCTTTTCAAGCGGGGGTGGACACTTGTTGTAACTGACACCTTGTTTCTTACCAGATTTGTTCACTTTAGTATCCTTCTTTGTTTTGGAAATCTTCACTTCATTTTCCTTTTTCTTTTCAGAATTCTTTTCTTCAGGTGTTTCTTCCTCAAATGCCTTCATGCCTTCAATGGTTGGATAAATCCTGTCAATGACATAAGAAGTATATGAGTAACAACAATCAATTAACTCTTTCTGTTTCAATCCTTTGTGTTTCCAGTGTTTGTTCTAGCACAGCACACTTCTCAATATAATTGTGGACGACTTTTTGCTTCGTCATGAAAGCTCCCTGAAGTGTCTTCATAGCTGTTGCTTGTTCACTGCTCGATTCATTGTATTGATTCATGGCTTTTTCAGAACATCATATGATTCTTTCAACCTGTTCAAGTTGTTAATCAATTCACTGTTTTTCTTCTATATAATCTCACAATTTTCACAATTCACAGGAATCTTTCTTGCATCGGCTTCTTCATCAACTTTGAATTCTGGAACTTTCTTTACTTTTCTCTTGATTACTTGAATTTCTTCATCATCACTGCTGACTGGGGTTTTAACTTTCTACTTTTTCTTTTTAGCTTTTTCATCTTCACTATCACCCTTTTCCATCATTCTCAAGTGCTCTACCATTTTTCTTACATAATAATCATCATCATTATCACTCTCTTCTGCAACTCGAGCAACAAAACCTGTGTGATTTGCATTTTTGTTAGGATCATAATCATCCCAACTAAAATTTGCCCAGCTAAACCCTTCTAGTAATTTTTCATCATCTTGATCTATCAGACATGCTTTACCATCAACTGAAATATGTTTGTCCCAACTGAATCCGTTTGATGATTTTTTACCATCTTGATTTACCAAGCATGCTCTTTTTGAAGATTCCTCGATTACCTTTTTACCATGTGCCACTTGTGGTTCTTGTTGATGTGATTGTTGAGCAACTTGATGATAAATTGCTTTCCTATAGTAGTCATTGTTGTTGAACGGATTTTGAGCTCCACTTGCTTCACGATTCGTGCACTCCCTCTTGAAGTGTCCTTTTTCCCTGCAACGAAAACAAGTAACTTTAGATTTCTCAAAACCCAAAGTTGAAACATTTGCATCATGGAAATCATCTCTTCCCGTGATCTGTTTAAACTTCTCAGCTCTCCTCAACACACTTGCCAAACACCATTTTAAATCCATTAATTCCATCTCTTCGGCATCTATCTGATCGTAATCCTCTTTTGTCAACATTGGATTCCCGATCCGACCTGCTACTAAGCTCCCATATGATTCCAACACAGTCCCCAGCAAAGACATGTGACTTTTTGCAACTTCTTCTGAGTAATCCTGATCATTCTCAAGATTCAATACAATGTTGCGTTGTAACTTCTTGCCATTCTTTGTTGCTGAAATGTTTGGATCAAATGACGGATATGACGAAAAACTTGTTTTTCTGTTCGATCCTTTAGATGAACCTCTAGATGAATTCTTTGCATTGAATGCAGTCTCAACCTTTGGTGACATGTTGGTGATTTTATCATTTAACCCTGCTTGTTGATACAACCCAATATCTTGTTCACTATCAAAATCTTTCATTCTTGAAATTTTTCTTTGTTCCATTTCTTGAGCTTCAATCTTTTCAATGAACTTGCTCAATGTTAACGAGTTAAATCCTTTTTTATTCCTTAACATCATAACATACGTCCCACAAGTTTCATGTGGCAACGCATCAGCCAACTTTTCAATCAACTCTTCATTGTCTTTTGTGATGCTCAATCTCTTCATGTTCATTACTAGATTGCAATATCTTTCAATGATCTACTTAGTACTTTCAGTTCTTAAACCCCGAAATAGATCGAACTCTTTTTTCAAAAGCGATTTTTTGTTCTTAACCATTTCTTGGCTTCCAACAAACTTTGATTTTAATGCTTTCCAAATGGAGTATGCACTTCCATTGTGCTGCAACAAAACCAACATATCTTCTTTAACAGCTTGTTGTAATAAACTAATCATGATTTTCTCGTTTTTATATTTCTTTTTCTCATCCACACTAAGGTCTTTAGTTGCAATTTCCTCTTCATCATCATTCATCGGTCCAACGTATTTCATCTCAACACATTCCCAAGCATCCAAGTAATTTGCTTGCACCCAATTCTCAAAACGTTCTTCCCATCCTTTACACTCCTCGATGTTCATGAGCTTAGGCGGTTTTTGCATAATCCCTGTTTCATTTTCCAACATTGCTTGCTGAGTAATAGTAATCGGAGTAGCAAAGGCGTTATAGAATTCCTCTTCCATGATTCGATTTTCAAAAATTTCACAACCAATCAGTTCAAACGAAATTATCCTTTCAAACGAAATACCCTGGTGTGAAATTACCCAGTTCAAACAAAATAGCAGCTTTGGAACGAAATACTCTAATTTCGTTCAAATTGACACTCTTTCAAACGAAATTGTAATTCCGTGCGGAATTATCAAACGAAATCAGAACTTCATGCGAAATTACTAATTTCGCGTGGAACAACTCAAGCGAAATTACAACTTTGGTGCGGAATTACTAATTTCTTTTGGAACACTTAAACGAAATTACGACTTGGTGCGAAAATAACCCCTAATTCCGTGCGGAATTATGCTGATGTCATCATCTCGAGCTGAATTTTGTCAAATTGATCAAGTTTTAAGCCGATTTTAGATCTGAAACTTTCAAGGGTTTGTTAAAACATGATTGCACACATAATGTGAGAAATTCAAAGTATTTCATCTGTGAAAATTTGTTAATTGTGAAAAAGAAGGTGTAGAAATCAGAATTTGCAGTTGAATTGGTAAAAACTCTTCCTCCTGAGCTCTGATACCACTAGTAGTATCGTATTATCGACCGAACGAGTCGTTCAGAAGAGTTTTTGCTTGATACGAGAGGCGAAAACAAACGTATCAAGGTCAATTCAGCAAGATATACACTCTAACTGTCTTTCTGATTAATTTGACAATGATTTACAGTGAGACGACACTTCGGCAGTAGTTCGACACTAAAACCGGAAAGTTACAAATGAAATCAAGACACCCCTATATATAGGCAGGGTAATTTCTTGTGGAATTACACACACGAAATTCTATTCAAACGAAATTATATTTCGTGCGGAATTACCCTATAATTTCGTACGGAATTACCAAAAGGTAATTTCGTGCGAAATTACCTTCACACCTATATTTTGACATTTTCTCGTAATACGTGCCCTGATCTATCTAAATACATACAAGACTCGATACAAGATGAAGTTGACAGACGTATGAACCAACATCTGCAAAACATAATATTTGATTTAAACTTAGGTTTATTCAAAAACCTTGTTTTGTACATTTTTCCTATGGTTGAGTAATTAATAGTTATTCATCATACATGACATTTGTTTCACATTGTCATCATCACATAGTTTAAGTAGGTACTTGCTACTTGCTATGCATTTCATTTGGCTATACGTGATACATGTTACACATGACATTGAACATGGTTTATGCATAAACAATTTTGACATTAAACAAGACATTTTGGTTGGTTATTGATAAGTGACTTATGTAACGGGGCTATGTGTTATATGATAAAAGCATGGTGGATACGCCGCTGGTACTTCCTATATATAAGTGCTTTTATTGTATTATACATTGTTGCGTTATCTAAACCACTTGGGCAAAACATGAAACATTTTATGCAAGAACATGACATTGTTTTACAAATTACATATTTTATACAAGTTCACTTTTACTTGGTTATTCATTTAACCATGCATTGTCCTTTCATTATCATTTGATTTTCATATCGATTTTCATATGATTTCATAAAGGAAAACATTTTACAAGGTTCATGACTACATTTTTGTTAAACACTTCTTCTAAACTACAAGTCATGAACCCTGCATAAACAAAACCTATGTATCTCACAGGCATTTTTATGCTGACGTACCTATTTTTACATGTGTTTCAGGTGCTAATGCATGATGATGTTTGTGCTTCACTTAGGCGGACATGGGCCTTAGTGAGTTAAAAGACTTAATTATGTTAATTTAGTTTGAACTCAAAGACAATGTAAACTTTAATTTCAATAATACGTAACTTTAATTACCATGGTTGTTGAAACAATAATTCTGTCGCATCACTCCCTGGCGTTTCCGCCACGGTTTTGTTGTTTTAACGCGGCCGGGGTGTGACTGAAGAGTTGGTATCAGAGCCAATGGTTATAGGGAATTCGGTTATTAGCTATGCTTTGACCTAGACTATAACTTAATAGGACCCTAACACAAGTTTACTTGTGTTTAAATCTTAAAACAATGCATGTCACCTATCCTTGAACACAATTTTCCAAAAATGATTTTGAAATTAATCATCTATCCTTAGATGATTTCTTTTGGCTTAATGCCTTCCAAAATTTTCAAAATCTCGTCAAAGTTTGGGTCTAAATAATGTGAACACGTGCAAACTAGAAGAGTGAATGCATGTACCCTGAGTTTTCTGTCTAAGGCTAGAGTGTTCGTACAAATCCGTAGTATCGGACCAGTCACACTTACCTGGGAACTCTTGGGGTGAGTGTTCACTTATAGGCGAGCATGTCTTCAGTGATACATTATTATGATCCATTTTCTTTGATTTGTCACTGTGTGTCGACTGTTTGTTTCAACGTAACGAACAAATGACCACCATCATTTCATTTTGTTGATTTTATTGATATCTCATTTTTTATCACATCATCTCACTCGTTTTCTCTCATGTTTCCTCTTTTAGAATGCCTCCTCGACGTAACGTTCAGCAACCTGATGTCAAACTGGCAGCTACTATAGCACAGCAGATGGCTGCTATGCTACCGAATCTCATAACTTTAATAAACCAAGCCACCAATAACAATGTTAATGCACCTGCTCCGTGCAACTTCAAAAGTTATAACTCGGCTAAACCACTCAAGTTTAGTGGTTCTGAAGGAGCAATTGGGCTCCTACAGTGGTTTGAGAGTCTTGAGAGCACCTTTTGCCATGTTCAGTGTCCGAACAATCGTAAGGTCGAGTTTGCTTCAAGTGTATTCCAAAAGAGGGCTCTTACCAAGTGGAATGGGGTAATGAGAGACCGAGGTGCTGATGTTGCTTTGGGTCCAACTTGGGAGGAACTTAGAACTCTCATGATGAGGGAGTTTTGTCCTCGTCACGAGCAGAGAGCACTTGAACATGAGTTCCATGACCTGAAACAAGACAGTGGTGAACACTGGGCTTATACAGATAGATACGAGGAGTTAAGCTTGCTCTGTCCTACTATGGTCACGCCTTTGGATAAGGCTATTGAAAAGTACATAGACGGTTTGCCAGATCTTGTTCAGGATATTATCACTGGCAGCAACCCTACTACCGTTCGACAGGCCATTGAGCTAGCTGCAACCCTTACTGAATCGCAAGTCAAAAAGGGTAAGCTCCACAGAAAAGGTGACAAAAAGCAGAAACAGTCTGATAGCGCCACTGAGAAAAAGGGCAAGAAGGCTGCTGAGTCTTCAAAGAAATCTAAGAAGCACAAGGCTTCCAAAAATTTCGATGTCACTGCTCAGACTAATCAGGCAGCACAGAACCAGGCTGCACAACCTGCTGCCAAGAGGCAGTATGCTGGTAATGCACCTCTGTGCAACAGATGTAATAGCCACCACCAGCCACAATTGCAATGTCGCATATGCAAAAATTGTGGCAAGTCTGGTCATCTTGCGAATACCTGCTGCTTTGCTCTAAATCAAAATCAGGCAGCTCAAAACCAAGCTGTGCAAAACCCTACCCAAAATCCTGCACAACCTCATTTTCCGCCTGGTTCGTGTTATAATTGTGGGGATCTGACCCACTACAGGAACAACTGCCCCAGGTTGGCAAATGCGAATCAAGCACATGCTCGTGGTAGAGCTTTTAATCTGAATGCAAATGAGGCGCGTGCGGATAACGAAGTGGTGAACGGTATGTTCCTTGTTAACAACCATCCTGCTTCTGTTCTATTTGATTCGGGTGCCGATAACAGTTTTGTGTCCTTAGAATTTGAGCCTTTGCTTTCGATGACTAGAACAAGACTAGGAAAGCCCTTGACAGTAGAAGTAGCTAGTGGTGAACCTGTTGTACTCGACTCTGTTCTTCGAAATTGCCAGTTGAATCTCAATAATCATCTTTTCCCTATTGACCTCACACAGATGCAACTCGGGAGCTTTGATGTTATAGTATGAATGGATTGGTTATCCAAGTACCATGCTGAGGTGGTATGTTTTGAAAAGTTAGTCCGTATACCACTCTCGATTGGTGAGATCTTAGAAGTTCGTGGGGAGAAACCTGCTTGTGGCCTTAAACTTATGTCTTGTACCCAAGCCCACAAATACCTACGAAAGAACTATGATGCTTTCTTAGCACATGTTGTAGAGGAGAAAGGCAAGGGTAAGACTATCCAAGATATCCCTGTTGTTCGGGATTATCCAGAGGTATTTCCTGAAGAATTACCTGGTTTACCCTTGTACGCCAAGTTGAGTTCCGCATTGATCTCGTGCCTGGTGCAAATCCTATTGCTAAGTCACCTTATCGTCTTACACCGTCTGAGATGCAAGAGTTGTCTAAGCAGCTTCAGGAGTTTTCTGACAAAGGATTCATCCGTCCGAGCTTTTCCCATTGGGGCGCTCCTGTCCTATTTGTGAAAAAGAAAGATGGATCATTCAGAATGTGTATCGATTACCGTGAGCTTAACAAGCTTGCCATCAAGAATCGATATCCCTTACCTCGCATTGATGATCTCTTTGATCAGCTACAGGGTGCTACTTGCTTTTCAAAGATTGATCTACGTTCTGGGTATCATCAACTTCGAGTTCTCGAAGAAGATATTCCCAAGATAGCTTTTCGTACTCGCTATGGTCATTATGAGTTTACTGTTATGCCCTTCGGTTTAACAAATGCTCCTGCTGTTTTCATGGACTTGATGAATAGGGTTTGTAAGACTTATTTGGACAAGTTCATCATTGTTTTCATTGATGATATTCTGATCTATTCTAAGACTCGAGCTGATCATGAGCCGCATCTTCGTCTTACAATGGAGCTTCTAAAGAAAGAACAGCTTTTCGCCAAATTCTCCAAGTGCGAATTCTGGCTTAAGGAAGTTCAATTTTTGGGGCACATCGTCAACGAACAAGGTATACATGTAGATCCCGCCAAAATCAGTGCGATGAAGGATTGGGATACTCCTACTACTCCTATCGAGGTTTGTTCATTTCTTGGTCTAGCGGGTTACTACTGTCGTTTCATTGAAAACTTCTCCAAAATTGCGGTTCCTCTCACTACTTTAACTCAGAAGAATAAACCTTTTGAGTGGGGATCCAAACAGGAAGAAGCTTTCCAAACCTTGAAACAGAAACTCTGCGATGCACCTATTCTATCTTTGCCCGAGGGTAACGACGATTTCGTTGTATACTGTGATGCGTCTTATTTAGGCCTTGGCTGCGTTCTTATGCAAAGAAACAAAGTTATAGCCTATGCATCAAGACAGCTGAATGTACACGAGAAAAACTACACCACTCATGATCTTGAGTTAGGTGCAGTAGTCTTTGCTCTCAAAATCTGGAGACACTACCTTTAGGGTACAAAGTGTGTAGTGTTTACTGACCACAAGAGTCTCCAGCATATCTTCAATCAGAAAGAACTAAACATGAGGCAACGACGTTGGGAGGAACTCCTAAACGACTACGATTGCGAAATTCGCTACCATCCTGGTAAGGCGAATGTCGTGGTTGACGCATTGAGTCGTAAGGAACGTGTCAAGCTTCACTGTGTTCAGGTTCGATCTAACCTTCAAACCCGCATAATTCAGGCTCAACATACTTGTGTTACACAAGACTTGATGGGTAAAGAATTACCGTGTCATACTAAGCCTGAGCTTGAACTGAAAGACTTTGGAATATTCTATTTCATGGGCCGTTTGTGGGTCCCAAGTATAGACGATCTTCGCATTGCTTATGGATGAAGCTCATAAGTCTCGTTATTCTATTCATCCTGGTGCAGAAAAGATGTATAAGGATCTTCGAACCCAGTATTGGTGGCCAGGTATGAAGAAAGACATTGCCTTATATGTTTCCAAATGCCTTACTTGTCTTAAGGTTAAGGCATAACATCAACATCCCTCTGGATTATTGGAGCAACCAGAGATTCCGGTTTGGAAATGGGAAAACATTGCTATGGATCTCATCACCAAGCTGCCGCACACTAAAAGAGGTCATGATGCCATTTGGGTTATTGTTGATCGTCTTACAAAGTCAGCACATCTCTTGCCGATCCGTGAGGATCGATCTGCTGACAAGCTTGCTAAAATCTATGTGGATGAGATTGTATCACGACATAGTGTTCCTTTGAACATTATATCTGACAGAGATGCTCGATTCTCGTCTCACTTTTGGAGAACCATGCAATCTGCCATGGGTACCCAACTTAATTTGAGCACAGCATACCATCCGCAGATAGATGGTCAATCTGAGAGAACAATCTAGACATTGGAGGATATGATTAGAGCATGTGTGATTGACTTTGGTGGTAGTTGGGATTCGCATCTACCATTGATCGAATTCTTCTACAACAATAGTTATCACTCTAGCATCAATATGGCTCCTTTCGAAGCTTTATATGGTCGAAAATGTCGTTCACCGGTCTGCTGGAATGAGATAGGTGAAGCTCAGCTAACTGTACCTGAGCTCATTCTAGAGACTACAGATAAGGTCAAGAAGATTCGTGATAACCTTCAGACAGCTAGAAGCCGTCAAAAGAGTTACACGGATCGACGACGCAAGCCCTTTGTGACATCTGTGCTTGTAATCATTGTAAACAGTTCAGTTATCAATGAAATAAAGTTATTTGATCCCAATGTTTGTTTGTTCATGTTTGATGTTTTTCATGTTTTGACTTTTATTCGATTTCAAACTCTATATCGCTTTCTTGAGAATTATACGCAAACTGGTGCGAAAACGTAATCAGTTATATGCAACAAATACTCCAGAACATCAATTTATTCTTAACTAACCTTACATAACCTTTACATAACTTAGAAATAAGTTTTGAAGGCTTTGGTATGGCAAAATCCAGTTAATTCGCTTACAGGGACTAAAATTGACAAACTGCGAAAAGTATGCCAATTTGAACTATAACGAACATTCCGGAACATGATCATAAGTTAAACACACCTTAAATATCCTTTACATAGCTTAGAAATAGGCTTTGAGGGGTTCGGTGTGCTAAAATAAACTTTATGCTCATTCAGGGACTAAAAGCATAAAAAAGTGCATAAGTTTGCATTTTCGCACATAACTTACATTCTGAATACTTCCGGAAATCCAAAAATTTATGTAATCATTAAAATATTATGTTTTAGTGATTAGCTTGTCAAAAATCCATTCGTCGCGCAATTTGGACCGTTTTTGCATCCGTTACGACTTCCGTCGTAATTAACCGAACAACGCAATCATACGGCCAAACGAACAGACATCCGGCATATTTTTGAGCATGTTTTATGTCCCCTATATTTTAACATCCTTGTAGAGCTCAAAAATGGGTTTGCCGGGTGTTATAAGTGCCAAAACACGACCATACGCGCACAGGGACCAAAACTGCCAAAACTGAAACATTGCTGGTCTGCAGGGTCCTTACGGACCGTATGGACCTGCTTACGGTCCGTAAAGCCTCCCCAGATCAGCAGAATGTGCTTTCCAGCCATTTCCAGCTGTTACACACCTTTACCCATGGTTTCTTGCATCTTGTGGGCTGGTTTTGGATGTCCCATGGTTTTCTAAAACAATGGGCACCCATGGAGGGTGGAGATCGAAGCTCGGATTTCAAGAAACGATCCTAACGGTTCTACGAAATCTATAAATACCCCCCACCCCATTCACTCAAACCCACTTGATTTTTTCTGAGATTTCTTTAAGTTGAAGTGTAACCACTTCATACCTGAGAATACTTGGAAAGATCAATCTTGCGAGGACCTTCTGTAAGTATTCTTTCGCGTTTTTCGTTCGTTTTAGCGTTTAAGTCAAACTGTGTTTGACTTTCTGCATTGACCAGTTTATGGTCAACGCGAAGTTCATTTGAACTTCATAACGTGAGCGTAATCACGATGGTTATAGTCCCTAGTGACTATACCTATTGATTACCACGTTATCTAGGCTCAGTGACGAGTCGTAGTTTCGGCCAAAATGCGTTTTCTCGCGTATTTTGTAACCAAACTACTCTAGGGTATTAAAACCGTTTGTTTTAATACCAAACCTGTTTTCTAACTTCACTAAGCATGTTCTAGCATGTTTAGCTCGTCGCTTTTAAATTTGTGCTTGTTTAGGGTCGTAAAGGTAAGCGATCTAATCAATCGCTTATGCTTACGAACCCGACCCATTTGGTCAATCATTAGGATCCGACCAAACATATTAGGTGACCATAGTTGGATAGGGAATAACCTTCCGAGGTTATACCTTATGGTCACATTGTTTAACTAGTTTTATGATAGGTAACGTATGTGCCTTAGGTAAATTACCAAAATACCCTTTTTACGCCAAAATTCATTTTAAGCCTATGTAACACAATTTTTGGTATCTAAACTGATTTAACAACAATATTGAACATGTTAAGGCATATCTTGTTTATCATAGGGCTAGTTAGACATTCCAAACGCGTTTTACGCGAACGACGCGTTAAAGTAGCATAAGCTACCTAAGCGGGTCGTAACGGGTCAAGAGCACTTAGGATAGGTTTCGTTTTAGTACGTAGACTTTGTTAGACCATATTACATAAGTTCCCACACATATTTGGTTTACAAAACCTCGTACTACCCGATCCTCCGATAGGTCCGTTTATTAATGTAGATACCTATATAGGTGCCGTTTGATTCCGTGATCTTCTAGCATTGCTTGGTGGTTATCCTACGACTTCTAAGCAATCTCAAGTGAGTACATAGACCCCACTTTTACTGGTTTTCAAACGTTTTGGGGTGAAACACATGTGCCTACTTGTTACTTTCGTGCTTTCTTGTTTTCACATCATATGCTTGCTATGTTCTTTAGTACACTTATAGTACGTGATTTCATTACATTGTTTTGCTATGTATGTTAACTTAGCATGCTAGCACATTGATTTACATTACGTTGCTTTGCTACATATGTTTACTTGGCATATTAGCACATTGTTTTACATTATGTTTTTGCTATGTATGTTGACTGAGCATACTAGCACATTGATTTACATGACTTTTCTGCTTTGTATGTTTACTAAGCATACTTAGTACATTGTTTTACATTACCTTTTTATGCTATGTATGTTCATCATACTTAGTACATTTGTTTTTCATCACATGTTTATATTTTGGGTATGACATTTGGTTTGTTTAAGTGGGACAATATACATTCATTAACTTTGACCACGCCGCTCGTTAGTAGGTAGTGGTACCAAAGGAATTGACAACTCCCGTTCCTGACATCCTGGGAATGTTTGGATGAAAGGAATGACCGAATTCGATTTAAACATAAAAACCGATAGACCTTTAATTTGTTTAAAGGTTTATCACCACAGTCACAAGGCTTGAATGTATGCATTTTCACAATACCGCATAAATGTTTGTATTCAGTATAGCATGCATCTCCACAAAACATAACGTTGATTTAAACTGAGTTTTACTTCAATACTTTGTTTTGTGCATTTTCACCTATGGTTTAGTTTATACATATTTCACTTACCATACATGACATTTTGTTTACACATGACATGATTGACATTGACATAGACATTTTGACATTGTTACACACATTACATGATTTACACTTGACGTTAGACATGGTTTTTCGCATAAACATTTTGACATTTGGTTAAACATAAACATGTTTACATTGGTGGTTTGTTTGGGTAAGTGATTTAAGTAACGAGGCGTGTGTAACATGATACAAACGTGGTGGATACGCCGCTGGTACTTCCTATATATAAGTGTTTGTATGATATTACGCATCGCAGCGTTGTTTAAATCATTTCAGTTTAGCTATATAACATATTTTCACAATACATTGTTTTACAAACAACTTGTTTTATACAACTTATTTTACTTGGTTATTCATTTAACCATACATTATTCTTTCAAAAATACATATCTACCACCGTTTTTCAAATGATTTACAAACAATACAATCAACAAGGTTCATGACTACATTTCATTAAACATTTTTCTAAAACCTAAGTCATGGATCCTATTTTCACAAAACCTATGTATCTCACAGGCATTTTTATGCTGACGTACCTATTTTCACATGTGTTTCAGGAGCAAATGCATAGGATGATCGTGATACACTAGGGTGGACTTGGGCCTTAGTGACGATAATATGGATCTAGACTAGTTAAAACTTGTTATGTACTTTGTTTCTTTTTATTTTAAGACAATGTAACTTGTGGGTTCTCGTTTGAAACAATGTATTCCACCCTTGGGTGATGAATAAAATATTATTTAAATTACCTTGGTTGTGGAACAATAATTCTGTTACAACACTCCCCGACGTTTCCGCCACGATTTGATGTTTTACGTGGTCGGGGTGTGACAGAAGAGTTGGTATCAGAGCCAATGGTTATAGGGAATTAGGTTATTAGTAATGCTTTGACCTAGACTATAACCTTTCTAGGACCCCAACACAAGTTGTCTTGTGTTTAGATCTTAAAACATGCACTTCACCTATCCTTAGGTGATCACCAAAACAAGAACCCAGTTTTCTAAAACGATTTTTGAAAAACAATCTTCTGTTTTCAAATGATTTATTATATGGTTTTGAACCCTTTTTGTTTTTTTTTTCAATTTGATTTTGAAACTTTATCATTTGTTTTTGATTGATTCTGTTGGCCTTGTGCCTTCCAAGTTTTCAAAATCTCGTCAAAGTTTTGGGTTCTAAATAGTGTGAACACGTGCAAACTGGAAGGGTGAATGCCTGTACCCTGGGTTTTCTGTCTAAGGCTAGAGTGTTCGTACAAATCCACATAATCGGACCAGTCACTCTTACCTGGGAACTCATGGGGTGAGTGTTCACTTATAGGCGAGCATGTCTTCGCTAAGCATTATTTATGAGCCCATTTACTTTGATTAGTCACTGTGTGTCGTTTGTTTGCTTTGTGATACGGACAAATGACCACCATCCTTGCTTTGTTGATTTTCTTTCGTCTCGTTCTTTTCATCTAATCATCTCACTCGTTTCCTCTCATGTTTTCCTCTTTTTAGCATGCATCCTCGACGCGAAAATCAGCTACCCAATGCCGAACTGGCAGAAATCATCGCACATCATATGGTTGCTGCCTTCCCGAATCTCGTTGCTCAGTTTAACCAAGCCAACATCAATCAGAACGCTCCTTGTAACTTCAAGAGCTTCAATTCGGCTAAACCACTCAAGTTCAGTGGTACTGAGGGGGCAACTGGGCTCCTTCAATGGTTTGAGAGCATTGAGAATACTTTCCGTCATGTTCAGTGTCCTGATAATCGCAGAGTTGAGTTTGCTTCAAGTGTTTTTCAGAAGAGGGCGTTAACATGGTGGAACAGGGTTATGAGAGATCGAGGTGCTGAAGTCGCTTTAGCGTAAACCTGGGCTGAATTGAGGACTCTCATGATGAGTGAGTTTTGTCCTCGTCATGAGCTACGAAAGTTGGAAAGGGAGTTTGACGATCTGAAACAGGTTAGTGGTGAGCACCGGGCGTATACTGATAGATATGAAGAGTTGAGTTTGTTATGCCCAACAATGGTCACCCCACTTGACAAGGCTATCGAAAGATACATCGATGGTCTACCTGACTCTGTGCAAGACATCGTTACTGGTAGTAAACCTACCACTGTTCGTCAGGCAATCGAACTATCTGCAACGTTGACAGAATCGCAGATCAGAAAGGGTAAATTGCATAGGAAGGGTGACAAGGGCAAGAATCAGGCGTCTGACAAAGGGGATAGCAAGAAAGGTAAGAAGGGGAAGGATTCTGGCTCATCAAAGGGCTCCAGGAAGCGAAAGGCTTCCCAAAATTTTGCCATCACTGCCCAACAGAACCAAGCGGCTCACAATCAGCCAGCGCAGCCTCCCGCAAAGAAGCGGTATGAAGGGAATGCACCTTTGTGCAATAGGTGCAATAGTCACCATCAACAGCAACTCCCGTGTCGTTTCTGTACCAACTGTGGAAAATCAGGTCATCTTGCAGAGGTTTGTCGTTCTGCTAGAAATCCAGCCCAACAGGGAGCTCAACTACCTGTTCAACAGCAATCACAAGCTGCACGACCTCACTATCCTCCTGGCTCGTGCTTTAATTACGGAGACCTGACCCATTATCGAAACCAGTGTCCAAGACTGGTTAATGCAAATCCAGTTCAGGCTCAGGCTCGTGGACGAGCTTTTAATATGAATGCTGTTGAGGCGCAAGCAGACAACGAGGTGGTGAACGGTACGTTCTTAGTTAATAATCAACCTGCATCTGTTCTTTTTGATTCAGGGGCTGATAAGAGTTTTGTGTCGTTATCTTTTGAGCCTTTGCTTCGCGTGTCTAGAACGAAACTAGGTAAGCCTTTGACTGTTGAAGTTGCGAGTGGTGAACCCATTGTCCTTGATTATGTTCTTCGCAACTGCCAGTTGAACCTTAACGACCATCTTTTTCCTATTGACCTCACGCCTATGCAACTTGGGAGCTTCGACATTATTGTTGGTATGGATTGGTTAGCCAAGCATCGCGCAGAGGTAGTTTGTTTTGAGAAGATCGTTCGTGTGCCGCTTTCGTCAGATGAGATACTACAGGTTCGTGGTGAAAAACCTGCTAGTAGCCTCAAGCTTATGTCTTGTTTTCAAGCTCGGAAGTATCTGCGAAAGAACTATGTGGCCTTCCTGGCACATGTTACGGCAGATAAAGACCAAGGTAAGTCTATTCAAGATATCCTTGTTGTTCGGGATTATCCGGAGCTGTTTCCTGAAGAGTTACCTGGTCTACCCCCAGCACGCCAAGTCGAGTTCCGTATTGATCTTGTACCTGGTGCAAATCTTATTGCCAGAGCTCCAAATCGTCTTGCACCATCTGAGATGCAAGAACTGTCTAAGCAGCTTCAAGAGCTTTCTGACAAAGGTTTTATTCGTCCTAGCTTTTCACCTTGGGGTGCTCCCGTCCTTTTTGTCAAGAAGAAGGATGGATCCTTCAGAATGTGTATCGATTATCATGAGCTGAATAAGCTTACCATCAAAAATTGATATCCCCTACCTCGCATTGATGATCTCTTTGACCAGTTACAGGGTGCTACTTGCTTCTCGAAGATTGACCTTCGTTCTGGGTATCATCAACTTCGTGTGCATGAAGAGGATATTCCCAAGACAACATTCCGCACTCGATATGGGCATTATGAGTTCACAGTCATGCCATTCGGTTTGACCAATGCTCCTGCTGTTTTCATGGACTTAATGAATAGGGTTTGTAAGCCTTATTTGGATAAGTTCATCATTGTTTTTATTGATGACATCTTGATTTATTCTAAGACGCGAGCTGATCACGAGCACCATCTTCGTCTTACTCTGGAACTCCTAAAGAAAGAGCAACTTTTTGCCAAGTTCTCCAAGTGTGAATTTTGGCTTAAGGAAGTTCAATTTTTGGGACATATTGTCAATGAACAAGGTATACATGTAGATCCCTCCAAGATCAGTGCGATTAAGGATTGGGATACGCCTACTACTCCTACTGAAGTTCGTTCTTTTCTTGGTCTTGCGGGTTATTACCGCCGCTTCATCAAGAACTTCTCAAAGATTGCAGTTCCTCTAACTGCTCTAACTCAGAAGAACAAACCCTTTGAATGGGATTGTAAGAAAGAAGAAGCATTTCAGACCTTGAAGCAGAAGCTTTGTGATGCACCTATTCTGACTTTGCCTGAAGGCAATGATGATTTTGTTGTCTACTGTGATGCATCGAAATTGGGTCTTGGCTGTGTTCTGATGCAAAGGAATAAAGTCATAGCCTACGCATCAAGACAATTGAAGGTACATGAGAGAAACTACACCACTCATGATCTTGAGTTGGGTGCAGTTGTCTTCGCTCTCAAAATCTGGAGACCCTATTTATATGGTACAAAATGCGTGGTTTTCACTGACCACAAAAGTCTTCAGCATATCTTTAATCAGAAAGAACTCAACATGAGGCAAAGACGTTGGGTCGAACTCCTAAATGACTATGATTGTGAAATTCGCTACCATCCTGGTAAAGCGAATGTTGTGGCTGACGCATTAAGTCGTAAGGAACGCACTTTGCTTATGGATGAGGCCCATAAGTCTCGTTATTCTATTCATCCTGGCTCAGACAAAATGTATAAGGATCTTCGTACTCAGTATTGGTGGCCTGGTATGAAGAAAGACATTGCCTTGTACGTTTCCAAATGCCTTACGTGTCTCAAGGTTAAGGCTGAACACCAGCATCCTTATGGTCTTTTGGAGCAACCTGAGAAACCAGTTTGGAAATGGGAAAACATCGCTATGGATCTCATTACCAAACTCCCGCGCACTAAGAAGGGTCATGATGCCATCTGGGTAGTCGTTGATCGTCTTACAAAGTCAGCGCATTTCCTGCCGATCCGTGAGAATCTATCTGCTGAAGATCTGGCTAAAATCTATGTGGATGAAATCGTATCTCGACATGGTGTTCCCCTGAACATTATTTCTGATAGAGATGCTCGTTTTTCTTCTCGTTTTTGGAGAACCATGCAATCTGCTATGGGGACCCAACTCAATCTGAGCACAGCATATCATCCACAAACAGATGGTCAAACTGAAAGAACAATCCAGACCCTGGAGGATATGCTTAGAGCTCGTGTGATCGATTTTGGTGGTAGTTGGGATTCACATCTTCCATTGATTGAATTCTCCTACAACAATAGTTATCACTCCATCATCAATATGGCTCCTTTCGAGGCTCTCTATGGTCGAAAATGTCGTTCACCAGTCTGCTGGAATGAAATAGGTGAGGCTCAGCTTACTGGACCTGACCTCATTCTAAAGACAACTGACAAGGTTAAGAAGGTTCGTGATAACTTACAAGCAGCTCGAAGCCGTCAAAAGAGTTACGCAGACCAACGACGCAAGCCTTTAGAATTCCAAGTCGGTGATCGTGTATTACTTAAGGTCTCACCTTGGAAAGGTGTGATCAGATTTGGAAAGAAAGGAAAACTTGCACCTAGATACGTTGGACCATTCAAGATCGTCGAAATAATCGGTAAGGTAGCCTACAGACTTGCATTACCTCCTGAACTTGGAAATGTTCATCCAACTTTCCACGTATCCAATCTCAAAAAGTTTTTAGCTGATGAGAACCTCCACATACCACTTGACGAAATCCGTGTTGATAAAAGACTACATTTTGTTGAGAAACCTGTGGAAATTATGGATCGTGAAGTCAAATGGCTTAAATGCAAGCACATTCCGTTGGTTAAAGTTCGCTGGGAATCTAAACGTGGACCTGAGTTTACTTGGGACCGTGAAGATCAAATGAAGGCGAAGTATCCACATCTTTTCCCACGAGTTTCCTCTAAACGAATTTCGGGACGAAATTCCCACAAGTAGGGGAGACTGTGACATCTGTGCTTGTAATCATTGTAAACAGTTCAGTTATCAATGAAATAAAGTTATTTGATCCCAATGTTTGTTTGTTTATGTTTGATGTTTTTCATGTTTTGACTTTTATTCGATTTCAAACTCTATATCGCTTTTTGGAGAATTATACGCAAACTGGTGCGAAAACGTAATCAGTTATATGCAACAAATACTCCGGAACATCAATTTATGCTTAACATACCTTAAATAACCTTTACCTAACTTAGAAATAAGTTTTGAAGGCTTTGGTATGGCAAAATCCAGTTAATTCGCTTACAGGGACTAAAATTGACAAACTGCGAAAAGTATGCCAATTTGAACTATAACGAACATTCCGGAACATGATCATAAGTTAAACACACCTTAAATATCCTTTACATAGCTTAGAAATAGGCTTTGAGGGGTTCGGTGTGCTAAAATAAACTTTATGCTCATTCAGGGACTAAAAGCGTCAAAAAGTGCATAAGTTTGCATTTTCGCACATAACTTACATTCTGAATACTTCCGGGCATCCAAAAATTTATGTAATCACTAAAATATTATGTTTTAGTGATTAGCTTGTCAAAAATCCATTCGTCGCACAATTTGGACCGTGTTTGCATCCGTTACGACTTCCGTCGTAATTAACCGAACAACGCAATCGTACGGCCAAACGAACCGACATCCGGCATATTTTTGAGCATGTTTTATGTCCCCTATATTTTAACATCGTCGTAGAGCTCGAAAATGGGTTTGACGGGTGTTAGAAGTGCCAAAACACGACCATACGCGCACAGGGACCAAAACTGCCAAAACTGAAACATTGCTGGTCTGCAGGGTCCTTACGGACCGTATGGACCTGCTTACGGTCCGTAAAGCCTCCCCAGATCAGCAGAATGTGCTTTCCAGCCATTTCCAGCTGTTACACACCTTTACCCATGGTTTCTTGCATCTTGTGGGCTGGTTTTGGATGTCCCATGGTTTTCTAAAACAATGGGCACACATGGAGGGTGGAGATCGAAGCTCGGATTTCAAGAAACGATCCTAACGGTTCTACGAAATCTATAAATACCCCCCACCCCATTCACTAAAACCCACTTGATTTTTTCTGAGATTTCTCTAAGTTGAAGTGTAACCACTTCATACCTGAGAATACTTGGAAAGATCAATCTTGCGGGGACCTTCTGTAAGTATTCTTTCGCGTTTTTCGTTCGTTTTAGCATTTAAGTCAAACTGTGTTTGACTTTCTGCATTGACCAGTTTATGGTCAACGCGAAGTTCGTTTGAACTTCATAACGTGAGCGTAATCACGATGGTTATAGTCCCTAGTGACTATACCTACTGATTACCACGTTATCTAGGCTCAGTGACGAGTCGTAGTTTCGGCCAAAATGCATTTTCTCGCGTATTTTGTAACCAAACTACTCTAGGGTATTAAAACCGTTTGTTTTAATACCAAACCTGTTTTCTAACTTCACTAAACATGTTCTAGCATGTTTAGCTCGTCGCTTTTAGATTTGTGCTTGTTTAGGGTCGTAAAGGTAAGCGATCTAATCAATCGCTTATGCTTACGAACCCGACCCATTTGGTCAATCATTAGGATCCGACCAAACATATTAGGTGACCATAGTTGGATAGGGAATAACATTCCGAGGTTATACCTTATGGTCACATCGTTTAACTAGTTTTATGATAGGTAATGTATGTGCCTTAGGTAAATTACCAAAATACCCTTTTTACGCCAAAATTCATTTTAAGCCTATGTAACACAATTTTTGGTATCTAAGCTGATTTAACAACAATGTTGAACATGTTAAGGCATATCTTGTTTATCATAGGGCTAGTTAGGCATTCCAAACGCGTTTTACGCGAACGACGCGTTAAAGTAGCATAAGCTACCTAAGCGGGTCGTAACGGGTCAAGAGCACTTAGGATAGGTTTCGTTTTAGTACGTAGGCTTTGTTAGACCATATTACATAAGTTCCCACACTTATTTGGTTTACAAAACCTCGTACTACTCGATCCTCCGATAGGTCCGTTTATTAATGTAGATACCTATATAGGTGTCGTTTGATTCCGTGATCTTCTAGCATTGCTTGGTGGTTATCCTACGACTTCTAAGCAATCTCAAGTGAGTACATAGACCCCACTTTTACTGGTTTTCAAACGTTTTGGGGTGAAACACATGTGCCTACTTGTTACTTTCGTGCTTTCTTGTTTTCACATCATATGCTTGCTATGTTCTTTAGTACACTTATAGTACATGATTTCATTACATTGTTTTGCTATGTATGTTAACTTAGCATGCTAGCACATTGATTTACATTACGTTGCTTTGCTGCATATGTTTACTTGGCATATTAGCACATTGTTTTACATTACGTTTTTGCTATGTATGTTGACTGAGCATACTAGCACATTGATTTACATGACTTTTCTGCTTTGTATGTTTATTTAGCATACTTAGTACATTGTTTTACATTACCTTTTCATGCTATGTATGTTCATCATACTTAGTACATTTGTTTTTCATCACATGTTTATATTTTGGGTATGACATTTGGTTTGTTTAAGTGGGACAATATACATTCATTAACTTTGATCACGCCGCTCGTTAGTAGGTAGTGGTACCATAGGAATTGACAACTCCCGTTCCTGACATCCTCGGTATGTTTGGATGAAAAGAATGACCGAATTCGATTTAAACATAAAAACCGATAGACCTTTAATTTGTTTAAAGGTTTATCACCACATTCACAAGGCTTGAATGTATGCATTTTCACAATACCGCATAAATGTTTGTATTCAGTATAGAATGCATCTCCATAAAACATAACGTTGATTTAAACTTAATTTACTTCAATACTTTGTTTTGTGCATTTTCACCTATGGTTTAGTTGATACATATTTCACTTACCATACATGACATTTTGTTTACACATGACATGATTGACATTGACATAGACATTTTGACATTGTTACACACATTACATGATTTACACTTGACGTTAGACATGGTTTTTCGCATAAACATTTTGACATTTGGTTAAACATAAACATGTTTACATTGGTGGTTTGTTTGGGTAAGTGATTTAAGTAACGAGGCGTGTGTAATATGATATAAACGTGGTGGATACGCCGCTGGTACTTCCTATATATAAGTGTTTGTATGATATTACGCATCGCAGCGTTGTTTAAATCATTTCAGTTTAGCTATATAACATATTTTCACAATACATTGTTTTACAAACAACTTGTTTTATACAACTTATTTTACTTGGTTATTCATTTAACCATACATTATTCTTTCAAAAATACATATCTACCACCGTTTTTCAAATGATTTACAAACAATACAATCAACAAGGTTCATGACTACATTTCATTAAACATTTTTCTAAAACCTAAGTCATGGATCCTATTTTCACAAAACCTATGTATCTCACAGGCATTTTTATGCTGACGTACCTATTTTCACATGTGTTTCAGGAGCAAATGCATAGGATGATCGTGATACACTAGGGTGGACTTGGGCCTTAGTGACGATAATATGGATCTAGACTAGTTAAAACTTGTTATGTACTTTGTTTCTTTTTATTTTAAGACAATGTAACTTGTGGGTTCTCGTTTGAAACAATGTATTCCACCCTTGGGTGATGAATAAAATATTATTTAAATTACCTTGGTTGTGGAACAATAATTCTGTTACAACACTCCCCGACGTTTCCGCCACGATTTGATGTTTTACGTGGTCGGGGTGTGACACCCTTAGAATTTCAAGTCGGTGATCATGTCCTACTCAAGGTGTCCCCTTGGAAAGGTGTGATTAGATTTGGAAAGAAAGGAAAACATGCACCCCGCTCTGTTGGACCATTCAAGATCGTTGAAAGAATTGGAAAAGTAGCCTACAGATTAGAGCTACCTCCTGAACTTGGAAATGTTCATCCAGCATTCCACGTGTCCAATCTCCAAAAGTGTCTAGCTGATGAGAACCTCCACATACCACTTGATGAAATTCGTGTTGATAACACGATGCACTTCGTTGAGAAACCTGTGGAAATCATGGACCGTGAAGTCAACAAGCTCAAACGTAAGCGCATACCTATTGTCAAAGTTCGCTGGGAATCTAAACCTGGCCCAGAATTTACTTGGGAACATGAAGATCAGATGAAAGCGAAATATCCGCATCTATTCTCACAAGTTTCCTCTAAATAAATTTCGGGACGAAATTTCCTAAAGTAGGGGAGACTACGACATCTGTGCTTGTGTAATCATTTTACCGACTCTGAAAAATTCAATATTAATAAAAAAATGTATTTTGATCCCAATGTTTGTTATTTATGTTTGACATTTTGTGCGTTTTGGTTTTTGATTGATCTTAAACTCTATATCGCTTTCTGGGAAGTTATACGCGAACTTATGCGTAAACGTAATCAGTTTAATGCGAAAAACACTCCGGAAGAGCAACATAAACTTAACATACCTAAAATAACCTTTACCTAACTTAGAAATAAGTTTTAGAAGGTTTGGTATGGCAAAAAACAAGTTTATTTGCTCTCAGGGACTATTTGCGTCAACTTGCAAAAGTCTGCCGATTCGTAAGGCAAAGAATACTCTGAAACGTGATCATAAGCTAAACTTACCATATATAACCTAAACATGGCTTAGAAATAAGCTTTGAGTGGTTAGGTGTGCGAAAACATGCTTATATGATCTTACAGGGACTAAAAGTGTCAAAAACGGCGTAAGTTTGCATTTTCGCGCATATCTTACGTTCTGGCCACATCTGGACATCCACAATTTTTGTATACACTAAAATATTTTTATTTTAGTGATTGGCATGCAAAAATACCATTTGTCGCTTAATTTGGTTCGTTTTCGCGTCCGTTTGAGTTTCGTCGTAATTTAACGAATAACGCGACCGTACGACCAAACAAACCGACATTCGAGAGTTTTCCGACCATATTTTGAGTCCTCTAAACTTTATTGACCTGGTAGAGCTTTTTAAATGGCTTAACGGAGGTCAAAAGGGCCTAAGATGAGCTTAAATCAAGTGCAGGGACCATTTATGCATTTATGCCAAACTGGACTACACGGGCCGTGTAAGCCCAGTCCTCTGCTTACGCGGGCCGCGTGAGAACACCCAGCGACAGAAATCATTTTCAGCCAACTGTTTGATAATTCAGGGGCCAATCTTGCAATTTCTTTGTGTGATGAGCAAGTTAACACCTCTCCAAGGCTTTGAACCTGCTTGTTACACTTGTAGGGCCATGATTTCTTGCTTAGAGGTTACACAAACACATGTCTTGATCTTCTGAGTTTGCAACAACTATAAATAGCCTACCATTTCATTTGTTGCAACTCGCACTTGATCTAAATTCTCTAAGTTGATGTTTTTATAACTTCATACCTGAGAATTATAAGATCAAGTTCAAGCAAGGACCTTTTGTAAGCCTTCCTTCATTCTTTTATTGCTTTCTAGCGTAAAAAGTCAAACAATGTTTGACTTTCAGCTTGACCAGTCAATGGTCAACGCAAAGTTCGTTTGAACTTTGTAACGTGATTGTAATCACGATGGTTATAATCCTTAGCGATTATACCTATTGATTACCACGTTAACTAGGCGTAGTGACGAGTCAAAGTTTTGGTCAAAATGCGTTTTAGCACGCATTTTGCAACGGAACTACTTTTAAGTATCAAAACACTTTGTTTTGATACCAAATCGATTTTCTAAGTAGGTTAAACATGTTTTGACATGCTTAACTCGTCACTATTAGTTTAGTGCTTGTTTAGGGTCGTAAGTTAAGCGGTCTAAACAACCGCTTAGACTTTCGAACCCGGCCCGTTTGGTCGATCGTTAGGATCCGACAAAGCTTGATTAGTGATCATAGTTGCATAGGGAATAACCTCTGAGGTATTTTGCATATGTGATCAACTTTTTGACATATAATCTGATTTAGTAACATGTTTATGGATAATTGGGCATGTAAGACTTGACATAGCTCATAGTTAACCATCCGAACATAGTTTTACGCAAACGACGCATTATAGTGGCTTATACTAACATAATGGGTCGAAACGGGTCAAAAGCACTTAGGTAGACTTTCAAATCAGAATGTTAGGTCTATTAAATCATACCGTATGAGTTCAAATACTCATTTGATTTATAGAACCTCATTCTATCCTATCTCCCGATTTAGGATCCGATTATTAACATAGTTACCTAGATTAGGTGCCGGTTGATTCGTGATCCTTGAAGCCTTATTTGGTCTTATTCTCAAGACTATTAGGCAATCCCAAGTAAGTACATAGTTCCCCTCTTTTACCGTTTTCAAATATTTTTTTGGGGTGATACACATGTACATACGTGTTACTTTCGTGCATTTCGTGCTTTTATGACATAAACATGCTAGTTTCACCTAGTACATATCTAGTACATGCTTTCAATTATGTTTTGCTATGTATGTTAAGCATGCTAGCGCATTGATTTATTACACTTTTGTTACATATGTTTACTTAGCATATGTACACGTTGTTTTACATGACATTTCTGCTATGTATGTTTACTGAGCATGCTAGCACAATGTTTTAAATGAACATTTCTACTGGGCATGTTTACTTAGCATACCTAGTACATGGTTTTCATAGCATGCTTACATTGGTTATGACATTTGGTGTGTTTAATCGGGACAATAATACATTCATTAACATTGATCACGCCGCTCGGTAGTATGTAATGGTACCATAGGAATTGACAACTCCCGTTTCTGAGTTCCTAGGTTTGTTTGGAAGTTGGGAATGATAGAATCCGATATACATAACTTAGATAAACCTTTAATTTGTTTAAAGTATTGTCGCCACAGTCGCAAGGCTTGAATGTATGCGATTAACACTACTGCATAAATGTTTGTAATCAAAAAGCATTGTTTTCTGCAAAACATAACAGTTGATTTAAACTTAGGTTTATTCAAAAACCTTGTTTTGTACATTTTTCCTATGGTTGAGTAATTACTAGTTATTAACCATACATGACATTTGTTTCACATTGTCATCATCACATAGTTTAAGTAGGTACTTGTTACTTGCTATGCATTTCATTTGGCTATACATGATACATGTTACACATGACATTGAACATAGTTTATGCATAAACATTTTTTACATTAAACAAGAAATTTTGGTTGGTTATTTATAAGTGACTTATGTAACGGGGCTATGTGTTATATGATAAAAGCATGGTGGATACGCCACTGGTACTTCCTATATATAAGTGCTTTTATTGTATTATACATTGTTGCGTTATCTAAACCACTTGGGCAAGACATGAAACATTTTATGCAAGAAATTGACATTGTTTTACAAATTACATATTTTATACAAATTCACTTTTACTTGGTTATTCATTTAACCATGCATTGTCCTTTCATTATCATTTGATTTTCATATCGATTTTCATATGATTTCATAAAGGAAAACATTTTACAAGGTTCATGACAACATTTTTGTTAAACACTTCTTTTAAACTACAAGTCATGAACCCTACATAAACAAAACCTATGTATCTCACAGGCATTTTTATGCTGACGTACCTATTTTAACATGTGTTTCAGGTGCTAATGCATGATGATGTTTGTGCTTCACTTAGGTGGACTTGGGCCTTAGTGACTTAAACGACTGTTAATTATGTTAATTTAGTTTGAACTCAAAGACAATGTAAACTTTAATTTCAATAATACATATATAACTTTAATTACCATGGTTGTTGAAACAATAATTCTGTCGCATCACTCCCTAGCGTTTCCGCCGCAGTTTTGTTGTTTTAACGCGGCCGAGGTGTGACATTTACCCAGCGGTGCATCTACAATAAAGACGTTTAATATATTATATGTCCACACGTATGAACACATTAACAAAATACCTCATCACTAAATTCCTGCTCTGGCTCTAGGTCTAGATCTGGATACTTTATTTCTTTGGTGATTAACTGCTCCATTACATTGTTTGATGCATAGACCTTTTTATCATCTTCTTCAGCCCTGTAAGTTGGATGAATACTCAAATACAATGCGACATGTTAGTAGAGAAAATATACATACAAAAAAGTTAGATCCGTACCTGGTTTTTTTCCTCAGTTATAAACTGCTTCAGCGAAATTAGTTTGGGCTCATACAACTCAACCTTGTACACCGGTTCCATCTTCCAATTAACACAAGTAAACACTTAAAAAGTAATTGTTACCATAACACAATACACTAAAACATATGTTCACAACATAAAATACCTTGGAATGATGTATTTTTTTCAGAACGATTTTAACCATTCTGTTGCTTGCTGATTTAGACAGATAAGATTTTAGGAGTTAGTATCTTTTTATACTGTCAAAACACATGTACACACAACAAACAACAGACACGTGGCCACTACATTAATGTCCACTAATTCACTTAACTAATTATACGACGGTTTAGGAAGTTTTTGGCTTTCAAATTACTTGGAGGGAAACAACATATGTAATTAAGGTGTTCTATTTCAGTATGATTACATGTTTTTTTACAAACATAAAGTAAAAAATGTTGCTAAACTTTATACAAAACATAATATTTCAAAAATTGGGTTCAATTTACATCGAAAAATCAATTGAAAAAAGAAAACTGTACTTAACTAAAAATACTTGAACAAACAAACCTTAACAAATATGACTTGAAAGGCAAAACATAAAAGATGACTATGACAAAACAGGACTTAAACTGAGTAAACTTATACTGCAACCCATCGAACACGATCGTTGTATTTTTTAATTATACGTGGAATTTTGGATCTTTTCATTGGACCATCCAAAAAGTCTGCTGTGTCACTTAGCTCAGACTCCAAATTGTAGGATCGATTTCTGACCCGAACGAGTCGATCAGAAGAGTTTATCTCTAAACGAATGGCGGAAACAGACGTGTAGAGGTCAATTCAGCTAGAAATACACTATAAACTGTTGTATGATTGATATTATGACAATTTACAACCTGACAACACTTCGGCAGCACTTCGTTGCACAAGCCGGAAAGTTACAAATGGTGAAAGTTTGAAAGCTATATATATACAAGGACCCTTCCGTTTGAAAGTGACATGCCCTTTTCAAACGGAACCCTTTTCAAACTTTCAGCTTCTTCAAACTTTCAGCTTCTTCAAACTTTCAGCTTCAAACTTTCAGCTTCAAGAGTAGTAAACCGAGACTCGATATAAGACGAAGACGACAGATGACTGCACCAACAGACTCCCCCTCAGATGTTGACGAGTCTTAAGTGTCGAGTCTTCACATCTTCAATCTTTATCAGTCCTCTGGGCTTCTCTCTCTCTCTATCTTCAGACTCCCCCTCTCGATGTGCTGGTATTCCTTTGTTCATCAGCAACATCTTCAGGATCGTTGTCTGGCCTTCACATGTTTAAGCTTGATGCCTGGCTTTAGCTATGTTCACTGAATCCGAAACCTGGCTACACCTACACATTCTTAACCCAGAAACAAATTTTCTAATTTTAACAATTTGCATGCACCAACACTAACTCTCTCTAAGATCATTCACATATGATGAACCACTTGTTGATTTAAAAACTATATCTTGACAATTAGAAGCACTCCCCCTCACAACAATGTCATCATGTTTAGCACTCGGAATTTTGATAATCAGCTTTCCAACATCAGTTTGTCGAAAATCTTTTTGAATTTTCTGAAAATTATGCTAAAACACACTAAAATCATTTTGGATTTTTCAATGTAAAGAAATGAAATGCAGAGAAGAAATATTTACATACACTATTTTTGTGAGTTCGTGCAAGAGGATCATATCAGTTTTTGAGACATGTCACTAACACCATTAAGCTTGATTTCATTTTAAGTTCTAAACAATTTACCTAGATTGTCAGTATATCGGTCTACTGAAATTTTCACACAAAGTTTAATTGATCAGAGATACGATATTAATGTTTTAAAAACTTAAACTTATCCGTGTGTCCCACTACTTGAATATACTCCCGTATCTAGATCCCAATATTCAGTCTTACAGGTGAGTATACCACAGATGATATCTGTAAAGGGGTTAGATGCGAGGGCCGTGAGAGCTCAGGTCGATACTTCCGTATACGCAGAGAGATGACGGCTTCAACTTTTGGTGTGTCCCCTTTAGAGGATCTTTGAATTTCAACAGCAGCGACTATCAATTTTATTGTTTCATCAGCATGCTAAGGGTGAAGCTATAGTTTAAGCTTTTTGCGGAAAGCATTATCCGGGGACTAGGTCAGTACTTCCATACAGCAGAAGTCCCGGGATAATACCCCAGATATCACTGAGCATAAAGACCTAGTATCTCAGAATAAGGGACCTTTCAAACAAGATTTCAGGGGTTACCTATATATCCAAGTTTGTGTTAACCCACAGAAACAAGCAAGTTTGAACTTTTAGATTTATATCTCGTCATAATTTACTAAATGTGTAAAAACCTACTGACATATCCACAGTAAGAATGTTTATCACATATTATCTTTCCAATTCTTTAGCATGTTGTGACAGCCTACTGACGTACTATCATTTCCTCTTTTCACAACGAAACTCATTTTTGAATTCTATCATGTTTTTGTCTTTTTCAAATTTTCTAATGTTTTTGGATTTTCTGAAATTTTCTACTCCCCTAAAATGGAAACACATTTCAAAGGAAATTTGAAAACTACTAGACTCTTGACCCACTTGAAAACATAGAAAACAACACAAACTGTACAGAAACTTGACAACTGACATCGAATCACATCAAATCTCCATTCACTAGGAATAAACAATCTGAACTCCCCCTTTCAACAAACCATTTTCTGATTTAGATTTCAAAACTCTTAAGTTTGTTTTAATCAAAATGATTTTTCCGGAAAATTAGTTTGTTTTTACCACTTTTAAGTTTACCATTTGTGAAGCAATGGGGATATGGTTCATCATCTTGTTTATCAATCTCATATGAATAGTAAATCAAGTACAACTTAATGTCCCTGATTTACCAATTGAAGTTCAGAAACCTCTGCATCACTTGTAAACATAATCTCTTCAAAGTATAACCAACAACTACCACTTGTAAGTAAACCCAAAGAATACCACTTGTACTTGTAGGTTTTCCTGTAGGAATGAGACATCTATAGAAACCTCTTTACCACTTGTCAAATTAGTCAGAAAAATGCCGATTCCTGCTTCTCAATTACCAACCTGGAAGCTCCGGCGTAGTCCTTCAACCTGTAAAAATCAAACACTATTCAAAATCTTTCAAACAAACTTTTCAAAAACTAGAATGATGCCGATTCCTGATCCACGATATAAACTTGGGATCTCCGGCGTAGTCCTTTGACTATCATGGGAAACAAACTTCCATCCAAGTCTTCAGACTTGATGGCTTTCAGTTCTTGCAGTGGGGTTGTATGTTGCCTTTTTAGTTGCGTAAAAGTCTTTAACCCCCTTCGCTTTCCCACTTAACATTTTCCCAAAAATTTTCTTTACACTTCCATTAAATGTTTTCTCGACATCAAACTCATTTTTCTCAGTATAAAACTAGTTCGAGATATCAACTTTTTCCAATTTTCTTTTTAACTTCTTCAAATTTCAGTGATGGAAACTCATCATCAGTCACTGAAATTTTCAGCTCAACCTGTGGCTCTTCTGGCTTTGTGGAACCAGATTCATCGCCGACATTTTCATCATTCTTTTTAACAACCCACACTTGGTTGTCTTTTTCTTTCTTTTTGTAAAAATTCTTCTTCGAACACTCACCAACCTCATATTTTGAATTTTCAAAAATTTTAAGTCTATTGGTTGGTGGTGCAACATCAACAACTTTTCCTTTTAATTTCTGAGAAACTCCCTGTTTTGTTTTTGCATTTGTCGAACAGTTCCATGCAATGTGACCAGCTTCATTGCACTTGTAACAGGTTCGAGTCTCTCTTTGATAAAACACTTCAGTTCCATTCTTCTTTTTTTCAGCAAGAAACTCTTGATTTAACTGTCTCCAGAATGGTTTCTTCTGTTCATCTTCTGAGCTTCCACCTGACACAAATTCTGTTTTTGTTTTAGAATTTTTATCATTTTTATAGTTTTCTGGTGGAACAAAGCCTAATCCTTTCTTTTTGTAGCTACGATTTTGGTTAGGTTTCTTTTGAAAACCAGAACCAGAACTGTAACCCTTTTTCTTGTTTAGACGTTGTTGAACTCTTGAAGTGTACTTTTTAGGTTTTTCAGTAAGATTTAAATCTTTTATTTCAGAAATATTGATTTCTGTCATTTTGAAAACCTTTTTGATCATGTCAAAACGAACACTTCTTATTGGAAATTCGTTGTCATAGTATAATTTGTCCGAATCATTTAAAGTGTATACAACTTCAAATGTTTCATCATCCAAATTTTCTTTCGATAACAAAAATTATAGACTGTAAGACCGTTTAACCGACGAATTTTGACTGTTGACTGACGAATTTGACCCTCCAGACTCAGATTTTGACTCAGACTCCTCATCAGTATCCAACACCTGATCGACCACTTTTTTAACTAACTCAGACTCATGATCGGTATCGGACGAGGTAAACGTGACATCAATGTTATCTGGTAAAACGTCAGTTGTGTCGGTTTTTAGCTTTATATTGACTGCTTTCTCAAGTTGCTCCTCGTTTGGTTTTCTAGGTGAATACCCTTCCCAAATTGGAGGCGGACACTTGTTATAGCTAACAGTCGGTTTCTTACCACAATCTTTCTTCTTCTTTGGCTTCTCGTCTTGAAAAGCTTCAAAATCTGCAACAGTTGGGTAAATACGATCAATGAGATAATTAGAACTAGAATAACTTTGTAATAACCGCCTGATTCTCTCATTTTCTATCTTCTCCGTTTCCAACTCTTGCTTCCATTTTGCACTCTGTTCAATGTAAAAGTTGATAGCTTTCTGCTTTGACATCATGACTGCATTCATCATTGTCAGTGCTTGTTCCCTTTCTGAGTTTGTCTTTTGGAGACCAGTTACTGTTTTGTTCAAGACATCGTACGATTCTTTAACGTAGTTGAGGTTGAACAGTAACTGCTCCTTCTTCTTCTCGTACTCAGCAATTATATCATCTTTTGCTGCACATTCCTTGCAAGCTTCCAAACACTTTGTGTAAGGCTTGACAACTTCAATAATTTTCTCAACCTCGATTGTTTTCACAACTTCAATCACCTTTTCTTCTTCTTTCTCAACTTCGGTAATTTTCTTAGCAACACTTTCAACATTTTGAACATCATCTTCAGATTTCTTTTGTTGTTCTTTAGCAGCTCTTTTCTCCTTCAGTTTCTCCATGCGATCTGCAAAATAGAAATGAAAGCTTTCAGGAGAAAGATGAGATTTTGCAACATTTATATGTTTTTCCTCCTCATCATCACTGCTACTGTCAACTGGTGATTGATCAAATTGTACAGATTTTTCAGAATCAGCATCTGATCCACCAGAATCAGATGGTGTTTGATCAAAAACAGCTTCCTTTTCTGAACTTGTATCACTTTATGGATTTTCGTCTGCATTCTGTTAACTTTCATCTCCACTAAGTGAACTCTCATCTGGAATCTGTGTATCTTCATCAGCATTTTCTGAACTTTCATCAGAAACAACAGACTTGGCAGTTTCACCGATAGACTTCATCCAGGTGGCAAACATGTCTGGTTCTCTCACAATCTTAGCAATGAATGATTTCAAATTTCCATTTTCATCCATAAACATATCCAACCTAAATCCTTCAGGTAGTTTCTCATCATCTTGATCAATTATGCATGTTGTTTTGCCATCAGATGATATGTAATTACTCCAGCTGAAATCTACCAAACATGCTCTCTTTGAATCTTCAATCTTCCTACCATGAGTCGTCTGTGAATCTTGTGATTGACCAACCTGCTGATAAATGGCTTTCCGGTAGTAATCTTCTTTACCAAATGGATTCTGAGCACCGCTAGCTTCTCTATTCTTGCATTCCCGTTTGAAATGGCCTTTCTCCCTGCATCGAAAACAAGTAACTTTAGATTTATCAAAACCTAAAGTAGATACATGAGCATCAAGAAAGTCATTTCTTCCGGTGATTGTTTTGAACTTTTCAGCACGTCGAAGAACACTAGCAAGACACCATTTGATATCCATCAGTTCCATTTCTTCGGCGTCTATTTGGTCGTAATCTTCTTTGGTCAGCATGGGATTTCCGATTCGACCAGCTACTAGACCCTCATATATAACAACCCTCGGTAAAACCGACACCCTCATAATATTTCTGACACCCTAATATATCTTAAAATAGCCCAATATGTCTTTATATGCACCCCATACGTGAAAACCGAACCCAAAGTAGATTATAATATATAAAATAAATTAAAAACAATAAGTATTAAGTTGAGGCGGGTCGCGTAGGACCTCACCTCAACTTAACGCGGGCCGCATTAAGATGTAACCGGACTCCGCTGAATTCTTAAGTTCATGCGGGCCGCGTATGGTTCCATTTAAGTTCATGCGGGCCGCGAGTGTCCAAAAATCTGGCACGACTCTGGGTCGCCACGTGGCCCAACACCCGGACAAGCTACATAGTGACCGGGCCAAGCTATACGTTGACCGCACATTGACGCGGGCCGCGTAAGGCTTAGCCTTACTTTACGCGGGCCGCCTGGAAGTCCAAATTCAGCACTCTATATAGAAGGCAACGGGCCTTCAGTCTGTCGTTCATTTCCTTTCTTTCTTTCTAAATTTCTATAGTGGCATTACTATACCCGGGTATTATACCCCCTAAAATAGCGAGGTTCTGCTACGATGTAAGTATTATAACCCCTGGAGACGTATTAGATACGCTGCCCGATTGACCTAGGGTTCCGTAACGGCTGTCGTGGTTCTGCCCGACGTAGTCGTTGGAATGCCATCTCGGGGAGGGTGTTACTAATGTTAAAATGGGTTATTATACTAACACACGTGCATTTGTATAAATTATAGATATTCACCTGGAAACCCTAAAGAATAACCTAAAACAACAATGTGAGTAATCCTCTTTTTGTTAACTGTTTTTACAAAACCTTACATACTTTGCTATGCAAATAACAGTTATTGAGTATTTGTAAGAATACAATTATCATGGGTATGTTGGGGTTTTGTATACAAAATTGGTTACAACCTGGTTAAGGAGTAACATTTCCACAAGTCGGGTTCGACAGTCACAACGGGTGATAATTGATATAACTTGGAAACAAATGTAATTGCGGGATCGCCCTCAATACTGTTCACTGTGAATTTTATTTAAACCTGATTAAACTGGGATTCACTCGCCAGTATTTTCCACTGATAAAATGTTTTAAAACGCGTTTCAGGTAACAAAATGTGAAAGCCAAATAGAAGCCAGCTGGACAGCACTGGAGGCTTGGAAAAGTGGCAATAAAGTTACCTAATAATAAAACGGATGTTTTATTAAATAAATAGGATTTATTCCTATGAAATGCGTGTATTGAAAACTTGGGTTTTACCCATATGTTTAATGTTATAAAACATGGTGGTTTACTCTAATTAAATATTTCCTAACTACGGTCCTGATGAAAATTTCCGCTGCCAAATTGGATAAATAAATGTGATACCACCGAAACTGGCTCACGGCCGCCCGTTCCCGGGAACTAGGGACCAGGGGTTGTGACAGAAGGTGGTATCAGAGCTATGCCACTGATTCAGCCACAGAAGTTTTCTGCTGACATCGAAATTCAAAGTGTTAGGAAATAAATTATGGAAATACGTGTATAATTGTATTTCTTGCTATGTGTTATCTGACTATTTGTTAGTTTACAGTATGAGCGACCAAGGACCTTCTGACGCCTATCGTCAACAGTCTGGTTCGCCTAGGAGCGAAGGCACCTCCTCTTCTCAGCCTGCCCTCTCGGGGTATTCTGCTGACACAGAAGAAGGAATCTTTGTGTTTAAGGCTCAATCTGAAGAGCCATTTCCTCAGAAAAAGAGGGGATGGTTCAGTAGGGGAGCTCACGAGCGTTAGCCGCAGCAAAAAGAGAGACTGATGCTTATAATCAGGATATGCTCAATAGGGGTATCGCTAATATCCAAATTTTAGCAACCACTGCTGCTGACCCAAACCTGGAACAAATGCTAGCACCACAACCACAAAATCCTGACCAACCCATGGAAGTAGAAAACCAGATAGAAATGCCTGATTACAACCTGGAGGAGATACCTAGGGTACCTGCACCAAATCCCCTAGACCCAAACAACTACGACCCCTGGTGGGACGATGTTAGGGACTACGTGCAACAAAACCCAATACAGGAAAATGTGCCAATACCCAACATAGGAGCTTACCCAGGGTTAGATCCTCAAGATCCCTACAACATTAGTGATGCATATGTTAGGGAAATTTTAGAGAATCCATACCCGTACCAGGCCCCTATGCCTCCGTATCAGGAACCCGTACCCCAGTTTCCAAATCCAGTCCTAGAACCTGCACCCCCAATGAGTGCAGAAAATGTCCAAGAACTTAGGACTTTTGGGGAGGAAATTTTAGAAAGCAGTGAGAGAATGCGACATGTGGGAGAACGCCTCGTATGGAAATACGACGAGCGTAATATGGATTTTTGGATGAATCCATATCAGTGAATGTGATGGCAGAAACGGTAGTAGTAATAATAATAAAATAATATATGTGTGTATGTGTTAGAAAAAAAAAACTACGGATGCCTACTATTAGTATTGTAGCTTTACATTTCAGCCGGTATTGTAATTTAAATATCAGTACTAGTGTGTAATGATGCATACTATATAAATAGAGTAAAAGTCGCAATGTTCGACGCTTTTGGCTAAAAGTGCGTGTCAGGTGATTGATTATATTCAAATATTAATTGTGATCTTAATATTTCGTAATTGTGTAAAATTCAGATGGCCGACGAGGAAAATCAGGATAATCTGAATAACGATAACCAGAGTAACATTAACATGGTTAATGAGAATCCGGACAACAATAACAATGGAAACCAAATGGATAATAGTGTCATTCAACATATAGTGGCACAAGGAATTATAGATGCAATGCCATTTATTATTCAAACGATTCAAGAAGCGAATAATAAAAGTAAGCATAGTAGTAAACGACCAAGTGAACCGGAACACAGCGTGAACAATGGACCCGTACTTCAAGCGCCCATTCCCAAAAGAAGAAGAACCATGCCATATGGTTGTTCTTACAAAGAATTCTAGTCCTGTAAACCAATAGAATTATCGGGCAATGAAGGACCCATTGCAGCCTTACACTGGATAGAGAAAACTGAGGCTGTTCTGAAAATAAGCAAGTGTGCTGAAGAAGATAAGATAATGTTTGCTTCAAATCTGTTTAAAAATGCAGCTTTAGAATGGTGGAACACTATCCTCCAGTCAAGAGGAAGTGATAGGATTTATAACATGGAATGGGAGGAATTTAAGAATAAGGTAGAAAGGAAATTCTGCCCTCCCAATGAAAAGGAACAGATAGCATATAAGTTTCTGAATCTTAGAATGACCGGGGTAGACAGTAAGGGTTACACTACCACATTCTTTGAATATGCTAGGATAGTACCTACCCTTGCATCACCTGAACCGGTATTAATCTCCCGTCATATCTGGGGATTAATTGGAGAGATTAGACATGTAGTCAAGGCAGCTAGACCCCAAACTATAGAAGAAACTGTAGAACTAGCCAATACCTTGACAGATGAGTTAATCCGTACTAGAGAAGAAGACCAGAGGAGAAACCTAACCCAAAGGCTTACCCAAGAATTCCGTTCTGGGAATTCCAACCGTAGAAATATAGGTTCTACCTCTGCACCATACTGCAGGAACTGCAAGAAGAAGCATTCTGGAAAATGTTCTACTTACTGCAATTACTGTAAGGCACCAGGACACAAGGAAGAAAATTGCAGGAGAAAAACCAGTAATGGAATGTGTTACAACTGTAGAGAAAAAGGTCATATTAAGACCAACTGTCCAAAATTGGCTCCAGCTGCAAACAACAAGAATACTAAAAATGCTAGAGCATTCGTTCTAACTGCAGACGAAACTAGGATGATTCCGGACGTCATTGCTGGTACGTTTTTAGTTAATGATATTTTTGCTAAAGTATTATTTGACTCTGGTGCAAACCAAAGTTTTATTAATACTTCATTTTGCAAATTCCTAAATCAATCATTAACTAAACTACCACAAGAATGTCTAGTAGAAACCGCAAATGGAGAAACCGTTAGGATTTCTGAAATCTTGCAGAAAGCAAGAATAGAAATTTTTAATCAAAAATTTATTGCAAACCTTTACCCAATGAATCTAGTAGGATTTGATGTCGTATTAGGAATGGATTGGTTAATAGCCAATAAAGCCAATATCTTATGTGATCAAAAGTCAATTCAAGTAAAATCACCAAGAGGTGAGAAGATCACAATTAAAGGAGATAAACCATCTAGATCCACTAAATTCATCTCTGTGATGAAAACTGCAAGTTATATAAGGAAAGGATCTATAGTATATTTGATTTCTATAATCACTAAGACTAAAGGAAAGGAATTAAAAGACATTCCAGTAGTGTCCCAGTTTTCAGATGTTTTTCCTGAAGAATTGCCAGGATTACCGCCAGACAGGGAAGTTGAATTCAGAATTCACCTGTTACCAGGGACAGCACCGATTGCCAAAGCACCTTACCGTTTGGCACCCGCGGAAATGCAAGAACTGAAGAAACAGCTAGACGAATTGTTGGAGAAAGGATTCATACAGCCAAGTTCATCGCCATGGGGAGCGCCGATTTTATTCGTTAAAAAGAAGGACGGATCAATGCGTATGTGCATTGAATACCGTGAATTAAACAGAGTTACGATTAAGAATCGGTATCCATTACCGAGGATCGATGATTTGTTAGATCAACTTCAGGGAGCTCGATTTTTCTCTAAAATCGATTTAAGATCAGGATATCATCAATTAAAGGTACAGGAAGAGGACATTCCTAAAACCGCATTCAGAACAAGGTATGGTCATTATGAATTTACTGTCATGCCATTTGGTTTAACCAATGCCCCAGCCGCATTCATGGACATGATGAACCGAATATGTAAACCATATTTGGATAAATTCATAATTGTCTTCATAGATGATATTCTAATTTACTCTAAAAGTAAAGAGGAGCATGCAAAGCACTTGTACTTACTTTTAAGTTTATTGAGAAAGGAACAGCTTTATGCTAAGTTTTCAAAGTGTGAGTTTTGGTTAGAACAGGTACAATTTCTCGGACATTTAGTTAACCATTAAGGAATTCATGTAGATCCAACAAAGATCGAGGCAATTACTAAAAGGAAAACCCCAGAGTCACCAACTGAGGTTAGAAGTTTCTTAGGATTGGCCGGTTATTATAGAAGATTTATCCGAGATTTTTCTAGAATAGCCATTCCTTTAACTAAGTTAACCTGTAAATCTGTTAAGTTTGAATGGGGACCAAAACAAGAAGAAGCCTTTAGAATTCTTAAGCAAAGATTAACCCATACACCCATACTAGCGTTAGCAGAAGGAACTGAAGACTTTGTAGTCTTTTGTGACGCTTCTAAGTTAGGTTATGGATGTGTGTTAATGCAACGTCAAAAGGTTATAGCTTACGCATCTAGACAGCTTAAGAGTCATGAAGAAAATTATTCAACCCATGATTTGGAATTAGGAGCCATAATTTTTGCCCTTAAGATTTGGAGACATTACCTTTATGGTAGTAAGTTTACTGTTTTTACAGATCATAAAAGTTTAAGGTATGTTTTCGGGCAAAAAGAGTTGAATATGAGACAGAGACGATGGATCGAGTTACTTAGTGATTATGATTGTGATATCCAGTATCATGCAGGAAAAGCCAATGTGGTGGCTGATGCTTTAAGTCGAAAGTATCACGAAAAGCCAAAAAGGGTACGTTCTCTTAAATTAAATCTACAAGTAGATTTAAACGATCAGATTAGAAAAGCACAATAATCAGTAATCAAGAAGGATACTGAAAGATTAAAAGGAATGATTAAGGAATTAGAACAAGGAACAGATGGAATTCGGAGGTTCCATAAAAAGAGAATGTGGATACCTAAATTAGGAAATTTACGTCACCGTATATTAGAAGAAGCTCATAAGTCTAAATATACGATGCATCCAGGAAGTGATAAAATGTACCAGGATTTAAGGAAAAATTTCTGGTGGATAGGAATGAAAAAGGATGTAGCAGCCTATGTTTCTAAATGTTTAACTTGCTCACAAGTTAAAGCTGAACATCGGAAACCCTCAGGCTTGTTACAACAATTAGAAATGCCAGTCTGGAAATGGGAATTGATAACAATGGATTTTGTTACCAAATTACCCAAAACAAGAAAAGGTAATGATACAATCTGGGTGATTGTAGATAGGCTAACCAAGTCAGCTCATTTCTTACCAATGAAGAAAACCTTTAGTATGGAACAATTAGCCAAATTATATGTAAATGAAATTGTTTCATTACATGGAATTCCTTTATCAATCGTTTCTGATAGAGATAGCCGCTTTACCTCTGGTTTTTGGTCAAGTTTCCAGAAAGCAATGGGAACTAAGTTGAACTTAAGCACAGCTTATCATCCTCAAACGGACGGACAAAGCGAAAGAACCATTCAGACAATGGAAGATATGCTTAGAGCTTGTGTAATTGATTTTGGAGGTAATTGGGACGAACACTTACCTTTAATAGAATTTTCTTATAACAACAGTTATCACACAAGTATCAATGCTGCACCATTCGAAGCACTTTATGGACGAAAGTGCAGAACCCCAGTCTGTTGGGCAGAAATTGGTGAAAAACAATTATCTGGACCCGAGATAGTACAGGAAACAACTGATAAAATCATTCAAGTCAAGGAACGACTGAAAGCAGCGCGTGATCGACAAAAGAGCTACGCTGATAACAGACGCAAACCATTAGAATTTCAAGTAGGAGATAAAGTATTATTAAAAGTCTCTCCTTGGAAAGGAGTGGTAAGATTCATCAAGAGAGGAAAGCTTAGTCCCAGGTATATTGGACCTTTCAAAATTCTTAAAAGAATAGGACCTGTAGCCTATCAGCTACAACTGCCAGAGGAAATGGCAGGAATACATGATGTATTTCATGTATCTAATCTCAAAAAGTGTCTAGCTGACGAATCACTCATAGTACCTCTCAAGGATATAGAGGTAAATGAACAACTCAAATTTGTAGAGAGACCTCTACAAATTGAAGATAGAAAAATTAAGAATCTCAAGCATAAGAAATTAGTTCTGGTCAAAGTAAAGTGGGACTCCAAAAGAGGAACTGAATACACATGGGAACTTGAATCAGAAATGCAAAAGAAATATCCACACTTGTTCCAGTAGATCTCGAGGACGAGCTCTAAAACAAGGTGGGGAGGATATAACAACCCTCGGTAAAACCGACACCCTCATAATATTTCTGACACCCTAATATATCTTAAAATAGCCCAATATGTCTTTATATGCACCCCATATGTGAAAACCGAACCCAAAGTAGATTATAATATATAAAATAAATTAAAAACAATAAGTATTAAGTTGAGGCGGGCCGCGTAGGACCTCACCTCAACTTAACGCGGGTCGCATTAAGATGTAACCGGACTCCGCTGAATTCTTAAGTTCATGCGGGCCGCGTATGGTTCCATTTAAGTTCATGCGGGCCGCGAGTGTCCAAAAATCTGGCACGACCCTGGGCCGCCACGTGGCCCAACACCCGGACAAGCTACATAGTGACCGGGCCAAGCTATACGTTGACCGCACATTGACGCGGGTCGCGTAAGGCTTAGCCTTACTTTACGCGGGCCGCCTGGAAGTCCGAATTCAGCACTATATATAGAAGGCAACGGGCCTTCAGTCTGTCGTTCATTTCCTTTCTTTCTTTCTAAATTTCTATAGTGGCGTTACTATACCCGGGTATTATACCCCCTAAAATAGCGAGGTTCTGCTACGATGTAAGTATTATAACCCCTGGAGACGTATTAGATACGCTGCCCGATTGATCTAGGGTTCCGTAACGGCTGTCGTGGTTCTGCCCGACGTAGTCGTTGGAATGCCGTCTCGGGGAGGGTATTACTAATGTTAAAATGGGTTATTATACTAACACACGTGCATTTGTGTAAATTATAGATATTCACCAGGAAACCCTAAAGAATAACCTAAAACAGCAATGTGAGTAATCCTCTTTTTGTTAACTGTTTTTACAAAACCTTACATACTTTGCTATGCAAATAACAGTTATTGAGTATTTTAAGAATACAATTATCGTGGGTATGTTGGGGTTTTGTATACAAAATTGGTTACAACCTGGTTAAGGAGTAACATTTCCACAAGTCGGGTTCGACAATACCAACGGGTGATAATTGATATAACTTGGAAACAAATGTAATTGCGGGATCCGCTTAATACTGTTCACTGTGAATTTTATTTAAACCTGACTAAACTGGGATTCACTCACCAGTATTTTTCACTGACAAAATGTTTTAAAACGCGTTTCAGGTAACAAAATGTGAAAGCCAAATAGAAGCCAGCTGGACAGCACTGGAGGCTTAGAAAAGTGGCAATAAAGTTACCTAATAATAAAACGGATGTTTTTATTAAATAAATAGGATTTATTCCTATGAAATGCGTGTATTGAAAACTTGGGTTTTACCCATATGTTTAATGTTATAAAACATGGTGGTTTACTCTGATTAAATATTTCCTAACTACGGTCCTGATGAAAATTTCCGCTGCCAAATTGGATAAATAAATGTGATACCACCGAAACTAGCTCACGGCCGCCCGTTCCCGGGAACTAGGGACCGGGGGTTGTGACATCATAAGATAACAATACAGAACCAAGTAGAGCCATATGGTCCTTAGCGGTGTCTTCTGAAAAGCTTTGGCCTTCTGGAAGATTTAGCGCGATGTTACACTGAATCACATATCTATTTCCCGTTTTTGTGCTTTGTGACTGAAAACTTGAATTTGACTCTTTAGGATTTACACTCAGAAATGATGAGAACCCGCTGCTACTCTTGTTTGAACCCTGATCAGCTTTTTCTGATGAATCCCCAGCACTGAATGCAGTTTAGATTTTCGGACTTCTCTCAGATTCTGGAACTGGAATGCTACCTTTATAGTACATCTTCACGTCCTGTTGACCACTCGGACTGTTCATCCTGGCGATCTTCTGCTATTCCAGATCCTGACTCTTGATTTTTTCGATAAACTGTCTAATTGTTAATCCTTCATAAACACTGGTATTCTTCAGAATCATCAAATACGTTCCCCATTCTTTCTACGGTAACGCATCTGCTAGCTTGTCTACCCACTCATCTCTATCCTTCTTTATACTAAGCATCGACATGGATCGTACTAAGTGGCAGTACCGTTCGATAAGCTGCTTTGTGTCTTCTCCGGGTAAACTACTAAAAAGATCAAATTCTTTCTTTAGTAATGCTTTCTTGCTCTTGATCATGTTTTCACTGCCTTCAAACTTAGTACGAAGAGCATCCCAAATAGACTTTGAATTTTTATCATGCTGAAGCAGTATGAAGATGTCTTCTTTGATAGCTTGTTGAAGCAAACTAATCATCATCTTCTCAGCCCGATACATTTCTCTTTCTTGGGTAGTAAATTCAGATATTTCCTTTTCAACATGAATATCAGTACACGGTAACACATATTTCTTTAGTATGCACTCCCACGATCTTAGATGGTTGGCTTGAACCCAGTTTTCAAACCGATCTTTCCATCCATGATATTCTTCGATACTCATCAATTTAGGGGGTTTTTGGGTAGTTCCGGTTTCGTTTTCAAGATTCATGTTCTGAGCGATGACAGGCGGAGTAGATGAAGACGTAGCGAATTTTGTAAAAATCGTTGTCCATAATTCTTTTCAAGAAATCACCAACTGTTCTTTAAACGAGTTGGTACACAAATCACCTTGAACCGACTGGATCACCTCGTAAGATACCTGACAACACACAAACAAAACACAATCAGTTTAAAGATTTATCAATTAATAGAAACGAACTGGTACTCGAACTGGTGAATATTCTGTGCGGACTGAAGGTTGACACACTTTGCGGACTGTTATGACCCAGATCAAATTTAAAACGACCCTTTTCCAATGACCTCACTACACCTCTTGACCTTGACCGAGTTTGAAATCAAACGAACTGAACCATCTCTTGTGAATGTTATACTTTGATCTTGATTAAAAAAAACTTTGAACTTGGGTCAAGATGACTGATGGATTAAACAAACATTTTGATTGGGCCAAAAAATCGCTAGTTGATGATAGGACCAAACAATTTAAAACTCTGATTGGGCCTCAAATTCCATTAAGCCAACAACCTTAACCATCAATTTATTTAGCCGCAAATGAAACAGTAGCCGAAGACTTTGGCAATTTATTCACATGTGCTTGACAACTGATTGGGCCAACACTTATAGCAATGAATTTTACCGACAACCTTGAATCACTTGCAATATATCAAATCAAATTAATGACCGACAAATTTCTTGAATAAAGATTGGGCCGTTTACTCCACTAACCGGTGAAGGTAACAATTCAATTCAATTTTTTTGTGCCACAACACTGATTGGGCTGACACTTTTGAAACCTTTCTTGAACAAACAAACTGAATTTTATAATAGCCGAACCTTTCTTAATAGCCGACACCTTTCTTAATTGTTCAATAATTCTGATTGGACCTCTCAAATTCCATTAAACTAACAAATGATTCTGACTTGTACTTGTTCTTGTTTGATGATTCACATAGACAATGAATATGTCACGTGAACTGATGAATTTAACAATGAATATGTCACTTCTGACAACTTTTACTTCATTTAATTTTGGATTGGGCCTTTAAAGGTTAGTGGGTCGGTGACAAATATGTTGATAGGGCCTTAAACTCATCAAATCATGGGCTGCCACTTGTAGTGATTCTTTAATCAATAGGACCGAACCACTTTCAAACGGGATGTTGTGTTTCAAACGGTTGGAACCTTTCAAACGGTAGCACACCCTCAAACGAAAGGTGCAGTTTTTCAAACGATAGGACCACTTCAAACGATAAGTTCAAACGAAATGCATATCTTCAAACGATAGGATCCTGTTTCAAACGGTCAAGAAGTTTTCAAACGGTCTTTCAAACGGAAACGATAGTTCAAACAGAAGGTTGCTTCAAACGATGGTTTCAAACTGAATAGGCATTTTCAAACGGAATAGCTAGGCTTCGTTCAAACGGACACCAGTTTTCAGTCAATTTTTACCAGTTATACTTCGAGTTTTGAACTGAAATTCTCAAGGGTTTGTCAAAACACAATTACGCACATATTATGAAAGTTTCAGCCGATTTTAACCGTAAAAACTTGTAATTTTTGAAAAAGAAAGGTGTAGAAACAGAAATTGCAGCTGAATTGTATAGAACTCTTCTTCCTGAGCTCTGATACCACTTGTAGGATCGATTTCTGACCCGAACGAGTCGATCAGAAGAGTTTATCTCTAAACGAATGGCGGAAACAGACGTGTGGAGGTCAATTCAGCTAGAAATACACTATAAACTGTTGTATGATTGATATTATGACAATTTACAACCTGACAACACTTCGGCAGCACTTCGTTGCACAAGCCGGAAAGTTACAAATGGTGAAAGTTTGAAAGCTATATATAGACAAGGACCCTTCCGTTTGAAAGTGACATGCCCTTTTCAAACGGAACACTTTTCAAACTTTCAGCTTCTTCAAACTTTCAGCTTCTTCAAACTTTCAGCTTCAAACTTTCAGCTTCTTCAAACTTTCAGCTTCAAACTTTCAGATTCAAGAGTAGTAAACTGAGACTCGATATAAGACGAAGACGGCAGATGACTGCACCAACACAAATCATCTTGTTGTTTTGCCTTATAATCATCTTTCTGACCATTCGAATCTTCACTTTGTGTAATATCAATGACCTCATCCAATTTCCAAGTTAGGAGCACATGCTTTCTTTTAGCTTGCTTTTCTATGTTCTGAAACTACAAGTACTAAAAACATTAGTATAATACATTTATAAAAAAACATATAGGTATGGAACAATCATGATTTAATTCTGCATTTATAACTTTATTTTAAAAAACACCCACCTGTTCAAAAACCTCCCTGTGCATTTCAAATTTGAATGGACTGAAATACTGGCCATATGAAATGATGTCTACACTTCCACTATCTGTCTGAAACAATAAATTCATTGAATTTAACAAATCAGGCAAAATATCAAAACAATGTTTATACATTAGATGTGACTTAAGACGATACCTTCGGAGAATCTTTCATTAGGCTGCATATTTGATTCTTCTTCGGTGTCATTGCATTAGTACCTAGCTGTAAAAATTACAATTGCTACCATATATTAGAATACTAAGTATTTGGTGCAATTCACAAAAGATTAGAAACCATCGACATTTAGATTGTTAAAATAAGTATGCACTATAAAAAAGGTACCATAGAAGAATCTTTCTGTGGGCTAAACATTTCAATTTCAATCTTTTTTGCTATTGCATTGGAACTCAACTGTAATTAAACGTTAGAATTCTTAACATTTCAATCTCCCTGTATGCTTTGGTTACTAACAATTTACTTTCCTACTTACTTTCATTGCAGATCGTCGGCTTCACATATGTCCACGAAGTCATCCGAGAGATCCATTGATGTAGATGTCTTGCTGTATGAATACAAGAAATGCGAAAAAAAGACAGAAGTTTACACTACCTGAACTGGTATTATATAGCCAGCAAAATATTCAGTTAAGTGCCCACTACCCCACTAAGTTCCTGAAAATAAGGGACACACTTTAAACCGTATTGTAACCTACATTTCTGATTGGTGTATCTTAATAAACTACAGGAAACTGCAAGATCATGGGCGAGAGAGTGCAAAACCGACGCCAACTTTTGCTTCTAGAAGGAATTTAGTGACTTTAAACGACTGAGATTAAAAGTTGATTACTTTAAACGGCTGTAATTAACCCAAAAGGTGGTTACTTTAAACGGCTGTAATAAACCCATCAGTTATTCTTCCAAGTCCCTGTTAGTTGCCGATTGAGTCGAGGCAATTGATAATCCATCCCTTTCTCCAGTATTGAAAACAATTACAAATTCCGTCCGTTGTCCCTTTCACCAGCATTGAAAACATTTATAATTATTGCAAGCGTGTGTTGGTTGCCGGTTATACTACTTTCTCCGGCGTCTTAATTCCGAGAGTCTTTTTTTGTTGTAAAATTACTATATTCTACCCACATGAAACATTTTATAAGGTAGTATAGATATAGATGAATAGTTTTTGAGGCGGTTATCGTTTTGGTACTAAACTGCTTCTAAAACCCAAAAATCACCCTATAATATATGCGATAATCAATTTTAAACACACAAAACTCCGGAAAAGGTGTACAAACTTAAACTTTATATAAATAAACCGTTTAGTGACAACCATGATTTAGTAAACACTACAAATGGCAAAGGAAAAGCCTTAAAAACACCTAGGTTGGGAAGGGGAAGGTCTTAGGTTCAAGTCTAAAAAAAACTAAACACTACAAGTTGGTGATCATTAGTTTGCCGTTAAGCTTCCAACTTAGTGACAACCATGATTTAGTAACTGTAATTAATTTTTTTGTTTTGTATTCACTAGATACTATTTATTATTAGGCATCATTTGTCTACAATGACATAATTTTTTGTTTTGTACCCACCACTTACTCATCACCCACAATATCCATTCAGTTTCCAACATGTCATCGAGCATTATTCCATCACTAGTAATGGATTTTAGTGAAAAAAATCTCATCACTCACAACACAAACATCTACCATTAAAAACAACTCACCACACAAACATGTAAAATGCGTTAAAAACTTCACTTGTTTTAAAGTTCATGCGTCACACATATGGGTGGCGGCGGTGTTATTTCTTGTTACACGCGTGGTGGATGGCTATCACGGGGGCGCCCCGTCCCCCCTTATTTGAGTGTTACTAAATAAAGCTATTAGGTACCAGATCATGATCAGTAATTATTACTAGAAAATTGGTCATTAACTCTATTTTTTCTTTTATTTTTTCAGGAAGTTGGTCATTAACCATGATTTTATGATTTTGTTTTCGGTAACAAACTTTCAAGGGTCGGCGGCCAACATGCGAGTCGTAAATTAATCATGTAAGTGTAGACAAAAGACATTTCTTGATTTGATTCTTATCACCTATCACTAAGCTAGCCACCATCACGTGTTTTCTTTTCAAGCACCAACGAGATCCATTTAAAATCAATAGATGCGGGTGATTTTGGCTCTTGGTACGTATTGTTGTCTGATCATGCGTAATGATTAATGCCCCTAAGGGTATTTTTCATCACATCAGCACCGTAACTCTCCTTTAAAAAAATGTGTAATATTTAACGCCCTTTAATGCCCTTTCAATCAATACTTTCCATTATGCTTTCTCTCCATTAGGCATTATACTAGAAATGTTTCTCTTCTTTATATCCCTATATAATGCCCAAGAGGGCGGTGTTGGAGGTGTTATCAAGCTCCTCTACGCCCCTACAATGCTCCATTACCGGCGGCCTAAATCACTTCAATCTTATTGTTGAAGTTGTAACTAATGTATTTTAATTTATTTAAAAATGAAACTTGAACAATCAATTAGTTTAATTTTAATTTGCTCATTCAGTGATGAGAGAAGGAAGAGATGCATCAGAAAAAAGAAATCGATCCGAACTTCAAAAGAAAGGTGCTATCGTATAATTTGATATGAATATTATAATAGTGAAAGTATGAAACTTGCGTTATTAGTGAAATCAATCGTATATCCATTCCTCTAATGATAATTACAATATATAGGAGAACTACAGAGATAACTATGGAAACAAATCATTCCTAACTATGAGGAGATATACACAAATCAATTACAATCAATACATATCACTAACAGGCCACCGAAGTTTGAGCCGCAGCCGGACGAAGGCACAAACTGTACGAAATCTGAGAAACAGGTGTTTGGACAGCCCTTTTGTGAAGATATATGCGTACTTGTAGTCGGCTGGAACGTGAAGAACGCGAACGTCCCCCACACGGACCTTATCACGGACAAAATGAATGTCCAATTCCACGTGCTTCATTCGTTGATGTTGGACTGGGTTCTGAGCTAAGTAAACAACAGACACGTTGTCACAGTAAACAATGGTAGCTTGTTTCGTGGAGACGCCAAGCTCAAGTAGTAAATTACGGATCCAAGATGTTTCAGTAACAGCGTTAGCCACCCCACGATATTCAGCTTCAGCACTAGATCTAGAAATAGTGGGTTGGCGTTTAGAACTCCAAGAGAGCAAATTTTCGCCCATGTAAACACAGTAACCCGAGGTTGATCGCCGAGAATCAGGACACCCCCCAGTCCGCATCAGAGTATGCAGTGAGAGATGTGGATCTGGAGGGGGAAATATGTAGACCGAAGTTAATGATGCCTTTAACGTACCGAAGTATGCGCTTAAAGAACGAGAAATGAGGCTCCCGAGGGTCATGCATGAGACCGGACCGAAGTTAATGATGCCTTGAACTGCGTATGAAAGATCAGGCCGAGTAATGGTGAGGTATTGCAATGCACCGGCAAGGCTTCGATAGATTGTACCGCCTGAGACCGGAGGACCGGAGTTGACGCTAAGTTTGGACCGAATCTCGACTGGAGTGTTGCAAGGCTTGCAATCGAACATGTTGGCTCATTTTAGAATATCCGCAGCATATGATGACTGAGATAAGAATAGACCATCTTTGTTGTGCTGGACTTGGATACCCAGAAAATGATGTAAAGTACCAAGGTCTGTCATGGCAAATTCTTTGGACAAAACCCGAATGGAGTGTTGTAGAAGAGCTGAGGATGATGCCGTAAGAATGATGTCGTCTACGTACAATAGCAAATATGCCAAATGATTTTCGCATCGATAAACAAAGAGGGAGGTGTCACATGTGCTGCTTTGAAAACCACATGTACTAAGGATAGTGGTGAACCGGTGATACCAGGCTTGCGGAGCTTGCTTGAGACCATAAAGAGACTTTTGAAACTTGCACACAAACCAGGTATTTTTAGGGTCCACGAAGCCATGAGGTTGATGCATAAACACTGTCTCATTAAGATTACCATGAAGGAATGCATTTTTCACATCAAGTTGGTGAATCGGCCAGGGGCCCGAGAGACCGCCACTGAGAACGGTCCGAATGGTGGTAGGTTTAACCACTGGGCTAAAAGTCTTATCGCAATCATACCCACGGTTTGACTTTTACCATTAATAACTAGGCGCACTTTATAGCGCTTAAATGTGCCATCTGAGCGAAACTTGTGTTTGAACAACCACATACACCGAATTACTGGAGCATCGAGAGGTCTTGGTACCAATTCCCACGTTTTATTATCCAATCGTGCTTTGTATTCATCAGCCATCACTAGGTTTAACACTAGTGCATGTTTCCAGTTTGGATCGGACAGGGCGGAGAGATGGGACTTTGGGAGTGGGGAGAGGGTGGAGGTTGATACGGAAGTCAAGTTAAACGGGACCCATGGTTTAGAGATACCAGCGCGTGCGCAGGTAACTATGGGGTGTGTAGGAAGTGGGCCGGGTTGTTGGGGGTGGAGACGGTGGGCTTTGGGGTGGGTTCGGATGAGGTGGTAATGGGTGGGTTGGTGTAGTGTGGGATGTAGGCTGGGCCGAGTGGGCTGTTGGAGAGGTGTGAGAGGTATGGGCCGATTGTTGTATGGGGGAGGGATTGGGCTGGGCCGGTACGGTGTGAACGGGAGTGGGTGAGGGTGCAGTTTGCGGAAATGCAGTGGTGAAGAAAGGGGCAGTGGGAGGTGGTGGGTCAAGGAAGGAGTGGGTGGGGGGGTGTAGACGGGGAGTGAAAAGGAAATTTTAACTCGTTAAAAATTACATGGCGAGAGAAAATAACCTTCTCGGTGGAAAATTCAAGGCACCAATAAACCCGGTAGTTTGCGGGGTAGCCTAGAAAGACACAAAGGGTAGATTTGTGGTCAAGTTTATGGGGTCGGGTGGCGGTGGTGCTAGCATAACATGCGCATCCAAAAACTCAGAGATGGTCATAGGCGGGAAGACGCCGATAAAGCACGGCGGTAGGGGTATGGTTATGGAGGACCGTTGAAGGTAAAATGTTATGGAGATAGCAGGCGGTATGGAGAGCTTCAACCCAGAGACGAGATGGGAGAGAAGCGTGGGTCAAAAGGGACAACATGATGTCATTTAGACGACGGATCATGCGCTCGGATTTACCATTCTGTTGGGAGGTGTGAGGGCAAGAGAATCGAAATTCCATGACATTTGAGGTTGAAAAATTTTGAAATTTATGGTTGTTAAATTCATCACCCATGTCACATTGGAAGGTTTATATGGACAAATGAAATTGGGTTTTAACAAAGTTGTAAAACTTGACAATTTTTTGTAATTTAAGGGGTATACCCAGGTATATTGTGTGTAATCATTAATCAAAACCATGTAGTACTTGTAACCAGCAGTACTAAGTAATGGTAAGGTCCAAAGATCACAATGGACTATTGAAAATGGTAAATGAGTGCTAGTAACATAATCATAAAAAGGTAAACACTTTTGTTTTGACAGTTGATATGCATGACAAACAAACGAAGCATTTAGTTTATTACATGGAATCAAATGTTTAGACGAAAGATAATCCATCACGTTTCGACCCGGGTGGCCAAGTCGATCGTGCCAAAAAGTAGAAGATGAGGTAGCAACAAAAGCAGCAGCGGAACCATTGGTAGTGAAGCGGTAAAGATCACCGGAGCTATTGTGGCGGCTCAGGAGCATACCATCTGTCACACCCCCAAAATCCACCCGCGGAGTACCACCGCTTGGAGGCGTGACATGACCAGGATCAAGCCATCAATCATATCAAACATAGCATTTAATAATAAAAGTAATTAATGTAAATCGTCATGACATGATTGATGTTTCAAAACCAAACATCGTTTAAGTAGCGGAAGCATAGTATGTAATCTCAAAATAGTTATAAGTTCAGATGGCGTTCGTGATCCGTATCCCACAACGACCTGCTCCTCCTTGTGCAAGCTCCATAATGTACCTAAGGTCCTGCAAGGCATGCAGCAAATAATCAACAAACTAGTTGAGCGAGTTCACAGAAAGTAAGTTCATAACGTAGTGCATAAGTATAGCTAGTGGGGGCTTCCCATACTAGTGTGTACTAAAGGTGGGGGCTTCCCAAACCTTGTGTTCATAATACTGGTGGGGGCTTCCCATGTTTATCCTGGCTAATGAGGGCTTCTCATTAACGGTACTTACTAGACTAACTTCCGACCATGTGTTCTTCTTTACCGAGAACAGGAATACGTACAGGGTCACGTAGGCTTTACGTGACGTGCCCTTCCCCGAGGACATGGTACGCGTGGGGCTACGTAGGTTTTACGCAGCGTGGCCTTCCGACATGGAAGCCAGTGGATGGTATTGGGTTACGTAGGCTTTACGTAACGTGTCCTCCCGACCCGGGAGACAAATGGCAATTATACTGGGTTACGTAGGCTTTACGTAACGTGTCCTGACTACCTGAGGACGATGGTCTATAGTCTAGAGTATGCGTAAGTACGAGTAATTCTTTCCAACATATCCAACCCAATTCCCAACCCGGGAATCCCATGCCTTGGCTGTGTGAACTCACCTTGGTTTGCTCGGCAGATACACAAAGAGTACAGTTAAGCTAGTAAATGGTCAACCACGTCCTATCATGGTTATTATACAAGTCAGGTTCGTATATAGCACGTATATTGTATCACGTATAATCATGGCAAACACGTACATGTATCATCAATCCGATAAACAATCTAAGTGTTCGGTCCAATCATTACCCGGCCCAATGACAATAAGCAGCCCAATATCATAACAGTCATAAGGTTGGGCCCGTGACAGTGTAGGCCCAAAATAGTGTACGTGTAGCTAGTCTCGAGTCGCAACCGGCGATCTCGAGTCGCAACCGATGGTCTCGGTTCGTCATGGCCCGGTTACGAGTCACAGCCGGAGATTACGAGTCGCAACAGGAGGTTGCGAGTCGCAATGGTGATCTCGGCTCATCATGGTCTGGTTACGAGTCGCAACGGGACTCGCAACCATGGTTCCGGCTTGTGCTGTTGAGGTCTCGAGTCGTGATTGTGAGGTTTCGACTCGCAATCTATGTCGCAACCGGCTGTGTAACTTGTTTCCATAAACCTTAGCAACAAACACTCCGTAATATCAGCAAACAATTAGGCAGTTTCATGATTCGGATCAAATCAGTTTCAATTCCAAGATCAACCAAATTCAAACAACATATCATCGATTAAACAAGCCAACCTATCATGAACTCATATAAACCTTAATCGAAACAAGCATCAACAAGAACATCATTAACATTCATACTCAATCTAACATCCCAAACCAATACATGGCAGCCGATTAGTATCATCACACCATCCGAATTACATATCATAACAGCAGATTTATCCGATTTATTATAAGGTGCACATGTGAGCCGATTCACAATCATTACTAACTACTATCACATGTCAACAAAAATCCTCGGACATCAAGCAAACATACTCGAAACATCAACACACACACAAACAATTACAAACATGACAAGTACTAACCGAATTAGAGAAGAAGAGAGGGTGATCCGAATTGTGGATGCTCTTGCCGTCGGGTTCCAAGCAAACGAGAGAGAGATAGAGAGCAAGTAGGGTTGTGTGTGTTTGTGTTTTTGCAAAACAATAAAACAAAACCCTTAAACTCGGTTTTGTGTTGCGAGTGGGGGAGTGGGCCGAGCCCATCCGGTTACTACTAAGGGTCCGTGAACAAGGTGTGGCCCAAAGGGCTTGTGTGACCGATTATAATGTGCAAATCGGGTTTAGCTCGATTAACATGCAAACACGTAAAACACTAAGCACATAACGACATTCAATAAACCACATAACATCCATTAGTTCAAAATGTCACATAAGCACGTAACGTTACATCAAAGCAAGTCTAAAGTTCGAGTTGTCACATTATCCCCAACTAATTGGAAATTTCGTCCCGAAATTTGGTATGCACTCACTGAGGAAGCTAGGTAAACTGTATTGTTCACTGGTTTTCCTGGGGTGTCACATCCTCCCCCCGTTGATCTGGAATTTCGTCCCGAAATTCCGAAGTAGTAGCTTCAGCCTCAGTAGTGGTAGCATTGGTTTCGAATAACTGGGGGTACTTTTCTTTCATCCTGTCTTCGCGTTCCCAGGTGTACTCTGGACCACGTTTGGAGTTCCAACGAACTCGAACAAGAGGGATTCTCTTGTTTTTGAGGACCTTCACATCCCGGTCCGTGATTTCCACTGGTTCCTCGACGAACTGCAACCGCTCGTCGATAGTGAGTTCCTTAAAAGGAATGATGAGGTTTTCATCTGATAGGCACTTCTTTAAGTTCGATACATGAAAGACATTGTGAACTGCCCCGAGTTCAGTTGGTAGATTCAACTTGTATGCTACTTTGCCAATCTTTTCTATGATTTCGAATGGTCCGACGTATCGCGGATTCAGTTTGCCCCGTTTGCCAAAACGAACCACACCCTTCCAGGGTGAAACTTTCAATAAAACCCGGTCCCCGACCTCAAATTCCAATGGCTTTCTACGCTTGTCCGCGTAGGCTTTCTGACGGTCGCGTGCTGCCGCCATGCGTTGTCGTATCTGTGCAATCTTTTCTGTGGCGTCCACTACAATCTCTGGACCCGTAATCTGACTATCCCCCACCTCTGCCCAGAAGAGGGGTGACCGGCATTTACGTCCGTACAATGCCTCGAATGGAGCGGCTTGAATGCTGGTGTGATAACTGTTGTTATACGAGAACTCCACCAAAGGGAGATGCTTTTCCCAGCCGTTGCCGAAATCTATAACGCATGCCCTAAGCATGTCTTCAAGAGTTTGAATCGTTCGCTCAGACTGCCCATCCGTCTGAGGATGATATGCTGTGCTCATGTCTAGTCGTGAGCCGAAAGACTTGTGCATTGCTTGCCAAAGTTCTGACGTGCATCGTGCATCGCGATCCGAAATGATAGATGTGGGCACCCCGTGCCTCGAAACAACTTCTTTAAGGTAGACGTCTGCGAGAGTGGAGAACTTATCCGTTTCCTTTATAGGTAGGAAGTGTGCAGACTTGGTGAGTCGATCCACGATCACCCATATGGTATCATTTCCCCGCTGGGATCTGGGTAGGCCTGTAACGAAATCCATGGAAATTTCTTCCCATTTCCATTGAGGTATCTTAGGCTGTTGAAGTAGACCAGCTGGCTTCTGATATTCAACCTTGACTCTCGCACAGGTCAAGCATTTTCCAACGTACGTAGCAATGTGGGCCTTCATACTAGGCCACCAATAAGTAGTGCTGATGTCGTGGTACATTTTATCCGACCCTGGATGTACCGAATAGCGAGACTTGTGTGCTTCATCCATTACAAGTTCGCGTAAACCGCCATAGAGAGGGACCCAAATCCGGCCCGTTACATAGTAGGCGCCGTCTTCCTTTTGTTCCATTTGTTGTCGTGAGCCGCGTAAGGCTTCAGCCTTGACGTTTTCGGGCTTCAATGCTTCTACCTGAGCATTTCGTATCTGTGCTGGAAGGTTAGACTGAATCGTAAGCTGTAGCGCTCGCACGCGCTTCGGTAAGGTGTCCTTTCGACTAAGAGCGTCAGCCACAACATTGGCTTTGCCTGGATGGTACTTGATAGCGCATTCGTAATCGTTAAGTAACTCAACCCACCTTCGTTGACGCATGTTCAAATCCTTCTGCTTAAGAATATGCTCGAGACTCCTGTGATCGGTGTAAATCGTGCACCTGGTACCGTACAGGTAGTGTCGCCATATCTTAAGCGCGAAAACAACAGCTCCCAGCTCTAAATCGTGCGTCGTGTAGTTGCGTTCATGAACCTTGAGTTGACGAGAGGCGTAAGCGATAACCTTGTCGCGTTGCATTAACACACATCCAAGTCCCCGAATGGATGCATCACAATACACCACGAAGTCTTCTGTGCCCTCTGGCAATGAAAGAATAGGTGCGCTGCAAAGCCTATCCTTTAAATACTGAAAAGCAGTTTCCTGCGTGTTGCCCCAACTGTAGGTGACACCCTTCTGTGTCAGTAGTGTAAGTGGTTGCGCGATCTTTGAAAAGTCTTTAATAAACCGTCTGTAGTAGCCTGCCAAACCCAAGAATTGACGTATTTCTGTCGGTGTACGCGGTGCAGGCCAATTTCTGATCGAATCTACCTTGGATGGATCGACGTGAATCCCATCCTTGTTTACCACGTGGCCTAAGAAGTGGACTTCACGAAGCCAGAAGTCGCATTTAGAAAGCTTGGCGTACAACTGTTCCTTCCGAAGGAGTTCCAAAATAAGGCGAAGATGCTGCTCGTGCTCCTCCTGACTCTTGGAGTAAATCAGGATGTCGTCGATGAAAACAATGACGAACTTGTCGAGATAGGGTTTGCACACCCTGTTCATAAGATCCATGAATACTGCAGGTGCGTTCGTAAGTCCGAACGGCATAACCAAGAACTCGTAGTGACCATAGCGAGTTCTGAATGCTGTCTTAGAGACGTCCTCATCCCGGACTCTCAGCTGATGATACCCTGACCTTAGGTCTATCTTCGAATAGTAACACGACCCTTGCAACTGGTCGAATAAGTCGTCTATGCGTGGAAGAGGATAACGGTTCTTCACCGTCACCTTGTTGAGTTCACGGTAGTCGATGCACATCCTGAACGTACCGTCTTTCTTTTTCACGAATAGTACTGGAGCTCCCCAAGGCGAAGAGCTTGGACGAATGAAGCCCTTTTCCAAGAGCTCTTGTAGCTGCTTTGACAATTCTTCCAATTCTGATGGAGCTAGACGATATGGCGCGCGAGCTATGGGTGCTGCTCCTGGAGCAAGCTCGATCTGAAATTCAACCTGACGATGAGGCGGTAAGCCAGGTAAATCTTCAGGAAACACCTGAGGGAAGTCACGTACGACTGGTATATCCTCCAATTTCTTTTCCTTTACTGATGCGTCTGAAACAAGAGCCAAAATGGCTGTGTGCCCCTTTCGTAAACATTTCTGAGCCTTCAAGAAAGAGATGATGCCAACCACAGCACCACTCTTGTCGCCTTGAACTTCTAGAGGTTCCTGACCAGAACGAGGAATGCGAATGATCTTCTCACTGCATAAGATTTCTGCCTGGTGTTGGGATAACCAATCCATCCCAATCACGACGTCGAAACTACCCAAAACTATGGGAATGAGATCAATAGAGAAGGCTTGGCCAGCTAAGATAAGATTACAACCCTGAACTACGTGCGTGGCTTCTAGACTTTTACCGTTAGCTAACTCTACTACATGTTTGGTGGGTAAAAGTGTTGGTGCACGTTTTAGCAGTTGACACATTTTCACAGACATATAGCTTGTATCCGCACCCGAATCAAACAAAACAGTAACGTAAATATTGTCGAGGAGAAACTTACCCATGACAACGTTGGGATCGTTCACTGCGTCGCCTCGACCTAGTACGAATGCACGACCACGAGCTTCATTGCCGTTGTTGTTGTTTCCCCCGTTGTTGTTCCCGTTGCCCTGGTTATTGTTGTTACGGTTCTGGTTCAACTGAGGGCAATCACGTTTGAAATGACCTTCAGCCCCACACTGGAAACATCCCCGGTTTCCACGCTGTGGCTACTGCTGCTGCTGCTGGTTCTGTGGAGCTGGTTGCTGAGGCTGCTGATTCTGATTCGCAGGCCGTGGACTCCTACAGTCTTTGGCCTCGTGACCCATCTTAAGACACCTTTGACAACGACCCTTGTTACATGGGCCGTGGTGATGCCTGTTGCAGTTGTGGCACCTAGGTTGACTACCCTGATATCTCCTCTGTCTGTGACCACCAGATGATTGCTGACTGGGGCTCTGGTAGTGGTCAGTCTTCTGTTGCTGAGCTTGAGACTGAACGGATGCTGATCCTTTACTAGAATCTCCTTCCCACTTTCTTTTGTTGTCGCTAGTAGTAGCAGGAGTAACGGAAGGAGTGACTGTAGCAGTAGCGTTGACACGCTTGGGCAGTTTATTCTGATCCACTGCCTGATCGGTGATACGGTGAGCGAGACGCTGGATTTCCTGGATGTTGTCGAGATTAGCCGATGTGACGTGGCTCTGAATTTCTGGCGCCAATCCCTTGAGATACATCTCAATGCGCTTGTATGGAGGGTCCACCATAGTTGGACACAGAACGGCCAGCTCATTCGACCGTTTAGTATACGCTTCGATCTCTGATCCAACCATTTTCAGGTTATACAGCTCGTCTTCCAGCTTGTGAATGTCTTCACGCGTGCAATACTCACGCTTGATGAGTTCCTTGAAATCGTTCCATGGGGTGGCGTTAGCAGCTGCCAACCCTAAGATCTGAACTTGGGCGTTCCACCAAGTCAGTGCTATCCCTTCCAAAGTGCCGGTGGCAAACTTGACCTTGCGAGCCTCAGGGCACTCGCACATTTCGAATACAGATTCTAGCTTTTCAAACCAGTGGAGGAGTCCCACTGCCCCCTCTGTGCCGCTGAAGGAATTTGGACGACAGTCCATGAAGTTCTTGAATGTGCAGACAGGCTGCTGCGCGTGTTGACCTATTGTGTACGAATAGGACGAAGTTAAATACGAGAGTTAATGTAGGATCTAAAGATCCTAGTGTGTGCCTATACTGCAGGATACACTACCTGCTTGAGCTGCTGCAACTGCCGCAGCAACTTGAGCTTGAACGAGAGCCTCTAGCTGGGCTTGTGTCATGTTGATTCGTCCAGACATGATCTTCATTGTAACAAGTAGCATAAGTAAGAATGGTTCGCGAATAGGGCGATGACAGAAAAGCGTAAGCACCTAGGGTTTCTCATGCTATAGTATCATGTGTATGTAAACGTAATGCGAGCAAAGTTCTAAACAGTTCTAGCAAACAGGCAATAAACATAAACCTTATTACCTAGGATGTCGAGTCTTGCACGTGGAGCGAAGCGTCGTTGTGGATCGTTGAGAGCACTGTTCTGGTTATAGTCCGGTTTTAATAAAAACGTTTTCCCATATTAAAACCAAGTTCTCTATAACCAATGGCTCTGATACCAATCTGTCACACCCCCAAAATCCACCCGCGGAGTACCACCGCTTGGAGGCGTGACATGACCAGGATCAAGCCATCAATCATATCAAACATAGCATTTAATAATAAAAGTAATTAATGTAAATCGTCATGACATGATTGATGTTTCAAAACCAAACATCGTTTAAGTAGCGGAAGCATAGTATGTAATCTCAAAATAGTTATAAGTTCAGATGGCGTTCGTGATCCGTATCCCACAACGACCTGCTCCTCCTTGTGCAAGCTCCATAATGTACCTAAGGTCCTGCAAGGCATGCAGCAAATAATCAACAAACTAGTTGAGCGAGTTCACAGAAAGTAAGTTCATAACGTAGTGCATAAGTATAGCTAGTGGGGGCTTCCCATACTAGTGTGTACTAAAGGTGGGGGCTTCCCAAACCTTGTGTTCATAATACTGGTGGGGGCTTCCCATGTTTATCCTGGCTAATGAGGGCTTCTCATTAACGGTACTTACTAGACTAACTTCCGACCATGTGTTCTTCTTTACCGAGAACAGGAATACGTACAGGGTCACGTAGGCTTTACGTGACGTGCCCTTCCCCGAGGACATGGTACGCGTGGGGCTACGTAGGTTTTACGCAGCGTGGCCTTCCGACATGGAAGCCAGTGGATGGTATTGGGTTACGTAGGCTTTACGTAACGTGTCCTCCCGACCCGGGAGACAAATGGCAATTATACTGGGTTACGTAGGCTTTACGTAACGTGTCCTGACTACCTGAGGACGATGGTCTATAGTCTAGAGTATGCGTAAGTACGAGTAATTCTTTCCAACATATCCAACCCAATTCCCAACCCGGGAATCCCATGCCTTGGCTGTGTGAACTCACCTTGGTTTGCTCGGCAGATACACAAAGAGTACAGTTAAGCTAGTAAATGGTCAACCACGTCCTATCATGGTTATTATACAAGTCAGGTTCGTATATAGCACGTATATTGTATCACGTATAATCATGGCAAACACGTACATGTATCATCAATCCGATAAACAATCTAAGTGTTCGGTCCAATCATTACCCGGCCCAATGACAATAAGCAGCCCAATATCATAACAGTCATAAGGTTGGGCCCGTGACAGTGTAGGCCCAAAATAGTGTACGTGTAGCTAGTCTCGAGTCGCAACCGGCGATCTCGAGTCGCAACCGATGGTCTCGGTTCGTCATGGCCCGGTTACGAGTCACAGCCGGAGATTACGAGTCGCAACAGGAGGTTGCGAGTCGCAATGGTGATCTCGGCTCATCATGGTCTGGTTACGAGTCGCAACGGGACTTGCAACCATGGTTCCGGCTTGTGCTGTTGAGGTCTCGAGTCGTGATTGTGAGGTTTCGACTCGCAATCTATGTCGCAACCGGCTGTGTAACTTGTTTCCATAAACCTTAGCAACAAACACTCCGTAATATCAGCAAACAATTAGGCAGTTTCATGATTCGGATCAAATCAGTTTCAATTCCAAGATCAACCAAATTCAAACAACATATCATCGATTAAACAAGCCAACCTATCATGAACTCATATAAACCCTAATCGAAACAAGCATCAACAAGAACATCATTAACATTCATACTCAATCTAACATCCCAAACCAATACATGGCAGCCGATTAGTATCATCACACCATCCGAATCACATATCATAACAGCAGATTTATCCGATTTATTATAAGGTGCACATGTGAGCCGATTCACAATCATTACTAACTACTATCACTTGTCAACAAAAATCCTCGGACATCAAGCAAACATACTCGAAACATCAACACACCCACAAACAATTACAAACATGACAAGTACTAACCGAATTAGAGAAGAAGAGAGGGTGATCCGAATTGTGGATGCTCTTGCCGTCGGGTTCCAAGCAAACGAGAGAGAGATAGAGAGCAAGTAGGGTTGTGTGTGTTTGTGTTTTTGCAAAACAATAAAACAAAACCCTTAAACTCGGTTTTGTGTTGCGAGTGGGGGAGTGGGCCGAGCCTATCCGGTTACTACTAAGGGTCCGTGAACAAGGTGTGGCCCAAAGGGCTTGTGTGACCGATTATAATGTGCAAATCGGGTTTAGCTCGATTAACATGCAAACACGTAAAACACTAAGCACATAACGACATTCAATAAACCACATAACATCCATTAGTTCAAAATGTCACATAAGCACGTAACGTTACATCAAAGCAAGTCTAAAGTTCGAGTTGTCACACCATCCTTGAGATCCTTTAAAGAAAAACCATATGGGTCAAATTCGACAGAAACAAGGTTATCTCTAGTACATTTACGAACGGAGATAAGGTTTTTAATAAATTTCGGGTTATATATGTGACAACCCGTAACTTTGAGGTAAAAAAAACTCGTTTGTTTCACTTTTATTAATCAAATAATATACTTATAGTTTATCCATTTGTGATTAAACCGACCTGAACCGTTTAAACAATGGCATAACTCGTGCAACTCTAAACTTGTGAGGCCCGAGCCATAATTTGATTATCATACATTATACTAGTTGATTAACTATATTTACCTTTATTTGTTCTTGGTATGTATTAGTGTAAAAAAAATAATATATATGTAGTTATATAACAAGAACTTCCTTTCAAGGAACTCTCTATCGATGACCAGTTGCGATTCGTCAAGGAACCGGTGGAAATTATGGAACGGGAAGTTAAGACCCTCAAGCGTACTAAAATACCTATTGTTCGAGTTTGTTGGAATTCCCATCAGGGCCCAGAGTTCACTTGGGAACGGGAGGACCAGATGAAACGCAAGTACCCTCAGTTGTTTAAGGAAGATGAGTCCAACAATGAAGCTACTACAGAATTTCGGGACGAAATTCCAAACCAACGGGGGGATGATGTGATACCCCACGAAAACACACAACACAACTAGCTTCCTTAGTGACTACGCGCTAAATTTCGGGACGAAATTTCTTTCAACTTGGGGATGATGTGACAACCCGTAACTTTGAGGTAAAAAAAAACTCGTTTGTTTCACTTTTATAAATAATATCATATACTTATAATTTATCCATTTGTGACTAAACCGACCTGAACCGTTTAAACTATGGCATAACTCGCGTAACTCGAAACTTGTGAGGCCCGAGACATAATTTGATTATCATACATTATACTAGTTGATTAACTATATTTACCTTTATTTGTTCTTAGTATGTATTAGTGTAAAAAAATATATATATATGTAGTTATATAACAATAACTAATAACTGCTATGTTTCAATTCTTGTTCCATAAAATTGTGGCCTCACCTCACCCTTTGCTCAATTGCTACGGCCCACACTGTTGCTTCTTTTTTTTAGTCAGCCCAAACACCCTCATTTTGTGATTAAGAAACCAACACCCCATTAGGGGCTCAAGCCCAATTCGAACCCACACCCCAAACCGCCCAACCTGATCCCAAATAATATGTAGCATGTTATCAGAATTTAACTTCCCTCAAACCAAAAACCCTACATGCGATTTTAGCGATCATTCTCTGCCTCTCTTTCTGTCGACATTAACAAGAGTCCAAGAGAACTTCGAGTTTCGGCTTCAAGATCTTATCTAATCTCCGTAATCGATAGGTAACGCCTTTTGATTCTCTTGTCATAACCTCTAGATGTTTATATGTATGCATAAATATGTAATTGTAGAGGTGAAGGGTATGAAATTATATGTATATATGTGATGAGGAGCGAACTGTGAATGTTGTGTGTCATGATGGAATGAATTAATACAACTGACAAGAGTCATGCATGCATAGGATTTTGTGGGTAAACTGTGGTTGGAAAAGAATCAATAATTGAATGATTTTCATGCGATCATTAATAGCTATACATGTACAGTGACATATGTATATAGGTGGAAGATGATTATGATTAAACAAGAAAGCTTTTATAAATAAATGTAGGAAGGAGAGTCCCGGTTCGACTTCGGTTTAAATCAAAGAGACTTGTATGTGAATTTGTATGATGGAAGGATTATGTGGTATACGTGATAATGTGATAGAATGTATAACTGCATGAACTTGATTTTATGTGATGAACGAAAATGTCATAGGATACATGAAAAATAATTTGAAACAAGTAAAGTTTCGTTCAGCGATTTTCTGCGGAAAAAACGCCAACTTCCACAGTCTTTTTCAGGACTTAAACTTATCGAAACTCTGTTTTTTTAGCCTAAAATCAAGTATCTGGAAGTAGCTTTCAAACAGCAGTGATTTCATATTTTTGGACAGGTTTAAGTATTTTTAACGGATTAAATCGTAAAACTGCTCTAAGCTGTCATTTTCTGCAGAAAATTCAGCTCATGTTTCATGTCATAACTTCATATGTGTTTACTATTTAGACTTGAAAATTTTACTGCAGATGCTATTAGGTGTCCATGAAAATCTCCAACTGTAATTTCGTCAATCAGACTTACTTACGATGAATTTTAAACGAATTTTTCCATGGACTGCAGTCAGAAAGTGATGAATCTGATTGCAGCCTGGTATATGAATTTTATAAAATAATTGGTGACGAATTGGATCCCGAGATTTTGACACAACAATATTTGGATCGATTGAAATGCTCTTTAATTTTTTGGGAACTATCCAGTGCCCGAACATTCCCAATTAACGCACCGCAAATTGTCCAAAAATGCACCAAAAAGCTGAAATTTTGTGACAAGATTATTGTGTATTTTGTGCCAAAAATGTGGCCACTATTTCGAATAGCGACACTTTGCATACATGTGTACATATATAGATATTATAATATTTTAGGTGCTACGTGTTAGATACGTGTAGGAGTTTTGTGCATTACTGGAACATAAACCTGACTTGTATAGTAACCATGTTAGGGCGTGGTTGACCACATTAGCTCAAGTGACCATTTATCTGCCGAGCTAATCCAAGGTGAGTTCACACTTTCTATAAGGTATGGGATTCCCGGTTGTTGGGAATGGGTAAAGGATTTAATCGGAAACTACGTGACCTCCTGGTTTGGAACACGTACCACATCCTCTTTATTGAAGGGTGATAACACGTACTAAGGATTTAATCGGAACCTGCGTGATCTCCTGGTTTCGGGACACGTACCACATCCCCTTTATTGAAGGGTGATAACATTGATACGAGACCAAAATCTCTCTCATGAAGTCCCTCCTTTTTATATCGACTTAATTGTCGGGCCAATGGCGAGCGGGTCATTAGTTAGATAGCGCTATTTAGGTTTGACAAGCCTCACACCATGCCGCAGAGGACGGGCGTGAACTAATGGATCTGGGCACTAGTCAATGATGATAGACATTGACGTTAGGGCACCAACTTACTCCAGTCAGTGGTCGATATGTGAACGGGTCTAGTGGATAACATGGGGCAGCCCCCACTAGTTATGGTTTGGGAAACAAGGAATTGGTTAACACATGGTTTTTGAAAGAACATATGGTTTTTGGAACAACTTTAAAATGGACAACCAACTGTGAACTCGCTCAACTTTGTTGTTGATTCGTTGTTACATGCCTTGCAGGCCTTTAGGTGCATATTGATTGGAACTTGCTGTCTGGGAGGCTGGAGTGGTCATGGGTCGAGATACATGGAATCGCAACACGAGACTAATGATTTTTACATGTGGTTTATAAACACTTAACGAGTGAATTATGCTTCCGCTGTATACTGTGAATTATTTGTAACGTTGTAACACTAATGTTAATGAATGAAAGTTTTATTTAAATATACCTATGAGTTCAATGTGATTGGTGGCTAGATCCTGGTACGTCAAACGCATCGCGGGGGATTTCCGCATGTGGTATTTTGGGGGGTGTGACATATTGGTATCAGAGCCATTAGTTATAGTGAACTTGGTTTTAAAAAGGGGAAAATCGTTTTTGTAAAACCAGACTATAACCTAACACTTTTGAATATGTGAATACGACCATGACACACTCAACTCCAGATTGCAAGGTTCGTCTCTCTCACTCGTTGCATACATTACATGACTAGTACACATTTGTTTATGACGTAACATACGAACACACATTCGTCACTATGGCACGATGACATGGATTGCTTGTTTACTTTATGATGTGTTGATAGTATGCCATAGCCGTTGAGTTTCCGTGATCTTATCGTTTGATAACCTCTGTTTGACATTCGAGTTGGAGGAACCATTTGACACGAGTTAGGAGGAACTGAGACGAGCATGCAAATCACAATATTATTGTGGGTGCACACATAATAATAATGTGGGGTGCATGTGAGTCCCAGTGAGCCTTAACAAGTGAAAAAGGGGTTCTGTCCTGCTAATTAACCAATGAGAGACGTAACAAACCTATAGGGGTCAAAGTAGTGATTGTCTCCTATTCAAACATGATCTTCTCACTCCTTTCAGAATCTTTACGAATCTCGTTGCTATCGAGTATTACCTGAGCACACATCTGAACACCTAGTGAACCGTGTAGAGTGTTAGGTGCTTGTACGAACGTCCATGAGTTGGATGTCGCAGTGCCAAATGATTGGTTTATACCTGTCTCGCTTCCCTTCGTTTGCTGGAACTCATGTATTGACGTCCTAGATCCCGAAGTGTCATCACTTCTGCCACACTCTCGTAACAGACCGTGATTTACTCAGTCAAATTACAAGAACGATGAACATGAGGGTGAGTGTAGTGCCTTACCAACCTTAGTATTGGGACGACCATGGTTACCGGTAGTGAACGCCAGCAGATTGACTTCAACCGAATCCCTAACCTTAGTCGGCGACATATGGCACTCAACTCTTACGAGCTGATCAGGACATAGCGATGACAACGGATTATAGTGTGGAATGTGTGACTGCCAGCATAGTGAGTAGCACGATAGGACGTGGCAAAGAATGTGAAAAGATGGACTTGGTTGGTGAAAGATCGTAGGGCTTCGTTTTGAGCAACGACATTGGGGGCAGCAGTCACAGCGACAACAAGGTATTTGTAACCCTAGCCTACAGAATGGAAATAAAGGTGCCTACAACATGGATTGGCCGTTGTTAAGTTAAGAAGGCAACGACCAAAGGAACAAAGACAGTGCTGGAAATTCTTGTAATGAAAACAACAACACTGGAAATGATCTTCCTTCTACTATCCACGATGTTGTTGATGCAGTAGTCAGTATGGGTTGGTTAACCAGACATCGCGCAGTTATACTCTGTGAGGGGAAAGTTGTCGCTTGTCATAAAGTATCCGAGTGGTGCAGAGGTTAGCATCAATTCAGCAGTGAAGGCTAGAAGTGTCAACGGAAGGATTACCCTGCTATGATAGCACTCGTTACTGATGTCAAGGCTAAGGAAAAGAGGATCGAGGATCCACCAACTGTTCGTGATTTCTCCCTAAGTGCTACCAGAAGAACTATCAGTTTTACCTTCACATCGTCAGGTGGAATATCAGACCGGTATCATGTCAAAAGCAGCCCTTGTTACTAGTATTCCTTATTGTCTTACACCAGGAAGGTTGCACGAACTACCTAATCAACTTCAGGAACTATTGGACAAGAGTTCTATCGGATCTAGTTTTTCGCTTTGGGGATCCCAGTAATACCAGTGAAGATAAGCCTCTTCGTATGTATACCGATTATTGAGAACGAAACAAGGTTACAGTTAGGAACCGCTTGTCTCGACCATGTATTGGCCACCTGTCGACCAGTTGCGAGGAACAAGCTTCCATTCGAGGGTTGGCTAGTGAACGAACTATCATCAGATGGAAGTCCAAGAGGAGAATGCTCTTAGAACAGCACGTCGAACGCAATGCAGCCATTTCAACTTTGTACACCATGATCATTGAGGTGATCAACACACCAGCAGCTTCAGGGATCACATGAATCGACCGTATTTGTTGACAACGTTCTGAATCATGACCAGGAGAAAGGAACGCCATGGGTGGCATTTGTATCTTATTTTAGAACTTCTAAGTGAGGAGCCACTGCGTGCAAAGTCTTGTTAAATGTAATTTATGGGTTCTAGAGGTACCTTTTGGACATATAATCAACGAAGTAGGTATACGCATGGATCTCGCTAAGACCCATTTTGGTTAAAACCGATCGACACCAAAGATTTATGCGGGGACACAATAACTCCTTGGTTTCGCTAAATACTATCGCAGATTCATCGAGGGATTTTCGGAAATTACGCTGCTGCAACCTCTTTAGCACAGCAGGGTGCTGTGTTCGTGGAAGACAAACAGGGGGACGTCTTTTCAGCTTTCGAATTCCAACTCTGCAATGCACCAAGCATCGTCTTTACCCGAGGGTGCGGGTGATTTAGTGGTATACCATGATGGTCTGAATGAGAGTCCCAATTACACACCGACGCAACACGAGAGAGTGATGACTTACGTGATGGAGTTATAAAGAGGAACTGCACGACACACAACCGGCGGTGAAAACCGTGGCCTTGGGATTTTAGGTGGAGGCGTTACTTGGACGGTACCAGATGCGTTATTTAGACCGATCACAAGGGCCTCCCGTGTACCTTGGCTTCGACAGAGCTAAATCAGTTAATGGCATCGCTGGAGAGAACTTTAGGATGATTACAACTATGAAACTTGAACGTGCATGAGCTTTGCAGCTCACTATCGACTCTGACTTACGTGATCAGACTCGCTCTGTTCAAACTGGAGAACTGAAGGAAGAGGATTTTCAAGTTGAACCCATGCGGGGCATGGAGAAGCAACCTTTGACAGGTTGGACGATACTCGTTAACTCATAGAACGAATGTGGGTCTCATTATACGGCAACTGTAGGGAACTCGTGTGGAGCAAAGCACGCCGGCTTCGATATTCTAGTCATCTAGGTTTTGATGAGAGGCATTAGGATTTATAAACCTTGTACTGGTAATCGGGAATGAAGGCCCACATACCTAGGTATGGGAATGATGTTTGACTTGTGGGAAAGTCAAGGTGAAGTGTTAGCAACCAGAAACACCTATATGGACAGCGAAAACAAACTGCCATAGATTTGGTCGCTAGTCTACTTACAACTCGAAACGGAAACAATATCACCTGGATGATCGTTGATTGCCTCATGTAACCAGCACACTTTCTAGCCATCAAGGAAACGGATAAGTTTCTACACTTGCAGTCATCTACCTGAAAGAAGTGGTTGCTAGGCACGGGGTGCCAACCTCCATTAGCTCTGATAGCGACCCACGATTTGCATCTGATTTGTGGCAAGCGATGCACAAATCCTTGGGCTCACATCTAGACATGAGCACAGCATATCATCCACAGACGGATGGGCAGACTGAACGCACCGTCGAAACTCTTGAAGACATGCTTCGAGCATGTGTAATCGACTTTGGTAATGGCTGGGAGTGGCATCTACCTTTAGTGGAGTTTTCGTATAACAACAGTTACCACACCAGCATACAGGCTGCTCCGTTCGAGGTATTGTACGGACGGAAGTGCCGATCACCTCTTTGTTGGGCAGAAGTTGGAAATAGCCAAAACGCTGGCCCAGAACTCGTCGTAGACACAACAGATAAGATTGTTCAGATACGACAACGAATGGCGGCAGCTCATGACCGTCATAAAAGCTACGCTGATAAGCGCAGGAAACCACTCGAGTTCCAGGTTTGGGACCGAGTACTACTTAAAGTCTCACCTTGGGAAGGTGTAGTTCGTTTTGGTATACGAGACAAACTCAACCCGCGATATGTTGGATCTTTCGAAATCACGGAGAGAATTGGCAAGGTGGCCTACAGATTGAATCTACCCGAAGAACTTAGTGGAGTTCACAACGTATTCCATGTGTCGAATTTGAAGAAGTGTTTGTCAGAGGAAACCCTCATACTTCCTTTTAAGGAACTCACTATCGACGACCAGTTGCGATTCGTCAAGGAACCGGTGGAAATTATGGACCGGGAAGTTAAGACCCTCAAGCGTACTAAAATACCTATTGTTCGAGTTCATTGGAATTCCCATCGGGGCCCAGAGTTCACTTGGGAACGGGAGGACCAGATGAAACGCAAGTACCCTCAGTTGTTTAAGGAAGATGAGTCCAACAATGAAGCTAATATGGAATTTCGGGACGAAATTCCAAACCAACGTGGGGATGATGTGATACCCCACGAAAATACACAACACAACTAGCTTCCTTAGTGACTACGCGCTAAATTTTTGGGACGAAATTTCTTTCAACTTAGGGATGATGTGACAACCCGTAACTTTGAGGTAAAAAAACTCGTTTGTTTCACCTTTATAAATGAAATCATAAACTTATAGTTTATCCATTTGTGATTAAACCGACTTGAACCGTTTAAACAATGGCATAACTCGCGTAACTCGAAACTTGTGAGGCCCGAGCCATAATTTGATTATCATACATTATACTAGTTGATTAACTATATTTACCTTTATTTGTTCTTAGTATGTATTAGTGTAAAAAAATAATATATATGTAGTTATATAACAACTAATAATTGCTATGTTTCAATTCTTGTTCCGTAAAATTGTGGCCTCACCTCACCCTTTGCTCAATTGCTACGGCCCACACTGTTTCTTCTTTTTTTTTTAGTCAGCCTAAACACCCGCATTTTGTGATTAAGAAACCAACACCACATTAGGGGCTCAAGCCCAATTTCGAACCCAACAACCAAAACCGCCCCAACGTGATCCCAAATAATATGTAACATGTTATCAGAATTTAACTTCCCTCAAACCAAAAACCCTACATGCGATTTTAGCGATCATTCTCTGCCTCTCTTTCTGTCGACTTTAACAAGAGTGTAAGAGGACTTCGAGTTTCGGCTTCAAGATCTTATCTAATCTCCGTAATCGATAGGTAACGCCTTTTGATTCTCTTGTCATAACCTCGAGATGTTTATATGTATGCATAAATATGTAACTGTAGAGGTGAAGGGTATGAAATTATATGTATATATGTGATGAGGAGCGAACTGTGAATGTTGTGTGTCATGATGGAATGAATTAATACAACTGACAAGAGTCATGCAAGTATAGGATTTTATGGGTAAACTGTGGTTAGGAAAGTATCAATAACTGAATGATTTTCATGCGATCGTTAATAGCTATACATGTACAGTGACATATGTATATAGGTGGAAGATGATTATGATTAAACAAGAAAGCTTTTATAAATAAATGTAGGAAGGAGAGTCCCGGTTCGACTTCGGTTTAAATCCAAGAGACATGTATGTGAATTTGTATGATAGAAGGATTGTGTGGTATACATGATAATGTGATAGAACGTATAACTGCATGAACTTGATGTTATGTGATGAACGAAAATGTCGTAGGATACATGAAAAATAATTTAAAACAAGTAAAGTTTCGTTCAGCGATTTTCTGCGGAAAATACGCCAACTTCCACAGTCTTTTTCTGGACTTGAGCTTATTGAAACTCTGTGTTTTCTGAGCCTAAAATCAAGTATCCGGAAGTAGCTTTCAAACCGCAGTGATTTCATATTTTTGGACAGGTTTAGGTATTTTTAACGGATTTAATCGTAAAACTGCTCTAAGCTGTCATTTTCTGCAGAAATGCAGCTCATGATTCATGTCATAACTTCGTATGTGTTTACTATTTAGACTTAAAAGTTTTACTGTAGATGCTGTTAAGTGTCCATGCAAATCTCCAACTAGAAATTCGTCAATCGGACATACGATGAATTTTAAATGAATTTTTCCGTAGACTGTAGTCAGAAAGTGACGAATCTGATTGCAGCCCGGTAAATAATTTTATAAAATAAATGGTGATAAATTGGATCCTAAGATTTTGACACAATAATATTTTACGTGCTACGTGTTAGATACGTGTAGGAGTTTGGTGCATTACTGGAACATGAACCTGACTTGTATGGTAACCATTTATCTGCCGAGCTAATCCAAGGTGAGTTCACACTTTCTATAAGGCATGGGATTCCCGGTTGTTGGGAATGGGTAAAGGATTTAATCGGAAACTACGTGACCTCCTAGTTTGGAACACGCACCACATCCTCTTTATTGAAGGGTGATAACACGTACTAAGGATTTAATCGGAACCTGCGTGATCTCCTGGTTTGGGGACACGTACCACATCCTCTTTATTAAAGGGTGATAACATTGATACTAGACCAAAATCTCTATCATGAAGTCCCTCCTTTTTATATCGACTTAATCGCCGGGCCAATGGCGAGCGGGTCATTAGTTAGATAGCGCTATTTAGGTTTGACAAGCCTCACACCATGCCGCAGAGGACGTGCGTGAACTAATGGATCTGGGCACTAGTCAATGATGATAGACATTGACGTTAGGGCACCAACTTACTTCAGTTAGTAGTCGATATGGTAACGGGTCTAGTGGATAACATGGGGTAGCTCCCACTGGTTATGGTTTGGGAAACAAGGAATTGGTTAACACATGGTTTTCGAAAGAACATATGGTTTTTGGAACAACTTTAAAATGGACATCCAACTGTGAACTCGCTCAACTTTGTGGTTGATTCGTTGTTACATGCCTTGCAGGCTTTTGGGTGTATATTGATTGGAACTTGCTGTTTGGGAGGCTGGAGTGGTCATGGGTCGAGATACATGGAATCGCAACACGAGACTAATGATTTTTACATGTGGTTTATAAACACTTAACGAGTGAATTATGCTTCCGCTGTATACTGTGAATTATTTGTAACGTTGTAACACTAATGTTAATGAATGAAATTTTTATTTAAATATACCTATGAGTTCAATGTGATTGATGGCTAGATCCTGGTACGTCACACGCCTCGCGGGGGATTTCCGCATGTGGTATTTTGGGGGTGTGACAATATAGGATACCATTAAGTTTAAAGGGTCGGGATAGGGAAGGTAACGTAGAATGTCCGGAACCGATAACTGGAATGCGGTTGCAATTAACAACTAATACGGACACTATGGGAGAAAACGGAGAAAGGGTAGAGATATTACCTTGCATTGGCGTGATATGAGAGGTGGCCCCCCGTGTCCATGTTCCAAGAGTGATCAGGTTGTTCGACTCCCATGGCTGCAAAGGCTTGGGCTAGATCAGTGGGCTGCAGTGCGTCGAACTCGGTGATGTGGGCCGAGGCCGATGAAGAACTCTGCTGAGGTGTGGGCTGGGAGGCGGCCTGGGTTGGTGCTGGAGGAGCTGTGGTGTAAGTCCAAGGATTTAACCAAGGGCCTTGGGTTGGGTAAGGACAAGGCGGAACAGCCCACTGTGGTGGCCCATAAAAACCATATGGTCCAGGCTGCTGGTAAGGAGACGCGGGTGGGTTGCGTGGTTGGTTCGAGTATTGCCCTCGGCCATGGTTCTGACCACAACGAGAGGGTCCCCCGCGTCTGTTCCTGAGGAGGCAGCAGCATGTGCACGTTGGCGGCTTTGTTCGCGAAGAAGCATGTCACAGGCGTCAGCCCAGGTGGGGAGCCCCTGATTAATGAGTGCACCGGTCATGTCGAACTCCGGAGGAAGTCCGCGGACCAGCTTCAAAACCAAACGTTTTTCAGAAACGGGACAGTCAACAGCAGCGAGCTGATCGGCGATTTCTTTGAGGCGCTGAAAATAGGCTTCGAGAGATGACGCTGATTGAAGGGTGAGGTTGGTGAAATCTTCTTCGAGGGTTGCAGCACGTGAGTCTTTGTTGTTAAGAAAATGGTTTTCAAGACGAATCCAGGCTTGGCGAGTGACGGGTGGTCCATAGGACAACTCTTAAGTGCCTTAAAAAGATTAAAACCCCATGCTTTACACGTTTAATTGTTTGAACTTGGTAACTACTAGTTGTTTGGACATGCGGGTGCAAATGGAGCTTAAAATGAAAGGAACACGGAGAATAAATGAAAAAATTCAATTTTTGGAAGTGAATATTTAAGAGGATAGCATGATAGAGGACGAAATTACGAGAACATAGGCGAAAACGGTGAAGAAAACGGAGTTGAAACGAAAAAGTTATGCTGAAAACAAGTTTTCATGTTGAAGCCAAGGGCCGTAGCTTACGGCGCCGACTGGCACTTTTTGTCACCGTATGACCGTTTAAAGCCACCGTAAGACATTCCAAGCCACCGTAAGCTACGGTGGCCACCGTAAGCTACGGTGGCCACCGTAGCTTACGGCGCTAACCTGCGTAAATGTGTAACTTCCACCTTTTAATGCGGATTTATGATGTCTTTTCATCTCCAATCAATCCCGTTCGGTTACACAACACTTTGAGACGAATTTTGGTTGTTCTTTGGAGCTTGAAGACGATTTTGGATGATTGTTTTTCATGTTCTTAACTTGTTTGAAGATTAAAACTTGGTTTATGATGTTTGTTCAAGCCATGAGTGGCCAAACATTTTGTGGTCATCTTTGGTGGAAGGTTTTGTAAGACTTTATGCTTTATTTCCTTATTTCTAGAATAACAATCTTGATCTTTATTGAATTGTTTGTTAGGGTGTGTGATTGATTGTTTGTAAATTATTGATTCTTATGTTAAACTAATTAGAAACCATACGTTCTTGGTGCCGTTGGCAATCGAGATATCATGGGTATAGTTAGGTTTGGGTAAGGGTTGATTGATCATCGGGTAACAACTTCACGTTCTTGGAATCTGAGTACTTAGTTCCCTTTCATCACTGCAATTAATCACACATGAACTATGTCTATGTAGTTCTTTCTAGTGGAATGATAGCATAAATGTCAAAGCAAACCAGAAACCAAAGATGGTCATTTGTCTCTAATTTGTTTACAACCAACACTTTCATGTTGCAGTTAGAATAGTAATATTAGTTTTCCAAATCAAATCAACTCTTAAACTTTATTTTCATTGCATTTAGTTTAATTCTAGTTAACCTAGACAAACCTTTAAATAACACACATTCCACAAACTCCCTGTGTTCGATACCCACTTGCCATTAACTATTTAGTAGTAATTGGATTAAATTTGATTGTGACCACGACATCACGTCAGCGAGCAGTGGATTTCGGATGAAGGATTTTGAGGAGGAGATCGTCCGACACGGTGCAGTAGATCCATTGGAGGACCACAGCATCAATCTCCTTCCATGCGGCATAGGAGGCATCGGCAGCAGCGATTGGCGGTGTTTCATAAATATTGTGATTGAACGCATGGTAGGTAGTGGCGTGGCGATGAAAGAGGCTGACCCAGGACGAGTATGAGACCTTTTTCCCGTCAAGGGTACGAATTTTCTGTTGTATATTGTTAACATAATACACAGGGTGTAAAGGGGTTTGGGATCCGGATGAACCAGTCTTCCACTGAAGGTCTTCATTATCACCCATCGAGATAGGCGAGGAGAACAAAAAACAGAAAAAGAGATGTCCGGTTGTGGGGGCCCAAAGGCGGAGGTCAGCGGCAGAGAGACCAAAGTCTCAAGAATGATGGCGGCCGAAGGAATTAGGGTCCAGAACATCTGCGCTCTGATACCATGAAATCAATCTTATATCCATTCCTCTAATGATAATTACGATATATAGGAGAATTACAGAGACAACTATGGAAACAAATCATTCCTAACTATGAGAAGATATACTGTCACACCCCTGTTTCCACGTGTATCACCGGTGGGCCCGGTGGGGGATTACCGTGACGATGTTGGCAACAATATAGTCAAACCACACAATTATATAAATGCACAGCGGAAGCTTTAAAGATAATATATACTTCAACCTCTGGTTGTAATATCAAATGTATTACAGAAGTCGAATGTATCCACAGCGGATCAAAATAAATAAATATTGTTCATTCAGATACGGCATCGAGTTTGCGAGACTATTCGTGATGCTTAGGAAGCTTATACCAGCCAATTTCGTATAGTACCTGCACTTAATCTTTTTGGGGAAAATACGTCAGTTTACACTGGTAAATACATTCAACTGACACATTTGAAAATGTTTATTAAAATTGATTTGAATGCACAAGGCACAAACTCTTTTATAACTTGGGAAAATTATTAAAATCTTGTGAACGTATTACATGTTCTTTTATGCGTTCAGTAGCCCGGGTCGTGCCGGGTTAAAGATTTATAGACACACCACATTGTGTAAAACCGTAGTATAAAAACCAACGGCTACGTCTTTTAATTAATGTCGACAATATATACCGGGTGTACGCCTACACCGGGATGTCGATGGTCGTGGCCATTTCGTAAAATGATGCCAAGGATATCCGGGACAACGGTCATTAAACCCCCCAAAGGCTTTTAAGAAACAAAACTGTTTAAATGAGCCGATCATATTATTTAATTAACCACCTAAGCGATGGAAAAATATAATGCTCAATCAAGCGGTATTAACATACCGTAACCCAAGCCCGTATAGGGGAAATAAGTTAAAGTATTTACCTTTGCAAGTATATATCCTTAGTTCGATTAAATCGCCGATAGCTTTTACCGGGGCTCCTAATCTGGAACGAAGGTTTTAATTAACCTCTTAGAATCCTAACGGGTCCTTATATTAGCCGTAGCCTAGACCGGTTGGTTCCGATATATATAGATATGGTTTAATCGCGCGAAAAGGCGAAAACCGAGAATGGAGTGTGATTCTGACCCAACAAGTTCAGAGACTTGTTTTATATGGGTTTATGGTTCACACTCTGGAATTTGGGGTTCAAATAATATAATTTGACCCGTATCGGCTAATTTATGAAAACTAATTTCATAAGCCGAACCGTGCGCGCAATAGGCGAAACGGTTAACCATGAGAGTCTTACGCTTATTTCCTAAGTCAATATGCCTTAAAGAGGTTGTGGTATCAGTAGGATACCTTCCGTGATGCCCGTAACGAGTTTAAGTTAATATTACGCCCCGTAGGGGTTTTTCGGTCATTTTAAAGACTTTAAAAGGGCTTTTCGAGTTCTACAGGAAACCTGAGTTTCCCGAACAGCTTATAAAGCTTAAAATACTTTATTTATTATTTGGAACCAGTAGCAACTGGAATCGGGTCAAAAGACCTTGTAGAACTCATGTTTTGGCCGAAAAGGGCATATTCGGTATTTACCGAACCGTAGCCATAACCGCAGGTTATAAGCAAGGTAAAAATTATTAAAAATCTCTAAAATTCCCAAAATATTATTTTATAACAGTGGGTAAAAGTTTTGGTGACGAAATCTTGGTTTAGATAGGTGTTATGCTAATTGCGCCTTTTATTACAAAAGTTTATTTTAATTGCGCTAATTAGCATAACTCTCATTCTAGACCTCGGATTGACGTGAAACTTTAAGGACATGCTTATAATTTAATAAGCAAGGTTCTGGTCCATTCACGTGTCCGAAATACTCGTTTTATTTTCAAAATGGCGTTACGGTCAACTTTTAGGCGATTAACGGAAATGCGCAAAAGACTCGGATAACTCATGAACCGATCACAGAGGTTTATACCATCATGTAACCTGGTCCTAGGAGAGTCCTAAGGTATATCTATACCTCACTAAAACGGGTCAGAACTGAAGTCAAAGCAAAAGTCAAACTTTTGCGACATTCGGCTCCGAACCGGGTCAATATAGCAAATGGTCGATTCAAACGAGCGCAAACAAGTTTATATGCTTAATATCATGTTTTATGAACATCAAAATAGGTTTCATGACGTATACATTACAGATTATGTAGAAAAATGCAAAATGACTTTCTGTTGACTTTTTAAGTGCGCGTTTGACTCGATATTTGACATAGTTAGAGTGGTGATCAGAGGGAACCCTTTTAGGGGTTTATTACCCACATAAATACCAACTCATAACCACTTTTGATTCGTCATAAGACTGAACCATCACTGATTTATTTTAAAGTCAAACCGTATTTACGACGGTTTGGTTTTTAGCTATTTACTAAGGAAATGTGAAACCACAAAGGGTTAGATCACTTACAGAAGCTTGAGAGAAGACTTAAGAACACAGAGGAATGCTTGAGAGCTCTTGAAATGATCAGATGAGTGTGTTTGAGGTGTGGTGAACTTATGAGCCAAGTGTGGCTATTTATAGTGTTTACAAGGCCATTAGATCATCACAACACATGCTACAAGTGATCATGGATGATGGGCAGGTGCCCCTAAGTGATATGGGTCGAGCATAGGGTGCCCATGCCTCATTTATTGGTTGTTGGTCGTTCAAAGGCTCCAAAAGGCAAGTAGTTACAAGTTTTCTGCATCTGGGCGTCCCACGCGGCCCGCATGGGAGTTCCATGCATGTTTAATGCGGGTCGCCTGAGATTCAAATATCAGACGCGTATCTTAGGGGGCTCGCGGCCCGCCTCAACTTAACCCAATCCTTTACGCGGGTCGCGAGAGGTTAAAATTTCAGGATTTTTAAATCTTTTGTCATGATTACGAAATCCTGGTAATTAATAACGAAATCTTTCGTAATGATTTACCTGACCTTTCGGGTTTGAAGGGGTAACTTTTGCGGTTTGGCCCTTGGTTAATTACAGCTAAGGACCTCGTTTTATTTACCCGCGTTGTTAAGTCCCTATTTAGTTTATTAATTATTCAGAAAGTCTTAACTTTCATTATTGACGCTTTTAACCCTTCTCATACGAATTCGATCATATCTTACTCGTTTTAAAACGGAACTTCGCGGAATTTATATAATATGTTCTTGTGAGCGTATAATACTGTTACAAAGTCTCGGGAGCGTTAAAGGGGCACTCAGAGGTATAATTAAACATGTTGACACAGTTAACCCCTGTAGCTCGTAATCTCTCACTTTCTTTCGCGTTTCGCTTCTGTACGATCTATGATTTATTCATTTGAAGGTTCAAGCATTATTTAGGGTTACTATACAGTATATTTACCCTTGTTGACATTTATAACCCTCGAATTTATAAACTTTCAAGGTTTGTCAAAATTTGTCCTTTATTTAATATAAATGCAACGTGTAATCAATGACACGTGTTAACACATTATTGGACGCAAAAATTCAAGGTGTTACATCCTCACCCCCTTAAAATAAATCTCGACCCGAGATTTACTCAAATAAATAGGGGTATTTTTCTTTCATTGTGTCTTCGACTTCCCACGTATATTCGGGACCTCTACGAGCATCCCATTTGACTTTTACAATCGGTACGTGCTTTCTTCGAAGCTTCTTCACCTGTCGATCTTCAATCGACAAAGGTTTTTCTAAAAACTTTAAGCTCTCATCTATATGCACATCTGTGTGTGGAATCACCAATGATTCATTGGCGAAGCACTTTTTGAGATTGCAGATGTGGAATACATTGTGAATTCCATTGAGCTCTTCAGGCAAGTTCAACTTATAGGCGACTGACCCGATACGTTCAATGACCTCAAAAGGTCCTATGTATCTCGGACTCAGTTTGCTCTTCTTGCCGAAACGCATCACCCCTTTCCAGGGTGATACCTTAAGCAACACTTTTTCACCTAATTCGAAGTGAAGATCCTTACGTTTTGGATCGGCGTAGCTTTTCTGCCTATCGCGGGCAGCCTTGAGACGTTCCCGGATCTGGACAATCTTGTCCGTTGTCTGGAAAACAATCTCTGGTCCTGATAATTGGACCTCTCCTACTTCCGCCCAACAAACATGCGATCTACATTTCCTACCATATAATGCCTCGAAAGGCGCAGCCTTTATGCTGGTGTGGTAGCTATTATTGTAGGAGAATTCGATCAGGGGTAGATTCTTATCCCAGTTACCGCCTAAATCGATTGCACATGCACGAAGCATGTCTTCTAGCGTTTGGATGGTACGCTCACTCTGACCGTCCGTCTGTGGATGGTAAGCCGTACTGAAGTTCAAACGCGTGCCCAAAGATTGCTGGAAACTCTTCCAGAAGTGAGACGTGTACCTGGTATCCCTGTCGGAGATAATAGTCACAGGTATGCCGTGTAACGCTACAATCTTATCAACATAAAGTTGGGCTAACATATCGGAGCTATACGTCTCCTTGATGGGTAGAAAATGAGCCGATTTAGTCAGCCTATCGACTATGACCCATATTGTATCGTTTCCTTTCCTGGTTTTGGGTAACTTGGTTATGAAGTCCATAGTTACGCATTCCCACTTCCACTCGGGAAGTTCAGGCTGTTGTAGCAAGCCAGACGGCTTTTGGTGCTCGGCTTTGACTTGAGCACAAGTCAAGCACTTTGCTACGTGGGCGGCCACAGACTTTTTCAAGCCTATCCACCAATAATTTGCCTTTAAATCTTGATACATCTTGTCTGCACCAGGATGGACCGAATATTTGGAACTATGGGCTTCCTGGAGGATAACATCTCGTAGTCCTCCATAAATCGGAACCCATATACGTCCGTTCAGTCTAAGGATTCCATCCTTGCTAAGAGTCAACTGCTCCTCAGTTACTCCTAACTTTTCATTAGGATAATTAGCTTCCAACACAGCCTCTCGCTGTGCAGCTAAAATCCTTTCAATTAAATTGTTCTTGACCTCAATGCTCTTGGCATTGATTCGAATAGGTTTTACCCTTTCTTTCCTGCTTAAGGCATCAGCGACTACATTCGCCTTGCCGGGATGGTACCTGATCTCGCAATCATAGTCATTCAAGGTTTCCATCCAACGGCGCTGCCTCATGTTCAACTCCTTCTGGTTGAACAAGTGCTGGAGGCTTTTGTGATCAGAATAAATCACAAATTTAATACCATAAAGGTAATGCCTCCACAATTTTAGTGCAAATACAACGGCACCCAACTCCAAATCATGGGTGGTGTAATTCTTTTCGTGCACCTTTAATTGCCTTGAAGCATAGGCAATCACCTTGCCTTTCTGCATAAGCACACACCCCATGCCCGTGTGTGATGCATCGCAGTAAACTACGAATTCGTCTGTACCTTCTGGTAATGTCAGCACAGGTGCGTTGCTTAGCTTTTGCTTCAGTATTTCGAAGGACTCTTGCTGCTTTGGGCCCCAAATAAACTTTTCTTTCTTCTTGGTTAGGGAAGTCAAGGGCGCAGCAATCCTTGAAAAATTTTCAATAAACCTCCTGTAGTACCCTGCTAAACCCAGGAAACTACGAATTTCGGTAGGCGTCTTTGGCTCTTGCCAGTTCATGACTGCCTCTACCTTAGCGGGATCCACTTGGATACCACGCTCACTCACAATGTGACCTAAAAACTGAACCTCTCGTAGCCAGAATTCACATTTCGAGAATTTGGCGTAGAGTTTCTCACGCTGTAGTAATTCGAGAATGCAACGGAGGTGCTTCTCGTGGTCAGCTTGGTTCTTGGAATATATAAGGATATCGTCGATGAAGACTATGACAAATTTGTCCAAATACGGCTTGCAGACGCGATTCATGAGATCCATGAACGCAGCCGGTGCATTTGTGAGCCCAAAAGGCATCACTAGGAACTCGTAATGACCATAGCGAGTCCTAAATGCTGTCTTGTGTACATCTTCATCTCTGACCCTTAGCTGATGATAGCCCGACCTCAAGTCGATCTTCGAGAAATAGCTTGCTCCTTGCAGCTGGTCAAACAGATCATCGATCCTTGGCAAAGGATATCTGTTCTTTATGGTAACTTTGTTTAGCTCTCGATAGTCGATGCACAACCGCATCGATCCGTCCTTCTTTTTTACAAATAGGACTGGTGCTCCCCAGGGAGATGAACTAGGTCTGATAAAACCTTTCGCCAGCAGTTCATCCAACTGGGTCCTCAGTTCTTTCATTTCCGTTGGAGCTAGCCTGTAAGGTGCTCTTGCTATCGGAGCTGCTCCAGGAATGATGTCTATTCTGAACTCCACTTGTCTATCTGGTGGCAAACCAGGTAGTTCTTCAGGAAAAACCTCGGGATATTCAGAAATGACAGGAAGATCCTCGATCTTTGGCTTCGGCTCTTCTATTATCACCTGAGCCATGTAAATTACGCAGCCTCTGTTCAAACACCTTGAAGCTTTGAGCATAGACACGTCCTCGGGCAATCCGTACTGCGTATCTCCTCGAATGGTAAGCGATTCACCACTCGGAGTCTTTAATACTATGTGCCTTTTGCCGCAAATGATTTGGGCCTGGTTACGGGATAACCAGTCCATGCCTAGAACTATGTCGAAACCCGCTAGTTTGAAGGGAAGTAGAGATAGAGGAAAAGAATGGTTCTTAATGGACATTTCACATCCCTCTAGAACAGTGGAGACGGTTTCTATCGTGCCGTCTGCTAACTCTACCTCGTATTTCATATCTAGGGTTTTGATTGGCATGTTCAATAGTTTGCAAAACTTTTGGTCTACAAAGGACTTATCAGCGCCAGAATCGAAAAGTACTCTTGCAAATATATTATTTACGAGAAAAGTACCTGTAAGCACATTGTCGTTCTGTACTGCCTCCTTTGCATCCATGTGGAAGACTCTAGCATTAGTCTTCTTTGTCTCATCCGCCTTCTTGGCGTTCTTAGGGCAGTTACTCTTGATATGCCCCTTTTCGTTGCAACCATAGCAGGTTGCGTCTTTGATTTTCTTGCAATCCACAGTCTTATGATCCTTGGACTTGCATAGTCCACAGGAAAAAGTCTTTGGTTGCGACTGTGAATTTGATGCAAACCTGCACTTCCCAGAGTGGGGTTTCTTGCAGAGTTTGCAGTTGGGCCTTTCACCAGCTTGCCCATCTTTCTTCGCCTCCGACCCTCTTTTGCCTTCACCGTTTCCACGGTGCTTCTTCCCTGACCTTCGTGAGGTATCATCCTCACGTTTTCTTTTCTCAGCCTCCTTGCTCCTTAGTGTCCTCAGACGGACAGCGTCTAAGGTGAGAGACAAGGAGAGGTCAGTAACTGACCTGAAGGTCGTCGGCCGGGAGGCCTTTACACTCGCCTTTATCGCAGGCTCCAAGCCCCCAATGAAACGAGCAATTCTTCGGGGTTCTGGTGTCACAAGGTAGGGGACCAGGCGAGACATCGTATTGAAGCTCGTCAAATATGCCTGGCAGTCCAGGTTCGTCATCACCAGAGACACAAAGTCAGCCTCGATCTTCTCAACCTCGTGCTGAGGGCAGTAGTTTTCCTTAATGAGAGCAATAAATTCCTCCCATGTCATCTTGTATAAAGCAGACTTACCTGATGCCTGCACCAACGCTCTCCACCATGCCGGGGCCTCGCCCTTAAATGATTGGGACACATACTTCACCACATCCCTCTCTGCACACCCGCTGATGTCCACAATAGTGTCCATCTCATCTAGCCAGGTGATACAATCAACAGCACCTTTCTCCCCTGTAAATTCCCGGGGCTTACAAGATACAAAGTATTTGTAGGTGCAACCCTTAGCATTTGATGCACCAGTATATTCCCTATCGCGATGAACGCTGTTCTCAGTGGACGAGTGTTTGTCGTCATCTTTCTTGGGTTGAGAGGGTGGTTTGGAGTGTGTCTTTGGTTTAGAGGGTGGTTTTGATACGGTTCTGCCTTGGGACTCAGTATATTGACGATCAAGAGCTGCCTGAACAGCATTGTCAATCAGAGCCTTTAGCTGTGCGCCTGTCAGATGCACTGGCGCATTGTCGTAGTCATCTTCATTTGTATGGCTGTTCTCTCCATTGGGATCCGCCATTGTAACTTGAATCTGCTACAGAAGATAACAAAATTTTATTCAGGAGATTAATATATAATTATCTTTTATGACAATTTGTCAACCATGGTAACAGAGACCATATTTGGTTAACTTATTACTTTATTAGATATTAGGATTTGAATATATCCTATTTCAGCTATATCAATAATATTGGCGGCATAAAGCCTAATCACGAGGATGTTTTATAATATTAGCCGAGATTTCAGAGAATCAAAGGCATAGAGATTTGAACCGTAGTTCTTTTATCTCTTTCTGACCGAGAGTCATAGACCACCACTGCCTTTTGTCTTTATAAGACAATTATTATGGCCCATAGGCACTACACCTCTAATGGATGTTTCAATATGGTTGGCCCGTAGGCACTACATCACTAATGGATGTTTTAATAAGATTGGCCCGTAGGCTCTACATCACTAATGGATGTTTTAATAAGATTGGCCCGTAGGCACTACATCACTAATGGATGTTTTAATAAGATTGATCACTTGCATAAGTGATTTAACCCACGATTTATAAATCATTTAGTTGGGCTTTGAAATCCTTAAAGGATTATTGTATAAGAATGACGTGCGTGATTTTAACGAATCACATCTGCCATGGTTGTTACCATGCTTGCAGCGGTTAACAAGGAATCTGAATCTTTTAATTAAGTCCTACCATCTTGACCGGATCTTAAAAGACACCAGGCTAGGTTTCACTCGTAAGATTCTTTATTTAGGCAGATCAATTTAAAAGGATTGGTTTTGATTTATTTCATACATATTAAAACAAAACTCATAACATACATTCCATAATCTTAAATACAATTACACATTGCCCTAGACGGGTCTTTCAAATAGTACATACCTCCATAGAGGTTTAAAATAAGTGACAAGTCCACGCAGGGACTAATACAAGATACGTGTCTGTGCAAGGACTAAAAGATAAGTCCACGTAGGGACTGAAATACGATAAGTGTCCACGCAGGGACTTATTTCAAAATAGAAATTACATTAGTACAACTATTAAGGCTAATGGTCACGTTTCTTCTTTTTGCCCTTTAGTAGGTTCGCCAAGCCCTTGAGAAATCCTCGGTGGCTCTTTTTCTCTTCTTCGAACTCTCTCTCCACACGATCTAGTCGATGGAGTATCTCTTCCTGTTCAGGAGGAGGGAAACGTGGTTGTGGCGCTTGTTGGGGAACTGGGGGTCTGGGAGGTATTGGATACCCATGAGCTGAGTAGTCCGGTGGTCCCATGTTCCCATGAGCTCCGTCAGGGTAGCGCGCATTATATCTAGCCGACACCACATATGGGTCGCGCTCATAATTATAGTTGTATTGTTCTTGTGACGGTTCGAACGGGTTGTAAGCCGTTGGACCCGTGTAAGCAGGTATGGGTTGGTCATACCCAAATGGTGGCGAATTTGGTGCAGCTGGTGCGGAGTTCGCCTCCTGTATAGGACTTGAAGGTCCTTCTTCTTGTAGTGGCGGATAGTGGCTACTACTAGAATGTCGAGGGGTGCTGAAGTGGATACCCCCTCCTCCTCGTGTGGACATACGAGCATTTGTCCTCCTACGCCTTGGCGGATCAGGCATTACTGGTTGCGCCGGTGGCGGAGGTGGTGGCGTAACTACCTCAAAGCGTGAATCCTCAGAGGGATCCTGTGGATGTCGCGGTTGTTGTGATGTCTGTTGAGGTGGCGTGTAGTACCACTCATGTCGGTCAAACAACGCTTGGAAACTGTCTGGTCCCTGATAGGGTGTGCCATGGAATGATGACCCATCAGAGACTTCTATCGGATGCGTGGGCGTACCACGAGCAGGTTCAGTTGGATCAGTATCTTCATCCATATGGTCCTCAGAGAAGTGATCTTGTGGCCCTAATGGAACAAAGCCTGAAGGTTCCTGTATGTAGTCAGCCGGATTAAACTGACCTATGAAGTATGGAGTAGGGTCGTCGTAATTTCGGTGCGATACCGAACGTTGTAGAGGTATGAAGGAAGGTTGTGGGTTGTTGGGATCATTCTCTGAGTTTGGCCCAAAGGAGTACCGGTAGGATGGCGTCGAGCTGTGCGAGGTGGAATGCCTCGTGGGTTCGTAAAGATCTCTTCGTCGTTGTGGTTCTTCGCTCCTTGTCATCGAAGGATGTCTTGTACCTGATGGTCCAGCTTCGTTATCGTGATGTGTCACGACATCTCCTCTGCCTCTTCTTCCCCTTCCTCTTCCTCGGAATATAACAGGTGGCATTTTCCTGCTCCAAAACTTATTAAAAATCGAAAGGAAAATAAAGACAAAAAGGAGTATTAATCCGAATTTGTCCTAAGTTATTGTCTAGACTCAAGTATGTGCAATTGTGTTATTGAGATTAAACACATTAGGATAGTGTTTAATTCACTCAACGTTGGCTCTGATACCAACCTGTCACACCCCTGTTTCCACGTGTATCACCGGTGGGCCCGGTGGGGGATTACCGTGACGATGTTGGCAACAATATAGTCAAACCACACAATTATATAAATGCACAGCGGAAGCTTTAAAGATAATATATACTTCAACCTCTGGTTGTAATATCAAATGTATTACAGAAGTCGAATGTATCCACAGCGGATCAAAATAAATAAATATTGTTCATTCAGATACGGCATCGAGTTTGCGAGACTATTCGTGATGCTTAGGAAGCTTATACCAGCCAATTTCGTATAGTACCTGCACTTAATCTTTTTGGGGAAAATACGTCAGTTTACACTGGTAAATACATTCAACTGACACATTTGAAAATGTTTATTAAAATTGATTTGAATGCACAAGGCACAAACTCTTTTATAACTTGGGAAAATTATTAAAATCTTGTGAACGTATTACATGTTCTTTTATGCGTTCAGTAGCCCGGGTCGTGCCGGGTTAAAGATTTATAGACACACCACATTGCGTATAACCGTAGTATAAAAACCAACGGCTACGTCTTTTAATTAATGTCGACAATATATACCGGGTGTACGCCTACACCGGGATGTCGATGGTCGTGGCCATTTCGTAAAATGATGCCAAGGATATCCGGGACAACGGTCATTAAACCCCCCAAAGGCTTTTAAGAAACAAAACTGTTTAAATGAGCCGATCATATTATTTAATTAACCACCTAAGCGATGGAAAAATATAATGCTCAATCAAGCGGTATTAACATACCGTAACCCAAGCCCGTATAGGGGAAATAAGTTAAAGTATTTACCTTTGTAAGTATATATCCTTAGTTCGATTAAATCGCCGATAGCTTTTACCGGGGCTCCTAATCTGGAACGAAGGTTTTAATTAACCTCTTAGAATCCTAACGGGTCCTTATATTAGCCGTAGCCTAGACCGGTTGGTTCCGATATATATAGATATGGTTTAATCGCGCGAAAAGGCGAAAACCGAGAATGGAGTGTGATTCTGACCCAACACGTTCAGAGACTTGTTTTATATGGGTTTATGGTTCACACTCTGGAATTTGGGGTTCAAATAATATAATTTGACCCGTATCGGCTAATTTATGAAAACTAATTTCATAAGCCGAACCGTGCGCGCAATAGGCGAAACGGTTAACCATGAGAGTCTTACGCTTATTTCCTAAGTCAATATGCCTTAAAGAGGTTGTGGTATCAGTAGGATACCTTCCGTGATGCCCGTAACGAGTTTAAGTTAATATTACGCCCCGTAGGGGGTTTTCGGTCATTTTAAAGACTTTAAAAGGGCTTTTCGAGTTCTACAGGAAACCTGAGTTTCCCGAACAGCTTATAAAGCTTAAAATACTTTATTTATTATTTGGAACCAGTAGCAACTGGAATCGGGTCAAAAGACCTTGTAGAACTCATGTTTTGGCCGAAAAGGGCATATTCGGTATTTACCGAACCGTAGCCATAACCGCAGGTTATGAGCAAGGTAAAAATTATTAAAAATCTCTAAAATTCCCAAAATATTATTTTATATCAGTGGGTAAAAGTTTTGGTGACGAAATCTTGGTTTAGATAGGTGTTATGCTAATTGCGCCTTTTATTACAAAAGTTTATTTTAATTGCGCTAATTAGCATAACTCTCATTCTAGACCTCGGATTGACGTGAAACTTTAAGGACATGCTTATAATTTAATAAGAAAGGTTCTGGTCCGTTCACGTGTCCGAAATACTCGTTTTATTTTCAAAATGGCGTTACGGTCAACTTTTAGGCGATTAACGGAAATGCGCAAAAGACTCGGATAACTCATGAACCGATCACAGAGGTTTATACCATCATGTAACCTGGTCCTAGGAGAGTCCGAAGGTATATCTATACCTCACTAAAACAGGTCAGAACTGAAGTCAAAGCAAAAGTCAAACTTTTGCGACATTCGGCTCCGAACCGGGTCAATATAGCAAATGGTCGATTCAAACGAGCGCAAACAAGTTTATATGCTTAATATCATGTTTTATGAACATCAAAACAGGTTTCATGACGTATACATTACAGATTATGTAGAAAACGGCAAAATGACTTTCTGTTGACTTTTTAAGTGCGCGTTTGACTCGATATTTGACATAGTTAGAGTGGTGATCAGAGGGAACCCTTTTAGGGGTTTATTACCCACATAAATACCAACTCATAACCACTTTTGATTCGTCATAAGACTGAACCATCACTGATTTATTTTAAAGTCAAACCGTATTTACGACGGTTTGGTTTTTAGCTATTTACTAAGGAAATGTGAAACCACAAAGGGTTAGATCACTTACAGAAGCTTGAGAGAAGACTTAAGAACACAGAGGAATGCTTGAGAGCTCTTGAAATGATCAGATGAGTGTGTTTGAGGTGTGGTGAACTTATGAGCCAAGTGTGGCTATTTATAGTGTTTACAAGGCCATTAGATCATCACAACACATGCTACAAGTGATCATGGATGATGGGCAGGTGCCCCTAAGTGATATGGGTCGAGCATAGGGTGCCCATGCCTCATTTATTGGTTGTTGGTCGTTCAAAGGCTCCAAAAGGCAAGTAGTTACAAGTTTTCTGCATCTGGGCGTCCCACGCGGCCCGCATGGGAGTTCCATGCATGTTTAATGCGGGTCGCCTGAGATTCAAATATCAGACGCGTATCTTAGGGGGCTCGCGGCCCGCCTCAACTTAACCCAATCCTTTACGCGGGTCGCGAGAGGTTAAAATTTCAGGATTTTTAAATCTTTTGTCATGATTACGAAATCCTGGTAATTAATAACGAAATATTTCGTAATGATTTACCTGACCTTTCGGGTTTGAAGGGGTAACTTTTGCGGTTTGGCCCTTGGTTAATTACAGCTAAGGACCTCGTTTTATTTACCCGCGTTGTTAAGTCCCTATTTAGTTTATTAATTATTCAGAAAGTCTTAACTTTCATTATTGACGCTTTTAACCCTTCTCATACGAATTCGATCATATCTTACTCGTTTTAAAACGGAACTTCGCGGAGTTTATATAATATGTTCTTGTGAGCGTATAATACTGTTACAAAGTCTCGGGAGCGTTAAAGGGTCACTCAGAGGTATAATTAAACATGTTGACACAGTTAACCCCTATAGCTCGTAATCTCACACTTTCTTTCGCGTTTCGCTTCTGTACGATCTATGATTTATTCGTTTGAAGGTTCAAGCATTATTTAGGGTTACTATACAGTATATTTACCCTTGTTGACATTTATAACCCTCGAATTTATATACTTTCAAGGTTTGTCAAAATTTGTCCTTTATTTTATATAAATGCCACGTGTAATCAATGACACGTGTTAACACATTATTGGACGCAAAAATTCGAGGTGTTACATATGCACAAATCAATTACAAGCAATACATATCACTAACAATTATTACATGTAATAGTAGTTTTACAATAGTAAACAATTATATCTATACGTAGTATTAGAACAATAACAAATCAATATGATAAACAAGTGGAAATATTTGTGAACAGACTCGTGCATTTATTGTTGATTTGTGCATGCTAGCGTGGGGAAACTAGGACTTCAAGCGGAGTCGCCTTTGCGTCCGTCAGTCCGTTAATCGCACTCATATCAACTGGTGCACTATTTTGAGTTGAAATATGAAAGTTTTGTAGCAAAGTGGCTAAAACCATATGTAACATTTGATATGCGAAGGTAATTCCAGGACAACACCGTCTTCCAGCTCCGAAGGGGAGAAACTCAAATTCTATCAACCTTGCATCTAAACACTTCTGGTCGGGGGTTAGGAACCTCTCTGGTCTAAACTCGCATGGGTTTGACCATATCTTTGGATCACGGTGGAGCTTCCATATGTTGATTAATAGCCACGTGCCTTTTGGTACATGGTATCCAGCTACGGTACAATCTTTTGTAAAGGCTCTTGGTCCTCCTAGGAATGCGGCCGGGTATAGTCGCATACTTTCTTTTACTACAGCTTGAAGGTATACTAATTTTTTTATATCTGATTCATTTACTTGTCTATTTTTTCCTACATGTCTATCTAATTCTACTTGAGCTTTTTTAAGAGCATGATAATTGTTTAGTAGTAACGATAGAGTCCATGTTAACATGACAGTGGTTGTATCTGCGCCACCTGCAATAAGAGACTGAAAACATGTTGATTAGAATACATATACGTATAAATATAATATATATATATATATATATATATATATATATATATATATATATATAAGGTAAGGTTCATCACGATAACCAATGTGAGCACAACCTAAAATAGCTAAAAAAAACTTAAAAAAACCTAACCCCACCCAAAAAACCTAAACCCCCCTCCCCCCCCCCCCAAAACAAAAACCTAACCCCCCCCCCCCAAGCTAAATACTAAAAACTAAACCCATCAAAAAACATAAAAAAAACCTACCCCCCCCCCCCCCGGCGCTAAAAACTAAACCCCCAAAAAACCTAAAAAAATCTAAATAGTAAAAAAAAAAAAAAACACACAAAATCTTTTTTTAATATTTTTACATTAAAATCGCTACTTTTAGTAGAAAAAATTTTAAAAAAATTATAAAAAAATAAAAAAAAACAATTTTTTTTCTCCAAAAGTAGCGATTTTTTTGTAAAAAATGTTAACAAAAAAAAAATGGGGGGTTTTTAGCTATTTTTAGGTATTTTTGTTTGTGTTCACATTGGTTCTCGCGCTTCTCGCAATAAATTGTGGTTTCTAACGGATCATTCTTATATATATATATATATATATATATATATATATATATATATATATATATATATATATATAGGGGACCGCTAAAATGAGAACCACCTCCAGTTGTAAGAACTGAGAGAACCACTTTCTAGCCTTTAGATCAATGAGATGGATGGATGAGATTTAAAGTAACTAAAATTAATATTAAATAGATTTTGTCTTATTATGTCTTTAATATTATAATCCAAAAGGGTAGTATAGTAAAATTACACTATTTTGTCTTTATATATATATTATATTTAATTGCCTTTTTGTCTTATTCATTAATTACTTTATATTAAAAAAACAGAATTTTATGTTAAACAATAATTTAAATTCAGATTTGTATAATAATTTTTTTTAAAAGAATTTTTTTATTAAAATCTTTCTTTAAATTAAGATTTTTTTAACAACCCGAATTTTTTTGCGCGCCGGTTTTTGGCGTCCCGTTTTACCGTTTTTGCTTAAAACTTTTTACGTTTTTGCGAAAAACCTTTTTACATTTTACGTAAAACCCCTTACGTTTTACGCACCGGTAATTTACGTTAACGTTATTTACATTTTACGCACCGGGTTTTTACGTTAACGTTTTTTACGTTAACATTTTTAAATTCAGGTTTTTTACGTTAACGGTTTTTTTACGTTATCGGTTTTTTTACGTTAACGGTTTTTACGTTAACGGTCTTTTACGTTAACGTTTTTACGTTAACGTTTTTTTCGTTTTAATAAAAAAAAATTTACGTTTTACGTAGAACTTTTTACTTTTTACGTTTTACGTAAAACGTAAAACGTTTTATGTTTTACGTAAAACGTAAAACGTTTTACGTTTTTTTTACGTTACATGTTTTTTACGTTAACGGTTTTTTTACGTTAACGGTTTTTTTTTACGTTAACGGTTTTTACGTTAACGGTTTTTTACGTTAACGTTTTTACGTTAACGTTTTTTTCGTTTTAGTAAAAAAAAAAAATTACGTTTTACGTAGAACTTTTTACTTTTTACGTTTTACGTAAAACGTAAAACGTTTTACGTTAAACGTTTTACGTTTTACGTTTTACGTAAGACTTTTTACGACTTACGTAAAACGTTTTACGTAAAACTTTTTACGCTTCACGTTTTTACGTTTTACGTCAAAAAAGTTTTTACGGGTTATTTTACGTTAACGGTTTTTTTACGTTAACGGTGACGTTAACGGTTTTTTACGTTAACGTTTTTACGTTAACGTTTTTTTCGTTTTAGTAAAAAAAAATTTACGTTTTACGTAGAACTTTTTACTTTTTACGTAAAACGTAAAACGTAAAACGTTTTACGTTTTACGTAAAACGTAAAGACTTTTTACGATTTACGTTTTACGTAAAAAGTAAACTCGGGAGGTGTCTCAGATATATTGTTATCATCATCGACGCCTAAAAAAATATAAAAACTCAACAAACATAAAAAACAAAGGGCATCTCGAAAAAAAAAACGGGGTTTGGCTCAGATTATTCGATAATCAAGAGGCTGCAAAAGTGGGGTTGCAGGGATCAAAAACCCTACCCTCCGCCGTCCTTGCCGCGCCATCGTCATCAAAATCTACGGGTTTTTTTTTTTTTTTGCATCATCGCCACTCCGTCGATCGTATCAAAACCCACAGATTTAAATGTCACAAATCAAAACCCACAGATCAACATGAACAACATTCAAACCCAGATTCAAATCCAGATTCAGCATGAACATCATTCAAAAAACAGAATATCATTCAAACGCAGATTCAACAGGACCAAAAAAGGTCACAATAACATCATTCAAACCCAGATTCAACATGAACAAACATTCAAGCCCAGATTCAACAGAATCAAACCCAGAAAGTCAAACCCCCAAGAACACCCATCAGATTCAAGAACACCCATCAGATTCAAAAAAACCCAGAAAAATCAAACCCAGAAAAATCAAGAACACCCATCAGATTCAAGAACACCCAAAAATCAAACCCAGATTCAAGAACACCCAAAAATCAACCCCAGAAAAATCAAGAACACATACCAAAAAAAACATTGGCATCACCGGCTCAGCCAAAAGAAACCCCCGTCGCCGGACCTGTGTCGGTCGGACATGAGATCGAGAGGAGCCGGACCTGCGTCGCCGGTCTTCATTCATCCACCGCCACCGTCTTCATCCACCGCCACCGCCTTCATCCACCGCCACCGCCTTCATCCACAACCAATAATTTCCGATTTCAAACTAAAGAATAAGGCTCATGTGTGGGTTTCCACATCATCATCGCCATTAATCTCTCAGATGAAGAACAACCAGAAGAACTGGACATTGAAATCAAGAAAAAAAACACACAGAAACTACCTGTGCGGCGGCGGCGCGGCGGCGGCGTCCAGGGGTCTAGGGGTTTGTCCCCGTTGAATGGTGGTGAACGGCGGCGGAGGACACGGTGACCGTGGCAGAGGAGACGGTGGTCCGGATAGTGATATCCGTTGACGGTTGCGGAGGAGACCAGAGGGTATCTCCGGTGATGGAGATGAAAATTTCTAGAGAAAAAAGAAAGATGAGATATGCATTTCAAGTTTGAGAGAGAGAAGACAGGTATAATATGAGAGAGGAATGAAGGATTTAAAATAGAGAGAGGAGAGATAATCTGATCAAATTAAATGAAGAGAGAGATGGTAGGATTTGACGTTTAGAGTAAATGACCAATATACCCTCTTTGTTGGCTGAATATGATTGGTGGAGAGTGGTTCTCGCGGTTCTTACAACTGGGGGTGGTTCTCATTTTAGCGGTCCCCTATATATATATATATATATATATATATATATATATATATATATATATATATATATATATATATATATATATATATAGGGGAGGGTTATCTTGAGAATGCTAAATATTACGAGAACTGTGAGAACGAATGAAAAAACCAATCAAAACCAGTTTTTTTTAATACAAATCTCATTATAATTAAGATATAACATCAAAACAAGAATTTATAATATCAAATAATTCATTTCTCCTTTCAAAATCACTCTTTTTAGATTTTTTTACAAATGTGTAAATATAACAGATTTACGCATGTGTAAATGACAAACTTACACATGTGTAAATTTTCTTTATTTACGAATTCATGTAAATTTAAACGTGAATTCACGTAAATTTAAACGTGTAAATTAAATTTCTAACATTGTATTCGAATAATAATGATAGGTGTAGAAAAAAAATTTGAATTTGAATTGTTTTTAACCAAGTTCTCATGGTTTTTTCATTTGTTCTCACGGTTCTCACAATATTTAGGGTTCTCATTTAAACCTCCCATATATATATATATATATATATATATATATATATATATATATATATATATATATATATATATATATATATAGGACAAAGATCCGTTAGGAACCACCCCTTATTGCGAGAACCGCGAGAACCAGTGTGAACACAAACAGTAATTCCTAAAAAAATCTAAAAAACACCCAAAATTTTTTTTTTATTTTTTTACTATTTTTTTTGAAAAAATCGCTATATTTTGTTAATAAAAAAAAATAAAAAAAAAATTTTCAAAAAAAAAAAAAAAAAAATTCGAGTAACAGTTATCCATGCACATGTGCATATGTGTCGTTTCTTTGTCAAATTCCGTAATTCATTACAAATAATAGTCAATTGCACTTTCATTTACACTACTACGTGTAATACACTATCTTTTACATTACCAATGTTAGAAATGCACATGTGCATCTATATGTATCAACAGCAAATAAGGTGTTTTGGTACACTACTTTCTCTTTCATCTATCATTCCATCCATAATACACAAGCATGCACATGTGCATTTCTGTCATTTCTTTGACAAATTCCGTAATTCATTACATATATTAGACAATTGCACTTTCATTTACACTACCATATGTAATACACTACTTTTTACATTACCAATATTAGAAATGCACATGTGCATTATATGTATCAACATGAAATAAGGTGTTTTGGTACACCAATTTGAATACACTTTCCCTTTCATCTATCATACCATCCATAATACACTACCATTACCTCCTACCATCCATAATACAATACCATTACCTCCTACCATCCATAATACAATACCATTAACAATATTTTCACTTTATTACATGTATGTAAACACCATTTATACCATCCAATCAACATATTACATAAAAAATTGACAACTATAACCAAACCATCAACCACTAGATATAACTAACCAAAAAACATGTATATGGGTCTACTTCTCCATTCAAAATCACAAACTTTTTGTACCAAAACACGTTATATCATGGTTATACCTAATTATGCACATGTGCATTTTGAATATTGGTAATGTAAAAAGTAGTGTATTACTAATGGTATTGTAAATTAAAGTGCAATTGTCTATTCCTGATAATGTATTACCGAATTTGTTGAAGTAATGATACATATGCACATGTGCATGGATAACTGTTACTCGAAAAAAAAGTTTTTTTTTTTTTTTTTTTTTTTTTATGGAACGAAATATAGCGATTTTTGGTTAAAAAATATTAAAAAAAATAAAAAAAAATTTTTGAGTGCTTTTTTGATTTTTTTTAGATTTTATTTTGTGTTCACATTGGTTCTCGCGGTTCTCGCAATAAGGGTGGTTCTCGCATGAACCTTACCCTATATGTATATATATATGTATATGTGTATATATATATATATATGTATATATATATATATATATATATTCATTAAAACTGAGTTCTGGTTATGTCTAGACAAACAAGTAAATAGTTTCATTCCGAGACAAAGATATTCCATCCACATTGAGATATCTCAAAGGTAAATTCTAGTAGGGCGCACCTCAACCGTGGCTTTAATGATGGTATCTGCATTGTAACCCGCTACATCATCATCTTCTACCACACGGATCATCACATCCATGAAGTCTTCTGCCTCTGTAGCGTTGCTTGAAGATCTTTTATGGCGATGCTCTTCTAACCACTTCCCAACCATCAAATCTAGTTCCTTGGCAATTCGTTTCATTGTATTTTCATGTCCACCCAAATCCAACCAACCTAGAAAAGGAAGAGCGTCAGCCACCACATATTGACCCAAGTATTGAAACCACACCCTTATCACTTCACGACATCTCTTCATCTCCTCCTCATCTTCACCGTCTACTCCTCCTCCAGTGTATCGTTTTCCAGCGACCACTTTAAGCATCGTATTCATATTTAGTTCACCAAACCATTTCTTCATTTCGACCAACACTTTCCCCTGCCCATCTCTCTTCTCCCTCCAGATATCATGCATGTTTTTAATCGCCCTTTCTAGTTCGCCTAGTCGAACTGGCTTAAGCTTCTCGAGCTGACTAGTAGACAACAACTCCTGGGAGATGATTTTACGTATTCCACGCCAATATGGACTATAAGGTGTGAAAGAAAAAGACGCACCATCAAACCCCAAAATTTTTGTAGCGATGTATTGCGGTCGGTCGGAAACATTCACGTCATGGGTGGTAAACAAGTCCTTGGCTATCTCCCAATCACTCACCACCAAGACTTTACGTATGCCTAGCCGGATCATGAACATGTGTCCATATCGGTCAGCCAAGGATGCCAAGGTTACATGGGGAAGATCCGGACCATTAAAAACTTTGAAGTGGCCTATTATAGGCCATGCACCACTAGCTTCAGGTGGACTAGAAGTGGCTTTATAGAAGAATGATAGACAATAGATGACTAGAATTATAGTACAAGTTGAAATAACGAGTGTATCGTTTTCTTGCAAATGGGAAAGATCCATGAGATCACTATAGGTTTGTTTGTATTGAAAGATTGCAATTTGGTGCTTAGGTGACAAACTATGAGTGTATACTTATAGTCGTAAACTAACAGTTTATAGGTCAGCTGTGTTGATTATTAGAAAACCAATATGTGATATTTTAACATTTGCTAGGGTTCATACTAATCTATCTAGACTTAGCGGAGTGGCGGTGGTCACTAGTGATAGAATTCCATCAATCACAATATTCAATCATGTTCCGACATGTCAGCAACAATTTTTTCATCACGCACAACCTTTTTTGGTGGCAATGGTCATCACTCACCACCACACCCAACAATTTCCCCCCAACCAACAATTACCCTCACAAAAAAAACCATCACGCCGTGAAGAAAATAACTAAATCGGGGTTTACGTTGAACTATCACGCGAAACACTTGGAGTGGTGGTGGGAATTTGTTTTTTCCACGCGTTGAAAAGTCACTATCACTCGTTGAACTTTAGCCACCCCTAGTGGCCTTAGAGCATCACCAATAGAGGTGTTTTTTGGTGGTGTTTTTTTGTGCTAATGTGGCACCTGCCCAACCAATGAGAGATTTCTCTCTCTTGACCCACTCACATACACAAAAAACACTATTTCTCTCTTCTCTCTCCTCTCTCCTACATCACACTCACATAACTTTATTCGCTCCATTTTTTCTCATTTTTCTCCACAAACATAACTACACTCTCTCTCCTCCACCTCACACCCTCTCTCCTCCACCTCACTTTCTCTCTCTTTAAAAACACCAAAAAACATGTCTATTGTGAATGCTCTTACTGTAAAATAAACTAAACCAATGTGTGGTATGTATCATCCATTAAAGACATCTACATTTATATTTTTCCGCCTCTCTTAATTTATGTTTATTTTATATTAATTAAATATATATAACAAAATATATATGTGTTTGTTTAAATTAAAAAGGATTATATTAGAACCTTTTTTTAGGTAAAATAAAATAATACTATATCCTTTTATATATTTTTTTGAACGGCCAATGAATTATTCAAATTGGCTACTAGCGAAATTCACCACATCGGGATACACTCACATTCCGAACCGGGGAAAACCTTTACCTAGGGTAGAAGCCCGCCCGAAGGCACGTCAGTGTGGTGAGGTAAAACCCGCACAGTCTAACGATCGAACTAACAATCGACGCCTAACCTCCTATTATCAACAGGTGATGCAGAAACTAAATTTTGAGTGCATTAATTGAACCTGAGTCACTTGAATTAACACTACAAGAAAAAGAGTTAATAGCGGCGACATTATTAGCGGCGACATCCGATGTGTCGCCGCTATTGGTCCAATCCGCAATCCGGTGTCCCATGTTATACCCTAGCCACACGATTGTTATCATCATCCAACGGCTGGGGTATGCCTAGATCAATAGCGGCGACAAACATAACCAATAGCGGCGACATGTTGTCGCCTCTATTGGCCCGACGAATAAAACAAGCTATCAGCGCCATTTATTCCCTCCACCTACTTTCCCCCAAATCTTTTCACCTCCCCTTTCACCGGTGAGCAAAAAAATCGGGCAATCTCTCCAAAATCGGCATAATCGGTTAGTTTTATGTTGATTTTTTTGTTTATTTTGTTATATTGGTTGTTAATTTAGTGGTTCTTGGTGAATGTAGTTTATCCACCGGCCACCATCTCGTCTCCACGGCCACCACCGGCCACCACCGGCACCAACTTGTCTCCACGGCCACCACAGTCACCACCTCTTCTCCTCGTGCAAAATAAGGTTAGTTTATGTTTATACATGATTGTTTTTTTTTTTTTTTTTTTTTTTTTTTTTTAAATCTGTTTGGGGAGCTTTGAGTCATTGGATTTCATGAGTGTTTGTTTGTCTTTGGTATCAAACAATAATGTATAAATTATAAACTTAAAACATCCTATACCCTAGCTAACAAAATGATAATTATATTAGTGAATGTATACAAACCGAGATTAAGTATGGTTATTAATTTTGATTAATAGTTTATAATTAGCAAACTTAAAATTATAAGCATAAATGTATAATTCTGTTAAATCTATAAAATTTACACATATAATAAAAGAAACTCTGTTGAATACAGATAGTCTCTTAGGCCTATGATTGTGTTTCCAGCCCTCTTTTATAAACCCTACCATTCACGTTTAATCTTTTTTATTTTTCACCAAACCTCTTATGTTTTTTTTTTCGAACATGAAAATATTAAATTTAATTAATATTAAAGGATTGCATAGGACAATATGACCAAATCACATAATTAATTTTAGGTTTTTTTACTTATTTGTTATTAGTTTACATTCGGAATTTGCATACATAGTTAGCTTCTTAACTTTTTTAGTCATTTTGTTAAATACTAGGTTATTGTCTTGTGGGTAGAGGATCCTGTAAAAAGTCCAACTTTTATGAGAAGTGTGAGAAATAATTTAGGAATGACAAGTGTCCCTTATCTTAATTAATTCAAAAGGGTATATTAGTAATTGTCCATTCTTATCAATTAATTGATTTCCAAAGATAACTGCCAAATATATCAGGCGATATATTAGGGATGTGATTCGAATTCGATTTGTTCTATACATTTCATTGTTTACGGTAAGTTCTTGTTGTAGTGTTATATTCCCCAGTCAATAGTGTTATATTATGTACAGGTATCTTTAATCTCTTTTTCATAGTGTTTTATTCTGTATAGTGTCTTACAGTAAACAGATAGTGTTATCTCTTTCTATAGTGTTTTATCATGTAATATACTGTTCCTTTTCATAGTGTTTTATCCTCATCAATAGCGCTTTATTTTGTATAGTGTCTTATAGTAAACAGATACTGTTATATCTTCCTATAGTGTTTTATCATGTAATATATTGTTCCTTTTCATAGTGTTTTATCCCCCATCGACAGTGTTTTATTTATGTATAGTGTCTTACAGTAAACAGATAGTGTTATATCTTCCTATAGTGTTTTATCATGTAATATACTGTTCTTTATAGTGTTATAAAAAGTTGTTGTGAATGAAATCGAAGAATTTATTTCAGTACGAGAAATTCGCTGATTTTTTAGGAGATTGATGGGGGTTTTGAAACAGTTACCATAAATTCGCTGATTTATAGGAGATTGATGGGAATTTTGAAACGGTTACCATATTTGAAACGTTGGAAAAGTCACTATTGCCCTTTAATTTTACATAAGGTCCTTCTAATTAAAACACAATTTACATTTTATACCCTATTGATCTCAACCATTAGATCAAATATCCAATGGTTTAAAACACTTCTTACCCTTCTCACATTTTAGACACTTTTTACCATATCCCTACCCTTGTCTTGTGTATTATAATTTTTGTTGTCTTTTTCTTAAATACTAGCTTATTATCTCGTGTATTATACGGATTCAATAATAAAAACTTTTTAATTATATTTTCTAAAAACAACATATAATAACTATATTTAAATTGGTAAAGTAATTTAAAGACATAATCATCATTATAAATGTAATATAAAAACACTTTTGTAAAATCTATTTTTTGTAAGGTTTAAATAAAATCTATCAATATAAGTTAAAAATTAAAAATATGTTTGAGGTATGGGTTGATTTTGTAGTAAGGTTTAGCAAACCTAATCTAACAAAAAAAATATTAGTTATTTAACATATATATTTAAAGGTCCAATATTATGGTAAATATTTTAAAATAAGAAATGTTGATACTAACTAAATGAAATTACTTCCGTTATTCTATTTTATTTCGGGTAGCTAAGAATTGAAGTTCAGTTGGACGAAGTTATGTCTCAAATGAAGTCATCTAATGCCAAACCTCGTCTCATTACAAGTAATGTTGGAAGTAATTGATCGAAAGATAGGGATGTTCCAGAAGGAGTCTCAAGGAAAGTTAGCCATATTTATCCTAAGGCCGGGGAAGAGTTAGTTGGCAATGAGTAAAAGAATGACTTTCCGGTTGAGTCAATTCAATTGATGTAAAGGTTTCTTAACTATTTGTTATTTTTCTTTATAATATTTACTTTATGAATATTTTTTTGTTTAGTGTTTCTTTTTTCAATGTTTCTATTATTTTTTGTTGCTTGCTTAAAAATGTAATATTTTATTGATTTAATCTCGTGTAATACACAGGTTTCTATCCTAGTCTTATTATAGTTTAGATGGATATTTGGAAAATATTATATTAATAAAGCGTGAGGGGCTACGGTTAGGTTATACTTACCTGTCAAAATGATTTTCTTTGTTGGTTTAAAGATTACATAAATAAAAGTATAAATATGTCTATTAAAATTAAATCTTATGATCTAGGGTAGATTCGCAAAACTGAAGAATATAACAACAGCGGAACTACCATCTTAAATATATATGTATTTGTCTTGATGATATATTCAATAAAATCTGTAACAGGATTATTAGGTTTTTCTAAGCAATGCAACAGAAAAAGTCAAAATCTAAAATCTATGATGATGCTATGATGGTTAATAAATTATTAATAATAGAATAGAATTAATAATGTGTAATTTTTCCACGTGATATATAAATATTAAGATTATCGGTCAATTTTCTTATAACAGCCAACAAAATCTTTCTATACTATTAAATGAAAATCTTTTTTGTACACGTATCACATCTTGGTGCTTTCTCACCTTATTTTCATATTTATATGTCATATGATAATAGTATTTTTTTTAAATAAAAATTAGATAATAATAAATATTTATTTTTTTATAAATAATTTTAAACAAAAATTTAGATTAGGATAAACGTTTGCTTTTATTACAATCATATTAAATAATTATAATAAAAATTTCAAAAAACAATAGATAAGAATATAGATTGTTTTTGTTAGGACCATATTAAATTAAATAATAATAATTTAAAGCAAAAAAATTAGATAAGAATCAGTATTGGTTCATCTATTGATTCATCTCCAATACCACAAAACAAGCATCTAGTGCTTAGAACCTGAATATTTCGCCTGGTCTGAGCATCAAATGAGGGTAGCCGACCACAACTATGCTCCTGGGACCCTGGCTCCACTGGGTTCCCACATGCCCGCAGGCCTTTTCTTCGAGATTACTCGGACCCTTGTCCACGCTATGGCCAAGCCCAACATTAAAAGAATCACTGGATTCCTACTGCTATTGTGATCATCAAGGCACACTCACAGCAAAAGAAACAATGGTGACCTTGTTTCTTGAAAATGATGATCTATGCAGTTATCTAAATGTAAGTGTTCTAACGTCCTACTACTATTCCATTGCCACAAGATCCAAGTTTGTGTTCCAACCAATGAAAATGCTTGATCGAAGTTACCAAAGAGTGGATATAGAGCAACTCTAAATTATGTGTTGGTACAATGGGAATATAATGTTAGACTCTGCCTGTGTTAGTAATGTTTAATTATAGCTCTTGAGGTCAAGAACTTTTTATAGGGGGAGTATTGTTACCGTACAAAAAGTAGAAGGGCCAAAATGTGATAGTGTAATAATGTAGCAGTCAAATCGTTAGTTGTTAATATGTTGTACTTAATCACATTGACCTAATGGAATGTGCATCGATGATTTCAGATAAATTCTTCTTCTCTTTCTGGTCTTTCTCTTCTAATCGATCATACTATTATGTACCATAACACAAAGGGCCCTCGAAACCAAAGTTATAGATATCTTTATACCATCTAGGAGCATTTTAGATAAGATCATATTAATAATTTTAATTTGAGATATATCTTATGTGATGTTATAGAAAATAAATATACCAAATTGAGAGAGTGGAAGATCCTGTGGATTGTTGTTTGGTTTATTATAATTTTCTTTATATCCAACGAGTCAAATAGGTAAAATAATTTGGGAAATAGTAGATGTTCATTTAAAAAGCTAGATTTTATCGAAATAAATACAATCTTAAGCGATCATTATGGACACAGGTACAAAATCTATAAATCATATTGGATACTATATTTGAGACATCTGACCAACCCGATATTGTAAAAAACAATTTTGGAATATATATTTGAGCCAACCCAACCTGATATTTGTTGATTTTTTTGGCAACTATTTTAGACGTTTTAGGCTATAGGGTGTGGTAATGATCCTTATTGTCTCCATGACCCTCCACATTAGCGCCATGTCAGTTACTTTTAATTCATCATTCAAAACCACTACCTTAAGGGTGTGGTCATGACCCAAATCACTATTATCTTATTTTAATTTATTTGTAAAAAAGGAAAAAAGAATATTAAAAAAGGAAAGGAGGGTCATGGTTGCCATGGTTTAATCCATGCCAACCATGGTGGATGAAACAAGGGGGGTGGTGTAGCAATTTATTAATGATCCTACATGGTAATTAATAACCCAACCATGTCCCCCACACCCTTTAGCAGTACTTGGTCATCTTAATTTTTTTAATTGTCTATCGTGATCCATTAAGGCTCAATTGTAACATCTACAAAAAACGGGTAGCAAAAACCGACCGGTTTGTAAAAAAACTGGATTTAATTTTTGCAATAAATGATAACGTGTATGTTTTTTATATTGATGTTTATTATTTTATTTATTGTTTAAAAAAAAATAGCAAACGATACCCCGTATTTTAAACCATACAACATGTGCCAAACGATACCAACCTCTTCCAAGTCTCAACAACCCAACGACAAGGAAAATCCCAGATAACATCTCTCTAAATTACAATCCATTTCCAAACTACACACAATTTTAGCTCACACCCTTAATTCCAAGCAATATCCCATGTTGTTTGCAAAAGAATCCAAACGACTCCTACTGTATTGCAAACGACATATGTTATTCATCATCTTCATAAATGCGAGTCCATGAAACCGACCAGTTTCTAATTCGCTTAATACATGACCTTTCGGTTTCTTTATTTACCCAATCAATTGGGTTTTGATGATATGACTTAATGCAAACTTTATGACTCATTATCATCTCATAATTGTCTAATTAAAAGATAATTCAAGGGACCTTTTTCATCTTTCTAGAACACAAATCATAACACGAACATTTGTCTATTTCAAAGCATGTCTCTTATAGAAAACGACATCCCATATTATATTACACGAACTCTCATATCGTGCAATATCGGTCTCTAATTCCCGAATTTGAGCAAGGATCAAATCTAGGGCTTGGGACTTGGTGAATTGATATCTTTTTCATTTCTTCACCAAATCAGTTAATTTCAAAGCCTAACTTGCCTAATTTTTCAGGCTCTACAAGACCCCACTATCAGCAAGAAATACTGTCGAGTGCATCCCATTTTAATCAAAACAAGCTTTTATAACTTACAGTATTGCGAGTGATTACAATTTTTATATCGACCAATATACTCATTCAGTATTTGTCATGTTCGCAGTTACATGACTGTGGTCATATTACTATTGGCTAACTATTTGTCCAATAGTAACGCTTTACTAATAGTGTATACAAAACCACATATCGGCAACAATTGTAGAATACAGAGACTCAATCACTGTACGTATAACTAAAAATAATTGAGGTTTTGTAAAACAGTTTAGTGGAAAAAGAGAAGGACTCACTTTGTAGACTTAGGTAATTCTACAGCTTCCTGTTGGTGTTCCTGATTATTTTCTATTAAAAATACACAATGCACATGTGTTAGTAAGATAACCCAAGTCACTTACAACGAACTTAGTCAGGCAGAGCCTCGACATACGTTACGAAGCCCTAGATCAATCGGGTAGGGTAACGAATTAGTGATCAGGGGTTAAAATACTTACAACGAGGCAGAGCTTGGTGTTTTAGGGGTATAATACCGAGCTACTATATTGCTATAATAGGGGCTTGAGTGAAGAAAGAATTGAACGACTGATACTGAGGCTGAAAGTCTCAATTTATAATTGAATCCGACACTCGCTCGCGCCCCGTGACCCACTGGGGTCGGCCGTTCGCAGCCCGCGAGAGAACCCCTAGCTATGGCTAGGGTGGCCTTCTCACCACCTAGACTTGCCACATACAGGGGACACGTGGCACAAGAGGATCCGACGCACAAAGGGGTTGTCGCGCCCCGCGAGCCACCCCTGACTTTATCGCAGCCCGCCAGCGGCAATAATTTCTTATTTTATTTGATTTTTATAAAAACTCAGGTTATACGGTCTAGTTTAGCGTATACGGGGTATATTTAGGGTGTTTTTCGAGGATTGTTATATCCTCCCCACCTTGTGTTAAATCTCGTCCTCGAGATTTACTAGAATAGGTGTGGATATTTCCGTTGCATTTCTGACTTGAGTTCCCATGTATATTCTGGTGCTCTCTTCGAATCCCATTTTACTTTGACCAGAACTAATCTCTTGTGATTGAGATTCTTGATTTTTCTATCTTCAATTTGTAATGGTTTCTCTACAAACTTAAGCTTCTCATTTACCTCTATGTCTTGAAGAGGTATCACTAATGATTCATCTGCTAAGCACTTTTTAAGTTTACATACATGAAATACATCATGTATTCCTACCATTTCCTCTGGCAATTGTAGCTGATAAGCTACTGGTCCTATTCTTTTGATAATCTCAAAAGGTCCTACATAACTTGGGCTTAGCTTTCCACTTTTACCGAATCTCGCAATGCCTTTCCATGGAGAAACTTTTCATAATACCTTGTCTCCAACTTGAAATTCCAACGGTTTTTATCTGTTATCTGCATAACTCTTTTGACGATCTCGTGCTGCTTTTAGTCTTTCCTTGACTTAAATAATTTTGTCTGTTGTTTCTTGTACTATCTCTGGTCCAGATAGTTGCTTTTCTCCAATCTCTGCCCAACAGACTGGAGTTTGGCATTTTCGTCCATAAAGGGCTTCAAATGGTGCATCATTAATGATGATATGATAGCTGTTATTGTAGGAAAATTATATTAATGGTAAATGATCATCCCAATTTCCTCCGAAATCAATTACACAGGCTCTAAGCATATCTTCCATTGTCTGAATTGTCCTTTCGCTTGTCCGTCCGTTTGAGGATGATAACCTGTGCTTAGATTCAACCTGGTTCCCATTGCTTTTTGGAAACTTGTCCAAAAATGAGATGAAAAACGGCTATTTCTATTAGACATAATGGATAGAGGAATTCCATGTAATGAAACTATTTCGTTTACATATAACTTGGCTAACCGTTCCATACTGAAAGGTTCCTTTATAAGTAAAAAATAAGCAGATTTGGTTAATCTGTCGACAATCACCCAGATTGTATCATTACCTTTCCGTGTCTTGGGTAATTTGGTAACAAAGTCCCTTGTTATTAATTCCCATTTCTAGATTGGCATCTCAAATTATTGCAATAACCCTGAAGGTTTCTGATGTTTAGCTTTAACATGTGAACAGGTTAAACATTTAGCAACATAGTTTGCTATATCCTTTTTCATTCCTATCCACCAGAAATTCTTTCTTAAAACTTGATACATCTTATCACTACCAGGATGTATTGTATTGTTAGACTTATGGGCTTCTTCTAAAAATTTAGTTTCGTAGGTTTCCTTGATTAGGTATCCAGATCCTTTTCTTATGGAATCTCTAAATTCCATCTATTCCTAGTTCTAATTCCTTAATCATTCCTTTTAAACATTCAGCATCGTCCTTGATTGTTGTTTCCTGTACCTTTCTAATTTGCTCATTTAAATCTATCTGCAGATTTAGTCTGAGAGAGTGTACTTGTTTTGGCTTTTCAAGATACTTCCGACTTAAAATATCAGCTACTACATTAGCTTTTCCTGCATGATACTGGATATCACAATCATAATCACTAAGAATCTCCATCCAACGTCTCTGTCTCATATTTAATTCCTTTTGCCCAAAAACATATTTTAAGCTCTTATGATCTGTAAATACAATGAATTTACTACCATAAAGATAGTGTCTCCAAATCTTAAGGGGCAAAAATTATGGCTCTTAACTCTAGATTGTGGGTTGTATAATTTTCTTCATGTTTCTTAAGCTCTCTTGAGGCATAAGCTATAATATTTTGACGTTGCTTCATATAACAACCCTCCAAAATATTTTCCGACACCCCTAATATATATTAAAATATCTCAATATGTCTTAAAATGCACCCTATACGCGAAAACAGACCCTCGATAACTTTATTTTTATAAAAATAAAATAAAAACAAGTTTTTATGGTCTCTCGCGAGGCGCGTAAGCCATCCCCTTGAGCTTCGCGGGCCGCGAAAGCTCGAGACCAGGGTCGCACCCTGAGGTGCCACGTGGCATAACGTGTGTGGAGCCTCTGTTCCGAATCAGCAACCCTAGGGAGCCTCGCGGGCCGCGTAGCCCTTAGCTACGTCTTACGTGGGCCGCCTAAAACTCGAAATCTGGCCCTATAAATGGAGACCTCTAGTCTTCAGTCGAATTCGTTCATCTCTCGAGCTCCCTCTCTAATTTCTGAATAGCAATTATAAATTTCGGGTATAATACCTGTTTTGGTCAAAAATTACCTAAGCAATTTAGTGATCAAATTAGTTAAGTGAGGTAGTGTGCTAGAAAGTGTTGTTGAAAATGTGCTTGTTAAGTTGTTTATAAAATCAGTATTCGGGATACGGCTCAGGATATCGAGCTGTATCAATGATCAAACAATGAGCAGAAAGTAAAGTAAATGACACGAGATGTACGAGGAAAGCCCTTGATCAATCTAGATCGCCGGCATAAAACCTCGGGAGCTGACAATCGCAACTGCCTTGTTCTTCTATTGCTTCAAATATCAGGATACAGTGCAGGATGTGGTGCGGATCAACTAAGTGTTACAATATGATTTGGATACAAGTGTGGTGATTGCTGTGAACTAGAGAGTTAGAGCGTACGGAAGTGTTGGTGAAAAAGTGTGTGCCTTAAACTGATCCGCCACATCTATTTATAGTAAAGATAAACCAACAAACTATCCTAAACTTGCGGGATTCACCGGATATTCCTTCATTGAACGTTGTAGACCTAGTCTTTCGGGCTCAACGTCTCTTCTTCAACAGATTCGTCCGAGTCTTGAGGAGAAGAAGTCCTTTCGACCGTTAGTAAGCCTTAACCTCCAACCTGCACGTGGTTAATTAATAAATCTCAGGATATTACCCAAGATGTCAGCAATATCCTCTTGCAGCATCCTGTTCACAAGTGAACAAACAAAGGCAGGATATTGGTCAGGATATGCATGCTTAGAAAATGACCCATAACAATTGTCCCCAAATATATCTGTTGGTGTACCAATCCAACGGATATATTTTGAAAATCTTATCCCATAACTCATGGCATTCAAAACGAAGCGACGGTCAAGATCACATCGTAACTTCCAACGCGTTTTTTACTCAATGGAGATTTACGATGCCCCTATATCTTCTCTCTTCTTGTTTGAAAAGCAGATATCTCCAACAGAACCTTCAGGTAATTTCTTCATTTCAAATCTTCTTCCTGTCAATTTACTTCATTTCGCTTGCAATAGATACCGAGATCTTCACTCAGCAGAATCTCCTTAAAAATCCCGAAAAGGAGGTCTGCGCTTTTGACAATGCGGACATCGCAGCTTTAAGAGCTTCCGGTGCTTTTCCCGACAGCACAGTCTTCAGACCATTCGATCGGTCAGTCCGATCGGATGTTTCTTCTACCGAATGGATTTGTTTTCCGGCATATCCCTTTTCACTAGGTCTTCGGTACCCTTCTCCTGAATTCATGATGCAATTCTTTCGAACCACCGGCATCTCCTTTGCCCAAACCATGCCCATGGTTTGGAGAGTACTGATTGTACTTAATCAAATAAAAAATCTCCACTGTTCCGACCTTCGCATCGAGGACTTGCCTATCGCTTATCGTCTCCGATCCCACGGCTCTAGCCGATTCTTGCTTTTCTCGACATCCAGCAAACCCTTGATTCTCAAAGCCACCAAAAATGAAGACGGATGGCAACGCAAATTTTTCTTTGTCAAACGAGATTCCATTGCCGAGGGTGCCAACCTTCCGGTGGAGTGGTTAACCACCGGTAGGATCATAAATATCCTCATAGACCATTTAATTGCTGTCTTCTATTAATACCCTTCTTTTTGGTCTTTATGCAGTGAACTTTAAGGAAGTTGCTCCCCCTAGCGCTGACTCAGAAGAGAGAATCAATACCATTTACCGGTTACCTGCAATAGATAGAACTTTCACCACACACGTCCCGAGTTCCAGCCAATACTCATCATCCGAGATGTCTGGTAAGAATTTCTTTCAGAATAATTAGTCACAATGATAAATATTAAGACTTTTCCCTTTTATGCAGCGCCAGCTAAGATCCCTGAAGTTTTTGATCTTGACGAATTGGACAGCTATTCTGATCAGATCCAGGTCAAGAAAGAGCCTAACCCCAAAACCACAGCTACATCCAAACCCAGCAGCTCCAAAGCCATCGTCATACCTAAACCTTCACCGGCCACCAAACCCCGGAGTTCAAGTTCCCGCAAAAGGAAAGAACCTGATTCCCCCGTCATTTCTGACACATTTCCTTACGAGAAGCACGGGTTCATTGAAGCTAGCGGGTTTATGACCTCTTTTCTTAATCACGTCAGTATCCTCATACCGTATCCTGCGATTTACACTATTATCCAAGGTTTATCAGTATTAATACCTATCCTTTTACCTTTACAGGGTCTCGAGCATTTGGTTAACCTATATCAAGAATCCTGTAAGCTTAACAAGACACTTGAATCTAAATTAAAGGAAGCAGAAGCCACGATCTCCAACCAAGGTATGATTGCGGCCGCCAAATCTCGTCATTACGAGGAGAAATACAAAGCTATGACCCAAGAACACCAAGCTGCTCTCAACCAAGCCACTCTTCAAGCCCAGGCCGATCTAGAAGCCGCCCATGTGCAGTACGAGAGGGATATGGTTAGCTACCGGGAGAGCCTCAAAAGTTCCGTTCTCATTTCCCTCCTTCAAGCCAGGTTGAAGATGGCTCACGAAGCCAAAACATTAGGCTTCGACTGTCCTTCCTGGGACGTTGGTGCTTGGGAGACCAAGCTAAAGAACCTCGGCGACACCTTTTCCAAATCAAATGTCGAGGAGTCTTCCAAAGCGGCCGAAAAAGCAACCGATGTTGAGAAGGATGCTGAGGCCGATCCCAAGATGGATGCCGCTGAAACCACAATGGACCAAGAAGGCGCTATCCCCTAGAACTTATTTCCTTTGAATTATTCGAACAATTTTATGTTTCTAAGAACGATTTACGTTTTCGTACCTGAACAATTCGATAGCCGAAGGTGGATGGGTCCTGGGTTTCAGGATGAAACCTTCGGTTATCAAAGAATAATTTCATCTCTTTATATTTCTAAGTATAAATTTTAGCTTTGCAAAAATTTCATACTGTTATCTTATAATATATCCTGATCAGTATCCTCAGCAATATACTGTAAAACTTTTTATTAGATAGAACTTACAAACATCCTTTCAATTTTGTAGAAAGTTTTAGATAAACGACCAGTTCCAAACTATCATTAGTTTCAAACATCCTAATCAAATATTCTGAAAAAGACTTTGAAAATATATCAGGATACTTGTCCTTTTTATAAAACATAATGTCATTAAAAACTTAAACGATGTTCACAAAGGAAAGATCATACCAGAAATAGGGTATAAACCTATTACCAAACTTCAGTCCTTTTGCAATTCTTCCCATAAAGATGTCCCCAGTGCAAGGTATTTAGTGCATTAGTTCCAAATCCCAGCTTTTTAACTTCTGCACCACCACCTTAATGGGAATGCCCCCTGTGTACAATGCCTTCAAATACTTTAGAAATCTTCTGAATGTTAGTTTCCATTGTCTAGGCAATTTTTTATGTCCTAAGGGCAAAACCCAAGGATGTACTGGAGATAAATCCCTTGTATCCTGGGGAAAATCCCAAATTTTCATGCGCTACAGGCGGGAGTGTATAAACTCCAAGACTTAGAAAGGTGAAAACCTTTAAACCTTAGAGAGTATGAAAATACCCTTTTCGTGAGAGAGGGTGATCAATCCTCATATACCTTTAGGATTCAGGATATAGCCAACAGTAACGAAATTGTCAGCCACTTTTACATGGACTGGTCCCGCCACCTTGAACTATCCCTGAATAACTTGCGCTCCAGGCGGGGTGTTTAAACCCAATTCGGAAGAAAGGTGAATACCTTTAAACCTGTGAAGGGATCAGTATCCCTTAAACGTGAGAGAGGGGGCCAATCCTCTAATCTTTCGAGTTATCCTGAGCACATATCCTGAAGCTACATCCTGAAACATATCTTGCAAAACAATTGTAAACTAAGGTGGGTGTTAGCTTGGCTAACACCCCTCTGATGCTTAAGTCAGTATTGGGTTACAAAGAATAAATTAAACCAAACATATTTAAAAAAGGTAGAATTCATACCATCCTGAGTTAGAGATTAAATTCTAAACTCACTTGAAATAGAGCTTGAGGTGTATAGCATTCCAGGACCTCGGTAGCATATCCCCCTCCATATTCTTGAGTCTGTATGCTCCTTTCCCTGCTTCTGATTCAACCTCGTATGGTCCTTCCCATTTTGGGGCTAGCTTGCCATCGACAGGATTAGTAGTATTCTGAAAAGCCTTTCTTAGCACCCAATCTCCAACCTTTAACCTTCTGGTCCTAATGTTCTTGTTATATGCCCTGGATATTCTCTGTTGATATGCTGCCATCCTTAGCCTTGCCGCATCTCTTTTTTCATCTATAGTGTCTAAATCTTGACACAAGGCTTCAGGATTCTGCTCAGGATCACTTAGGGTAGATCTTACAGTGGGCATTGTCATTTCTGTCAGGATCACTGCCTCTGCTCCAAACACTAAGGAAAATGGAGTTTGCCCAGTAGCATTCTTCACAGTTGTCCTGTCAGCCCATAGGACAAATGGTAATTCTTCTGCCCATCTTCCCTTCTTTGCCCCAAGTCTCTTTTTCAAATTGTTGACAATTATCTTGTTTGAGGATTCTGCCTGCCCATTCGCTTGAGGGTGTACTGGAGTGGATGTTATCATTTTGATCCCCCAACTCTTGTAGAAATCAGTGGTCCTCTTGCTTATAAACTGGGACCCATTATCACAGATGATTTCAGCTGGTACCCCAAACCTGGTCAGGATATTCCTTTTTATGAAGGATACTACTTCTTGGTCTCTAACTTGGACAAAGGCTTCAGCTTCAACCCACTTAGAGAAATAATCCGTCATTACTAGCATAAAGACTTTTCCTCCCGGGGCCTTTGGTAATTTTCCTACTATATCCATCCCCCACTTCATAAATGGCCAAGGGGAAACAATAGGATATAACGGTTCAGCGGGCTGATGGAATATGTTACTATGTCTTTGGCACGCATCACATCTTCGAGCATACTCTGCGGCATCTATTCTCATTGTTGGCCAATAATATGCTGTCCTTAATACTTTTGAAAATAATGACCTGCCCCTAGTATGGTTACCACAATCCCCTTCATGTATATCCCGAAGTACTTCTTTGGCTTCAGGATCCTCAAAGCATCTCAAGTATGGTCCTGCAAGAGATTTCTTATATAAAATATTATTTATAATAGTGAATCGTGATACCTTCATCCTAAACGCCTTAGGATTTTCATCTTCGGGGATATGTCCTTCCTTGAGATATCTCATAATTGGAGTCGTCCAGGATTTAGGATCCCCTTCAGGATACACCACTCCAGGATTTTGGATACTTGCTACTTCCTTATGCTGAGGATCCGTTGCAGGATATAGGATATGTAATATCGGTATCGGGGTCCCTTCTGGTATCCTGATTGATGACCCCAAGTTTGCCAACGCGTCTGCTTCGGCGTTATCCTCTCTTGGTACCTGTTCAAGTGTAAAAATATCGAAATATCCTGCTAATCCTTTAAGAATACCGAGGTATTCAATTAGTTTCTCACCCTTGACTGCATAGGATCCATTAAAATGATTAGTAATTAACAAGGAATCAACATATACTTGCAAATTCTTGATATTCATATTCTTAGCCAATTCTAATCCTGCAATTAAAGCTTCATATTCTACCTCATTGTTAGTAGCTGGGAATTCACATCTAACAGCCTGGGGTATTATGTCCCCCAGTTTGTCTTTGAACATCATGTTCACCAATCTCTGGTACGTCGCACCTGCATTTTTTAAACCTAAAGGCATAGTAGTATAATAGTAAATACCTGTTGGTGTCATGAAAGCAGTATCCTCCTGGTCTGAAGGTTCCATTTGAATCTGCTGGAATCCTGAGGATGCATCCATGAAGGTTAACATTTCATGGCCGGCAGTGGCATCCACCATCGAGTCTATATGAGGCAGAGGGAATGGGTCTTTTGGACAAGCTTTGTTCAGGTCTGTGTAGTCTACACAGACTCTCCACTTCCCATTCTTCTTTTGAACCACTACCACATTTGCTAGCCATCTAGGGAATTTGACTTCTCTAATCATTCTAGACTTCAATAATCTTTCAACTTCCTCTTGGATAATTGCATTCCGTTCAGGGGCGAATTTCCTTCTCTTTTGTTGTATAGGCTTGTATGACCTGTCAATTCCAAGCTTGTGAGTAATAATGTCTTTTGATATACCTGTCATATCCTCATGCTTCCATGCGAATGTTGACATCCTGCATTTCAGAAAGTTAGTTAATTGTTCTTTAATATCCTGAGGGATATTGGTTCCTACGAGCACCGAGATATCAGGATTATCCTGGTCCAGGACAACTTTTTTCACATCCTGCTCCGAATTCTCCACGATATCCTGGGCCCGCATCTTTAATTGCTATGCTGGACTCGGTTTGGCCGAGGATTTCATTGAGGATGAGTAACATTCTTTCGCTTCTTGCTGATCACTATCGATTTTGACAACTCCCCAAGGGGTAGGGATCTTGACGCATTGGTGATATGTTGATGGAACGGCCTTCATATCATGAATCCACGGTCTTTCCAGGATGATGTTATAGCAGGATAGAGAATCTATCACACAGAAACGTTGCATCTTGTTGACTCCTTCAATGTATACTGGCAACTTTATCTCTCGCACTGTGTTACTAGCCTCTCCACTGAACCCAACAAGCACGGTAGACTTTGAAGTGATATCCATTGGAGATACATTCATTCTCTTCAGAGTTTCAAGTTGGATTATGTTGACGGAGCTGCCATTATCAACCAATATCCTGCGTACAAAATGGTTAGCCACATACAACGTTGTTACCAGAGCATCATGGTGAGGATCCTGGACAGTATCCCTGTCATCTGCATCAAAAGTGATCACTTTGTCAGTTGTGAGGGTGGTCATCCTAACAAGTTTGTCTCCCCTTTCGGCCTTAGCTTCCTTTGCATGTCTCTTTGCTGCCGAATACGAAGTCCCACAAATGTCGGATCCTCCCGAAATGAAGTTGATTATCTTGGCATTCGCGGGAGGTGATGCTGCTCGCTCAGGATCCTTCTCAGTATCCTGACCTTTATTCTTCTTTCTTCCTAAGAGATCTTTCAGATATCCCTTGCTCAGAAGATAGCTTATTTCCTTCCTCAAAGCAATGCAATCCTTCGTAACATGTCCGAAATCCTCATGGAAGGCACACCATTTGGATTTATCCTTCCAATCAGCTTTTTGTTGATTCTTCCGAGGCCACCTGGCTTTATCTCCCTGACCCTGCATAGCATACATTAGTTCAGGTATATTAACAGAAAAACAATATTCAGATAATTCAGGATATTCTTCAGGATCCTCGTCTTCAACAGCATTCACTCGCTTGTTATCATTTCTGCCATATGGCTTGGAGCGATATGGCTTATATGAGGATTCCAATTTCCTGTTAGTTGATTCGTATGTTGAGGATGCATTCATCCTTTCTTGCATTTTCTTGTCATCCTCCAACCGAATATATCTTAGAGCCCTGTTACGAGCTTCGTCAAGATTCCTGCAGGGATTCATTACAAGATCCTGATAAAAATGAGAGTCCTTTTGTAACCCCATCTTAAAGGCTTGCACAGCTGTTGCAACATCAAGATGCGGAATATCCAAGGATTCTCGACTGAATTTGTTCACGTAATCCCTCAAGGATTCCTGAGGTCCTTGGGTTATCCTGTAAAGATCACTGGTTAGTTTTTCAAAACTCAGACTGCAAGAAAATTGACTATTAAATAAATTCACTAAGTGGGCAAATGATGTAATCGAATGCGGAGGAACATTTAACAGCCATTTTAAGGCTGATCCTGCTAAAGTAGAACCGAAACCCTTGCACAGGCAAGCTTCCTTGAGATCCGGAGGGATAGGGTTGATCTCCATCCTTTCCCTATACTGGGCAATATGCTCTTCAGGATCCGTGGTTCCATCGTAACGCTTCATGTTCGGAGTCTGAAATCTTTTTGGGATTTCAGCATCACATATAGGATGTACGAACCGAGATATCCTGTGGCTATCCTGGGATACTTCAGGAATTGGCTGCACCACCCCAGGTACACTGGATATCATATCCTTTAATTTCTGAAGCTCCCTGGATAATTCTGACGTTACAGTTGTATCCTGCAAAGATCCAACACTGTTAGTGGCAATAACATTATTATTATTAGATACGTTACCAGTCGGAGGATTCTGCCCATATCCCGAAGCATATCCTGAGCTCCTCACGGTTGACATCCTAACCGAGGAGGGTATCTCAGGAGTAGGATTCTGAGGGAGGCTGGGCACAATATTCCCCCTATTATCCTCAGTATACACGGCTGAACTAAAGTTCAAAGCTCTGGGCTGTAATGGAGTGACGATATTCTCAGCAGGTCTGCTCGAGCCGGACTTCAGGAGTTGTATCTCCCTTAATAGCATCTGGTTTGTTTCCTGTTGCTGCCTCATTTGTTCCTGCACACTCCCAAATAAGGTTAGAATTTCATCATTAGAAGCCAAAATCGGAGCAGATCCCTGAACAGTCCGGGTAGGGATAATGTCCTGAGGTTGCGAATAAGATTGGATCCTTGGAGGAGGTGGTGGAAGCACTGGACCAGTAGTAGCAGAAGTCATAGCAGACACAGTAGAGGAACTCATGTTTGATCTTGAGGCCATTATGGATAATGTGGCAAAAAGTTTTGAAAATAGAAAACTGATTAGCGATTTAATAAAGATTTTTAGTAAAGAGAGCACCACTTGCCCCACGGTGGGCGCCAAATTGTTTTGGTCAAAAATTACCTAAGCAATTTAGTGATCAAATTAGTTAACTGAGGTAGTGTGCTAGAAAGTGTTGTTGAAAATGTGCTTGTTAAGTTGTTTATAAAATCAGTATTCGGGATACGGCTCAGGATATCGAGCTGTATCAATGATCAAACAATGAGCAGAAAGTAAAGTAAATGACACGAGATGTACGAGGAAAGCCCTTGATCAATCTAGATCGCCGGCATAAAACCTCGGGAGCTGACAATCGCAGCTGCCTTGTTCTTCTATTGCTTCAAATATCAGGATACAGTGCAAGATGTGGTGCGGATCAACTAAGTGTTACAATATGATTTGGATACAAGTGTGGTGATTGCTGTGAACTAGAGAGTTAGAGCGTACGGAAGTGTTGGTGAAAAAGTGTGTGCCTTAAACTGATCCGCCACATCTATTTATAGTAAAGATAAACCAACAAACTATCCTAAACTTGCGGGATTCACCGGATATTCCTTCATTGAACGTTGTAGACCTAGTCTTTCGGGCTCAACGTCTCTTCTTCAACAGATTCGTCCGAGTCTTGAGGAGAAGAAGTCCTTTCGACCGTTAGTAAGCCTTAACCTCCAACCTGCACGTGGTTAATTAATAAATCTCAGGATATTACCCAAGATGTCAGCAATATCCTCTTCCAGCATCCTGGTCACAAGTGAACAAACAAAGGCAGGATATTGGTCAGGATATGCATGCTTAGAAAATGACCCATAACAATACCCCCCCTAAATAACGAAGTTCTGCTCTGTTGTAAGTATCATAACCCCGGTTACGTATTAGATATGTTGCCCGATGACCCAGGGTTCCGTAACGGTTGTCGAGGTTCTGCCCGACGTAGTCGTTGGAATGCCGTCTCGGGGAGGGTATTACTAATGTAAATCTTAAGGGTTATTATACTAACACGTGTGCATTTGTGTAAATTATAGATAATCGCCAGGAAACCCTTACAGAAAACTTAAAACAACAATGTGAGTAATCCCTTTTTTACAAAACCTCACCTAATTTTTTTTACCAATCCATGCCTAAAACTATATCAAAACCAGCCAATTTCATTAGCAGGAGGGACAACGGGATAGAATGGTTCTTAATGGATATGGAACATCCATCAAGAAGAGTTGAAGCTGATTCTAAGGTACCATCAGCGAGTTCTACCTCATACTTTATTCTAGAGTCTTAATAGGCAAATTCAACAACTTACAGAACTTATGATCTACAAAGGACTTATCAGCACCGGAATCAAATAAGACTCTAGCATAAGTATTATTGATGAGGAAGGTACCTGTTATTACGTTATCATCATTCACTGCTTCCCGTGCCTGCATCTGAAACACCTTGGCATTGTTCTCCTTAGCCTCCTCAGGCTTCTTCGCATTCTTGGGGAAATTGGTCTTGATGTGCCCCTTTTGGTTGCAACCGTAACAGGTTGCATCCTTTATATGCCGGCACTCGACAGACTTGTGCCCCTTTTTCTTACAGATCCCACATGGTTTGGCCTGTGGGTCCTGGTTGCACTTGCCAAAATGCCTTTTGTGGCAAGTCTTACATCTGGGCTTATCACCAGTTTGGCCTTTCTTGGAACCAGAGTTCCCCATTCCTTTCTTGTTCGATTGGGAGGACTGATCATCCTCTCTCTTCCTCTTCCCTTCTTCAGAATTCTTCTTCGCCCTACTCCTCACAATATCCAAAGTGAGGGATATACACAGCAGATCTATAGGTGGTTGGCTTTGAAGCCTTAACATTCCCCTTAACTTCAGGGGCCAAACCACCAATAAAACGCGCAATGCGCTTGGGCTCAGGTGTGACTAGATACGGTACAAGACTCGACATGGAATTGAAACTAGTCACATAGGATCTACAGTCTAGATCCTTCATCACGAGGGGTGAGAAAATCAGTCTCTAAGCGCTCTACTTCATGCTGAGGACAATAAGTGTCCTTAACCAGATCAACAAACTTCTCCCATGAGAGATTATACAAATGCACTTTCCCAGTGGATTGTACAAGCGCTTTCCACCATGTAAGGGCATCGCCCTTAAAAGATTAGGAGACAAACATAACCACATCTTCTTTAGCGCAACCGCTAATATCTATCACGGTTTCCATCTCATCTAACCACTTCATACAGTCTGTCGCCCCTTTTTCTCATGTGAAGTCTCTTGGCTTACAGGAGACAAAATATTTGTAGGTACAACCCTTGGCGTGCCTAAGGGTAGGCTCAGGAACAACCTGCTTCTTGGGTAAACTACCCTGGTTAGACGAGTGCAAGGACTCACTTTTCCTGTGAGTATGTGATTGAGAATGGGTTTTCGAAAGAGTTTGAGACCGAACAACACTCGGCTCTTTAAACTTAGCCTCTACTGCTTGAGAAACTGCAGCAGTGATCAAAGCTTGCAGTTCGGCACCAGTAATATTGATTCTGGTGTTGCCCTCTGCTGGATGACTATTTGCTTCGTCTGAGCCAGCCATTTCTGGATGCTATAATATAGACAATAATAATAATTTAAATTACATATAGATTCATCGCATTGATGATCCAATGGTCATGGTATTATTAAACCATTTAGACCATTTCAAATCATAACTAAAAGTTAATAGAATGCATTATTCTTTACATTATTGGGCAGGGGAAGGATAGAAATTTCACAACTGCCAATGTCGTAAAAGACATTTTATTCATTATTAAACTCGTCTCGACGGACATTTAAATAGCTTAGGAAGCTTGTCACAAGGACGAGTTAAGATCTATCTAACGATCTCTAAGACCAGTGATCTTTTAAGGGTTGAACAAAGTTCATCGCCTTTTTGACAAGAAGTTTATAAATTGTACTTTCATTGCCATTTTTACACCTTTGCTTTAAAAGCATGCATCTCAAATGGATGTCTTGGTGTATACATCATATTGATGTTTACTAGCCATGATTCGCATTGATCATTTTAGCTTTACGCGACTTGGAGAAATCCAAGTACCTTTTGGAAGCTTGTGTGGTTTCTCGTACCGCACAGCTAGGAATGTTAACATGTTTTCAGATGTTAACAGAGATTTGCTATCTTAAAATGGTTGTACCATCAAAGCCAATTAATACTTTGGCTAGGTTATACCTCTAAGAGTTTCTTTGGCAGATCAATTATAAATTGAAAAGAGATAACAGGGTGTAATAAAATACACAATTAAAAACCAAAGTTAAAACTTTATTAAGCTGAAAACAAGTACAACTGCCCTAAACGGGACTTAGAAAAAGACAAACTACCCGCGGAGGGGCATACAGAAAGGAAAATAAGTCCACGCAGGGACTTGATACAGAAATTAAACAAACGTCCACTCATGGACACGATTACAACAACCAAGAAAACAAAACAATCCTCTACTTCTTCTTCCCTTTGATAAGGTTTGCAAGGCCTTTCATGAAGCTAGTATGCCTTTCCTTGTTCTTCCTAGCCTTGTTCTCAACCTTATCTAGCCTCTCCAGAATTTCCTGGGTTTGTTGCTGTTGCTGAAGCTGCTGGGGAGGAGGCGGCTGGTATGGAGGGTACTGATAACCCTGATCCGGGTATCCAGCTGGATGCATAGGAGGGTAAGTAGAAGGATAGAGGTGGTGATACTGCGCAACCGTGAGGTACGGGTCTTGAGATATATAGTCCGAGGGGTACCCCGATGGGTTCTCATAGGAGGGTAACTCTTTTGACGATCTCGTGCTGGTTTTAGTCTTTCCTTGACTTAAATAATTTTGTCTGTTGTTTCTTGTACTATCGCTGGTTCAGATAGTTGCTTTTCTCCAATCTCTGCCCAACAGGCTGGAGTTTGGCATTTTCGTCCATAAACGGCTTCAAATGGTGCAGCATTAATGATGATATGATTGCTGTTATTGTAGGAAAATTCTATTAATGGTAAATGATCATCCCAATTTCCTCCGAAATCAATTACACAGGCTCTAAGCATATCTTCCGTTGTCTGAATGTCTTTTCGCTTGTCCGTCCGTTTGAGGATGATAACCTGTGCTTAGATTCAACCTGGTTCCCATTGCTTTTTGGAAACATGTCCAAAAATGAGATGAAAAACGACTATTTCTATCAGACACAATGGATAGAGGAATTCCATGTAATGAAACTATTTCATTTACATATAACTTGGCTAACCGTTCCATACTGAAAGGTTCCTTCATAAGTAAGAAATAAGCAGATTTGGTTAATCTGTCGACAATCACCCAGATTGTATCAATACCTTTCCGTGTCTTGGGTAATTTGGTAACAAAGTCTCTTGTTATCAATTCCCATTTCCAGATTGGCATCTCTAATTATTGCAATAACCCTGAAGGTTTCTAATGTTTAGCTTTAACCTGTGAACAGGTTAAACATTTAGAAACATAGTTTGCTATATCCTTTTTCATTCCTATCCACCAGAAATTCTTTCTTAAAACTTGATACATCTTATCACTACCAGGATGTATTGTATACTTAGACTTATGGGCTTTTTCTAAAATTTGGTTTTGTAGGTTTCCTTGATTAGGTATCCAGATCCTTTTCTTATAGAATCTCCAAATTCCATCTACTCCTAGTTCTAATTCCTTAATCATTCCTTTTAAACCTTTAGCATCGTCCTTGATTGCTGTTTCCTGTACCTTTCTAATTTGGTCATTTAAATCTATCTGCAGATTTAGTCTGAGAGAGTGTACTTGTTTTGGCTTTTCATGATACTTCTGACTTAAAGTATCAGCTACTACATTAGTTTTTCCTGCATGATACTGGATATCACAATCATAATCACTAAGAATCTCCATCCAACGTCTCTGTCTCATATTTAATTCCTTTTGCCCAAAAACATATTTTAAGCTCTTATGATCTGTAAATACAATGAATTTACAACCATAAAGATAGTGTCTCCAAATCTTGAGGGCAAAAATTATGGCTCCTAATTCTAGATCGTGGGTTGTATAATTTTCTTCATGTTTCTCAAGCTGTCTTGAGGCATAAGCTATAAGCTTTTGACGTTGCTTCATATAACAACCCTCTAAAATATTTTCTGACACCCCAAATATATATTAAAATATCTCAATATGTCTTAAAATGCACCCCATACGTTAAAATGGACCCTCGATACCTTTATTTTTATAAAAATAAAATAAAAACAAGTTTTTATGGTCTCTCGCGAGGCACGTAAGCCATCCCCTTGAGCTACGCGGGCCGCGACAGCTCGAGACCAGGGTCGCACCCTGAGGTGCCACGTGGCATAACGTGTGTGGAGTCTATGTTCTGAATCAGCAACCCTAGGGCCTACCCTAGGGAGCCTCGCGGGCCGCGTAGCCCTTAGCTACTTCTTACGCGGGCCACGTAAAACTCGAAATCTGGCCCTATAAATGGAGGCCTCCAGTCTTCAGTCAAATTCGTTCATTTCTCAAGCTCTCTCTCTCTCTAATTTCTGAATAGCAATTATAATTTTCGGGTATAATACCCCCCTAAATAACGAAGTTCTGCTCCGTTGTAAGTATCATAACCTCGGTTACGTATTAGATACGCTGCCCGATTGACCCAGGGTTCCGTAATGGTTGTCGAGGTTCTGCCCGACATAGTCGTTGGAATGCCGTCTCGGGGAGGGTATTACTAATGTAAATATTAAGGGTTATTATACTAACACGTGTGCATTTTTGTAAATTATACATAATCGCCAGGAAACCCTTACAGAAAACCTAAAACAACAATGTGAGTAATCTCCTTTTTACAAATTGGTTTTACAAAACCTCACCTAAATTAAATTACATTAAACAGTTATTGAGTATTTGTATTCTACAATTAGCGTCGGTATGTTGGGGTTTTGTATACAAAATTTGTTACTACCTTGCGAGGAGTAACATGACCACAAGTCGGGTTGACAGTACCGTGGGTGGTAATTGAATAGATGGAAACAAATGTAATTGCGCGACCACCCTCAACACTGTACAATGGTCTTTATTAAACTTGATTAAACTGAGATTCACTCACCAGTATTTTCCCACTGACAAAATGTTTTTAAACGCGTTTCAGGTAACAAAAAGTGAAAGCCAAATAGAAGCCAGCTGGACAGCACTGAAGGCTTGGAATAGTGGCAATAAAGTTACCTAAAAGTAAAGAGATGTTTTATTAAATAAAATAGGGTTTACCCCTATGAAAATGTGTGTACTTAAAACTTGGGTTTTTCCCATGTGTTTAATATATTCAAAGCGTGTTATTTTACTCTGATAAATAATTTCCTAACTACGGTCCTGATGAAATTTCCGATGCCAAAATGGATAAAACACGGATACCACCCAAACTGGTCACGGCCGCCCGTTCCCGGTTGTTAGGGAACGAGGGTTGCGACAGAAGGTGGTATCAGAGCTAAGCCACTGATTCAGCCACAGAAGTGTTCTGCTGACACCAAGATATTATTCCAAGTATTAGGAAATAAATTACGGAACTACGTGCATATTTGCATTTTATTGTTGTGTGTTATTTGACTATTTATTAGTTTACAGTATGAGCGACCAAGGACCATCCGACGCGTACCGTCAGTGGTCCGGTTCGCCTAGAAGCGAAGGCGCCTCTTCACAACCTGCCCTCTCAAGGTATTCTGCTGATAATGAAGAAGTAATATTCGTGTTTAAGGCTTAGTCTGAATAGCCATTCCCTCCTAAAAAGAGAGGATGGTTCAGTAGGGGAGCACATGAACGTAGGAAATGAATGAAAAAGTTGCAACAGCAGAGAGCCCTAGCAGCCGCTAAAAGGGAAACAGATGCCCACGCCCAGGATATGCTTAATAGAAGTTTAGCCAATTTCCATATCTTAGCAACCATAGTAGCCGACCCTAACCTAGAGCAACTGATAGCACCCCAACCATTACCACTATTTCCCGCTCAGCCAATGAAAATAGAAAACAACCCAGAAAATCAAGTTAAAATGCATGATTTTAACCTAGAAGAGATACCTAGGGTACCAGCACCCAATCCCTTAGATCCAGATTATGATCCATGGTGGGACGACAATAGGGATTATGTGCAACGATATCCAACAGCAGAAAATGAACCCATGCCGAATCTAGCAGCCTACCCAGGTTTGGACCCTCTAGATCCCTACTATGATAACGATGTATTCATTAGGGAAATTTTAGAGAATCCTTACCCGCACCTGGAACCCGCACTCCAATTCCCAAACCCAGCCCCAACACCTGCACCCCTAATGAGTGCAGAAAATGGGCAAGAGCTTCGAACTTTCGGAGAAGAAATTTTAGAGAGTAGCGAGAGAATGAGACAGGTAGGAGAGCGACTCGTCTGGAAGTACGACGAGCGCAATATGGATTTCTGCATGAATCCATATACATGAAGGTGTTGGTGGAGGTAGTAGTAGTAGTAGTAGTAATAATAATAATAATAATAATAATAATATTATAATAATAATAATATAATAATATAATAATAACATGCGTGTATCTAAAAAAATCATATCTATGGATGCCTACTAGTATTGTAATCTTTATTTCAAGTCGTATTGTAATTTTTAATTTCAGTACTGGTTTGTATTATATGCATATTATATAAGAAAAAGAGTAAGTCGCAGTGATCGACTTTTTTGATCAACATGCGTGTTATGTGATTGAATGTATTAAATAATATCTTGTGATATTAATACGTGGTAAATGTTTAAAATTCAGATGGATAACGAAGTGAACCAGGTAAACCAGAATGATAATAACCAGAATGACCATAACCCGAATAATGAGAATCCGAACAACAATAACAATAGAAACCAAGTGGATAATAGATACCTAGGGTACCAGCACCCAATCCCTTAGATCCAGATTATGATCCATGGTGGGACGACAATAGGGATTATGTGCAATGATACCCAATAGCAGAAAATGAACCCATGCCGAATCTAGCAGCCTACCCAAGTTTGGACCCTCTAGATCCCTACTATGATAACGATGTATTCATTAGGGAAATTTTAGAGAATCCTTACCCGCACCAGGAACCCGCACCCCAATTCCCAAACCCAGCCCCAACACCTGCACCCCCAATGAGTGCAGAAAATGGGCAAGAGCTTCGAACTTTCGGAGAAGAAATTTTAGAGAGTAGCGAGAGAATGAGACAGGTAGGAGAGCGACTCGTCTGGAAGTACGACGAGCGCAATATGGATTTCTGGATGAATCCATATACATGAAGGTGTTGGTGGAGGTAGTAGTAGTAGTAGTAATAATAATAATAATAATAATAATAATAATAATAATATTATAATAATAATATAATAATAATATGCGTGTATGTAAAAAAATCATATCTATGGATGCCTACTAGTAGTTTAATCTTTATTTCAAGTCGTATTGTAATTTTTATTTTCAGTACTGGTTTGTATTATATGCATATTATATAAGAAAAAGAGTAGGTCGCAGTGATCGACTTTTTTAATCAACATGTGTGTTATGTGATTAAATGTATTAAATAATATCTTGTGATATTAATACGTGGTAAATGTTTAAAATTCAGATGGATAACGAAGTGAACCAGGTAAACCAGAATGATAATAACCAGAACGACCATAACCCGAATAATGAGAATCCGAACGACAATGACAATGGAAACCAAGTGGATAATAGTGATATATAACACATAGTGGCACAAGGAATTATAGATGCGATGCGATTTATTATTCAAACTGTTAAGGAAGCAGATAATAAAAGTAAGCATAGCAGTAAGAGACTAACTGAAACGGAACACAACGTAAACAATGGACCCATACTTCAAGCGCCCATTCCCAAAAGAAGAAGAACCATGCCTTATGGTTGTTCTTACAAGGAATTCTGGTCCTACAAACCAATAGAATTCTTGGGCAATGAAGGACCCATTGCGGCTCTACGCTGGATAGAAAAGTCTAAGGCAGTCTTTAAAATATGCAAATGTGCGGAAGAGGATAAGATAATGTTTGCTTCTAATTTATTTAAGAACTCAGCCTTAGAATGGTGGAACACTATCCTCCAGTCTAGAGGAAGTGATAGGGTTTACAGTATGGAATGGGAGGAATTTAAAAATATGGTAGAAAGAAAGTTCTGCCCTCCTAATGAAAAAGAACAGATAGCAAATAAGTTTTTGAACCTCAAGAAGACTGGAGTAGATAGTAAGGGATACACCACGTTATTCTTTGAATATGCTAGAATAGTACCGACCCTTGCATCACCAGAACCAATATTAATCTCCTGTTACATCTGGGGATTAATCGGGGAGATTAGGCATGTAGTCAAGGCAGCTAGACTCCAAACCATAGAAGAAGCTGTAAAACTAGCAAATACCTTGACAGATGAGTTAGTGCGTACATGAGAAGAAGATCAGAGAAGGAATCTAGCTCAAAGGCTTACCCAGGAATTTTGTTATGGAAATTCCAACAGTAGGAATGTAGGTTCTACCTCTGCACCCTATTGTAAGGCTTGCAAGAAGAAGCATTCGGGAAAATGCTCCACTTACTGCAATTTCTGCAAGATACCAGGGCACAAGGAAGAAGATTGCAGAAGGAAACCGAATAATGGGATGTGCTTCAACTATGGAGAAAAAGGCCACATTAAGCCCAACTGTCCGAAACTAGTTCCAGCCATGGGTAACAAGAACACTAAAAATGCTAGAGCATTTGTTCTGACGGCAGATGAAGCCAAGATGATTCCGGACGTGATAGCCGGTACGTTTTTAGTTAATGATGTTTTTGCTAAAGTATTATTTGACTCTGGTGCGAACCAAAGTTTTATTAACACTTCATTTTGCAAACTTCTCAATCAACCATTAACTAAACGCTCACAAGAATGTCTAGTAGAGACAACAAATGGAGAAACCATTAAGATTTCTGAAATCTTGCAGGGAGCAAGAATAGAATTTTCAAACCAAAAGTTTAATGCAAACCTTTACCCAATGAATCTAGCAGGATTTGATGTTGTATTAGGAATGGATTGGTTAATAGCCAATAAAGCAAGTATTTTATGTGATCAAAAGTCAATTCAAGTAAATTCACCAAGGGTGAAAAGATCACAATTAAGGGAGATAAACCATCTAGATCCACGAAATTCATCTCTGTGATGAAAACAACAAGTTATATAAGAAAAGGATCATTAGTGTATTTGATTTCTATAATCACTAACACTAAAGGAAAAGAACTGAAAGATATTCCAGTAGTATCTAAGTTTTTAGATGTGTTTCCAGAAGAATTGCCAGGACTACCGCCAGACAGGGAAGTCGAATTCAGAATCCATCTGCTACCAGGGACAGCACCGACTGCCAAAGCACCTTACCTTTTGGCACCCGCAGAAATGCAGGAACTGAAGAAACAATTAGACGAACTGTTAGAGAAAGGATTCAAACAGCCAAGCTCATCGCCATGGAGAGTACCGATCTTATTCGTTAAAAAGAAAGACAGATCGATGCGTATGTGCATTGACTACCGTGAATTGAACAAGGTCACGATTAAGAACCGGTACCCATTACCAAGGATCGACAATCTGTTTGATCAACTACAAGGAGCTCGATTTATCTCTAAAATCGATTTAAGGTCAGGATATCATCAATTAAAGGTATAGGAAGAGGACATTCCTAAGACCGCATTTAGAACAAGGTATGGCCATTATGAATTAACTGTCATGCCATTTGGTTTAACCAATGCCCCAGCTGCATTTATGGACATGATGAACTGAATATCTAAGCCATATTTGGATAAATTCATAATTGTTTTTATAGATGACATTCTTATTTACTCTAAGAGTAAAGAGGAACATGCAAAGCATTTGCACGCACTTTTAAGTTTATTAAGGAAGGAAAAACTTTATGCTAAGTTTTCCAAGTGCGAATTTTGGTTAGAACAGGTACAGTTTCTATTAGTCGATCATGAAGGAATTCATGTGGATCCCACCAAGATCGAAGCAATTACCAAATGGAAAACCCCTGAGTCACCAACTGAGGTTAGAAGTTTTTTAGGACTGGCCGGATATTATAGAAGATTTATTCAAGATTTTTCTAGAATAGCCATTCCCTTAACTAAGCTAACTTGTAAATCTGTTAAGTTTGAATGGGGACCAAAACAGGAAGAAGCCTTTAGAATTCTTAAGCAAAGACTAACCCATGCACCCATACTAGCGTTACAAGAAGGAACTGAAGACTTTGTAGTCTACTGTGACGCTTCTAAGTTAGGTTATGGATGTGTATTGATGCAACGCCAAAAGATTATAGCTTACGCATCTAGACAACTTAAGAATCATGATGAAAACTATTCAACCCATGATCTAGAATTAGGAGCCATAATTTTTGCCCTTAAAATTTGGAGACATTACCTTTACGGTAGTAAGTTTAATATTTTCACTGATTATAAGAGTTTAAGGTATGTTTTTGGGCAAAAGGAGTTGAATATGAGATAAAGACGCTGGATGGAGACAGTGATTATGATTGCAATATCCAGTATCATGTAGGAAAGGCCAATGTAGTGGCTGATGCTTTAATGTTGGATCGTCACGTGACCCTAACGAGTCAATCTGAGTAGTTCAACATCAAATACAAAGGCGGAATCAATGTAAATGATGTAAAACAACTTGTTCCTTTCTAATTATCTTCTTTTCCTGAGCTTTTTACAAACAATTCTGACAAAAATCCGGCAGCACCTCAGCTCTCACACACTAATTCCGTATGAAATGAATCAGGGACAACAGATATATATAGGTGAGGTAATTACGCATGAAACAACTTCAAACAGAATCACACGTTTATACGAAATCATTAATTCCGTGCGGAATTAAGTAATTCAGTATGAAACATCTAATTTCGCTTCAAATGACTTTTGGATCATTTCATGTGAAATTACCCTACAACCTGTTTTCTCGATTTCCGTGCTCTGATCTATATAATACAATACAAGACTCAATAAAGACGAAGTTAACAGACATCAGTGCATCAACAGACTCCCCCTTGGATGTTGACGAAGTCTTTAGCATCCTGTCTTCAGTCTTTTAGTCTTGATCTATCGTTCTCTGCCCTGAATTGTCTTGACATTGTAAAGCATCCTTCAATATTTATCTTCAAACTCTAACCTTCAATCTCCCTTTTAAATGTTGGTCCAGAATTCTGACTCCCCCTTTCGCAGACTCCCCCTCTCGATATGCTGGGACTTGAATTCTGGTTCAAACTTTGACATTCTCATTACCATGGGGATTTTGACTCTTGCTTCCTGTTTCTCAAACATAAAACATTACAATCTATAGAATCTTAAACTTCTATTAACTATTCATCAGTTTTAGAAATCCACTTAAGTATTCAGGTCCAAGTTAATGACCCTGATTACTCAATTCATCTACCAAGTCCAACTTAATGACCGTGGTTGATCTTGTGACAAAACAAACTGACTTTTGTTCAACATTTTCACATATTTTTCTGAAAATTACAAGTATCAATTTAATGAACTTGTTTTAACTTTCCATATTCTCAATTATCATGTTAAGCTCCCAACTCATCATCCAACTTAGAATCTTTCTGCATCTGCTCCAACCTTCTGGATCTGAAGATCAACTCTCCACTTTGATTTGTCGGAAAATAAAGCAGAAATGAAAAATCTTTTTGGATTTTTAACAAAGCTTCTAAACTAGAAAATGAATTACAGAAATTTAAATGCAGAATGTAAACTATTTACAAACATATTTTTGATGAGCGTGTTAGGGAATCATATTAGCTAATGACAAGTTACTTACACCGTTAAGCTTGATAACATACTAAGTCTTAAACAATTCACTTAGATTGTCGATATGCTGATCCTCTTAAATTTTCATACAAACTTCAATCTGTTCAGGATACGATTTAGGTGAATTAATGACTTAAACTTATATGTGTGTCCCACCTCTTTAATATACTCTCGTATCCAGATCCCAATATTCAATCTTACAGGTGAGTATACCACAGATGATATCTTTAAAAGGGTTAGATGCGAAACTGTGAGAGCTCAGGTCAGGACTTCCGTTCAGTAGAGAGATGATGGTTCAACTTTAGGTGTGTTCCCTTTAGAGAATCTTTTCTTCAACAACACATGATTAACATTTTGCAATGTGTCATCATTTTTTATGCTGAGGGTGAGCTTAAAAAGCACGCAAAAAGTATTATACGGGGACTAGGCCATTGCTTCCGCAAAATCAGAAGTCCCAGAATAATACCCCAGATATCACTGAGTATAAAGACCTAGTATCTCATAAAAAGGGACCTTTCAAACAAGATTTCAGGGGTTACCTATATCCAAGATTTGTTCCCCACAATATAAGCAAGTTTGAATTTTAAGTTTATATCCCAAACAAAATTTACTAAATGTATAAAAACCTATCGACACATCATCAGCGAGACTGTTTAACAACTTTAAAACTTTACATTTCTTTAGCGTACTGTAACTGTCAAGCCAATGTACTATCATTTTCCCTTTTTACACAAGCTCTTTTTCAGTTTTCTATTGTTTTTGGATTTTGAAATTTTCTCATGTTTTGGATTTTTGAAATTTTTTTTTACTGTTTCTGGATTTTCTGAAATATTTTGAAATTTTTTTTACTGTTTTTGGATTTTCTGAAATATAATACTCCCCCTAAATACCAAAACAAGTAAAAAATCGACAAACCATTGCAGATTGTTTCTCAACATCATCATCTACATTGTTATCCTCGTCAACGCCAATAATCCCATCCGACACCGATAAAAGCGTCATACCGTTCAGTTTTAAAAGATATTTAAAACGAGTTTTGTCAAATGCTTTGGTATGTAAATCAGCTTTCTGTTCGTCAGTGTGGATTTTCTCAATTCGTATCAACTTCTTCTTGAAGCAATCTCGGATGAAGTGATGACGAATTTCTATGTGTTTTGTTTTAGCGTGATGAACTGGATTTTTCGTGATATTAATCGCTGCCTCATTATCAACAAAGATAGGGGTGTTAAGAAATTGCAAACCGTAGTCACGCATTTGTTGTTGGATCCACAAGATCTGAGAGCAGCAACTGCTAGCAGATACATACTCGCTTCACATGTGGATAGAGCCACAGAGGTTTGCTTCTTACATTGCCAGGTGACCAAACGTGGTCCAAAGAACTGACAACCTGCTGTTGTTGATATTGTGTTAACTTTGCAGCTTCCATAGTCGGAATCAGAATACCCTTCGAGCAAGAAATCACCTGTTTTTGGATACCACAACCCCAATGATGGAGTTCCTTAAGGTAGCGTAATATCCGTTTCACAATCACCATATGCGAAGCTCTGGGGCTTGACTGAAACCGTGCTGCGAGGCACGTTGGATACATGATATCGGGTCTTGAAGCAGCTAAGTACATCAGCGATCCGATCATGGAACGATACATCGTTTCATCTACCCTGTCTCCGGTGAGATCTGTGTTTATCCCATGGTTCGTCGCTAAAGGGGTTGACGCTGGAGTAGATCCTGACATCCCAAATTTCTCTAAGACATCATGAACATACTTCGTCTGGTGTATGAAAATTCCCTCAGGTAGTTGTTCAACTTGAAGTCCCAAGAAGAATTTCATCTCCCTCATCGATGACATTTCAAATTTTTGCTTCATTACTGATTCAAAATCTTTGCACAGATTTTCATTCGTTGACCCAAATATAATGTCGTCCACGTATATCTGAACTATCAGAAGATGTCCGTCGACCTCTTTGGTGAAGAGAGTGGCATCCACTTTTCCACGGATGAAGCTGTTGGCTAACAGATGTTGCGAAAATGTCTCGTACCAAGCTCTCGGGGCCTGGTGTAAACCATACAGCGCTTTATCCAGCAAATAAACCTTGTCTTTGTGGATTGGGTCGGTGAAGCCCGGTGGCAGTCCGACATATACCTCCTCTTTTACCTTCCCGTAGAGAAAAGCCGATTTAACATCCAACTGATATACTTTGAAATTTTTCCACGATGCAAATGCAAGAAAGATTCTAATCGCTTCTAGTCGAGCCACGGGAGCATATGCTTCGGTGAAATCTATACCCTCCTGCTGACTAAAGCCCTGGACTACGAGTCGAGCTTTGTTTTGAACAACAACTCCTCGGTCATCTCTCTTGCATTTAATCACCCATTTTGTGTTAATTTTCCTGTGACCATCTGGCAAATCTACTAACTTCCACACTCCTAACTTCTCAAACTGACTCAACTCTTCTTGTATAGCATTGACCCAAGAATCTTCAGTTAGCGCCTCTTTGTATGTTCGCGGTTCGATCTGCGTAATAAAACAACTTAGTGAAAATTCAGTTTGTAAAGGTGCTACTGTAGAATATAAACAAGTAAGCCCTTGATCAATTTGTCGTCTTGTGCGGATGCCTGACTGCAATTCTCCGATAATTAGCTCCTCTGGATGGTATGAAAGTGTTCTTGGCATCACCTCGCCTGGAACATCTACCTCGCCCTCCAGATTAGTAATATCCTGATGTACATCTTGGTCACTGACTGGATTTGTTTGACTTGAAATGTAAATTTGCTCCCCCCTCAGAATCTGAATCACCATGGTCAAATACTGGTCCATTCTCAGATTCTTGATTATCATTCTCTACCGTCTGATTATCTTGAGCAACTTCATTTTGTTGAATATCATCATGTTCTCCAGCATTGCTTGGACCTGCTTCATCGTCATTTGAAGTATGCCTTTGACCCCTTGAAGACTCAGCTAGGAACCTTTCCTGCGATGACTCATACTCTCGCAAAATATCCAACTCGTCAAATAAATCTTCTTCTTCTTCCTCTTCTCTTTCCATGTCAAACGAATTCCACAAAGTGTCATAATGAAAACGCCATGAATCTCCTGGATTCTGTGGTGGCATTGTGTGACCTTGACACTCAACATTCGATGCTTCGATGATCCGCTTTAAGCTTGGAACAAAGACTCGTCTTAGTGGACTTGAATAACCCACAAATATTCCTTCGATGCTCTTTTGACCAAATATCCCAAAAGGCTCTAGAACAGTGCAGGGAGACCCAAACGGTTCTAAATACTTCAGGTTTGGCTTGCGGTTATTGATCACCTTGAAACACGTCTTGTTGAATTTCTTGACAGTGAGAACCCGGTTGAGAGTATAGCATGCGGCTGATACTGCTTCTGCCCAAAAGTTAACAGGTAGATTGGAATCAGCAAGCATCGTCCTAGCCATTTCAATTAGTGTCTTGTTCTTTCTTTCAGCTACTCCATTCTGTTGTGGAGTGTAAAGAGCACTAAATTCATGCAATATACCTCTTTCATCGCAGTATTCTTCCATCTTGCTATTCTTGAACTCAGTACCATTATCCTTTCTGATTCTTCTGATGCGTGTCTGGTACAAGTTTTCCATCTTCTTGAAAAGCGTCATCAAACGATCAAACGTCTCATCTTTTGAGTTCAAAAATAATACCCAAGAAAATCTTGAATAATCGTCTGTGACTACAAGACAATAGAGATGTCCAGTAATGCTTTTGACGTTTATTGGACCAAACAAATCCATATATAGTCTCTCTAAAGGTCTTGAGATTGAATTTTCTTTCTTCCCGGGGTGTGATTTCTTCTTTTGCTTTCCTTTGATGCAGCTAATGCACTCCCCCTCAAGATGAAAACCTTTCACATGAACACCAGTAACCAAATCATTGTGCACGAGGTGATTCATTTTTCGCAAATGTATATGACCCATCTTTCGGTGCCACAGTTGTGATTCTTTTTCTGTTGCTCTAGACATAAAACAATGAGCCTGACCCGTGGTTGTAGTTGCTACAGTCATATCCAACACGTACAGATCATTGACTCTTGGTGCTCTCATGATAATCCATTCTTCGGGAACAACAAATCCTGGTTTCAAGATCAAACACTCTTTGTCTGTGAAGTGCGTTGTATACATCCTATCACAGATCTGAGATATGCTTAGAAGATTATTCTGAAGCTCAGCAATGTAGTTAACTCTTTCAAACGTGACAATGCCATTGGATAACGTTCCTTCTCCAATAATTCTACCTCCTTGATTTCCTGCAAAACCTACATAACCTCCATTAAACCCTCTAACATCATACAGCAGGGTCTTTTTCCCCGTCATGTGCCGAGAAGCTCCACTATCCATAATCCATCGCGAAACGGATCTTGGAAGCTCCTGCACATGTCAAAAATACTTCGTTAGATTTTGGTGCTACCCAAGCCTCTATCGACTCAGGTAACTGGACATCAAGAACAGTTCTTTAGATGATTAATGGTGGAAAATTCTTATCATTGATCTTCAAGCTTTCTTCAGACCCAACCTCAACCTCTTTGTATAAGAAAAACTCATCTTTCTGAGGTTGACCAGATGGTTGGTCTTTCTTTGGAACATTTTTCTTCTCAGACTTTTGCAATTCTTTCTCAAGTTTCACATAGTAATCCAAAGGAACATTCATCTTTACCGGTGTAGTAGAAGATGACTATTTTTCTGACTCTGAAACCTTTGGTTTTGGAGAACTTGTTTTCTTTTCAATCACTTTTGGCTTCCATGTTTGTTGAGATAACGCAACCCGTTTGTAAAACTTGTCATTTTTAGTTACCACATTCTTAAAAGGTTCAGTTTTGACTTTGGTGTTGTCATTTTTCAAAACCTTTTTCTCAACAACCATTGGAGCCTTTCCCTTCACATCATCTTTCTTCCTTGAATTCATCACAACTTCAATCTTAGGCTTCAAGTTGGTACACTTTTGTGCAATATGCCCAACTTGATTGCATTTGAAGCATGTTCGGGTGTCAACTACCTGGCTTGTGCCTTCAGACTGAGGCTGTGAGGCCTTCTTCTCAAAGAACTCTTTGTTTGATTTTGAAAAGATTTTAGATTCTTCATCAGAAAGTGAACTCGAACTCGAACTCTTCACAAACACCTTTTTCTCAGCAAACCTTCTATTTTGAACATCCTTTTTCTGATAATTCTTACCACCCTGATAACCACCCGACCATTTGTTTGAGTTGTTGTTATAAAAACGTGGTGGAACAACAGGTTTCTTGTAGTAAGCTTTATCTTTTTCAAAATTCATTTGCCTCTTTGTTTGTTTCAAGCCTTCAATTTCCGACACATCAATTTCAATCAACTTAAACACATTTCTCAGTTTGCCAACATTCACATTCTCTATCGGAAAATCATGATCCGAATACAACTTATCAGAACCCTTCATCTTGTAAATCACAAGATTAGGTTCCTCATTTAAGTTGTTTTGGGACTTTGATTTTGGAATGTATCTGTCCAAAAAGCATTCATCATCCTCAGTAGTGTCACTTTCAGATTTCAAGACTTTTTCAACCACACTTTTCACAACTTCAGATTGGACACTATCCTTATCGGAAGATGAAGTGAATGTGACATCAATTGTGTCCGGAAGTTTCACTTCATGAACATCTTCATCATTAACCAACCCTGATTGTTTCTTTGAATAATTGTTTAAAACCGGTGGTGGAACTTGATGATACCCCACCCCTGTTCCATCAGAAAAGACATCTTCGCCTGCTTTGTTTTTCCCGATTGGTTTGGGAACAATGTGTTGCAAAACAAAGCTTTCGGAGTTGTAACTTTTCAATTTCAACTGGATTCGCTCATTTTCAATTTTAGCTTCTTGAAATTGAAGCTTCAACTTTGCAATTTCATCCAGTTGATTAACTCTTCCGTAACTCTAAGAACACCTGTCAGTTCAAGATTTTCTTTGTCTGTCTTACCATTTCTTTCATCAGCATCTTTAACCGTTCGTTTAAGCTTCACAAATTTTTCCGAAATCTGACGATTTTCAAGAATCAATTTTTCATTTTCATTCCTAATTCTTTCTACGTCATTTCCCTGGATAGAATCAATTTTTCTTTCATCAGTATCCTCCCTGTTCACATACTTCACTTCTTCACTTCTTCAATTCTCTTATCTTTAAATGGAACAATCTTTTTTGCTGCAAAGGCATAACCAACTGCGTCTTCCTCAGGCAAAACATCACTCAAATCATAACCTTCATCGTCATGAAAAACTGCAAGTTCCCTGGATTTCTCTTTGGGTGCCTCCTCTATCTGCTTCAACCTGGGAGGTTCTGCTTTATTCTAATGATAGATCGCTCTCTTGTAATAATCCTCTCGAAAAGGATTTGCAGTCTCATCAGTGTAAGCACTTCTGCACTCACGCTTAAAGTGACCTTTCTGTTTACACTTGAAACACGTCACTTTTGACTTGTCAAAGCCTAATTTGGTAGAAGGTCCACCAATAGACTGTCTTCCTGTAATCTCCATGAAACGTTGCGCTCTTCGCACTGCACTGGCCATACACCACCTTATATCGATCATTTCCATCTCCTCAGGGTCGATTTGATCGTAATCTTCCTTTGTTAGGTTGGTGTTGCCTATCTTTCCTACAACGAGACTTTCGTATGATTCCAACACAGATGCTAAAAACACCATCTGTTGTTTTGCAGATTCTTCACTGAAATTCTGACCATTCTTCAGATCAACAGCAATGTTGCATTGAAAGAATTTCTTTGATGCAGATTGGTTTGAAGTATTTGACGAAGGACCACCATGATAGCCACTGCTAGGGGTTTCTTGATTCATTGTGCTTGAGCTCTCTGCTGCAAAAGGCTGTCTTTGGAGATGCAATATTTGGGATCACACTGCCTCTGTAATATAGCTCCACATTCTGCTGATAAGATGTGTTATTGACTTTATTGGATTTTTTGATTTCCAATTCATGGCTTTCAAGTCTTTCTATAAGCAGATCAACCTTCAACTCAGCTGGCTTTATCGTATTCTTCAGCATCAATCAAAGTATTGCCAGTCTTGCTCATTTGGTAGAGCATCAAACAATTTGTCTACCAGCTCTTCTTGAGAATAAATGATATCTTGTCTAGAAAGCTCCATCTTCAGATGCCCAAATCTTTCGATCATCTTGGAAACAAATTCGTTCTTTAAACAACCAAACAAATCAAACTCTTTACGTAACAGTTTCTTTTTGTTCTTAACTATTTCAGCACTACCAATACATTTTATTTTCAATTTTTCCCAAAGGTCTTTCGAACCTTTGCACTCGATCAATGCGATAATGTCATCTCAGACAGATTGGTGAAGTAATGCAATACACTTCTGTTCAGCAACATATTTTTCAATATGATTTTCCTCTAAGTTATCATAATTATCTCTCCCCATATCAAATCTATTTTTCAAACTTCTCCAACTGGGATACGCAAACGCTTTAAGCCATTTTTCGAATCTTGTAGCCCACCTGTTGTAATCTTCAATAGCCATCAACTTGGGTGGCTTGTTGTATGTTCCACACGCACTGTCTACACTCATAGCATCCTGAAGAATTTTCTTTGCACTTGGTGTTGGAATCTAATTCCGTGCGGAATTAGCTTCTTTTCAAACGAAATTACACTAGCTCAAACAGAATTAAGTGCTTTGGAACGGAATAAGTAATTCCGTGTGAATGATTCAAGCGATATTAGATTCCGTGTAAAATCAACTGATCTTTTCAAATGGAATAAAGCCAAACTTTTAATTCCGTGCAAAATTACAATGGATTTTTCAAACGAGATTAGGATGACATCATCATTCTCGAATCTGATTGTCACACCCCGACCACGTAAAACAACAAATCGTGGCGGAAACGTCGGGGAGTGTTGTAACAGAATCATTGTTTCATAACCATGGATCAAATAGTTTTGTTTTATTAAATTATTGAACTCAATGTTTTGGTACAATTGATAAATACAAATAATTGTTTCTCAGTTTTAAAGTCGCTAAGGCACAAGTCCATCCTATGTGTAGCATGAATCAACAATCATCACATAGCAGTACCTGAAACATATATGAAAATAGGTACGTCAGCATAAAAATGCTTGTGAGTAACATAGGATTTTGTGTATTAGATTCATGGCTTTGGATAATGTGAGAAAAGGTTTAATGTTTTCAAAATAGCCATGAATCTAATGTAAAAGTTTTGTTTTTGAAAACATGTCGTTTTGGAAAAGAGTTTATAGTATAGACAAAAATATACTTTGGTTTTGAAAAGCTTGTATAAATTGTATAACAAAGTATACTTTAGTTTTGAAATAATTAAATTGATAGTATATCGAAATATACTTTAGTAATTAAAATAATAGTTTTGGTAGTATATCTCAAATATACTTTGGTTTAAGGATAAAAGTATTGGTAGTATATCAAATTATACTTCGGTTTGAAAATAGCATATCCAATATGCTTTGGTAGTATATCAAATTATACTTTAGTTTTTGAAATAACAAAGTAGGTAGTATATCAAACTATACTTTGGTAAACAGTAGCATATCAAACTATGCTTTGGATAGTATATTAAAATATACTTTAGTTAAAATAACAAAGTTGGTAGTATATCAAACTATACTTTGGTAAACAGTAGCATATCAAACTATGCTTTGGGAAATAACAAAGTAGTATGTTAAAACACATGTTGGATTTTGTACTTAGTATATCAAAATATACTTTGGTAGATCACATTTGAGAGCACATCAAACTGTACTTTTGTAGTATATCAACATATACAAAGGGAGTGTGATTTAGTATTCAATCAAGCCTTAGTGTATAAAACTACACTTTGGAGACTATAGAAATACCACAAAGGCAATTTCTATTTGGTTAAAATTTGGTTTCTGACATTCCATACAACGGGAATGGGGTGTCTAGTCCTATAGCGCTATATCATACTACCAATCGGCTGGGTGAATGTATAAAAATAGGTACAATCCAACAATTTAGTTTTATAAGTTTTGGAAAATCAGTGTTAAACCATAGGTAATCGTTTAATTTATCAAAAGAATATGTACTAAGCATGTATAATCATGTAGTTTAAAATCAGGAAAATAACAGATAGGCATATATGTTTCACCCCAAAGCAACTGAAAACAGTAAAAGAGGGGACTATGTACTCACCTAAGATTGCAAGTATCCTTGATTAAGTGTCCTAACAAAGGTCGGGAAATCAAGGAATCAAGTGGCACCTAGTATGGATCACTATGTTAAACAATCGGATCCTAAATCGGGAGATAGGATAGAATGAAGTTCTATAAATCAAATGAGTATTGCAACTCATATGGCATGATTTAATAGACCTAACATTCTGATTTGGAAGTCTACCTAAGTGCTTTTGACCCGTTTCGACCCATTATGGTAGTATAAGCCACTATAATGCGTCGTTTGCGTAAAACTATGTTCGGATGGTTAACTATGTGCTATGTCAAGTCTTACATGCCCAATTATCCCTAAACATGTTACTAAATCAGATTATATGTCAAAAATATGTTCACATAGTCAAAATACGGATTTTAGCTTCAAAAGGGTATTTTGGTCATTTCCTATGGGCATACAAGCTAACTAGCATACGATTAACCAATCCTATGTGATCATAAGGTATAACCTCAGTGGTTATTCCCTATGCAACTATGATCACTAACTAAGCTTGGTCGGATCCTAAAGATCGACCAAACGGGTCGGGTTCGAAAGGCTAAGCGGTTGTTTAGACCGCTTACCTTGCGACCCTAAACAAGCACTAAACTAATAGTGTCGAGTTAAACATGTCAAAACATGTTTAACCTACTGATTTGGTATCAAAACAAAGTGTTTTGATACCCTAAAGTAGTTCCGTTGTAAAATGCATGCTAAAACGCATTTTGACCGAAACTTTGACTCGACACTACACCTAGTTAACGTGGTAATCAGCGGGTATAATCACTACGGATCATAACCAACGTGATTACAATCACGTTGCAAAGTTCAACCGAACTTTGCGTTGACGAAAGACTGGTCAAACTGAAAGTCAAACACTTGTTTGACTTTTTAAACTAGAAAGCAACAAAAGAATGAAAGAAGGCTCACCCAAGTCCTTGCTATCTTTTCTACAAAGAAGACAAGTCCCAAACTCAGTTGAGAGAGCCCCAAAGCAGATATGAGAGAAGAGAATGAGAAATGAGCAAGGAAATGAGTTGATGGAGCTTGCTATTTATAGTAAAGCATGAAGAACAAGATCATGACAAGTGTTTGTGTAACCTCCAAGGAAGAATCAAGGCCATACAATTGTCACAAGCAGGTATAAAGCCTTGGGGAGGTGTTAACTTGCTCATCACGCCAAGAATTTACGAAAACAGCCCCTGAAATTGCAAACAGTTTGCAAAAACAAACTTTCTGGTCGCTGGGCACTTTAGGCGGCCCGCGTAAGAATGTAGGGTGGGCTTACGCGCCCCGCCTGGGCTCCCCAGTTCAGCACAAGTTTGCTAAATTACAGTTTTGGTCCCTGCATGCATTCGAGTCCATTTTTGGCACTTTTGACACCCGTTAAGCCATTTTCAAAGCTCTACAAGGTCGATAAAGTTTAGAGGACTCAAAATATGTTTGGCACACTCTCGGATGTCGGCTCGTTTGGTCGTACGGTCGCGTTGTTCGTTAAATTACGACGAAACTCAAACGGACGCGAAAACGAACCAAATTAAGAGACGAATGGAATTTTTGCATGCCGATCACTAAAATATAAATATTTTAGTGTGTACAAAAATTTTGGATGTCCAGATGTGGACAGAACGTAAGATATGCGCGAAAACGCAAACTTACGTCGTTTTTTACACTTTTAGCCCCTGTAAGATCATATAAGCATGTTTTCGCACACCGAACCTATCAAAGATTATTGCTAACCTATGTTTAGGTTATGATCAAGTTCCGGACTGAACGTTAGCTTACGAATCAGTATAGTTTCGCAGTTTGACGCAAATAGTCTCTGCGATCGAATAAACTTGTTTTTGCCATACCAAACCTTCCAAAACTTATTTCTAAGTTATGTAAAGGTCGTTTAAGGTATTTTAAGCCTATTTCACTATTCTGGGATGTTTGTTGCATTAAATTGATAACGTTTACGCACCAGTGCGCGCATAACTTTCCAGAAAGCAATTTAAAGCTCGGAATTGAACAAGAATTGATATGTGCAAAAGATTCCCATATTTATACAAATCCCTAAGCATGAAACACGATATTTCATTGGTTTGGCATTTGTTTGGTGTTCATGGTGACACAGGTGTCACAGTCTCCCCTACTTTAGGAAATTTCGTCCCAAAATTTAATTCTAGAGGAAACTTGTGAAGACAACTGTGATCGTTTCGCTTTCGAATGAATCCTTCTTTTCCCAAGTAGAACTCTAGGTCACGTTTGGCTTCTTAGCGAATCTGTTAACTGCCAAAATGTCGTTGTTGTAGTAACGAAAACATGGGGTTTCGAACAACGGATAGGAGAACGTTTCCTATGAAGACTATTATAGGAAACTTGTGTGTGCTCGAAATCAGAGTTGGAGATTGCAGAATAAAATGACATTGGCCAAGGTCCAGGACTTCTAATAATTTAAATAATGCTACTTTCGCAATGTAATAACGAACACTTATATATAGGAAGTACCAGCGGCGTATCCACCATGCCCTTTTTTTACATTGTTCCTGTCTCATTATTCTCATCACTATAAGTCTTAACACATGACAAAACTTGCTGTGGTTTCTGTGCACTGAATTCCATAATTACGTAATTCCTTGCACAGTCTGCACAGTTCATTTCATAATGTGTAGGGTAAAATCAATCGAATAAACATGAAATGCTTTGACTAGATCACCAAAAGATCTTTTTAATTAAATCAACGAACGATCTTTTTAACTAGATCAACACATTATCTCCGTATCTAGATCGTCATATGATCTCTTTAAATAGACCATTTAAGGGATCTTTATAACTCGTAATCAAATAATCGTTTTGAATCAGCACTTTGGAATCCAAGGTTCTTACTATTTGCATAGAAGCCACTTAAGGATTTAAGATAGTACTTTGAGTGTCCTTCTGCGAATCTAAAATATGGAAATACGGAAGATTCCACCAGGACTCAGATAACGAGCTTTAGAATTTCACATAAACACAAAATCACCAAATTGTGTATTCGTTAATTTAGTTATCAGCTCGTTTGTGAATTAGTGCATTTTGAAGTACACTAGAAATCCAATCACGGACTTCAATTAGTACTTTAAAATATCCTCAAGAATCTAACTATGAAGATAGGAAGATCTTATAAGGATTTGGAATTTGTTTCTGTCGTGTTATAACATTCGTATTAGGACACATAAAGAATCCAATCAAGGACTTACGATAACACCTTTATCAAATCAAAGATTTGAAATGGTACTTCAAATATTTGATTAAGAATTGCACCTGTACTTTGTTTCTTAAAAGAAACTAGTACTTAGGATTTTTGGGGAGATCACAAATGATCATGGAATGAAGGAACCACACGAGTAGTTTGTTCTGGAAAGAACATGGTTCTTTGGTGTCGATATTGTAGGGGTATGTCAACACACACACAATCATATCAGCTTTGGAAATAAAATTGGAACAACAAATTTATTTATAACAACTGAATTGTTTCAAATGTCAAAAGATAACAGACAAGGAAAATACAAAAATCTAATTGTTCACTGCTGCATTGTCATTTGCGTTTGCCTCGTGTATGTTAAATGCTCGTCCGCGTGCTGGATTTGCATTAACAAGTATCGGGCAATTGTTCCGGTAGTGAGTAAGATCACCAAAGTTATAGCACGATCCAGGTGGAAACTGTGCTTGAACAGCAGCAGGATTTGCAGCATTCTGGTTTTGGATAACATGACGAAAAGTGTTGACCAAATGCCCCAATCGCCCACAGTGGGTACACTTGTGACACGGTGTTTGATTCACATGATGACGGTTGCATTTGTTGCACAAGGGTGCAGTACCAATATAGTTCTTCCTAGCATGAGGCTGTGCTGGCTGATTTGGTGCAACCTGATCATTCTGAGCGACTACTGCGAAGTTTTGTGAAGCCTTACGCTTCTTCGACTTCTTAGAGGACTCGGTCTGTTTATCCTTTGGTTTATCTTGTGCTGTCTTGTCAGATGGTTTCGGATCGCCTTTTCGGGAAAGCTTACCCTTCCTGATTTGAGATTCAGTCAGGGTGGCAGATAGTTCAATGGCTTGTCTGACGGTAGTAGGGTTGCTACCAGTAACAATATCCTGAACTGGGTCAGGAAGGCCATCGATGTACCTTTCAATCGCCTTATCGAAAGGCGTAACCATGGTAGGACATAACAGTCTCAATTCCTCGTAACGATCAGTGTAGGCTCGATGTTCACCGCTGTCTTGTTTGAGATCATCAAATTCCCGTTCTAAAGCCCTAAGCTCATGACGAGGACATAATTCCTTCATCATTAGATCCCGAAGCTCTTCCCAGGTTTGTGCCATTGCCACATCGGCACCTCGATCCGTCATTGTCCCGTTCCACCACGTGAGTGCTCTTTTCTGGAATACACTCGAAGCAAACTCAACTTTTCGCTCGTTTGGGCATTGTACATGACGAAACGTGCTTTCGAGACTCTCGAACCACTGTAGGAGCCCAGTGGCCCCTTCAGACCCAGTAAATGTAAGTGGCTTGGCTGAGTTGAATGTCTTAAAGGTGCACTGAACATTGTTATTGTTATTGTTTGCCTGATTTATCTGGGTGATAAGGTTCGGGAGTACAGCAGCGATTTGCTGAGTGATTAAGGCTGCCAAAGCGGCATCCTGAGCTTGATCACGTCGAGGAGGCATATTCTAAAAGAGCAAAAAAAAAAACATGAGGGAAAAACGAGTGAGATGTTATTGAATATTCAAAACTGGATGTTAAGAATATCGACAAAGCATAAGGATTGTGACGATTTGTTCATTACTTAAAACAAACAAACGACACTGTGACAAATCAGAGTAAATGGGTAGCATGCATCAACAATCATCACATAGCAGTACCTGAAACATATATGAAAATAGGTACGTCAGCATAAAAATGCCTGTGAGTAACATAGGATTTTGTGTATTAGATTCATGGCTTTGGATAATGTGAGAAAAGGTTTTATGTTTTCAAAATAGCCATGAATCTAATGTAAAAGTTTTGTTTCTGAAAACGTGTCGTTTTTCTGAAAATTACAAGTATCAATTTAATGAACTTGTTTTAACTTTCCATATTCTCAATTATCATGTTAAGCTCCCAACTCATCATCCAACTTAGAATCTTTCTGCATCTGCTCCAACCTTCTGGATCTGAAGATCAACTCTCCACTTTGATTTGTCGGAAAATAAAGCAGAAATGAAAAATCTTTTTGGATTTTTAACAAAGCTTCTAAACTAGAAAATGAATTACAGAAATTTAAATGCAGAATGTAAACTATTTACAAACATATTTTTGATGAGCGTGTTAGGGAATCATATTAGCTAATGACAAGTTACTTGCACCGTTAAGCTTGATAACATACTAAGTCTTAAACAATTCACTTAGATTGTCGATATGCTGATCCTCTTAAATTTTCATACAAACTTCAATCTGTTCAGGATACGATTTAGGTGAATTAATGAATTAAACTTATATGTGTGTCCCACCTCTTGAATATACTCTCGTATCCAGATCCCAATATTCAATCTTACAGGTGAGTATACCACAGATGATATCTGTAAAAGGGTTAGATGCGAAACTGTGAGAGCTCAGGTCAGAACTTCCGTTCAGTAGAGAGATGATGGTTCAACTTTAGGTGTGTTCCCTTTAGAGAATCTTTTCTTCAACAACACATGATTAACATTTTGCAATGTGTCATCATTTTTTATGCTGAGGGTGAGCTTAAAAAGCACGCAAAAAGTATTATACGGGGACTAGGCCATTGCTTCCGCAAAATCAGAAGTCCCGGAATAATACCCCAGATATCACTGAGTATAAAGACCTAGTATCTCAGAAAAAGGGACCTTTCAAACAAGATTTCAGGGGTTACCTATATATCCAAGATTTGTTCCCCACAATATAAGCAAGTTTGAATTTTAAGTTTATATCCCAAACAAGATTTACTAAATGTATAAAAACCTATCGACACATCATCAGCGAGACTGTTTAACAACTTTAAAACTTTACATTTCTTTAGCGTACTGTAACTGTCAAGCCAATGTACTATCATTTTCCCTTTTTACACAAGCTCTTTTTCAGTTTTCTATTGTTTTTGGATTTTGAAATTTTCTCATGTTTTGGATTTTTGAAATTTTTTTTACTGTTTCTGGATTTTCTTAAATATTTTGAAATTTTTTTACTGTTTTTGGATTTTCTGAAATATAATACTCCCCCTAAATACCAAAACAAGTAAAAAATCGACAAACCATTGCAGATTGTTTCTCAACATCATCATCTACATTGTTATCCTCATCAACGCCAATAATCCCATCCGACACCGATAAAAGCTTCATACCGTTCAGTTTTAAAAGATATTTAAAACGAGTTTTGTTAAATGCTTTGGTATGTAAATCAGCTTTCTGTTCGTCAGTGTGGATTTTCTCAATTCGTATCAACTTCTTCTTGAAGCAATCTCGGATGAAGTGATGACGAATTTCTATGTGTTTTGTTTTAGCGTGATGAACTGGATTATTCGTGATATTAATCGCTGCCTCATTATCAACAAAGATAGGGGTGTTAAGAAATTGCAAACCGTAGTCGCGCATTTGTTGCTGGATCCACAAGATCTGAGAGCAGCAACTGCTAGCAGATACATACTCCGCTTCACATGTGGATAGAGCCACAGAGGTTTGCTTCTTACATTGCCAGGTGACCAAACGTGGTCCAAAGAACTGACAACCCGCTGTTGTTGATATTGCGTTAACTTTGCAGCTTCCATAGTCGGAATCAGAATACCCTTCGAGCATGAAATCGCCTGTTTTTGGATACCACAACCCCAATGATGGAGTTCCTTTCAGGTAGCGTAATATCCGTTTCACAATCACCATATGCGAAGCTCTGGGGCTTGACTGAAACCGTGCTGCGAGGCACGTTGGATACATGATATCGGGTCTTGAAGCAACTAAGTACATCAGCGATCCGATCATGGAACGATACATCGTTTCATCTACCCTGTCTCCGGTGAGATCTGGGTTTATCCCATGGTTCTTCGCTAAAGGGGTTGACGCTGGAGTAGATCCTGACATCCCAAATTTCTCTAAGACATCATGAACATACTTCGTCTGGTGTATGAAAATTCCCTCAGGTAGTTGTTCAACTTGAAGTCCCAAGAAGAATTTCATCTCCCCCATCGATGACATTTCGAATTTTTGCTTCATTACTGAATCAAAATCTTTGCACAGATTTTCATTCATTGACCCAAATATAATGTCGTCCACGTATATCTGAACTATCAGAAGATGTCTGTCGACCTCTTTGGTGAAGAGAGTGGCATCCACTTTTCCACGGATGAAGCTGTTGGCTAACAGATGTTGCGAAAATGTCTCGTACCAAGCTCTCGGGGCCTGGTGTAAACCATACAGCGCTTTATCCAGCAAATAAACCTTGTCTTTATGGATTGGGTCGGTGAAGCCCGGTGGCTGTCCGACATATACCTCCTCTTTTACCTTCCCGTAGAGAAAAGCCGATTTAACATCCAACTGATATACTTTGAAATTTTTCCACGATGCAAATGCAAGAAAGATTCTAATCGCTTCTAGTCGAGCCACGGGAGCATATGCTTCGGTGAAATCTATACCCTCCTGCTGACTAAAGCCCTGGACTACGAGTCGAGCTTTGTTTTGAACAACAACTCCTCGGTCATATCTCTTGCATTTAATCACCCATTTTGTGTTAATTTTCCTGTGACCATCAGGCAAATCTACTAACTTCCACACTCCTAACTTCTCAAACTGACTCAACTCTTCTTGCATAGCATTGACCCAAGAATCTTCAGTTAGCGCCTCTTTGTATGTTCGCGGTTCGATCTGCGTAATAAAACAACTTAGTGAAAATTCAGTTTGTAAAGGTGCTACTGTAGAATATAAACAAGTAAGCCCTTGATCAATTTGTCGTCTTGTGCGGATGCCTGACTGCAATTCTCCGATAATTAGCTCCTCTGGATGGTATGAAAGTGTTCTTGGCATCACCTCGCCTGGAACATCTACCTCGCCCTCCAGATTAGTAATATCCTGATGTACATCTTGGTCACCGACTGGATTTGTTTAACTTGAAATCTAAATTTGCTCCCCCTCAGAATCTGAATCACCATGGTCAAATACTGGTCCGTTCTCAGATTCTTGATTATCATTCTCTACCGTCTGATTATCTTGAGCAACTTCATTTTGTTGAATATCATCATGTTCTCCAGCATTGCTTAGACCTGCTTCATCGTCATTTGAAGTATGCCTTTGACGCCTTGAAGACTCAGCTGGGAACCTTTCCTGCGATGACTCATACTCTCGCAAAATATCCAACTCGTCAAATAAATCTTCTTCTTCTTCCTCTTCTCTTTCCATGTCAAACGAATTCCACAAAGTGTCATAATGAAAACGCCATGAATCTCCTGGATTCTGTGGTGGCATTGTGTGACCTTGACACTCAACATTCGATGCTTCGATGATCCGCTTTAAGCTTGGAACAAAGACTCGTCTTAGTGGACTTGAATAACCCACAAATATTCCTTCGATGCTCTTTTGACCAAATATCCCAAAAGGCTCTAGAATAGTGCAGGGAGACCCAAACGGTTCTAAATACTTCACGTTCGGCTTGCGGTTATTGATCAACTCGAAACACGTCTTGTTGAATTTCTTGACAGTGAGAACCCGGTTGAGAGTATAGCATGCGGCTGATACTGCTTCTGCCCAAAAGTTAACAGGTAGATTGGAATCAGCAAGCATCGTCCTAGCCATTTCAATTAGTGTCTTGTTCTTTCTTTCAGCTACTCCATTCTGTTGTGGAGTGTAAGGAGCACTAAATTCATGCAATATACCTCTTTCATCGCAGTATTCTTCCATCTTGCTATTCTTGAACTCAGTACCATTATCACTTCTGATTCTTCTGATGCGTGTCTGGTACAAGTTTTCCATCTTCTTGAAAAGCGTCATCAAACGATCAAATGTCTCATCTTTTGAGTTTAGAAATAATACCCAAGAAAATCTTGAATAATCGTCTGTGACTACAAGACAATAGAGATGTCTAGTAATGCTTTTGACGTTTATTGGACCAAACAAATCCATATATAGTCTGTCTAAAGGTCTTGAGATTGAATTTTCTTTCTTCCCAGGGTGTGATTTCTTCTTTTGCTTTCCTTTGATGCAGCTAATGCACTCCCCCTCAAGATGAAAACCTTTCACATGAACACCAGTAACCAAATCATTGTGCACGAGGTGATTCATTTTTCGCAAATGTATATGACCTATCTTTCGGTGCCACAGTTGTGATTCTTTTTCTGTTGCTCTAGACATAAAACAATGAGCCTGACCCGTGGTTGTAGTTGCTACAGTCATATCCAACACGTACAGATCATTGACCCTTGGTGCTCTCATGATAATCCATTCTTCGGGAACAACAAATCCTAGTTTCAAGATCAAACACTCTTTGTCTGTGAAGTGCGTTGTATACATCCTATCACAGATCTGAGATATGCTTAGAAGATTATTCTCAAGCTCAGCAATGTAGTTAACTCTTTCAAACGTGACAATGCCATTGGATAACGTTCCTTCTCCAATAATTCTACCTCCTTGATTTCCTGCAAAACCTACATAACCTCCATTAAACCCTCTAACATCGTACAGCAGGGTCTTTTTCCCCGTCATGTGCCGAGAAGCTCCACTATCCATAATCCATCGCGAAACGGATCTTGGAAGCTCCTGCACATGTCAAAAATACTTCGTTAGATTTGGTGCTACCCAAGCCTCTATCGACTCAGGTAACTGGACATCAAGAAAAGTTCTTTAGATGATTAATGGTGGAAAATTCTTATCATTGATCTTCAAGCTTTCTTCAGACCCAACCTCAACCTCTTTGTATAAGAAAAACTCATCTTTCTGAGGTTGACCAGATGGTTGGTCTTTCTTTGGAACATTTTTCTTCTCAGACTTTTGCAATTCTTTCTAAAGTTTCACATAGTAATCCAAAGGAACATTCATCTTTACCGGTGTAGTAGAAGATGACTGTTTTTCTGACTCTAAAACCTTTGGTTTTGGAGAACTTGTTTTCTTTTCAATCACTTTTGGCTTCCATGTTTGTTGAGATAACGCAGCCCGTTTGTAAAACTTGTCATATTTAGTTACCACATTCTTAAAAGGTTCAGTTTTGACTTTGGTGTTGTCATTTTTCAAAACCTTTTTCTCAACAACCATTGGAGCCTTTCCCTTCACATCATCTTTCTTCCTTGAATTCATCACAACTTCAATCTTAGGCTTCAAGTTGGTACACTTTTGTGCAATATGCCCAACTTGATTGCATTTGAAGCATGTTCGGGTGTCAACTACCCGGCTTGTGCCTTCAGACTGAGGCTGTGAGGCCTTCTTCTCAAAGAACTCTTTGTTTGATTTTGAAAAGATTTTAGATTCTTCATCAGAAAGTGAACTCGAACTCGAACTCTTCACAAACACCTTTTTCTCAGCAAACCTTCTATTTTGAACATCCTTTTTCTGATAATTCTTACCACCCTGATAACCACCCGACCATTTGTTGGTGCATTTCATCTGTTGACTTCGTCTTGGATCGAGTCATAGTATTAGAATGTTAGATCAGGGCACGTAGTACGAGAAAATAGAAGATTGTATAGGTTTTTAGGAGTAGGTTTGCTCATTTGGTCTTGTGTGGTTCGCTTTTATGTCAAACAGTGTGGTTCGCTTTTACGACCAAGGTTGGTCCGCTTATTCGGACATAGTACCTTGGGGCGGACCAGCTAGCCTATAAATAGCCATATGAGCGGTTCATTTGTAATGAGTTGGTGAAATTTGTACCGAGGTGCTGCCGGATCGAATCTTGATTGTAAACTGTTATATTTCAATACAAAAGGTGTTTAAAGTGATTTGCATGCTATTCCTACATTGATTACTTGTTTTCCGCACCTGTAATCTACGAAAACTTCTCTGAACGACTCGTTCGGGTCGCAGAACGATACTACAATTGGTATCAGAGCTTCAGGAGGAGGAGTTCTACAAAGAATAGCTGAGATTCTTCAAAATTTCTATCTTCTACACCTTCTTTTTCTGATTCAGACACTTTCAACGGTCGAAATCGGCTCAAAATCTCAGGGATTGTGCGCAACTATACAAAGACAAACCCTTGAAAGTTTGGTGTCAAAACTCGAAAGAAAAATGGGTCAAATTGATGTCCGAAAGTGGTTCACTTTTCTGAACAAGTCTTAGGTTCGCTCCTGGTTACACATCTGGTTCGCTCGTAGTGACAGTTTCAATCAGGTTCGCTCGAAAAGTTGTGTCTGGTCCGCTTTTAGATACAAACTTCAGGAGGTCCGCTCGAAATTTCTTGTCAAGTTCGCTCGAAGTGACACTGGGATACAGATTCGCTCAAAGGGTTTAGTTTGGTTCGCTCTTGTGACCATTTGAAAGTCTGGTTCGCTTATTTGAACGTTACTGGTCCGCTTCAACAGACAACAAATAGTCTGGTTCGCTCATTTGTCTTCTGATAGATCCACTCAAGTGAACTTGTTTGGTTCGCTTTTCTGACAATTTCATAGAATCGCTTTTGTGTACTGTTCAAGATACTCGTTTCGCTTTTAAGGCTGTGATAAAGTTTCGTAAAATTTTTGAAAATGGACGAGGAATTCTTCAACGCATTTGCTACCCCGGTTACCCCGATCACTTTGGCACAAAATACAATGCTCGAAAACGAAACGGGCACGATGCAAAAACCACCAAGACTCATGAACATTGAAGAGTATAAGGGTTGGGAAGGTCGGTTTGAGAATTGGGTGCAAGCAAATTATCTTGACGCTTGGGAATGTGTAGAAACAAAGTATGTTCGACCATTAAACGATGATGAAGAACCCGTTCCAATCAAAGATTTATCTGCTGATGCTCGGAAGAAGTACAAAGATGAGAAAATGATGCTTAGTCTTCTTCAACAGGCAGTCAAAGAAGATATAATGGTTCTTCTACAGCACAATGGAACTTCGTACTCGATTTGGAAAGCGTTGCGATCGAAGTTTAGAGGAAGTGAGGAGATGGTCAAGAGTAAAAAATCACTTCTGAAGAAAGAGTTCGATCTATTCCGAGGGTTGAAGAATGAGAGTACGAGAGAAATTATTGAACGATATTGTAATCTGCTTGCTAATATGAAAAGATTGAGTATTGAGAAAAGTACTGATGAGCTGATTGAGAAGCTTGCTGATGCATTGCCTTATGAGACGTGGGGCACATACTTGATGATGCTCAGAAACAAGAAAGGTTTCAGTAATCTGACGCTTAGTAAGTTCATTGAGAAAATAGAGGCTCAAGAGATGGAACAGAGAAAAGTGACCAGAATGAAAGATTTCGATGGTGAACAGGATATCGGGTTGTATTATAAGGCATGGGTGAATGAGAAAAAGTCTTCAAGTTTGTCTCTTAAGGTTGAGACTGCCTACAGTGCCAAGAATTCGTCTGGGAGTCAATCATCTGGGTCCAACAGCAAAACCAGCTTTACGTCATTTTCATCATATGATCCAAACATTTCTGCAACTAAAAACGGGAGAAAATTACAGTGCAACATTGTATTAAATCTTGAAAATGATCAAGATTATTCTGAGGAAGTTGCCAAAAACAAAATGTCTTTATTAGGAATGGTTTTGGAATCTTACACTTGTTTTGTTGCAGGTCGTATCGGGAATCCAATGTTAACCAAAGAGGATTATGATCAGATAGATGCTGAAGAAATGGAGCTGATGGACATAAAGTGGTGTCTGGCTAGTGTTTTACGGAGAGCTGAGAAGTTCAAACAAATCACGGGGAGAGATGATCTTCGTGATGCAAATGTCTCTACTTTAGGTTTTGACAAATCTAAAGTTACTTGTTTTCGGTGCAGGGAAAAAGGACACTTCAAGAGAGAGTGCACAAACCGAGAAGCAAGTGGAGCTCAAAATCCGTTCAACAACAACAATGATTATTATCGAAAAGCCATCTATCACCAAGTAGGTCAATCATCTCAACAACAAAAACATCACGCTCAAACTGCACATGGAAGGGATGTGATTGAAGATTCAGGAAAGAGAGCATGTGTGGTAAATCAAGACAGAAAGCAGTCGTTTAACTGGGATAAATATATTCCAGATAATGGAAAAGCATGTTTGATTGATCAAGAAGATGAAAAGCTACCAGAGGGTTTTAGCTGGGCAAATTTCACTTAGGATGATTACATTCCTGATCAAACTATAGCTTACACTGCTTTTACAGCAAAGATTGTAGATGATAGTGATGATGATACAGAGTATTGGGCTAGAAAATATAGAGAAGATATGAAGTTGGTTGCTGAGAGTGATAGTGAAGATGAAAAAGTTAAGAAGAAGAAAAAGAAGATCAAAACACCGGTGAGTAGTGATGATGAAGAGGTGCCGGTGGTGAGAAGGCAAAAGGTGACAGAAGTGCCTAAGTTTAAAGTTGAAGAACAAGTTGATGCAAAAGAAGTTCCTGTAAAGTGTGAAAATTGTGAAGCTGTGAAGAAGCAAAATAGTACTTTGATTTACAACTTGAACAGTCTGAAGGAATTGTATGATGTGTTGAACAAGACAATGAATCAGTACAATCAAACTAGTGAAGAGCAAGCTGTTGCTATGAAGACACTTCAAGGAGCGTTTATGACAAAACAAAAAGTTGTAAACAATTACATTGAAAAGTGTGCTGCTTTAGAACAGAAGCTTGAGCTGCAACGAATTGAAACGGAAAGAGTTAATCGTTTATTAAAAAGTTACTCATGTACTTCCTATGTGATTGACAGGATTTATCCTACGGTTGAGAGCATGAAGGTATGGGAAGAAGATGAGATAACTGAAGAAAAAGCAGCTGGAGTTGATGCTGGTGAAAAGATTGCTAACAAGAAGAAGGGTGATCAGAAAAAGGACACTGAAAAGGCTTCATCTGGTAAGAAGAAAGGTGTCAGTTACAATAAGTGTCCACCCCCGCTGGAAAATGGATATTTGCCCAGATATCCAAACGATGAAAGAGTCAAAAAGGCCACAAATTTACAGTGGGAGTTAGAGTCGTTGGTCAATCTTCCAGAAAGTATTGATGTTGTGTTTACATCATCTGACACTGATCAACAGTTTCAATTAATGAAGAAAGTCGTGGATCATGTGTTAGAAAGTGATGATGTGGAAGAGTCAAAGTCTGGGTCATGCACACAGAGTCAAACAGAAAAACAGGGCAAATTGGTTTATGATAGAAAGTTTTTATTGTCAAAATCTAATTTGGATGATGGATTGTTTAAAGTGGCGTACACTTTGAATGATTCTGACAAATTATATTCTGATGAAGAGTTTCCAATAAGAGGTGTTAAAACTGAATTGATAAATAAGGTTTTCGTACTCACAGAAATTAATATTTCTGAAATAAAAGGCTTATGTCTTAATGAAAAACCAAGATATTACACCTCAAGAGTTCAACAGAGATTAAACAAGAAAAGAATTACAGTTCTGGTACAGTTTCCAAAAGAAATCAAACCATAACGGTAATTTCAAAAAAGAAAGGTCTTGGTTTTACTCCTACAGAAAAACAGAAAAATGAAAAATATGTTCGTGATTTTAAATCCAAAATGTCATTTGTTTCAGGTACATCAACTGATGAAGAAGAAAAAACAAGTTTCTGGAGAGAATCAAATAAAGAGTTCCTTGCAAAGAAACAAGACGAACAGAAACGAGATACAAGAACCTGTTACCGATGCAACACTGTTGGACATATTGCAAAAGATTGTTCGAATGCGATACAATCAAAACAGGGAGTATTTCGTAAAATCAAAGAGAAAGTGTTTGCATTCGAATCACCACTTGATAGAACAAAACTGTTTAAAGATTCTATTTTTGAAATTGGTGAGAGTTCGAACAAGTTTTACAAGAAAAGAGCAAAATTTGACAACCAGAAATGGGTTGTTAAGAGTGTTGGTGAAAGCTCTAGCGATGATTCTGATAGGTCGAAATCAGAGGAGCTATCGTCTGGCGATGAAACTGTTCCATAAAATCAGTTGAGCCACATGTTGATTCAAATTGTGAAGCTGTTTCAAAAAATGAGAACTCAGTTCCGATTGTTAATGATGAGGAGTTTCCATTACTTCGGGCTGAGAATTATAAAAAGAAAATTGGCAAAGTTGAAATTTCTAACCAATTTTATCATGATGAACAGGAATTTGATGCTGAAAAGGTCTTTAACCCCAAGGTAAAACACATCTTTGGCAAGATGATTGATCGAAAAGTCAAAGCGGTTAAGGAATTTTATGAGAAGAAAACAACAAAAGAAAAGGTTGAACCATCCCTGGTTTGTGACTGGGATGGTACATATTATGAACAGTAAGTCTCAGGACTTGCCGGAGCTCCCAGGTTGGTAAGCGTGAAGCATGAATCGGCATCTTTCTTGAATATTATTCGGTAACGTCAATCATACAATCGGTAAAGATGTTTGTTTATGTTTGTTGGTTATAATTACAAGTGGTTAGATGATTTGATTACATATGGTAAATCAAGGACATTAATTTGTACTTGTATTTTCCTACTTTTGGTTGGAAGACAAGATGATGAACCACATCCCCGAACATTTGTTTGATAAATCTACAAGTGGTAAAATCAATCAAACTTATTTTCCGGAAAAACCATTTTGATTAAAACAAACTTAAGTGTTTTGAAATCTAAATGGGAAAATAGTTTGTTGATAGGGGGAGTTCTGATTGGTTATGCCAAGTGAATGGCGAATTGATGTGATTTGATATCGGTTGTCATGTTTCTGTACAGTTTGTTTTCATATTTTCGTTAATGTGTTTGCATTTTAGGGGGAGTAGAAAATTTCAGAAAATCCAGAAACATTAGAAAATTTGAAAAAGCCAAAAACATGATAAAATCAAAAATGAGTTTTGTTGCGAAAAAAGAGGAAATGATAGTACATCAGTGGACTATCACAACATGCTAAAGAATAGAAAATTTGAAAAAGCCAAAAACATGATAAAATCAAAAGTGAGTTTTGTTGCGAAAAAGAGGAAATGATAGTACATCAGTGGACTATCACAGCATGCTAAAGAATTGGAAAGTCAAAATGTGATAAACGATCTTACTGCGGATGTATCAGTAGATTTTCGCACATTTAGTAAATTGAAACGAGATATAAACCTAAATCAAACCTGCTTGATTCGTGGGTAACTATTCTTGAATATATGGGTAACCCCCGAAATCTTGTTTGAAAGGTCCCGTATTCTGAGATACTAGGTCTTTATACTCAGTGATATCTGGGGTATTATCCCGGGACTTCTGCTGTATGGAAGTACTGACCTAGTCCCCGGATAATACTTTCTGCATAAGCTTGAAAAAGCGCCGCCCTCAGCAATCTGATTAAACAATAAAATTGATAGTCATTGTTGTTGTAAAAAAGATCCTCTAAAGGGGACCCACCAAAAGTCGAGCCGTCATCTCTCTGCTAAACGGAAGTTCTGACCTGAGCTCTCACGGTTTCGCATCTACCCCTTTACAGATATCATCTGTGGTATACTCACCTGTAAGACTGAATATTTGGGATCTGGATACAGGAGTATATCCGAGTGGAGTGATACACAATTAAGTTTAAGTCTCTAAAACATTAATATCGTATCTCGAATCAATTGAAGTCTGTGTGAAAATTTAAGTGGTCAAACATACTGACAATCTAGGTAAATTGTTTAGAACTGAGTATGTTTAAAACTTAACGGTGTTGGTGATTTGTCTCAAAAACTGATATTATCCTCTTGCACGAGCTCACAAAAATATTGTCTGTAAATAGTTTATTTCTGCATTTTCATTTTCTTTCAGAAAAATCCAAAAAGATTTTTGATGTGTTTTAGCATAAGTTTTTGAAAACACAAAAAGATTTTTGACAACTGATGTTGAAAAGCTGATTTTCAAAATTCAAAGTGCTAAACATGATGAGCAATATTTGAGGGGGAGTGTGTGTGTGAAATTAAAAATGTTTCCATAATCTAACCTTTTCAAGTGGTTCATCATACAAATAGAAAATTGAGAGGGAGTTATATGTTGGTGCATATGAGAGAGTCTGAGTTGGTGCATGTTTATATGTTTAAATGTTGTCATAAATCTTATGTTTGTGGTAGAGTGTATGCAGGAAATGTCAACATCTGAGGAGAATATGTAACATCTGAGGGGGAGTCAGCAAGCTCAAAAGCTGTTAAAGCTTTGTGAAGGAGAGTCTGTTGATGATAGAAGAGAAAGAGACGAAGATAGAGAGAAGCCCAGTGGCTGATCAAGACAGAAGATTGAAGACAGTGTGATATGACTCGATGACACTCCGTTCGATGGCACTCCATCAACATCTGAGGGGGAGTCTGTTGGTGCATTTCATCTGTTGACTTCGTCTTGGATCGAGTCATAGTATTAGAATGTTAGATCAGGGCACGTAGTACGAGAAAATAGAAGATTTTATAGGTTTTTAGGAGTAGGTTCGCTCATTTGGTCTTGTGTGGTTCGCTTTTATGTCAAACAGTGTGGTCCGCTTTTACGACCAAGGTTGGTCCGCTTATTCGGACATAGTACCTTGGGGCGGACCAGCTAGCCTATAAATAGCCATCTAAGCGGTTCATTTGTAATGAGTTGGTGAAATTCGTACCGAGGTGCCGCCGGATCGAATCTTGATTGTAAACTGTTATATTTCAATACAAAAGGTGTTTAAAGTGATTTGCATGCTATTCCTACGTTGATTACTTGTTTTCCACACCTGTAATCTACGAAAACTTCTCTGAACGACTCGTTCGGGTCGCAGAACGATCCTACACCATTTGTTTGAGTTGTTGTTATAAAAACGTGGTAGAACAACAGGTTTCTTGTAGTAAGCTTTATCTTTTTCAAAATTCATTTGCCTCTTTGTTTGTTTCAAGCCTTCAATTTCCGACACATCAATTTCAATCAACTTAAACACATTTCTCAGTTTGCCAACATTCACATTCTCTATCGGAAAATCATGATCCGAATACAACTTATCAGAACCCTTCATCTTGTAAATCACAAGATTAGGTTCCTCATTTAAGTTGTTTTGGGACTTTGATTTTGGAATGTATCTGTCCAAAAAGCATTCATCATCCTCAGTAGTGTCACTTTCAGATTTCAAGACTTTTTCAACCACACTTTTCACAACTTCAGATTGGACACTATCCTTATCGGAAGATGAAGTGAATGTGACATCAATTGTGTCCGGAAGTTTCACTTCATGAACATCTTCATCATTAACCAACCCTGATTGTTTCTTTGAATAATTGTTTAAAACCGGTGGTGGAACTTGATGATACCCCACCCCTGTTCCATCAGAAAAGACATCTTCGCCTGCTTTGTTTTTCCCGATTGGTTTGGGAACAATGTGTTGCAAAACAAAGCTTGCGGAGTTGTAACTTTTCAATTTCAACTGGATTCGCTCATTTTCAATTTTAGCTTCTTGAAATTGAAGCTTCAACTTTGCAATTTCATCCAGGTTATTAACTCTTCCTTAACTCTAAGAACACCTGTCAGTTGAAGATTTTCTTTGTCTGTCTTACCATTTCTTTCATCATCATCTTTAACCGTTCGTTTAAGCTTCTCAAATTTTTCCGAAATCTGACGATTTTCAAGAATCAATTTTTCATTTTCATTCCTAATTCTTTCTACGTCATTTTTATCGTTTTCAATTTTCTCAGTTAATTCTTTTAGTTTGTCATTCGAAGCTTTCAACAGTTTATCACGGTTCAAGATCTGATCTTCAACACTTCTGACTCTACCAGTCAGTTCTTCAACCTTCTTACCACTAAGGTAAGCAACTGTACTACAAACTTTGCACTCTTTCATGCAATTTTTGCAGTTGTTCTCAGATTTAGCATTCTTACCTGACTCGTGTGTATCATTTGAACTGACCTTGTTTTTGGACTCAGTTCAAGAACCAGAAACTACCCCTAGTTCTTTTGAAGCAAGAACCTTGTCAGCCATCTTCTTTAAATTTTCAGTGGTGAGTTCTTGTGATGTATTAATGATTCCATCATCAATCTTCTTTGGCTGTGGCTCTTTTGCTGTTTCTTTCTCTTTTTCTTTTTCAACAGCTTCTCCTCCTCGCCACCATTCTCTCTGTCTGGCTTCTTCTTCATCAGCAATTTGTTTGGTGAGAACTTCAAGATCGACAGTATATGGATCCACAACTATGTTACCATTAGGATCAAGATAACATTCTCTATCAGGATCCCATCGCCTTGCCTTTTTTGCTTCCATCCAGGTACGATAGATTTTGGCTTTCATGAATCGGGTTGTATCCTTCCTGTTCACATACTTCACATACTTCACTTCTTCAATTCTCTTATCTTTAAATGGAACAATCTTTTTTGCTGCAAAGGCATAACCAACTGCGTCTTCCTCAGGCAAAACATCACTTCAATCATAACCTTCATCGTCATGAAAAACTGCAAGTTCCCTGGATTTCTCTTTGGGTGCCTCCTCTATCTGCTTCAACCTGGGAGGTTCTGCTTTATTCTAATGATAGATCGCTCTCTTGTAATAATCCTCTCGAAAAGGATTTGCAGTCTCATCAGTGTAAGCATTTATGCACTCACGCTTAAAGTGACCTTTCTGTTTACACTTGAAACACGTCACTTTTGACTTGTCAAAGCCTAATTTGGTAGAAGGTCCACCAATAGACTGTCTTCCTGTAATCTCCATGAAACGTTGCGCTCTTCGCACTGCACTGGCCATACACCACCTTATATCGATCAATTCCATCTCCTCAGGGTCGATTTGATCGTAATCTTCCTTTGTTAGGTTGGTGTTGCCTATCTTTCCTACAACGAGACTTTCGTATGATTCCAACACAGATGCTAAAAACACCATCTGTTGTTTTGCAGATTCTTCACTGAAATTCTGACCATTCTTCAGATCAACAGCAATGTTGCATTGAAAGAGATTCTTTGATGCAGATTGGTTTGAAGTATTTGACGAAGGACCACCATGATAGCCACTGCTAGGGGTTTCTTGATTCATTGTGCTTGAGCTCTCTGCTGCAAAAGGCTGTCTTTGGAGATGCAATCTTTGGGATCACACTGCCTCTGTAATATAGCTCCACATTCTGCTGATAAGATGTGTTATTGACTTTATTGGATTTTTTTATCTCCAATTCATGGCTTTCAAGTCTTTCTATAAGCAGATCAACCTTCAACTCAGCTGGCTTTATCGTATTCTTCAGCATCAATGCAAAGTATTGCCAGTCTTGCTCATTTGGTAGAGCATCAAACAATTTGTCTACCAGCTCTTCTTGAGAATAAATGATATCTTGTCTAGAAAGCTCCATCTTCAGATGCCCAAATCTTTCGATCATCTTGGAAACAGATTCGTTCTTTAAACAACCAAACAAATCAAACTCTTTACGTAACAGTTTCTTTTTGTTCTTAACTATTTCAGCACTACCAATACATTTTATTTTCAATTTTTCCCAAAGGTCTTTCGAATCTTTGCACTCGATCAATGCGATAATGTCATCTCGGACAGATTGGTGAAGTAATGCAATACACTTCTGTTCAGCAACATATTTTTCAATCTGATTTTCCTCTAAGTTATCATAATTATCTCTCCCCATATCAAATCTATTTTTCAAACTTCTCCAACTGGGATACGCAAACGCTTTAAGCCATTTTTCGAATCTTGTAGCCCACCTGTTGTAATCTTCAATAGCCATCAACTTGGGCGGCTTGTTGTATGTTCCACACGCACTGTCTACACTCATAGCATCCTGAAGAATTTTCTTTGCACTTGGTGTTGGTGTAGTTTCATTCGTGTTACTTGATGTACCATCTCCCGAACCACTGGTAAATGCAAACACGTCACTAAATGGAATCATGAACTCATCCATCTTTCAAGTACCTTAAACAATCAACAAACACTTAGAAAAAATTTTTGAAATTTTGAAAAACTTTGTTTCAAACGAAATCACCACTCAAACGAAATCATTGATTTCAAACGGTATTACCAGCTAGAATCTAATTCCGTGCGGAATTAGCTTCTTTTCAAACGAAATTACACTAGCTCAAACGGAATTAAGTGCTTTGGAACGGAATAAGTAATTCCGTGTGAATGATTCAAGCGATATTAGATTCCGTGTAAAATCAACTGATCTTTTCAAATGGAATTAAGCCAAACTTTTAATTCCGTGCAAAATTACAATGGATTTTTCAAACGAGATTAGGATGACATCATCATTTTCGAATCTGATTGTCACACCCCGACCATGTAAAACAACAAATCGTGGCGGAAACGTCGGGGAGTGTTGTAACAGAATCATTGTTTCATAACCATGGATCAAATAGTTTTGTTTTATTAAATTATTGAACTCAATGTTTTGGTACAATTGATAAATACAAATAATTGTTTCTCAGTTTTAAAGTCGCTAAGGCACAAGTCCATCCTATGTGTAGCATGAATCAACAATCATCACATAGCAGTACCTGAAACATATATGAAAATAGGTACGTCAGCATAAAAATGCCTGTGAGTAACATAGGATTTTGTGTATTAGATTCATGGCTTTGGATAATGTGAGAAAAGGTTTTATGTTTTCAAAATAGCCATGAACCTAACGTAAAAGTTTTGTTTCTGAAAACATGTCGTTTTGGAAAAGAGTTTATAGTGTAGACAAAAATATACTTTGGTTTTGAAAAGCTTGTATAAATTGTATAACAAAGTATACTTTAGTTTTGAAATAATTAAATGGATAGTATATCGAAATATACTTTAGTAATTAAAATAATAGTTTTGGTAGTATATCTCAAATATACTTTGGTTTAAGGATAAAAGTATTGGTAGTATATCAAATTATACTTCGGTTTGAAAATAGCATATCCAATATGCTTTGGTTTAAAAATAGCATACCAATTATGCTTTGGTAGTATATCAAATTATACTTTAGTTTATGAAATAACAAAGTAGGTAGTATATCAAACTATACTTTGGTAAACAGTAGCATATCAAACTATGCTTTGGATAGTATATCAAAATATACTTTAGTTAAAATAACAAAGTTGGTAGTATATCAAACTATACTTTGGTAAACAGTAGCATATCAAACTATGCTTTGGGAAATAACAAAGTAGTATGTTATAACACATGTTGGATTTTGTACTTAGTATATCAAAATATACATTGGTAGATCACATTTGAGAGCACATCAAACTGTACTTTTGTAGTATATCAACATATATAAAGGGAGTGTGATTTGGTATTCAATCAAGCCTTAGTGTATAAAACTACACTTTGGAGACTATAGAAATACCACAAAGGCAATTTCTATTTGGTTAAAATTTGGTTTCTGACATTCCATACAACAGGAATGGGGTGTCTAGTCCTATAGCGCTATATCATACTACCAATCGGCTGGGTGAATGTATAAAAATAGGTACAATCCAACAATTTAGTTTTATAAGTTTTGGAAAATCAGTGTTTAAACCATAGGTAATCGTTTAATTTATCAAAAGAATATGTACTAAGCATGTATAATCATGTAGTTTAAAATCAGGAAAATAACAGATAGGCATATATGTTTCACCCCAAAGCAACTGAAAACAGTAAAAGAGGAGACTATGTACTCACCTGAGATTGCAAGTATCCTTGATTAAGTGTCCTAACAAAGCTCGGGAAATCAAGGAATCAAGTGGCACCTAGTATGGATCACTATGTTAAACAATCGGATCCTAAATCGGGAGATAGGATAGAATGAAGTTCTATAAATCAAATGAGTATTGCAACTCATATAGCATGATTTAATAGACCTAACATTCTGATGTGGAAGTCTACCTAAGTGCTTTTGACCCCTGTCGACCCATTATGGTAGTATAAGCCACTATAATGCGTCGTTTGCGTAAAACTATGTTCGGATGGTTAACTATGTGCTATGTCAAGTCTTACATGCCCAATTATCCCTAAACATGTTACTAAATCAGATTATATGTCAAAAATATGTTCACATAGTCAAAATACGGATTTTAGCTTCAAAAGGGTATTTTGGTCATTTCCTATGGGCATACAAGCTAACTAGCATACGATTAACCAATCCTATGTGATCATAAGGTATAACCTCAGTGGTTATTCCCTATGCAACTATGATCACTAACTAAGCTTGGTCGGATCCTAAAGATCGACCAAACGGGTCGGGTTCGAAAGGCTAAGCGGTTGTTTAGACCGCTTACCTTGCGACCCTAAACAAGCACTAAACTAATAGTGTCGAGTTAAACATGTCAACACATGTTTAACCTACTGATTTGGTATCAAAACAAAGTGTTTTGATACCCTAAAGTAGTTCCGTTGCAAAATGCATGCTAAAACGCATTTTGACCGAAACTTTGACTCGACACTACACCTAGTTAACGTGGTAATCAGCGGGTATAATCACTACGGATCATAACCAACGTGATTACAATCACGTTGCAAAGTTCAACCGAACTTTGCGTTGACCAAGACTGGTCAAACTGAAAGTCAAACACTTGTTTGACTTTTTAAACTAGAAAGCAATAAAAGAATGAAAGAAGGCTCACCCAAGTCCTTGCTATCTTTTCTACAAAGAAGACAAGTCCCAAACTCAGTTGAGAGAGCCCCAAAGCAGATATGTGAGAAGAGAATGAGAAATGAGCAAGGAAATGAGTTGATGGAGCTTGCTATTTATAGTAAAGCATGAAGAACAAGATCATGACAAGTGTTTGTGTAACCTCCAAGGAAGAATCAAGGCCATACAATTGTCACAAGCAGGTATAAAGCCTTGGGGAGGTGTTAACTTGCTCATCACACCAAGAATTTACGAAAACAGCCCCTGAATTTGCAAACAGTTTGCAAAAACAAACTTTCTGGTCGCTGGGCACTTTAGGCGGCCCGCGTAAGAATGTAGGGTGGCCTTACGCGCCCCGCCTGGGCTCCCCAGTTCAGCACAAGTTTGCTAAATTACAGTTTTGGTCCCTGCATGCATTCGAGTCCATTTTTTGCACTTTTGACACCCGTTAAGCCATTTTCAAAGCTCTACAAGGTCAATAAAGTTTAGAGGACTCAAAATATGCTTGGAACACTCTCGGATGTCGGCTCGTTTGGTCGTACGGTCGCGTTGTTCGTTAAATTACGACAAAACTCAAACGGACGCGAAAACGAACCAAATTAAGCGACGAATGGAATTTTTGCATGCCGATCACTAAAATATAAATATTTTAGTGTGTACAAAAATTTTGGATGTCCAGATGTGGATAGAACGTAAGATATGCGCGAAAACGCAAACTTACGTCGTTTTTTACACTTTTAGCCCCTGTAAGATCATATAAGCATGTTTTCGCACACCGAACCTATCAAAGATTATTGCTAAGCTATGTTTAGGTTATGATCAAGTTCCGGACTGAACGTTAGCTTACGAATCAGTATAGTTTCGCAGTTTGACGCAAATAGTCCCTGCGATCGAATAAACTTGTTTTTGCCAAACCAAACCTTCCAAAACTTATTTCTAAGTTATGTAAAGGTCGTTTAAGGTATTTTAAGCCTATTTCACTATTCAGGAATGTTTGTTGCATTACATTGATAACGTTTACGCACCAGTGCGCGCATAACTTTCCAGAAAGCGATTTAAAGCTCGGAATTGAACAAGAATTGATATGTGCAAAAGATACCCATATTTATACAAATCCCCAAGCATGAAACACGATATTTCATTGGTTTGGCATTTGTTTGGTGTTCGTGGTGACACAGGTGTCACAGTCTCCCCTACTTTAGGAAATTTCGTCCCGAAATTTAATTCTAGAGGAAACTTGTGAAGACAACTGTGATTGTTTCGCTTTCGAATGAATCCTTCTTTTCCCAAGTAGAACTCTAGGTCACGTTTGGATTCTTAGCGAATCTGTTAACTGCCAAAATGTCATTGTTGTAGTAACGAAAACATGGGGTTTCGAACAACGGATAGGAGAACGTTTCCTATGAAGACTATTATAGGAAACTTGTGTGTTCTCAAAATCAGAGTTGGAGATTGCAGAATAAAATGACATTGGCCAAGGTCCAGGACTTCTAATAATTTAAATAATGCTACTTTCACAATGTAATAACGAACACTTATATATAGGAAGTATCAGCGGCGTATCCACCATGCCCTTTTTTTACATTGTTCCTATCTCATTATTCTCATCACTATAAGTCTTAACACATGACAAAACTTGCTGTGGTTTCTGTGCACTGAATTCCATAATTACGTAATTCCTTGCACAGTCCGCACAGTTCATTTCATAATGTGTAGGGTAAAATCAATCGAATAAACATGAAATGACTTGACTAGATCACCAAAAGATCTTTTTAATTAAATCAACGAACGATCTTTTTAACTAGATCAACACATTATCTCCTTATCTAGATCGTCATATGATCTCTTTAAATAGACCATTTAAGGGATCTTTATAACTCGTAATCAAATAATCGTTTTGAATCAGCACTTTGTAATCCAAGGTTCTTACTATTTGCATAGAAGCCCCTTAAGGATTTAAGATAGTACTTTGAGTATCCTTCTGCGAATCTAACATATGGAAATACGGAAGATTCCACCAGGACTCAGATAACGAGCTATAGAATTTCACATAAACACAAAATCACCAAATTGTGTATTCGTTAATTTAGTTATCAGCTCGTTTGTGAATTAATGTATTTTGAAGTACACTAGAAATCCAATCACGGACTTCAATTAGTACTTTAAAATATCCTCAAGAATCTAACTATGAAGATAGGAAGATCTTATAAGGATTTGGAATTTGTTTCTGTCGTGTTATAACATTCGTATTAGGACACATAAAGAATCCAATCAAGGACTTACGATAACACCTTTATCAAATCAAAGATTTGAAATGGTACTTCAAATATTTGATTAAGAATTGCACCTGTACTTTGTTTCTTAAAAGAAACTAGTACTTAGGATTTTTGGGGAGATCACAAATGATCATGGAATGAAGGAACCACACGAGTAGTTTGTTCTGGAAAGAACATGGTTCTTTGGTGTCGATATTGTAGGGGTATGTCAACACACACACAATCGTATCAGCTTTGGAAATAAAATTGGAACAACAAATTTATTTATAACAACTGAATTGTTTCAAATGTCAAAAGATAACAGACAAGGAAAATACAAAAATCTAATTGTTCACTGCTGCATTGTCATTTGCGTTTGCCTCGTTTATGTTAAATGCTCGTCCGCGTGCTGGATTTGCATTAACAAGTCTCGGGCAATTATTCCGGTAGTGAGTAAGATCACCAAAGTTATAGCACGATCCAAGTGGAAACTGTTCTTGAACAGCAGCAGGATTTGCAGCATTTTGGTTTTGGATAACATGACGAAAAGTGTTGACCAAATGCCCCAATCGCCCACAGTGGGTACACTTGTGACACGGTGTTTGATTCACATGATGACGGTTGCATTTGTTGCACAAGGGTGCAGTACCAATATAGTTCTTCCTAGCACGAGGCTGTGCTGGCTGATTTGGTGCAACCTGATCATTCTGAGCGACTACTGCGAAGTTTTGTGAAGCCTTACGCTTCTTCGACTTCTTAGAGGACTCGGTCTGTTTATCCTTTGGTTTATCTTGTGCTGTCTTGTCAGATGGTTTCGGATCGCCTTTTCGGAAAAGCTTACCCTTCCTGATTTGAGATTCAGTCAGGGTGGCAGATAGTTCAATGGCTTGTCTGACGGTAGTAGGGTTGCTACCAGTAACAATATCCTGAACTGAGTCAGGAAGGCCATCGATGTACCTTTCAATCGCCTTATCGAAAGACATAACCATGGTAGGACATAACAGACTCAATTCCTCGTAACGATCAGTGTAGGCTCGATGTTCACCGCTGTGTTGTTTGAGATCATCAAATTCCCGTTCTAAAGCCCTAAGCTCATGACGAGGACAAAATTCCTTCATCATTAGAGCCCGAAGCTCTTCCCAGGTTTGTGCCATTGCCACATCGGCACCTCGATCCCTCATTGTCCCGTTCCACCACGTGAGTGCTCTTTTCTGGAATACACTCAACGCAAACTCAACTTTTCGCTCATTTGGGCATTGTACATGACGAAACGTGCTTTCGAGACTCTCGAACCACTGTGGGAGCCCAGTGGCCCCTTCAGACCCAGTAAATGTAAGTGGCTTGGCTGAGTTGAATGTCTTAAAGGTGCACTGAACATTGTTATTGTTATTGTTTGCCTGATTTATTTGGGTGATAAGGTTCGGGAGTACAGCAGCGATTTGCTGAGTGATTAAGGCTGCCAAAGCGGCATCCTGAGCTTGATCACGTCGAGGAGGCATATTCTAAAAGAGAAAAAAAAAGCATGAGGGAAAAACGAGTGAGATGTTATTGAATATTCAAAACTGGATGTTAAGAATATCGACAAAGCATAAGGATTGTGACGATTTATTCATTACTTAAAACAAACAAACGACACTGTGACAAATCAGAGTAAATGGGTCAACATAATGTATCAATAAAGACATGCTCACCTATAAGTGAACACTCACCCCAAGAGTTCCCAGGTAAGAGTGACTAGTCCGATACTGCGGATTTGTACGAACACTCTAGCCTTAGACAGAAAACTCAGGGTACAGGCATTCACCCTTCCAGTTCGCATGTGTTCACATTATTTAGACCCAAACTTTTACGGGATTTTGAAAACACCAAAGGCTTAAAAGCCTAAAAACAAATCATCTAAGGATAGATGACTTCTTGTGATGTTTTAAAAAATTTTGACTCGAGAGAACGAATTGTGTTTTGTTTTTGTTAATCACCTAAGGATAGGTGAAGTGTATTGTTTTAAGACTAAACACAAGATAACTTGTGTTAGGGTCCTAGGAAGGTTATAGTCTAGGTCAAAGCATTACTAATAACCTAATTCCCTATAACCATTGGCTCTGATACCAACTTTTCTGTCACACCCCGACCACGTAAAACAACAAATCGTGGCGGAAACATCGGGGAGTGTTGTAACAGAATCATTGTTTCACAACCATGGATCAAATAGTTTTGTTTTATTAAATTATTGAACTCAATGTTTTGGTACAATTCAGATAAATACAAATAATTGTTTCTCAGTTTTAAAGTCGCTAAGGCACAAGTCCATCCTATGTGTAGCATGCATCAACAATCATCACATAGCAGTACCTGAAACATATATGAAAATAGGTACGTCAGCATAAAAATGCCTGTGAGTAACATAGGATTTTGTGTATTAGATTCATGGCTTTGGATAATGTGAGAAAAGGTTTTATGTTTTCAAAATAGCCATGAATCTAATGTAAAAGTTTTGTTTCTGAAAACGTGTCGTTTTGGAAAAGAGTTTATAGTATAGACAAAAATATACTTTGGTTTGGAAAAGCTTGTATAAATAGTATAACAAAGTATACTTTAGTTTTGAAATAGTTAAATGGATAGTATATCGAAATATACTTTATTAATTAAAATAATAGTTTTGGTAGTATATCTCAAATATACTTTGGTTTAAGGATAAAAGTATTGGTAGTATATCAAATTATACTTCGGTTTGAAAATAGCATATCAAATATGCTTTGGTTTAAAAATAGCATATCAGTTATGCTTTGGTAGTATATCAAATTATACTTTAGTTTATGAAATAACAAAGTAGGTTGTATATCAAACTATACTTTGGTAAACAGTAGCATATCAAACTATGCTTTGGATAATATATCAAAATATACTTTAGTTAAAACAACAAAGTTGGTAGTATATCAAACTATACTTTGGTAAACAGTAGTATATCAAACTATGCTTTGGGAAATAACAAAGTAGTATGTTAAAACACATGTTGGATTTTGTACTTAGTATATCAAAATATACTTTGGTAGATCACATTTGAGAGCACATCAAACTGTACTTTTGTAGTATATCAACATATACAAAGGGAGTGTGATTTGGTATTCAATGAAGCCTTAGTGTATCAAACTACACTTTGGAGACCTAAGAAATACGACAAAGGCAATTTCTATTTGGTTAAAATTTGGTTTCTGACATTCCATACAACAGGTGTAGGATCGTATTCTGACCCGAACGAGTCGTTCAGAGGCTTTCTCCTTGGTTTCAGGTGCGGAATTACAAGAAACTAAGGTAGAAACAGCAGGCAAATCACTTTAACTACTTGTTTTACTAATATCAAATGTTTACAGCTCAAATCTCGCACCGGCAAAGCTTCGGCACGATTTCTCTAATTGTTCCCACTGTTCAGATCGCTCATCAGGCTATATATAGAGATTGGGAACCGCTTATTGGACAGGCCCAATAAGCGGTCCAGACAAGTCATAAAAGCGGTCCAAGAATGCAGTCACTCGAGCGGTTCAACATCCTTGTCACACGAGCGGTCCAACATGTGTCCGTTCGAGCGGCCCATATACTTGAGTGTCCAAATGAGCGATCCAACTACCTAGAACCTATACAATCACTATTTCTCATATTTACAATCATTTACAATCATTCCTATTCTAAGACTCTAAGACTCGAACGAAGATGTAGTCGACAGACAACTGCACCAACAGACTCCCCCTTGAATGTTGACGGAATCTTCAGTGAGAGTCTTCAACAAGACATTCTTGGATATAGTTCGGTCTTCTTCAAAAATTCTGCCTGGATCTATCTTTCTTTGGCTATAACCTTCATCAGACTCCCCCTATCACCCTGCTAGGATAGTCGTTTGGGATTTTGTTACCACCATCGAAATTATCTCCTGGCTTCTCTCTGTTCAGCTCATCATCTCTGGTTCTGATATGTCTCCTGGCTATTTGTAGCAACAGGATCAGAAACCTGCAAAACTCAACCATTCTTTCACAAACCAAAATAATTGTGATTCAACTTAATGAATCAACTTAATCATGTGATACTGTTTTCAATTAACCACTACTTCACAAATTTGAAACATTTCAATTTCTGATTCAATCTAATGAATCATTTTAAACATTTCAAACAACTTAAACAACCTGTATGTTCATCAAGTTTAGCCTTTCAGATTTTGAAAATCAGCTCTTCACCATCAGTTGTCGAAAATCTTTTTGGATTTTTGAAAATATGAAACAGAAAAGCAAAGACAGAAATTTAAATGCAAAACAAACATATTTTTGTGAGTTTGTGCAAGAGGATCATATCAGTTTTTGAGACATAACACAAGCACCGTTAAGCTTTTAATCGTTTTAAGTTCTAAACGATTCACGTAGATTGACGATATAATTGTCCTCTTAAATTTTCATACAATTTTCAATCTATTCAGGATACTATTTAGGTATTTTATGAACTTAGTTCAATTCATGTGTCCCACCTCTTGAATATACTCCCGTATCCAGAATCCCAATATTCAGTCTTACAGGTATGAACACTACAATGATGTCTGTACATAAATTAGGGGAAAGATGCGAGAACTGAGGGATCTCAGGTCAGAACTTCCGTTCAGCAGAGAGATATCAGCTTCGACTTAGCAGTGTGTCCCCTTTAGAGGATCTTTTCAGCTACAACAGATGATTATCAATTTTATTGTCTAATCAACTGAGGGCTTTATGCTATATTTCAAGCATTTTGTGGAAAGTATTAGCCAAGGACTAGGTCAGAACTACCGTTCAGCAGAAGTCCCGGAATAATACCCCAGACATCATAGAGTATTAACACCTAGTATATCAGAATACGAGACCTTTCAAACGAGATTTCAGGGGTTACCTATATATCCAAGTAGTGTTCCCCACGAATTTCACAAGTTTGAAATTTTAGGTTTATATCCCGAATAAATCTACTAAATGTACAAAAACCTATCGTCACATCATCAGTGAGACCGTTTATCACATTTGGCATTACATTTCTTTAGCATGCTGTGATAGTCCACTGATTTACTATCATTTCCTCTTTTTCACAACAAAACTCATTTTTAAATTTTTTAATTTTATTGACATTTTCAAATTTTCTAATTTTTTTAAAATTTTTCTCCCCCTAAAATCAAAATATGTTTCAATTTTGATTTTCTGGGAAAATTTGAAACAAACTATACAAACTTGACAACTTGATGAGAATCACTTCAATTCTCCATCCACCTGGCATAAACAATCAGAACTCCCCCTCACAACAAACTATTTTCCCATTGTGATTTCAAAACACTTAAGTTTGTTTTAATCAAAATGGCTTTTCCGGAAAACTTAGTTTGTTTACCAAACAGTTTAGGTACGGGGTTACTTCATCATCTTGTTTTCTACACAAAAGTAGGAAAATCCAAGTACAAGTTAATGTCCTTGATTTACCATATGCAGTCCAGAATCCTCTGTACCACTTGTAAAACATTCACAAACACAACCAAACCTCTTTACCGTTTGCATGATTGACGTTACCGAATAAAATTCAAGAAAGATGCTGATTAATGATCCATGATACCATCTTGGGATCTCCGGCAATTCCTGCAAAATCTTTAAACACAAATTTAAAAAAATATGCCGATTCATGCTCCACGCTTACAAACCTGGGAGCTCCGGCAAGTCAGGTTTTTCTATTTGAAAAGTTTCACCCAAGCCTGACCAGCCTTGGGTGATTTTGAATTCTTATTCAACAATGGTGGAAAATTTTTCTCATCCATTGTTAAACTAGAATTCTCGACCTTTACCTCAACACAAGGCTCTTCTGGTTTTACCATACCAGAATCATTGCCTGAATGTGGCTTGTCTGACTTTAATGAGTCAAATTCATCGCCGACATGTGGCTCCTTTGTTTTCGAAGAAACAAATTCATCGCCAGGAAGTGAAAACTTCACTTTCTTCTTCTTCTTATCCTCTTTAGTCCTCAGATTTGCATCTGACGAATTCGGTTTTCTTGACTTTGCATCCGAGGGAGTTGATTCATCAGAACTTATATTCTTTCCAACGGATGAACCCGAGGACAAAATCTTTTCGAGATATTCTCTCGCTTTCTTTCTCTTTTTCCTCAGTCTGTCTTTCTGCCCCTGTGAAAGTTTAACTTTCTTTTCCTGAATTGACTGTTCTTTGACGTTTTGACCCGAAGCTTTCAATTCTTTGGGCTTGACAACGACTGGTATCTTCTTTGCCATTTTCTGAGAATTAGCCCTCAATCTGTCATTCGATCTTCTAGGGCAATCTCTGGCAATGTGACCTTTGATATTGCAATTATAGCACCTCCTGGTCTCATAACTCCAGTATTGGCAGTTAACAGCAATATGCCCCTGATATCCGCAGCTGTAGCACACCCTGTTATCATACCAGTTACCATTTTCACACCAAATGCTCAGATCATAGCATTGTCTGGCTTGGTGAAATTCCTTCCTCAAATGTGCTGGTTTTGACGCTTTTGCACTGTGGTTCGTTCTGCACACAACAAATTTTGTATTTTCATTTTCTATTTTTTTCAATTTTTTCTTTTGATTGGATGATCGTGCTGATGAGTTTTTTTCTTCATTTTTAAAGTTTTGATTCTGTTTTACAATCTTCTTCACAGGTTTTTGCTTAGAGCATTCACCTTTTTCAGTTGATTGCAGAACAGTTTTCTGAAATTTTTCTTTCAACTTTAAAAACAATTTTTGTTTTTCTTTTTTAACATTTTCATCATCAGACTCTGTCTCAGACTCATCTGCTGAATAAAAATTATCATTTTCCTCATCAGTTTTATCATCACAATCTTTGACTTCGACTTTGTCAAAGTTTGTAGCATTTGCACTTATCGGAACTGAATTGATCGGTTTTGGACAAGGAATATTCAACTTGTCAGATTTAGTCGCAAAACTGATCAATTTCTTCTCAAGTTTATCTATCTTGATCCTGGAATTCTTAGCTTCTTCCTCAAGCTGAGATATTCTCTCAAGATGAGACTTGATGGAATTTTCATTCTCAACCTTCAAATTTTCAAGAACAGACTTTTCATTTATCAAAATTTTGATCTGTTCCTGAAATTTTGATTCATTCGCTTTCAGGTTTTTGTTTTCAAGCTTTATCCAGAAATCTAAATCTTCTGAAGATTTCTGTTTGATTTCAAGCTCTTTTACCAACTCTTTGATTCTCTTTTGAGCGCTTTCACCTTCTTTTTCAAGTTCGACAATCTTCTGAAGATGGGAATTTATCATCTTCTGTTTTTCAATGTTGTTTTTACTAAACACATTTCTCCCATCTTCAAGAATTTTCACTTGCCCTTCAAATTCTTGATTTTTCAATGTCAAACTGTTAAAATCAACCAACAGTTTGTCATTTTCAGCTTTAAACTTCTCATAATCTTTTTTTAGAGTAAGAATCTGATTTTCAGCAACGTGCTTTTCGTCTTTCAACCTTTTGACTTCAGATGCCAAACTTTCCATGTCTCTCACGAGTTTGTCATTGTCAGTCTTAAAGTTATCGCATGTTGAGCACATTGTTTCATTCTTCACCGATTCTTCAGTTTTTGAAGTTTCTTCTTCCTTTGCTATCAATGTACCTGCACAAAACAATTTAACGAAATCAAAAGGATTTCCATTATTATCAATATAACAACCTCGTTTGAAATCGTATTTCAGCACATGTTTTGTCCTGATACATTTAGTAACCCTTTTGTGCATCTCTTCAATCACATCTGAACTTAGATCTAGCACATTATACTCTAAAACCTTGATCAAATCTTTCTTCTTCTTTCTATCTTCAAGTTCATGAGCTTGAAGTTTGCTGATGAATTGATTTAGAGGTAGTTTTGAAAAATTTGAGTTCTCCCTTAAATTCTTCAAACATTCACCCCATTCAATCGGTAATGCATCTGCAAATTTCTCCAATTTTTCAACATTTGACGGGTATATCTCATGATCTTTCATATAATTCAGTAAAACACTATATCGGTCTTTAAGATCATCCAACGTTTCGTCTTTCAGACACACAAAATATTTGAACCTTTTTGCCCAACCATCTTTGCTCACTTTTCTATACCCCTCATCTAGAAATCCGTTATTCCAGTTATTAAATCTTTCGAAATAATAGTTCTCCTGTTCATCAAACATCATTGCCATGTTTCGCAAAACAGAACGACACGTGTTTGTTGACGAATAAGCGATCTAAATGTGACAGAAAAGCGAACCAAACAGCAATTGAGCCAAATAAGCGGTCCAGATAAGCAAATCGGATGACAAATAAGCGGTCCAAAAATTGTCTGAATAAGCGATCCAGAAATAATCCAAATAAGCGATCCACAATCAGTCTTATAAGCGGTCCAAATCAATTCGAATAAGCGATTCAAACAAGTTCGGATAAGCGGTTCCTGATCGTTCGGATAAGCGGTTCCTGATCGTTCGAATGAGCGATTCCTGATCGAATGAGCGATCCTCAACCGTCCGGATGAGCGGTTCCCAACTGTTCGAATGAGCGATTCAAGGGTAGTCCGATCGAATGAGCGGTTCCTGATTCGCCCGGATAAGCGGTTCACAACCTATTCGATCGAGCGGTTCAACTTCAATTCCAATTTTGATCCACTTAGACTTTGAATTTTGATCTGAAACTTTCTAGGGTTTATCTCGATACTATTTCGCACAATCTGTGAAAAATTGAGCAAATTCCGACCGTGAAATCTTCCCGAATCAGAAAAAGAAGGTGTAGAAGTAAGAAAAAGTGACGAAATCCGGCTAATTTCTGCAGAGAACCTCCTCCTGAGCTCTGATACCACTTGTAGGATCGTATTCTGACCCGAACGAGTCGTTCAGAGGCTTTCTCCTTGGTTTCAGGTGCGGAATTACAAGAAACTAAGGTAGAAACAGCAGGCAAATCACTTTAACTACTTGTTTTACTAAAATCAAACGTTTACAGCTCAAATCTCGCACCGGCAAAGCTTCGGCACGATTTCTCTAACTGTTCCCACTGTTCAGATCGCTCATCAGGCTATATATAGAGATTGGGAACCGCTTATTGGACAGGCCCAATAAGCGGTCCAGACAAGTCATAAAAGCGGTCCAAGAATGCAGTCACTCGAGCGGTTCAGCATCCTTGTCACACGAGCGGTCCAACATGTGTCCGTTCGAGCGGCCCATATACTTGAGTGTCCAAATGAGCGTTCCAACTACCTAGAACCTATACAATCACTATTTCTCATATTTACAATCATTTACAATCATTCCTATTCTAACGAAGATGTAGTCGACAGACAACTGCACCAACAACAGGAATGGGGTGTCTAGTCCTATAGCGCTATATCATACTACCAATAGGCTGGGTGAATGTATAAAAATAGGTACAATCCAACAATTTAGTTTTATAAGTTTTGGAAAATCAGTGTTTAAACCATAGGTAATCGTTTAATTTACCAAAAGAATATGTACTAAGCATTTATAATCATGTAGTTTAAACTCAGGAAACTAACAGATAGGCATATATGTTTCACCCCAAAACAACTGAAAACAGTAAAAGAGGGGACTATGTAGTCACCTGAGATTGCAAGTATCCTTGATTAAGTGTCCTAACAAAGCTCGGGAAATCAAGGAATCGAGTGGCACCTAGTATGGATCACTATGTTAAACAATCGGATCCTAAATCGGGAGATAGGATAGAATGAAGTTTTATAAATCAAATGAGTAATGCAACTCATATGGCATGATTTAATAGACCTAACATTCTGATTTGGAAGTCTACCTAAGTGCTTTTGACCCGTTTCGACCCATTATGGTAGTATAAGCCACTATAATGCGTCGTTTGCGTAAAACTATGTTCGGATGGTTAACTATGTGCTATGTCAAGTCTTACATGCCCAATTATCCCTAAACATGTTACTAAATCAGATTATATGTCAAAAATATGTTCACATAGTCAAAATACGGATTTTGGCTTCAAAAGGGTATTTTGGTCATTTCCTATGGGCATACAAGCTAATTAGCATACGATTAACCAATCCTATGTGATCATAAGGTATAACCTCAGTGGTTATTCCCTATGCAACTATGATCACTAACTAAGCTTGTCGGATCCTAAAGATCGACCAAACGGGTCGGGTTCGAAAGGCTAAGCGGTTGTTTAGACCGCTTACCTTGCGACCCTAAACAAGCACTAAACTAATAGTGTCGAGTTAAACATGTCAAAACATGTTTGACCTACTGATTTGGTATCAAAACAAAGTGTTTTGATACCCTAAAGTAGTTCCGTTGCAAAATGCGTGCTAAAACGCATTTGACCGAAACTTTGACTCGACACTACACCTAGGTAACGTGGTAATCAGCGGGTATAATCACTAAGGATTATAACCAACGTGATTACAATCACGTTGCAAAGTTCAACCGAACTTTGCGTTGACCAAAGACTGGTCAAACTGAAAGTCAAACACTTGTTTGACTTTTTAAACTAGAAAGCAATAAAAGAATGAAAGAAGGCTCACCCAAGTCCTTGCTATCTTTTCTACAAAGAAGACAAGTCCCAAACTCAGTTGAGAGAGCCCCAAAGTAGATATGAGAGAAGAGAATGAGAAATGAGCAAGGAAATGAGTTGATGGAGCTTGCTATTTATAGTAAAGCATGAAGAACAAGATCATGAAAAGTGTTTGTGTAACCTCCAAGGAAGAATCAAGGCCATACAATTGTCACAAGCAGGTATAAAGCCTTGGGGAGGTGTTAACTTGCTCATCACACCAAGAATTTACCAAAACAGCCCCTGAATTTGCAAACAGCTTGCAAAAACAAACTTTCTGGTCGCTGGGAAATTTAGGCGGCTCGCGTAAGAATGTAGGGTGGGCTTACGCGCCCCGCCTGGGCTCCCCAGTTCAGCACAAGTTTGCTAAATTACAGTTTTGGTCCCTGCATGCATTCGAGTCCATTTTTGGCACTTTTGACACCCGTTAAGACATTTTCAAAGCTCTACAAGGTCAATAAAGTTTAGAGGACTCAAAATATGCTTGGAACACTCTCGGATGTCGGCTCGTTAGGTCGTACGGTCGCGTTGTTCGTTAAATTACGACGAAACTCAAACGGACGCAAAAACGAACCAAATTAAGCGACGAATGGAATTTTTGCATGCCGATCACTAAAATATAAATATTTTAGTGTGTACAAAAATTTTGGATGTCCAGATGTGGACAGAACGTAAGATATGCGCGAAAATGCAAACTTACGTCGTTTTTGACACTTTTAGCCCCTGTAAGATCATATAAGCATGTTTTCTCACACCGAACCTATCAAAGCTTATTTCTAAGCTATGTTTAGGTTATGATCAAGTTCCGGACTGAACGTTAGCTTACGAATCGGCATAGTTTCGCAGTTTGAGGCAAATAGTCCCTGCGATCGAATAAACTTGTTTTTGCCATACCAAACCTTCCAAAACTTATTTCTAAGTTATGTAAAGGTCGTTTAAGGTATTTTAAGCCTATTTCACTATTCCGGAATGTTTGTTGCGTTAAACTGATAACGTTTACGCCCCAGTGCGCGCATAACTTTCTAGAAAGCTATTTAAAGCTCGGAATTGAACAAGAATTGATATGTGCAAAAGATACCCGTATTTATACAAATCCCCAAGCATGAAACACGATATTTCATTGGTTTGGCATTTTTTTTTGGTGTTCATGGTGACACAGGTGCACACAGATGTCACACTGATTTCAAACGAAATTATAAATTTTGTCCAATTTTGATCGAATTAAGGTCCAAATCTTTCAAGGATTAGTTAACACTCTGTTTTACGTGATATATGTGAGATTTAAGCCATTTCAACCGTTAAATTTTGTTCAAATAAGAAAAGAAGGTGTAGAAGTGAGAGAATCCGGTGAAATCAAGCTGAATTGGTATGAACTCCTCGTCCTGAGCTCTGATACCACTTGTTGGATCGTCGAGTGACCCTAACGAGTCAATCTGAGAAGTTCAGCATCAAATACAAAGGCGGAATCAATGTAAATGATGTAAAACAACTTGTTCCTTTCTAAGTATCTTCTCTGATTGATTTCCTGAGCTTTTTACAAACAATTCTGACAAAAATCCGGCAGCACCTCAGCTCTCAAACACTAATTCCGTATGAAATGAATCAGGGACAACAAATATACATAGGTGAGGTAATTCCGCATGAAACAACTTCAAACGGAATCACATGTTCATACGAAATCATTAATTCCATGAGGAATTAAGTAATTCCGTATGAAACATCTAATTTCCCTTGAAATGACTTTTGGATCATTTCATGTGAAATTACCCTACAACCTGTTTTCTCGATTTTCGTGCTCTGATCTATACAATACAATACACGACTCAATAAATACGAAGTTAACAGACATCAGTGCATCAACATTTAAGTCGAAAGTATCATGAAAAGCCAAAAAGGGTACGGTCTCTTAAATTAAATCTGCAAGTAGATTTAAATGATCAGATTAGAAAAGCACGAGATTCAGTAATCAAGGATGATACTGAAAAGTTAAAAGGAATGATTAAGGAATTAGAACGAGGAACAGAAGGAATTTGGAGATTCCATAAGAAAAGAATGTGGATACCTAAATTAGGAAACCTATGCCACCGTATATTAGAAGAGGCTCATAAGTCTAAGTATACGATGCATCCTAGAAGTGATAAGATGTATCAGGATGTAAGAAAGAATTTTTGGTGGATAGGAATGAAAAGGGATATAGCTGCTTATGTTTCTAAGTGTTTAACTTGTTCACAAGTTACAGCTGAACTCCAGAAATCATCAGGTTTGTTTCAGCAGTTAGAAATGCCAGTTGGAAATGGGAATTAATAACAATGGATTTTGTTACCAAATTACCCAAAACAAGAAAAGGTAATGATACAATCTGGGTGATTGTAGACAGGCTAACTAAGTCAACTCATTTCCTACCAATGAAGGAAACTTTTAGAAAGGAACAATTACCTAAATTATATGTAAATGGAATAGTTTCATTACATGGAATTCCTTTATCAATTGTTTTTGATAGAGATAGTCGTTTTACCTCTCATTTTTGGACAAGTTTCCAAAAAGCCATGGGAACCAAGTTGAATCTAAGCATAACTTATCATCCTCAAACAGACGGACAAAGTGAAAGAACAATCCAGACGACGGAGGACATGCTTAGAGCTTGTGTAATTGATTTCGGAGGTAATTGGGACGATCACTTACCCTTAATAGAATTTTCTTATAATAACAGTTATCACACAAGTATCAATGCTGCACCATTCGAAGCACTTTATGGACGAAAGTGCCGAACCCCAGTCTGTTGTACAGAAATTGGGGAAAGACAACGATCTGGACCAGAAATAATGCAAGAGACAACCGACAAGATCATTCAAGTCAAGGAACGACTGAAAGCAGCACGTGATCGACAAAAGAGTTATGCTGATAACAGATGGAAGCCACTAGAATTTCAGGTAGGAGACAAAGGGTTATTAAAAGTCTCATCTTGGAAAGGAGTGGTAAGATTCATAAAAAGGGGATGGCTAAGTCCCAGGTATGTTGGACCTTTTGAGATTATTAGGAAAATAGGACCTGTAGCCTATCAGCTACAACTGCCAGAGGAAATGGCAGGAATACATGATGTATTTCATGTATCTAATCTCAAGAAATGCTTAGCTGATGAATCACTGGTAGTACCTCTTAAAGATATAGAGGTAAATGAGCAGTTAAAATTTGTAGAGAGGCCTCTACAGATTGAAGACAGGAAAGTTAAGAACCTCAAGCACAAGAGATTAGTTCTGGTTAAAGTGAAATGGGACTCCGAAAGAGGACCAGAGTATACATGGGAGCTTGAATCAGAAATGCAAAGGAAATATCCACACTTATTTGAGTAGATCTCGAGGACGAGCTCTAAAACAAGGTGGGGAGGATATAGCAACCCTCTAAAATATTTTCCGACACCCCTAATATATATTAAAATATCTCAATATGTCTTAAAATGCACCCCATACGCGGAAACGGACCCTCGATACCTTTATTTTTATAAAAAAAACAAGTTTTTATGGACTCTCGCGGGGCGCGTAAGCCATCCTTTTAAGCTACATGGGATCCACATGAATTCCTTCATGATTAACCAGATGTCCAAGGAATTGTAATTCTTGTAACAAGAATTTGCATTTTGAGAATTTAGCATAAAGCCTTTTTTTCTCAACAATGTCAGAAGTGTATGCAAATGTTCTGCATGATCTTCCTTGCTCTTGGAGTAAACTAGAATATAATCTATAAAGACAATTATGAATTTACCCAGGTATGGCTTACATATCATGTTCATCATGTCCATAAATGTGGCTGGGGCATTGGTTAAACCAAATGGCATGACTGTAAATTCATAATGACCGTACCTTGTTCTAAAAGCAGTTTTAGGAATGTCCTCTTCCTGTACTTTCAATTTATGATATCCTAAGCGTACATCTATATTAGAAAAGAATCGTGCTCCTTGAAGTTGATCGAACAGGTCATCGATTCTCGGTAGTGGTGTGACACCTGTGTCACTTCAACCATCAAACAAATGCCAAACCAATGAAATATAGTATTTCATACTTGGGATTTGTAAAAATATTTGTATCATTTGCACATATCAATTCTTCTCCGATTTCAAGCTCTAAATCGCTTTCTGGAAGGTTATACGCGCACTAATGGTTAAATATAACCAATTTAATGCAACAAACACTCCGGAATAGTGAAATAGGCTTAACATACCTTAAATAACCTCCACATAACTTAGAAACAAGTTTTGTATGGTTTGGTGTGTTGAAATCAAGTTTGTTCTATCACAGGGACTAATTGTGTCAAACTACGAAACTATACCGATTTGTATAGTAACGAACCTTTCGGAACTTGATCATAAGTTAAATATGCTCTAAATATCCTTTACATAGCTTAGAAATAGGCTTTGAGGTGTTTGGTGCGCAAAAATAAACTTTTGGTCATTCAGGGACTAAAAGCGTCAAAAAGTGCATAAGTTTGCATTATCGCGCATATCTTACGTTCTGAATACATCCGGACATCCAAAAATTTATGTAATCATTAAAATATTATGTTTTAGTGATTGGCATGATAAAATTTCATTCGTCGCTTAATTTGGATCGTTTTTGCGTCGGTTACGACTTCCGTCGTAATTAACCGAACAACGCAACCGTACGACCAAACGAACCGACATCCGAGATGTTTTCGAGCATGTTTTGAGTTCCCTATACTTTAAATTCATTTTAGAGCCTTGAAATGAGGTTAACAGGGTTTAAACGCATCGAAAAAGGCCTTAAACACGTGCAGGGACCAAAACTGTCATTTTTGAAACTTTTCTGTATCTGGCACATGCTAGCGTAGTGCGATCAACTTCTGCCTATCCCGTGGTGCTACGCGAGCACTTCATCTGGGCAGAAACTCCATTTTTGCAACCCAATGTCCATTTTCAGCACTTCTCTTGAAGTTTAGGGGCTATTTTGTAACATTTTCAATACCGTTTGCTGGTTTTGGGGCACCCCTAGTATTCCAAAACCATGTGCCCTATGTGTACGATCCAGATCAAAGCTCAATCTTCGAGAAACGATCCTAACGGTTCTTGAATTCTTAAAAATACCCACCTCCTCTTCACTTCTTCTTCACACATTTGCTCTCAACTTCTTCTCTATGTTGAAGATCCCCTTGTGGAACTTCATACCTGAGAAATTTTGAGTTCAAATGTTCAAGGCTTGGACCCGTTGTGAGTATTCTTTCGTTCTTTTTCATTTTAGCGTTAAAGTCAAACTTTGTTTGACTTTCTGCATTGACCAGTTTATGGTCAATGCGAAGTTCATTTGAACTTCATAACGTGAGCATAATCACGATGATTATAGTACCTAGTGACTATACCTACTGATTACCACGTTATCTAGGCTCAGTGACGAGTCGTAGTTTCGGCCAAAATGCGTTTCCTCGCGTATTTTGTAACCAAACTACTCTAGGGTATTAAAACCGTTTGTTTTAATACCAAACCTGTTTTCTAACTTTACTAAACATGTTCTAGCATGTTTAGCTCGTCGCTTTTAGATTTGTGCTTGTTTAGGGTCATAAAGGTAAGCGATCTAATCAATCGCTTATACTTTCGAACCCGACCCATTTGGTCGATCATTAGGATCCGACCAAACACTTTAGGTGACCATAGTTGTATAGGGAATAACCTTCCGAGGTTATACCTTATGGTCACCTAGTTTAAGTAGTTGTATGATAGGTAGTTTATATGCCTTAGGTAAATTACCAAAATGCCCTTTTCATACATAATTGGTAATTAAGCATATGTAACCTAAATTTTTGTCACATAGCTGATCATTTAACATGTTTTGGCATATAATACTTGTCATAGGGCTAGTTAGACGTCTCGAACGCGCATTCCGCGCGCAACGCGTTAAAGTAGCGTAAGCTACCTTAATGGATCATAATGGGTCGAAAGCACTTAGGATAGGTTTCATTTTAGTATGGAGGCCTTGTTAAACCATATCATATGAGTTCCCACGCTCATTTGGTTTACGAGACCTCATACTATCCGATCTCCCGATTTAGGTCCGGTTTATTTATGTAGTTATCAATATTAGGTGCCGTTTGATTCCGTGCTCCTCTAGTTTTGCTTGGTAGTTGTTCAAGACTCTTAAGCACTCTCAAGTGAGTACATAGTCCCCTCTTTTACTGTTTTCAACTGTTTTGGGGTGAAGCATGTGTACCTATCTGTTATTTTAATGATTTCAAAGTATAATTGATTATACATGTTAGTACTTATCTTTTGACAAACTAAATGACTATCTATGGTTTAAACACTGATTTTTCCAAATATTAGAAAATTAATTGTTGGAATAGTACTTATTTTTGGTTCACCAGACCGGTTGGTAGTATGATATAGCGCTATTGGATTTGACACCCCATTCCTGTTGTCATGGAATGTCTGAAACCAATTTGTTGCTCCATCCAAATAGGTATTGCCTTTGTGGTATTTCTATAGTCTCAAATAGGGCTGTTCAAAAAGCTCGCGGCTCGGAGCTCGCTCGAAGCTCGCTCGGATTTAGCTCGGAAAAAGCTCGCTCGATTTGTCTCGGTTTAAAAGTGAGCCGAGCCGGCTCGGCTCGGTTAGAAAGTGAGCCTAGCTCGGCTCGGCTCGTAACAAGCCGAGCTGGCTCGGTTCAGCTCGCTTTGTAGCTCCGCTCGGTTTAGCTCGAATTATTTTACTTATAATAAGTTTTAATTTCATATACATTATAATATGTTACAAAAAAACTGATTATTATTTACATGTATATAGGTTTGTAATTTGATATTTATGGCATATTTGAAGATTGATTACCATACTAATGAACTAATATTGTATTTTATTGAAATTAAAACTTATTTTGCGTTGTTAAACTTGATTTGGTTTGAATTGTATTAGGTTGAACTTATTTTGAATATATTCTTTTAAATTATTAAATAATATTTTAGGCTATAAAATTTTAAGAGGTATATATTAGTTTTTTTTATAAAATCGAGCCAAACCAAGCCGAGCCGAGCTAGCTCGGTTTAAAACCAAGCCGAGCCCGAGCTTAGATTTTCAGCTCGGTTTCAAATCTGATCCGAGCCGAGCCAGCTCGGTTTATAATCGAGCCGAGCCCGAGCTTGGCCTGGCTTGGCTCGGCTCGGCTCATGAACAGCCCTAGTCTCAAAGGTGTATTTTGATGCACTAGGTCTGGATGAATTCATAAATCACATTATTTTTGTATATTAAGTTATACTCCCAAAAGTATAGGTTGATGTGCTCTCATATGGGATATTGTACAAAAACCAACATATATTTTGTTAATCATTAAAACATAGTTTGATATGGTATTTTCACAATCCAAAGCACAGTTTTAATATGTTATTTTCAAACCAAAAACATAATTTAATATGTTATTTATAAATCCAAAGTATACCTTTAATATACTACTGAAAATTATTATTTTTTAACAACTAAAGTGTATTTAATATACAATTTGTTTTACAATCAATATATTTTCATACAAACTTATTCTATTTACTTATTTATTTTCCTATGTATTATTATTTTATATCATCTGATTTCTTATAAATGATTTATAAAAGAAAACCTTTTACCAGGATCATGACTACTTTTATTAAAACCTTTTTCTTTAAACTTATAAGTCATGAATCCTAAATCAATAAAACCTATGTACTCGCCGGCATTTTTATGCTGACGTACCTATTTTTACACATGTTTCAGGTACTGATCTGTGATGATTGATGATATATGCTACACATAGGATGGACTCGTGCCTTAGCGACTTTAAAACTTGAAAGATAATAGTTGTACTTATTTGATTGTATTAAAACAATGAGTTCATTTATTCAATAAAACAAAATTATTTATTCCATGGTTGTGAAACAATGATTCTGTTACAACACTCCCCGACGTTTCCGCCACGTTTTGTTGTTTTATGTGGTCGGGGTGTGACAGAAAAGTTGGTATCAGAGCCAATGGTTATAGGGAATTAGGTTATTAGTGATGCTTTGACCTAGTCTATAACTTTCCTAGGACCCTAACGCGAGTTTACTTGTGTTTAGTCGTAAAACAATACTGTCACTTATCCTTAAGTGACAACCACAATAAGATCATAAATTTTGAATCTGCTTTGAAAACTAATCATCTGTTCTAGGATGATTGATTACTAGGTTTTGAACCCTTTGTTATAAGGTTTTGAACCCTTCCAGTTTGACTCATATTTGGCTTAGTGCTTTTTGAGTTTTCAAAATCTCGTCAAGGTTTGGGTCTAGATAATGTGAACACGTGCAAACTGGAAGAGTGGATGCCTGTACCCCGAGTTTTCTGTCTAAGGCTAGAGTGTTCGTACAAATCCGCAGTATCGGACCAGTCACTCTTACCTGGGAACTCTTGGGGTGAGTGTCCACTTATAGGCGAGCATGTCTTCGCGATACATTATATTGACTCATTTACTTTGATTAGTCACCATCTCATTTGTTTGCCTTAGGTAACAAACAAATGATCGCAATTTTATGCATTGTTATTCTGTTTACATTTCCCTTGTTTCCTCCCATGTCTCCCATTTTATTCATGGTGCCTCTCCATCGCAACAACAATGTCCGAACTAGGTGCTGCAATTGTCCATCAATTAGGCGTCGTACTACCAGAAGGCCGTTGATTTAGCTATCACCGTGACTCGTCTCAGGGATGAAGCCATACAAGGGAACCACTCCTTAGAGCAATCAATGCCACCGTCATCATCCAAATCAAATACCCTGTTTCAAATGTGCCCACGGTGGACGATGGGACATTTGGTTAGCATGTGCCGCTTTGCAATCCAAAGCAAAGCTGTTACAAATCCTGCTGCTACTCAACCTTCAAACTCTGCTTCATATGTCGCTTGGCATATCTAGCACCTCAAACTCATGAACTTTCTACCTTGTATATCGACTTAAGCACGCCTAGTGCAAGGTGTCGAAACACCTCTCGTTACACAAAAATCCAAAAACCATATAGGATCTTTCTATCCTCATAATTAGATCTTTATGGATGATTATCGCTCAAATCGGAGCCCTTAATTGAATTATTCGTATGCCTTAGTACGCATGTTACGATTCAATAAGGATAAATCCGAATTCCTATTAAAGATCTTTCTACCTCCATAGTTAGATTCTTATGTTTAAAGTGCCAAACGAAATCCACGAATTGGATTCCTGGTGTGCTTTAAATATCCGTGCCCAAATATAACAAATTAATAATCAAGTTAATCAATTATGTGATTATGTGCTTATGTGTTTTCTTATATGTTTTGTGTTTTTATGTGATCCATCCAAATCCTCATAAAATCCTCCATATCTCATATGAGGGATTCATAGTAGGATAACTAAAGGTACTATCTTAAATCCTTAATGGACTTCAACGTTGTAGTTAAGTCCCATGGGTTATAAAGTACTATTCTATAATTGGACCCCTTGAGTGGTCTAGTTAAACAGATTGATTTGAAAATCTGGATATGAATATCGTGTGATGATATTATTGAAAAGATCCCTTTAAGTGGTCTATTTATGGAGATCGTACGACGGTCTAGTTAAGAAGATCATATGTTAATCTAGTTAAAAAGATCGTTCGTTGATCTAGTTAAAAAGATCCTTTGGTGGTCTAGTCAAATTTCTTCCTGTTTATTCAATTGATTTTTCCTATACGCATTATGAAATGAATTGTGCGGACTGTGCAAGGAATTACGTAATTATGGAGGCCTACATAATTATGGAATTTAGTGCACAGAAACCACAGGAAGTTTTGTCATGTGTTAAGACCTATAGTGACAAGAGTAATGATACGGGAGAAGTCTTCGACCTTGACCAATGTCATTTTATCCCCAATTCTGATTTCATGCACACACAAGTTTCCTATGATAAGTCTTCATGAGAAACGTTCTTCTGTCCATAGTTCGAAACTCCATGTTTTGATACTACAAGGACTTCACTTTGAGGGTTGACAATTTCGCTAAAAATCCTAACGTGGCCCAGAGTTTTACTTAAGGGTTCAATGGATTTATTTGAAAGCGAAACCGTCACAGTTGTCTTCACAAGTTTCCTCTAAGATAAATTTCAGGACAAAATTTCCTGAAGTAGGGGAGACTGTGACACCTGTGTCACTTCAACCATCAAACAAATGCCAAACCAATGAAATATTGTATTTCATACTTGGGATTTGTAAAAATATGTGTATCATTTGCACATATCAATTCTTGTCCGATTTCAAGCTCTAAATCGCTTTTTGGAAGGTTATACGCGCACTAATGCGCAAATATAACCAGTTTAACGCAACAAACACTCCGGAATAGTGAAATAGGCTTAACATACCTTAAATAACCTCCACATAACTTAGAAATAAGTTATGGATGGTTTGGTGTGTTCAAATCAAGTTTGTTCGATCGCAGGGACTAATTGTGTAAACTGCGAAACTATACCGATTTGTATAGTAACGAACCTTCTGGAACTTGATCATAAGTTAAATATGCCCTAAATATCCTTTACATAGCTTAGAAATAGGCTTTGAGGTGTTTGGTGCGCAAAAATAAACTTTTGGTCATTCAGGGACTAAAAGCGTCAAAAAGTGCATAAGTTTGCATTATCGCGCATATCTTACGTTCTGAATACATCCGGACATCCAAAAATTTATGTAATCATTAAAATATTATGTTTTAGTGATTGGCATGATAAAATTTCATTCGTCGCTTAATTTGGATCGTTTTTGCGTCGGTTACGACTTCCGTCGTAATTAACTGAACAACGCAACCGTACGACCAAACGAACCGACATCCGAGTTGTTTTTGAGCATGTTTTGAGTTCCCTATACTTTAACTTCATTTTAGAGCCTTGAAATGAGGTTAACGGGGTTTAAACGCATCGAAAAAGGCCTTAAACACGTGCAGGGACCAAAACTATCATTTTTGAAACTTTTCTGTATCTGGCACATGCTAGCGTAGCGCGAGCAACTTCTGCCTATCCCGTGGCGCTACGCGAGCACTTCATCTGGGCAGAAACTCCATTTTTGCAACCCAAGGTCCATTTTCAGCACTTCTCTTGAAGTTTAGGGGCTATTTTGTAACATTTTCAATACCGTTTGCTGATTTTGGGGCACCCCTAGTATTCCAAAACCATGTGCCCTATGTGTACGATCCAGATCAAAGCTCAATCTTCGAGATACGATCCTAACGGTTCTTGAATTCCTATAAATACCCACCTCCTCTTCACTTCTTCTTCACACATTTGCTCTCAACTTCTTCTCTAAGTTGAAGATCCCCTTGTGGAACTTCATACCTGAGAAATTTTGAGTTGAAATGTTCAAGGCTCGGACCCGTTGTGAGTATTCTTTCGTTCTATTACGTTTTAGCGTTAAAGTCAAACTTTGTTTGACTTTCTGCATTGACCAGTTTATGGTCAATGCGAAGTTCGTTTGAACTTCATAACGTGAGCATAATCACGATGATTATATGCCTTAGGTAAATTACCGAAATGCCCTTTTCGTACATAATTGGTAATTAAGCATATGTAACCTAAATTTTTGTCACATAGCTGATCATGTAACATATTTAAACATGTTTTGGCATATAATACTTGTCATAGGGCTAGTTAGACGTCTCGAACGCCCATTCCGCTCGCGACGCGTTAAAGTAGCGTAAGCTACCTTAATGGATCATAATGGGTCGAAAGCACTTAGGATAGGTTTCATTTTAGTATGGAGGCCTTGTTAAACCATATCATATGAGTTCCCACACTCATTTGGTTTACGAGACCTCATACTATCTGATCTCCCGATTTAGGTCCGGTTTATTTATGTAGTTATCAATATTAGGTGCCGTTTGATTCCGTGCTCCTCTAGCTTTGCTTGGTAGTTGTTCAAGACTCTTAAGCACTCTCAAGTGAGTACATAGTCCCCTCTTTTACTGTTTTCAACTGTTTTGGGGTGAAGCATGTGTACCTATCTGTTATTTTCATGATTTCAAAGTACAATTGATTATACATGTTAGTACTTATCTTTTGACAAACTAAATGACTATCTATGGTTTAAACACTGATTTTTCCAAAGATTATAAAATTAATTGTTGGAATAGTACTTATTTTTGGTTCACCAGACCGGTTGGTAGTATGATATAGCGCTATAGGATTTGACACCCCATTCCTGTTATCATGGAATGTCTGAAACCAATTTGTTGCTCCATCCAAATAGGTATTGCCTTTGTGGTATTTCTATAGTCTCAAAGGTGTATTTTGATGCACTAGGTCTGAATGAATTCATAAATCACATTATTTTTGTATATTAAGTTATACTCCCAAAAGTATAGTTTGATGTGCTCTCATATGGGATATTGTACAAAAACCAACATATATTTTGTTAATCATTAAAACATAGTTTGATATGTTATTTTCACAATCCAAAGCACAGTTTTAATATGTTATTTTCAAACCAAAAACATAATTTAATATGTTATTTATAAATCCAAAGTATACTTTTAATATACTACTGAAAATTATTATTTTTTAACAACTAAAGTGTATTTAATATACTATTTGTTTTACAATCAATATATTTTCATACAAGCTTATTCTATTTATTTATTTATTTATTTTCCTATGTATTATTATTTTATATCATCTGATTTCTTATAAATGATTTATAAAAGAAAACCTTTTACAAGGATCATGACTACTTTTATTAAAACCTTTTTCTTTAAACTTATAAGTCATGAATCCTAAATCAATAAAACCTATGTACTCGCCGGCATTTTTATGCTGACGTTCCTATTTTTACACATGTTTTAGGTACTGCTCTGTGATGATTGATGATATATGCTACACATAGGATGGACTCGTGCCTTAGCGACTTTAAAACTTGAAAGATAATAGTTGTACTTATTTGATTTATTAAAATAATGAGTTCATTTATTCAATAAAACAAAATTATTTATTCCATGGTTGTGAAACAATGATTCTGTTACAACACTCCCCGACGTTTCCGCCACGTTTTGTTGTTTTACGTGGTCGGGGTGTGACAGAAAAGTTGGTATCAGAGCCAATGGTTATAGGGAATTAGGTTATTAGTGATGCTTTGACCTAGTCTATAACCTTCCTAGGACCCTAACGCGAGTTTACTTGCGTTTAGTCATAAAACAATACTGTCACTTATCCTTAAGTGACAGCCACAATAAGATCATAAATTTTAAATCTGCTTTGAAAACTAATCGTCTGTTCTAGGATGATTGATTACTAGGTTTTGAACCCTTTGTTATAAGGTTTTGAACCCTTCCAGATTGACTCATATTTGGCTTAGTGCCTTTTGAGTTTTCAAATCTCGTCAAGGTTTGGATCTAGATAATGTGAACACGTGCAAACTGGAAGAGTGGATGCTTGTACCCTGAGTTTTCTGTCTAAGGCTAGATTGTTCGTACAAATCCGCAGTATCGGACCAGTCACTCTTACCTGGGAACTCTTGGGGTGAGTGTCCACTTATAGGCGAGCATGTCTTCGCGATACATTATATTGACTCATTTACTTTGATTAGTCACCGTCTCATTTGTTTGCCTAAGGTAACAAACAAATGATCGCAATTTTATGCATTGTTATTCTGTTTTCATTTCCCTTGTTTCCTCCCATGTCTCCCATTTTCTTCATGGTGCCTCTTCATCGCAACAGCAATGTCCGAACTAGGTGCTGCAATTGTCCATCAATTAGGCGTCGTACTACCAGAAGGCCGTTGATTTAGCTATCACCGTGACTCGTCTCAGGGATGAAGCCATACAAGGGAACCGCTCCTTAGAGCAATCAATGACACCGTCATCATCCGAATCAAATACCCTGTTTCAAATGTACCCAGGGTGGACGATGGGACATTTGGTTAACATGTGCCGCTTTGCAATCCAAAGCAAAGCTGTTACAAATCCTGCTGCTGCTCAACCTTCAAACTCTGCTTCATATGTCGCTTAGCATATCTAGCACCTCAACCTCACGAAGTTTCTACCTTGTATATCGACTTAAGCACGCCTAGTGCAAGGTGTCGAAACACCTCTCGTTACACAAAAATCCAAAATCCATATAGGATCTTTCTATCCTCATAATTAGATCCTTATGGATGATTATCGCTCAAATCGGAGCCCTTAACTGAATTATTCGTATGCCTTAGTATGTATATTACGATTCAATAAGGATAAATCCGAATTCCTATTAAAGATCTTTCTACCTCCATAGTTAGATTCTTATGTTTAAAGTGCCAAACGAAATCCACGAATTGGATTCCTGGTGTGCTTTAAATATCCGTGCCCAAAAATAAAAAATTAATAATCAAGTTAATCAATTATGTGATTATGTGCTTATGTGTTTTCTTATATGTTTTGTGTTTTTATGTGATCCATCCAAATCCTCATAAAATCCTCCATATCTCATATGAGGGATTCATAGTAGGATAACTAAAGGTACTATCTTAAATCCTTAATGGACTTCAACGTTGTAGTTAAGTCCCATGGGTTATAAAGTACTATTCTATAATTGGACCCCTTGAGTGGTCAAGTTAAACAGATTGATTTGAAAATATGGATAGGAATATCGTGTGATGATATTATTGAAAAGATCCCTTTAAGTGGTCTATTTATGGAGATCGTACGACGGTCTAGTTAAGAAGATCATGTGTTGATCTAGTTAAAAAGATCGTTCGTTGATCTAGTTAAAAAGATCCTTTGGTGGTCTAGTCAAATTGCTTCATGTTTATTCAATTGATTTTTCCTATACGCATTATGAAATGAATTGTGCGGACTGTGCAAGGAATTACGTAATTATGGAGGCCTACATAATTATGGAATTTAGTGCACAGAAACCACAGGAAATTTTGTCATGTGTTAAGACCTATAGTGACAAGAGTAATGATACGGGAGAAGTCTTCGACCTTGACCAATGTCATTTTATCCCTAATTCTGATTTCATGCACACACAAGTTTCCTATGATAAGTCTTCATGAGAAATGTTCTTCTGTCCATAGTTTGAAATGTCACACCCTCAAAATCCACACGCGGAGTATCACCGCTTGGGAGCGTGACTGACCAGGATCAAGCCACCAACCATATAGAACATGTAATCAATAAGTAAAAGAAATTGCCATTAAACCAAACCAAATCCATATGAAAGGTGTTTCAAAACACAAGTAAGTTATCACTGTTTAGCGGAAGCGTATAAGTAAAACCCATCATAATAAAGTATCAAATGTTGTAAGTGTTTAACAAGACAATCACGATCCAAGCCCACAACGACCAGCTCCTCCATGTGCAAGCTCCATGTATCTAACGACCTGCAAGGCATGTAACAGAGGATCAACAACTAGTTGAGCGAGTTCACAGAAAGTAAATGCGTAATAGTATATTCGTTTGTAACATGTGGCTCTACTGGGCCGATAGTACGTTCTATTGGTGGGGGCTTCCCATGTTGTATAACCACTATACTATTCGTAACCATAAGTGTTCTACATATCCCGAGAACAGTAACACGTACAAGTTTACGTAGGTTTTACGTAAGTAATCCTTCACAACCGACGATAGGGGTACGCGGGGGTTTACGTAGGTTTTACGTAAGTGCCTGACACAACCGAGGCAGTAGTGAGTATAAGTTCACGTAGGTTTTACGTGAGTGTCCTTCGCAACCTGAGGACAGTTAGCAATACACGTATACGTAGGTTTTACGTATGTGTCCTGCACAACCGAGGACAATGGTATGGTAGTCTAGTAACAGTGTAAGTACAGTTCTATTCAATCTCAATCCTTCAATCCCAATTCCCGTGCCCTGGGAATCCCATGCCTTAGTAAGAGTGTGAACTCACCTTGGTTTGCTCGGTATACTAGGTTATGCGCCCACAGGTAATCAGTCAAGTCCTATAGTGTGCACGTGTATTAAATCAGTTCATGATCGCATGCCATTTATGTCACGAAGTGTGTTTAAACAGTTATCACATATCACGTATGCAGTTTAGTCAAAATCGCACCATTTATGCTTGACAAGATTAACAGGCAGTTAACATGCTTCATAGCGTTAACGCACTTGACAGAGTTAGCATTCAACCGGACCAATACATTAACTGAATAAACAACTTTAACAATTAACAGGATTAATCAACTTGTCTTTGACATGCTTACTGACTTAACAGAACTCGACCATGCATTGTTAATCAAATCCTGACTATATGACACAACAAATACTCGGATCATGTGTGTATACAATTAAAAGGTCGGACTTCACATTGAATAACAACCAAATTCCCATTTTCAAGTATAAGGTCGTACACTACCACACGAGTAACAGGTCGGACTTAACTATATTAAACACACTCGGACAACCTGATGAGCATTAAAGGTCGGATCCCACATTAACACAAAAGTCGGTCTACATCAATAATACAAAAGTCGGACAGCCCATTTGCCTTTAAAACTCGGACAACCCTCAACAAAAGAACCCGGACCCTTGCACTCTTATAAAACTCGGACAGGTGGGGGTTCACAAGGTCGGACAACCCTCTCCTTTAACAAAACTCAGACAACATTTCTCACCCTTTTAAAATTCGGACTATTCATGCATCCTTTTATAAAGTTCGGACCGCCCAAATGTCAACAAAAGTCGGACCCCCTTTGATAAGTTTGGTCCAATAGGGATTTCATGGTGTCAGTCATACAAGGTTAATTTCCAAGTTGTGAAAGAATAAGATTAACAGACTAATCATGCAACCCTAGTTTGACCACCCCATATTCTGACCATAAGGAAACACGTGTTCATACGAATTCATGTGATCCTTGCTCACAGTAAACCGTCCAACAAGGCTGCCTATCAACTAATCATTAACGTCAACATAGGTTTAGCACACTGACAACATTGATTAATTCCACATGGCCGCCATATTGATATTCAAAGCTATCCCATCATGCAATCTAAATCCTATTGGACCTCTAGCTCAACTGCTACATCAATTCTTATTGTAGATCACATGCCATACAATCATAATAAGATTCTAGATCCATACTTTCACATGAAAACATATAGGCTATAACATACTGTTGAAGATCTACGCAAGCATATAACTTTATCGCACAAATACAATTCATCAATTAGGATCGTATATTAACAGGACCATTAAATATAACATAATAAATAATTACCAAATCATGAAAAGGTTATACTAACCGAACTCATAGGAATCAAACAATAAAGATCTGACTTTCGAATAGAAGGAATGCTGCCGTCGACTTGAGAACGATAGTTAGGGTTTGCCAATTAAAAACATTCACGCAAGGACTGTGGACAAAATGTATAACAAATAGCTACTGGGCCGAAGCCCATTTCGTGAGTGAGGGTGTTTTCGGCTAAGGTGATTTCGGCCAAAGGTTCCAACTGGTTGATATTAAGCATGTTACTAATATTAAACTTATATTACATACACACTTATGCACGCCCTATTAATCATGTAAATCACAATACCAGCTAACATATTACAAATGTGAACAATTGTGAAACAACAAGTCGTGTCAACAAACAAACAAACAATTAACGTGCAATTAATGCAAAGATGAAAATCTTGGAAACCCGAGTTGTCACATTATCCCCAACTTGAAAGAAATTTCGTCCCGAAATTTAGCATGCGGTTACTGAGGAAGCTAGGTAGTTGTATCGTTTACCTGGGGTGTCACATCATCCCCCCGTTGATTTGGAATTTCGTCCCGAAATTCCGCAGTAGTAGCTTCAGTCTCAGCAGTGGTTGCATTGGTTTCGAATAACTGTGGGTACTTTTCTGTCATCTGGTCTTCGCGTTCCCAGGTGTACTCTGGGCCACGACGGGAGTTCCAACGAACTCGAACAAGAGGGATTCTCTTGTTTTTGAGGACCTTAACATCCCGGTCCGTGATTTCAACTGGCTCCTCGACGAACTGCAATCGCTCGTCGATGGTTGGTTCCTTAAAAGGAACTATGAGGGTCTCGTCTGACAGGCACTTCTTCAGATTCGACACGTGAAATACATTGTGAACTGCACCGAGTTCAGCTGGTAGGTTTAGCTTGTAGGCGACTTTGCCTATTTTCTCAATGATCTCGAACGGTCCGACATACTGCGTATTTAGTTTGCCCCGTTTGCCAAAACGAACCACACCCTTCCAGGGTGAGACTTTAAGTAAAACCCGGTCCCCGACCTGAAATTCCAAAGGCTTCCTACGCTTGTCCACGTAGGCTTTCTGACGGTCGCGTGCTGCCGCCATGCGTTGTCGTATCTGTGCAATCTTTTCCGTGGCGTCCACTACAATCTCTGGACCCGTGATCTGACTATCCCCCACCTCTGTCCAACAGAGAGGTGACCGGCATTTACACCCGTACAAGGCCTCGAAAGGAGCGGCTTGTATGCTGGTGTGATAACTGTTATTATACGAAAACTCCACCAAAGGGAGATGCTTTTCCCAGCCGTTTCCGAAGTCAATAACACATGCCCGAAGCATGTCTTCAAGAGTCTGGATCGTTCGCTCAGACTGCCCATCCATCTGAGGATGATATGCTGTGCTCATGTCTAATCGTGAGCCGAAAGATTTGTGCATCGCTTGCCATAGCTCTGACGTGAATCGTGCATCCCGATCCGAAATGATGGAGGTGGGTACCCCGTGCCTCGAAACAACTTCTTTAAGATAAACGTCTGCGAGAGTGGAGAACTTATCCGTTTCCTTTATAGCAAGGAAGTGTGCAGACTTGGTGAGTCGATCCACGATCACCCATATGGTATCATTCCCACGCTGGGATCTGGGTAGGCCTGTAACAAAATCCATGGAAATTTCTTCCCATTTCCATTGCGGTATCTTGGGCTGCTGAAGTAGGCCCGCTGGTTTCTGATACTCCACTTTGACTTTTGCACATGTCAAACACTTGCCGACGTAAGTAGCGATGTGGGCTTTCATGCTAGGCCACCAATATGTAGTTCTGATGTCGTGGTACATTTTAACCGACCCTGGATGTATCGAGTAGCGAGACTTATGAGCTTCATCCATCACAAGCTCTCGTAAACCGCCATAAAGTGGGACCCAAATACGCCCCGTTACATAGTAGGCGCCGTCTTCATTTTGTTCAATTCGTTGCCTTGAGCCACGCAAAGCTTCAGCCTTTACGTTTTTGGGTTTTAATGCTTCCACCTGAGCATCTCGTATTTGTGCAGGAAGACCAGACTGAATAGTGAGCTGTAAGGCTCGTACACGCCTAGGTAGAGTGTCTTTCCGACTGAGAGCGTCAGCCACAACATTGGCTTTGCCTGGATGGTACTTGATGGCGCATTCGTAATCGTTAAGCAGCTCGACCCATCGTCGTTGACGCATATTCAATTCCTTCTGCTTGAAGATATGCTCGAGACTCCTGTGATCGGTGTAAATAGTGCACTTGGTACCGTACAGGTAATGTCGCCATATCTTAAGCGCAAAAACAACAGCTCCCAGCTCTAAATCATGCGTCGTATAGTTCCGTTCATGAACTTTGAGTTGCCGCGAAGCGTAAGCAATAACCTTATCCCGTTGCATCAATACGCAACCAAGACCCTGTATCGATGCGTCGCAATAAACCACGAAGTCATCCGTGCCCTCTGGCAATGAGAGAATAGGTGCGTTGCAAAGCCTATCCTTTAGGTACTGGAAAGCGGTTTCCTGGGAATCTCCCCAATGGTAGGTGACACCTTTCTGTGTCAGTAGCGTAAGCGGCTGTGCGATCTTGGAGAAGTCTTTGATGAATCGTCGGTAATACCCCGCCAAACCCAAGAATTGGCGTATTTCCGTTGGTGTACGCGGTGCAGGCCAGTTCCTAATCGAATCCACCTTGGATGGATCAACATGAATCCCATCCCTGTTCACCACATGGCTTAAGAAGTGGACTTCACGAAGCCAGAAGTCGCATTTTGAAAACTTGGCGTACAGTTGTTCCTTTCGAAGAAGTTCCAAGATAAGACGTAAGTGCTGCTCATGTTCCTCCTGACTCTTGGAGTAGATCAGAATGTCGTCGATGAAGACAATGACGAACTTGTCAAGATAGGGTTTGCACACCCTGTTCATTAGATCCATGAAAACTGCAGGCGCGTTCGTCAGCCCAAATGGCATGACTAGAAACTCGTAGTGACCGTAGCGAGTTCTGAATGCTGTCTTGGAGACGTCCTCATCCCGGACACTCAGCTGATGATACCCTGACCTCAGATCAATCTTGGAGTAGTAGCTCGACCCTTGCAACTGGTCGAATAAGTCGTCAATGCGTGGAAGAGGATAGCGGTTCTTCACTGTGACCTTGTTCAGCTCACGGTAGTCTATGCACATCCTGAAAGTGCCATCCTTCTTTTTCACGAATAATACCGGAGCTCCCCAAGGCGAAGAGCTTGGACGAATAAAGCCCTTATCCAAGAGCTCTTGTAGTTGCTTTGAAAGTTCTTCCAGTTCAGTTGGAGCTAAACGATACGGTGCGCGGGCTATTGGTGCTGCTCCTGGAGCTAGTTCAACTTGAAACTCGACCTGGCGATGAGGCGGTAGACCAGGTAAATCTTCAGGAAACACTTGAGGAAATTCGCGTACAACTGGAATATCCTCTATCCTTTTCTCTTTCGCCGATGCATCTGTAACAAGTGCCAAAATGGCAGTATGACCCTTTCGTAAACATTTCTGAGCCTTCAAGAAAGAGATGATGCCAACCACAGCACCACTCTTGTCGCCTTGAACTTCGAGAGGTTCCTTACCTGAACGAGGAATACGAATGATCTTCTCCTTACATAGGATCTCTGCTTGCTGCTTGGACAACCAATCCATGCCGATGACGATGTCGAAACTACCCAGAACTATAGGAATGAGGTCGATGGAGAAAGTCCGACCAGCTAAGACAAGGCTACAACCCTTAACTATCTGTGTGGCCTCTACACTTTTACCGTTTGCTAACTCTACGAGATGTTTGGTGTTTAGGGGTATGGGTGCACGTTTTAACAATTTACTCATTTTCAAAGACATATAACTCGTATCCGCACCCGAATCAAACAAAACAGTAACATAAATATCGTCGAGAAGAAACTTACCCATAACTACGTTGGGATCATTTCTGGCATCACCCTGCCCCAACACAAATGCACGACCCCTTGCTTCATTGCCGTTGTTGTTCCCACCGTTGTTGTTGTTGTTGCCATTTCCCTGGTGGTTGTTATTTTTGTTGTTCTGGTTCCTGTTTAGCTGAGGGAAGTGCCTTTTGAAGTGACCCTCTGCACCGCAATGAAAACACCCTTTGTTGCCCTGCTGTTGGTTCTGTTGCGCTTGAGGCTGCTGCTGATTCTGGTTCGCAGGTCGAGGGCTTCTACAATCCTTGGCCTCATGACCCATCTTGAGGCATCTTTGACAGCGACCCTTGTTACATTGGCCACTGTGGTGTCTGTTGCAGTTGTTACACTTTGGGAGGTTCCCTCGATATCCGCTCTGCCTGTGGCTACCTGAAGAGTGCTGACTGGGACTCTGATAACTGTCAGTCTTTCGCTGCTGAACCTGTGACTGAACTGAAACTGACCCCTTGCTAGAATCCCCATCCCATTTTCTCTTGTTATCGCTGGGAGTAGCAAGTGTAGTAGCAGTGGTAGCGGTAGCAGTAGCGCTGGTACGTTTAGGCAGTCTGCTCTGATCCACTGCCTGATCTGTGATACGATGAGCGAGGCGCTGAATAGCCTGGATGTTGTCAAGATTAGCCGATGTCACATGACTCTGTATCTCTGGCGCTAATCCCTTGAGGTACAACTCAATGCGCTTGATTGGAGGGTCCACCATAGTTGGACACAGCACAGCCAGTTCGTTCGACCGTTTAGTGTAAGCTTCGATTTCTGACCCAGTCATTTTCAAATGATAAAACTCATCTTCCAGCTTGTGGATGTCTTCCCGAGTGCAGTATTCCCTTTTGATCAGTTCCTTGAAATCATTCCAAGGGGTGGCGTTAGCAGCTGCCAACCCTTAGATCTGCACTTGCGCGTTCCACCAAGTTAACGCGATTCCTTCCAATGTACCAGTGGCGTACTTGACCCTGCGAGCCTCAGGGCATTCACACATTTCAAATACAGATTCTAGCTTCTCAAACCAATGGAGGAGTCCAACCGCTCCTTCAGTGCCACTAAACGTGCTCGGACGACAATCCATGAAGTTCTTGAAGGTGCAGACGGGCTGCTGAGCGTGTTGACCTGCTTGAGCAGCTGCAAGTGCCGCAGCAACTTGTTCATTAACGAAAGCCGTCAACTGGGCTTGTGTCATGTTAATTCGTCCGGCCATTGATCTTCACATCAAAGGCAACATAAGTGAGAAAGGTTCGCGAATAGTGCGATGACAGAAGAGCGTAAGCACATAGGTGTTCTCAAGCAATAACAAGTAATGAGCAGTGTAATCTAAGCATACTACGAGCAAAGTTCTATGCAATTCTAGCATGCAGGCAATAAACATAAACCTTATTACCTAGTATGTTGAGTCTTGCACATGGAGCGAAGCGTCGTTGTGGATCGTTGAGAGCACTCTTCTGGTTATAGTCTGGTTTTAATAAAACGTTTTCCCCATATTAAAACCAAGTTCTCTATAACCAATGGCTCTGATACCAATCTGTCACACCCCCAAAATCCACACGCGGAGTATCACCGCTTGGGAGCGTGACTGACCAGGATCAAGCCACCAATCATATAGAACATGTAATCAATAAGTAAAAGTAATTGCCATTAAACCAAACCAAATCCATATGAAAGGTGTTTCAAAACACAAGTAAGTTATCACTGTTTAGCGGAAGCGTATAAGTAAAACCCATCATAATAAAGTATCAAATGTTGTAAGTGTTTAACAAGACAATCATGATCCAAGCCCACAACGACCAGCTCCTCCATGTGCAAGCTCCATGTATCTAACGACCTGCAAGGCATGTAACAGAGGATCAACAACTAGTTGAGCGAGTTCACAGAAAGTAAATGCGTAATAGTATATTCGTTTGTAACATGTGGCTCTACTGGGCCGATAGTACGTTCTATTGGTGGGGGCTTCCCATGTTGTATAACCACTAGACTATTCGTAACCATAAGTGTTCTACATATCCCGAGAACAGTAACACGTACAAGTTTACGTAGGTTTTACGTAAGTAATCCTTCACAACCGAGGATAGGGGTACGCGGGGGTTTACGATGGTTTTACGTAAGTGCCTGACACAACCGAGGCAGTAGTGAGTATAAGTTCACGTAGGTTTTACGTGAGTGTCCTTCGCAACCTGAGGACAGTTAGCAATACAAGTATACGTAGGTTTTACGTATGTGTCCTGCACAACCGAGGACGATGGTATGGTAGTCTAGTAACAGTGTAAGTACAGTTCTATTCAATCTCAATCCTTCAATCCCAATTCCCATGCCCTGGGAATCCTATGCCTTAGTAAGAGTGTGAACTCACCTTGGTTTGCTCGGCATACTAGGTTATGCGCCCACAGGTAATCAGTCAAGTCCTATAGTGTGCACGTGTATTAAATCAGTTCATGATCGCATGCCATTTATGTCACGAAGTGTGTTTAAACAGTTATCACATATCATGTATGCAGTTTAGTCAAAATCGCACCATTTATGCTTGACAAGATTAACAGGCAGTTAACATGCTTCATAGCGTTAACACACTTGACAGAGTTAGCATTCAACCGGACCAATACATTAACTGAATAAACAGCTTTAACAATTAACAGGATTAATCAACTTGTCTTTGACATGCTTACTGACTTAACAGAACTCGACCATGCATTGTTACTCAAATCCTGACTATATGACACAACAAATACTCGGATCATGAGTGTATACAATTAAAAGGTCGGACTTCACATAGAATAACAACCAAAGTCCCATTTTCAAGTATAAGGTCGTACACTACCACACGAATAACAGGTCGGACTTAACTATATTAAACACACTCGGACAACCTGATGAGCATTAAAGGTCAGATCCCACATTAACACAAAAGTCGGTCTACATCAATAATACAAAAGTCGGACAACCCATTTGCCTTTAAAACTCGGACAACCCTCAACAAAAGAACTCGGACCCTTGCACTCTTATAAAACTCGGACAGGTGGGGGTTCACAAGGTCGGACAACCCTCTCCTTTAACAAAACTCAGACAACATTTCTCACCCTTTTAAAATTCGGACTATTCATGCATCCTTTTATAATGTTCGGACCGCCCAAATGTCAACAAAAGTCGGACCCCCTTTGATAAGTTTGGTCCAATAGGGATTTCATGGTGTCAGTCATACAAGGTTAATTTCCAAGTTGTGAAAGAATAAGATTAACAGACTAATCATGCAACCCTAGTTTGACCACCCCATATTCTGACCATATAGGAAACACGTGTTCATACGAATTCATGTGATCCTTGCTCACAGTAAACCGTCCAACAAGGCTGCCTATCAACTAATCATTAACGTCAACATAGGTTTAGCACACTGACAACATTGATTAATTCCACATGGCCGCCATATTGATATTCAAAGCTATCCCATCATGCAATCTAAATCCTATTGGACCTCTAGCTCAACTGCTACATCAATTCTTATTGTAGATCACATGCCATACATTCATAATAAGATTCTAGATCCATACTTTCACATGAAAACATATAGGCTATAACATACTGTTGAAGATCTACGCAAGCATATAACTTTATCGCACAAATACAATTCATCAATTAGGATCGTATATTAACAGGACCATTAAATATAACATAATAAATAATTACCAAATCATGAAAAGGTTATACTAACCGAACTCAGAGGAATCAAACAATAAAGATCTGACTTTCGAATAGAAGGAATGTTGTCGTCGACTTGAGAACGATAGTTAGGGTTTGCCAATTAAAAACATTCACGCAAGGACTGTGGACAAAATGTATAACAAATAGCTACTGGGCCGAAGCCCATTTCGTGAGTGAGGGTGTTTTCGGCTAAGGTGATTTCGGCCAAAGGTTCCAACTGGTTGATATTAAGCATGTTACTAATATTAAACTTATATTAGATACACACTTATGCACGCCCTATTAATCATGTAAATCACAATACCAGCTAACATATTACAAATGTGAACAATTGTGAAACAACAAGTCGTGTCAACAAACAAACAATTAACGTGCAATTAATGCAAAGATGAAAATCTTGGAAACCCGAGTTGTCACACGAAACTCCATGTTTTGATACTTCAAGGACTTCACTTTGAGGGTTGACAATTTCGCTAAAAATCCTAACATGGCCCAGAGTTTTACTTAAGGGTTCAATGGATTTATTTGAAAGCGAAACCATCACAGTTGTCTTCACAAGTTTCCTCTAAGATAAATTGCGGGACAAAATTTCTTGAAGTAGGGGAGACTGTGACACCTGTGTCACTTCAACCATCAAACAAATGCCAAACCAATGAAATATTGTATTTCATACTTGGGATTTGTAAAAATATGTGTATCATTTGCACATATCAATTCTTGTCCGATTTCAAGCTCTAAATCGCTTTCTGGAAGGTTATACCCGCACTAATGCGTAAATATAACCAGTTTAACTCAGCAAACACTCCGGAATAGTGAAATAGGCTTAACATACCTTAAATAACCTCCACATAACATAGAAATAAGTTTTGGATGGTTTGGTGTGTTGAAATCAAGTTTGTTCGATCGCAGGGACTAATTGTGTCAAACTGCGAAACTATACCGATTTGTATAGTAACGAAACTTCCTGTTGGTCCCTGGTTGATCGGGATCTTCCTGTTAATGAATGTCACACTATGATTACTGTGCGGAATCCAGCAAATCATACACAGATACAGAAAGACATATGATTTCCATGTTCAACAGTCTGCAATTCAATTGAAATATATGACAAGATACAAGTTCCAGTTGATCACAGACTTCAGCTCTCTAGGTTACACACAGATTCAAAAGTCCTAAATGAGCTGACAGAACTTCTATTTATAGGCAAGTCAGAATAAGCTAAGTGCTGTCCGATCGGTTAGGCTAACCGATCGGTTGGGCCACCCGATCGAACAGCTGTTCGATCGGTTAGGCTGTTCGATCGGCTAGGCCAGCCGATCGGCTTACAAAGCAGCACTTTTACAAAACAAACCCTGTATTCTGACGCCTTATACATTAAACTATACAACTTTAACAAAATAAAGACTTTAAGCTGACGGAAGCTACAGACGTTTATGTACTAACAGACTCCCCCTCGGATGAAGCTGTAGTCCCTTCCAGCAAAGTCTTGATTACTTCCTGTTGCGTCTTCTATCTCGTGCCTTTTGTTTTCTCTTCTCTTCTCGTTCAGCTAACATTTGTCTTCTCTTATGTCTTCCTTCTGTTATCCACCAATTTCTGTACACTGGATCTCCATCTCTTTTTCTGTCCCACTTAGGGATCTTGTTCTCTTCAGACTCTATGGGTGTCTGATCAGTAGGAGGTACAAATCCAAGATTTCGTCTTCCTCTTTCAGCAGCTTTTCTCTGAATTTCTTTGGATCTTAAACTTCTCTTGTACACCTTTAGAAACTCATCAACCTCTATTTCTCTCCATGAAGTTTTCCAGTTCTTACCAGAGTTGATTTCTTTAGCAAAACAGACATCAACTACACTCTGGTACTGCTGAGCAATGGCTTTGTCTTTCTTGTCATAGATTATCTTGTTGACAAACAAGCAATCTATGTCTTTCTTTGAGCAATTTACCAGCCACATCGGGTCTAGAATACAAATTTTCCTAGCTTCACCAGTGTCTTTATCGTACAAAGAGATCACAGCTTCAGCAGTAGAAGGATTATAGAGCCATGCTTGAAATAAATCATAGAAATCCTGCTCAATAGCCCTTAAAGGCATGCTCTTCAAACATTTTGGCGGTTTGACATCAAGAGTAACGTCCTTCTCACCTTTAGCTGTATACTTCACAATTCTTTTAGGAAACTGTGGTTTCCAATCTGGATAATTGATCGTTGCTTGATACTTGATGTAATTCCACAGCTTCTGGTCTCTCTGTTTTACTTCAGGACCGTAGTAGAGTTGTTTAATATTCTTTGTAACCACCAATTCATCTACGTCCCACCAAGGTAAGGTAGCAAGATCAGAAATGCACCTGAAGTATTTAACACCTTGCTCTCTTCGAATTGCATAAACATTCAAGTCTTCCAGATACCCCCAAGAAAGAATATCACCCCAAGATAAGTCTTTATCATGAGTAAAATACTGTAGGGCTCTAAGAGGCTTTCTTTCCTTTGGCATTGATCTGAACCATTTCTTTCTCTCTTCAGCAGAAATTTCTCTTGGAACTGGTTCAGGCATATCAGCAGATGCAACTCTTTCTTCAATTTTTCTTTTCAATAATTCTGCATTCATGTCTTCAAATAACTCTGTGAATGTAGGAAATGCCATGTCTTCACCTTCATAGTGAAAATCTATTCTTTCTTCTTCCGAATCTGAATCAGTCTCTATGGTCACATTATCATAAAATTCTGCTTCAAGTGGAAACTGTGGTTCGAAGTTTTTAATCGGAGACTCTGGGATTTCATCTTCGATATCAAATTTAAACTTCCCATCTTCTAACCCCAACTCCTCAAGCATTTCAGCTCTTGTTCTAATAATATCTACTTCTCCTTGATGATATTCAGAAAGAGAAATAAAAGTAGATGTGAGTTGATGTACCTGATCACCGGATTGGTTTTCAGAAGATGACCCTTCACACTCTGCATCATCATTTTGTTCATTCACTTCATCATTCATGAGTTCATTTACTTTATTTTGAACGGATGGATCATTGATTAGCAAACCCGATGTGCCTTGATCATCATCATCATCATCAGGCTTATCATCATCATCGGATTTATCGTCTGCTTTATCATCTTTATCATCATCTTCATCTTCTTCCTCCCAAAAATCACTATCAGATTCTTCTTCCACTTCTCCTCTAGCTATCTTCCCTTGATACTTTAATTCAAAAAATCTTAACAGCTTGGCAGATTCTTCTTCACTATAGGGCACTCTATAGGCATTTCCAACTAATACAAACTTGTCGGTAGAGTACTCCAGTAGTAATACTTCTTTAGCCTTTTTCTTTCTTTGTATGATTTGAACGTCTCTCAAAACATTCTCCGGAATAATAGGCTCTACAGATTCACCAACCATAATAAACTCTGGTTCATGAACTACTTCAATTTCTGCTTCCATCATTTCTTCATCATTTACTGTAACATCTTGAGCATCCACCATTTCAATTTCTGGTTGAGAAGATGATCCACCTACCTCAAGTTGATTTTGTGAAGATCCAACAATTTCAACTTCTTCTGCTATGCCTTTATTTTTCAGGTTAGCTTCTTCAGCAAGCTGTCTTTCTCTTTCTTTCCTTCTTTCATTTGCCTTGATAATGTCAACTTGATCAAAAGCCTCGTGGATGTTCACCTTCAGATGTGCTTCAATCACAGCCGTAAGCATTTCTAGTTGCTTATCTTTCATCACCTTATCTGCTCTCATAGCTTCCATCTCTAGCTTCATTGCCTTCATTTCATTTGTCGAAGCTTCATTCATCTCATTTAAGAGTTGATTCAAAGTCTGATTGATATTCTGCAAGTCTTTGACTTTGGCGTTCAAAGCAGCAATTTCATCAGTAAGTGCGCTAATAACTTCTGCATTATCTTTTATATCTTCCTTCATTTCATTCAATTTCTCATCTTTTGTAAGCACTGCATCCATTACGTCTTCGTGCCGTTTCTCCAACTCATCAATCATTTCCTTCAACTTTATTTGTACAGCTTCGTTTTCTTCCTTTTCCTTTTCCAAGGCTTTAACTTTTTCTTCCAATTCTTTCATCTTTTTATCATGAAATAGATCTCCTTCACTCTCTGGCATATCTTTAAAGAAATCTCCAGTAGCACCACCAAGCTATCAAAATCTAAGTTGAAATAATCTGTCTTTCGTTGTGATGATTCTGGAATATCATGACGATCAGATGTTTGTTTAGCAGATTTGACTCCGGTGATCTCCACATAATCATCATAAGAAGTTTGTGTTTCAATTGGAATTTCTGTTAAAGGAACTTCTTTTGGTATTTCAACCACAGGACTAGTTTCAGCAGAGTCCTGTTTCTTCTTCCCTTCCTTCTCTTTTTGTGATTTAGCATTCTGTTTCTTTGCTCTAACCACTCTTGGAATATCACCACTGCGAGTAGCTTTTCTTTTCTTTCTGTTTTTCTGGGAATCCTCAGGATTGTACGGTGAATCTTCATCTTCAGAATTCTTTCTTTTCTTTAAAGGTCTTTTCTTCAGATGTACCTTTCCTTTTCCCACTGTCTCTTTGACCAGTTCAGATTCAGATAAAGTTTCTTCTGAATCTTCATTACTGGAGTTCTTTTGAGCTTCCTCCTCTTGGCCAACTTTCTTTTGGGCTTGTGCTTGTTCAGCTTCTTCATGCTTTTTAAAATAGCTTTCCAAAGTCTCTTTTAAACCAACACCTTTATCAACCACCTCCCTCGGTTCTATGACAGGTTCATCAATTAGCTTTCTTTGAGGTTCTTTAGAAGACCCTGCAAAAACAATTATTTAAAGCAAAATTAGTAACAATTTTCATAACATACTCTAAGAATCATATAGCTCCCCCTATTACTGTACCCTTTGCTGTTTCTTTAATTACAACCACAGGGGTCGACTTTGGTGTTCTCTTTCTCTTTCCATCTTTGATACACCACCATCTGGTTTTCTTTTCAATCATTTCACTCATCTTATTGTCTTCATTGTCTGAATCACTATTATCATGTCTCCATTTATCATTTTCAGGTGCTACGTATGATTCATCCTTTAATGCACAAATCAACTCTTTTGTTTTAGCATCCTTCTCCTTTGTGATTCTCTGAATAGCAGTCTTATTCACTTCAGCCATTGCCATAATATCATCATTATTCTTTGGCAAATCCTTAACTTTGTCATCCAAGATCATCATAATGAATCTTGGGTACATAATGTATTTGTCTCTCCCGGCTAAGCAATTTTCTTTTAAAAATTCAAAAATCACTTGTGAAATATTGTATTTCCTGTTCAGCACAATACTTACAACAATGTTCATTATGTAGTCAGACACCTCATCATAGGCTCCCTTTCTGTGAGATAGGGAATGCACTAAGCAATGCATTAAGTATCTGTATTGACTCGAGAAACTCCTTTTGAACATTTTTCCGTTGATGTGTGAAGAAAATCCCAATCTACACCATAGCCCTTTAGCAAGACGTTCTGACATGATCGTTGGATCATTGTCAGAATCTTGTAAATCAAGAACCCTTCTTATGTCCTCTACTCCAAACACTACTACAACATCAATATCCTTGTTGTTTTCATCTTTCTTCTTGACTACTGCATGAATTTTATTATCCTTTTCTTCAAACCTTGCAGTGTCCCAAAATCTTCTAACATGAGATTCATAAACTATTGTTGTATCAGACAATGCCTTAGCAATTCTGCTTTTTCTTAAGCACTCAGCCATTTTTTCTGCTTCTGTTCCTTTTGTAGAAACCTCATCAATTGCACTTGGAACATTGTGTCCTTTGTTAGTGTCTTTTCCTCGTCCCTGTGAAAAATTTAAACATTAGATATAAAGACTTGAAACACTTGAAACATCTAGAGTGATAGAACAGTGAATCGAATGGCTTGTTCGATCGAATAGTATTTGCTGTTCGATCGAATAGGAATGATGTGTTGAAAGAACCTTTGCTGTTCGATCGGCTGGTCTGATCGATCGAGTGGTCTACTCGATCGGCTAGCAAAATACTGTTCGATCGATTAGTAAAAGACTATGCAAGATATCTAAGGTCATCAAACAATGCTGTTCGAACGGTTAGCAAAATGCTGTTCGATCGACTAGCATAAAGCTGTTCGATCGGCTAGTAAAATACTGTTCGATCGGCTAGTAAAATACTGTTCGATCGGCTAGCAGAATGTTGTTCGAACGACTAGCATTTTACTACTTGAAAGATTAACCAAGATAGTCACATATATGAGATAATGCAATGCTGTTCGATCGACTAGCAGAATGCTGTTCGATCGGCTAGCATTTGCTGTTCGATCGGCTAGACTAACCGATCGGCTAGCATTTGCTGTTCGATCGGCTAGACTAACCGATCGGCTAGCAAACGACTAAACAAAAAACAACATACATCAGATTCATTCTAACACTTTAAACAATGACAAAATATATCATGGCACACATTTCAAAGCAGAAAAACAAAAGATTTAAACATTATTCATAAATGAAAACATGATGCTGTTCGTTCGGCTGGTCTAGCCGATCGGCTAGCAACATCTTCATCATGAAGAACATTCAAATAGTCATGAAGAACAAACTAACAGATATCTCAAAATTGAACACAGATTATTATTCTTCCTGATATCGACATCAAAAATCTGTTTTCATTTTCTCTAAAAACAACCTAAAACCTGTTCAAATCTTCATCTAAAGTTCCGACTGATGTCACTTTCAATCTTAGATCTATCAAGATTAATTAAGATTTTGCAAAAATTAAACCGGTAATCTTGTAGATCAGGCAATTCCGATCAAAACCCTATTCTCAGAATCATCTAACTCTATCTTAATCTTTCCTAATCTTGATTTTTCTAACCGACTCAATGAAGAACATCAAACAGTTAAGAACATGAATGAAATCACTGATTCAGAGATTGAATGACATACCTTTACCATTTGTGATGATGAGTGAGCCAACAACACAAATTTGAGATGAAAAAGGAATCAAGAATCTTCAAGAACAATGAATCGAATAGCAGTCTGTTCGAACGGAAATGAAAAAGTTTTCTAGAAGCCTTGACTGCCTATTTATAGGTATGACCTGATCGATTGGCCTAGCCGATCGGCTAGCCTAGCCGATCGGCTAGTCTGTTCGAACCAAAGAACATGACCTCTTTACTCGAATAACTTTTGACCCTTTTTCTGATTTTGAACCTTTTCATATTTTATCAGTGAATGAGAAATCCATTTAAGCATCTAGGTCCAAGTTAATGACCCTAGAAACTTAATTCGTCTACCAAGTTCAACTTAATGACCTTGGTTGACCTGAAGCAAAACACACTGATTATTTTCAAAGATTTTTCTTGAAAATTTACAAGTTACAAATTAATGAACTTGTATTTTGATATTTCAAAACTCTCTGTTTTTTATTAGCTCCCAACTCGCCTTTTCAGTACAGGATCAACTTTCTGCATTTGCATCAGACTGTGAATCTGATGATACGCTTTCTACCTTGGTTTGTCAAAAATAAAGTAGAAATGTAAAATATATTTTCGTATTTTCAATGCATGAAATAGATCAAAATAAAACTGAAATATTAACAGGAATGAAAGTAAATCTTATTTACAAACCTCTTTGTGAGTTTGTGTAAGAGGATCATATCAGTTCATGAGACAAATCACTAGCACCGTTAAGCTTTTAATCGTTTTAAGTTCTAAACGATTCACCTCGATTGACGATATAGTTGTCCTCTTAAATTTTCACACAATTTTCAATCTATTCAGGATACGATTTAGATGTTTTAGGAACTTAGCTCAATTCATGTGTCCCACCTCTTGAATATACTCCCGTATCCAGAATCTCAATATTCAGTCTTACAGGCAAGAATTACTACAATGATGTCTGTACATAATTTAGGGGTTCAATGCGAGAACTGAGGGATCTCAGGTCAGAACTTCCGTTCAGCAGAGAGATATCAGTTTCGACTTAGCAGTGTGTCCCCTTTAGAAGATCTTTTTAGCTACAACAGATGATTATCAATTTTATTGTCTAATCACTGAGGGCTAGAATGCTATATTTCAAGCATTTACTGCAAAGCATTATCCAGGGACTAGGTCAGAACTACCATTCAGCAGAAGTCCCGGAATAATACCCCAGACATCATAGAGTATTAACACCTAGTATATCAGAATACGAGACCTTTCAAACGAGATTTCAGGGGTTACCTATATATCCAAGTAGTGTTCCCCACAAATTTCGCAAGTTTGAAATTTTATGTTTATATCCCGAATAAATCTACTAAATGTACGAAAACCTATCGTCACATCATTAGTGAGACCGTTTATCACATTTGACATTACATTTCTTTAGCATGCTGTGATAGTCCACTGATGTACTATCATTTCCTCTTTTATCAACAAAACTCATTTTTGCTTTTTCAATGTTTTTGGTATTTTGAAAATTTTATCATGTTTTTGGCTTTTTGAATTTTTACTGTTTTTGTCTTTTCTAAAAAGATATATTTACAATATTTACAAATATTTCTATCTCCCCCTAAAGACCAAAACATGTAAAAAGACGACAAACCATTGCAGATTGTTTATCATCATCATCCACAGTGGTTTCTGCATCAACGCTAACAATTCCATCAACCACTGAAAAGAGCATCATACCATTTAGTTTTAAAAGATATTTAAAACGATTTCTGTCAAAAGCTTTGGTATGCAGATCAGCTTTTTGCTCATCAGTGTGGATTTTCTCAATTCGTATCAACTTTTTCTCGAAGCAGTCGCGAATAAAGTGATGACGAATTTCTATGTGTTTTGTTTTAGCGTGATGTACCGGATTTTTAGTTATGTTAATTGCAGCCTCGTTATCAACAAAAATAGGAGTGTTAAGAAACTGCAAACCGTAATCGCGCATTTGTTGCTGTATCCACAGGATTTGAGAACAGCAGCTGCTTGCAGATACGTATTCTGCTTCACATGTGGATAGCGCAACAGATGTTTGTTTCTTGCACTGCCAGGTGACTAAGCGAGGTCCAAAGAACTGGCATCCTGCAGTTGTTGATTTCGCATTTTGTTTGCAGCATCCGAAATCCGAGTCGGAATACCCCTCGAGTGTGAAATCGCCTTTTCTAGGATACCATAACCCCAATGATGGAGTTCCTTTCAGGTAGCGTAGTATCCTTTTCACAATGATTAAGTGCGATGCTCTAGGGTTAGATTGAAATCTTGCTGCGAGGCATGTTGGGTACATAATGTCGGGCCGAGAAGCAGTTAGATACATCAAGGAACCAATCATGGATCGATATAGTCGTTCGTCTGCCCTGTCTCCGGTGAGATCTGGGTGAATCCCATGATTTGTTGCTAGTGGGGTTGCAGCAGATGAAGAGTCTGACATTCCGAATTTCTCTAGAATATCATGGACGTACTTTGTCTGGTGTATGAAAATTCCTTCAGGAAGCTGATCAACTTGTAATCCTAAAAAGAATTTCATTTCCCCCATTGACGACATTTCGAATTTCTGCTTCATCACTTGCTCAAAATCTTTGCACAAGTTTTCGTTGGTTGACCCGAAAATTATGTCATCCACATAAATCTGAACTATCAGCAAGTGACCATCAACAATCTTTGTGAAAAGAGTAGCATCAATTGTTCCCCGGATGAAGTTATTGGCTAGCAAGTGCTGAGACAAAGTCTCATACCAGGCTCTCGGGGCCTGGTGCAAGCCATATAAAGCTTTATCCAAAAGATACACTTTGTTTGAGTGATGTGGATCGACAAACCCCGGCGGCTGTCCCACATATACTTCCTCTTTCACTTTGCCATATAGAAAGGCCGACTTTACATCAAGCTGATACACTTTGAAATTCTTCCATGATGCGAATGCTAGAAAGATCCTGATGGCTTCGAGTCTTGCTACAGGAGCGTATACCTCTGTAAAATCAATTCCCTCCTGTTGACTGAAACCTTGAACGACGAGCCGAGCTTTGTTTCTAACTACTACTCCTCTGTCGTCCCTCTTACACTTAAACACCCATTTGGTATTTATTTTCCGATGACCTTCAGGTAGATCCACCAGCTTCCAAACTTTCAACTTTTCAAATTGATTCAATTCTTCCTGCATCGCGTTGACCCAGGAATCCTCAGTAAGTGCCTCTTTGTAAGTGCGAGGTTCTATCTGCGAAATAAAACAACACAGTGAGAATTCATCTTGTAAACACTTTACTGAAGAATAAAAACTTGAAAGGCCCTGATCAAGTTGACGTCTGGTGCGAACTCCTGATTGCAAATCTCCTATAATCTGTTCCTCTGGATGATACGAAAGAGTTCGAGGCATCACTTCTTCTGGAACATCTACATCTCCTTCTAGATTTGTAACATTCTGTTCAGCATCCTGCTCACTAACTTGGTTTGTTTGACTTAAAACCTGGATTTGCTCCCCCTCAAGGTCTGAATCACTATCATCAAACACTGGCATATTTTCAGCTTCTTGATTATCATTTACCACTGACTGATTACTAGGAGCAACTTCATCCTCATGATCACCAGTATTGCTAGGACCTGCTTCATTGTCATTTGATGTTTCACTAGATCTTCTCGTATATTCTGCTGGAAATCTGAGCGATGATTCATATTCTCGAAAAACATCCAGCTCATCAAAGAAATCTTCTTCCTCTTCAGATTCTTTTCTCATGTCAAACGATCCCCAAAGTCTATCATAGTTATAACGCCATGAATCACCAGGATTTTGAGGTGGCATAGTATAACCCTGACATTCAACATTTGCTGCTTCAATAATACGCTTTTCACTTGGAACAAAGACACGCCGTGTAGGACCTGAGTAACCAACAAAGATTCCTTCAAAGCTCTTTGTACCAAACTTCCCATTAGGCTCTATAACCGTGCATGGTGACCCAAACGGCTCTAGATACTTCAGATTTGGTTTGCGTTTATTAATCAGCTCAAAACACGTCTTGTTGAACTTCTTCACAGTAAGAACTCTGTTGAGAGTATAGCATGCAGCAGAAACAGCTTCAGCCCAGAAATTGATTGGTAACTTGGAATCTGCAAGCATTGTTCTGGCTGTCTCGATTAGCGTCCGGTTCTTGCGTTCTGCAACTCCATTTTGCTGAGGAGTATACGGAGCACTAAACTCATGCAGTATACCTCTTTCATCACAGTATTCCTCCATCTTACTGTTTTTGAACTCAGTACCATTGTCACTTCGAATTCTACAAATCGGTCTCTGGTACAGATTCTCAATTTTCTTAAACAAAACCACCAAACTATCAAAGGTTTCGTCTTTCGTTTTCAAGAACATGACCCACGAAAATCTGGAGTAGTCATCAGTCACGACCAAACAGTAAGAATCTCCTGTTATACTTTTAACATTCACTGGACCGAACAAATCCATGTGAAGTCTTTCCAAAGGTCTCGAAACTGAATTGACTTGTTTTGTAGGGTGTGACTTTTTCTTCTGTTTACCTCTGACACAGCTTATGCACTCCCCTTCCAGATGAAAACCTTTAATATTCACTCCGGTGACCAAGTCGTTATGCACTAAGTGATTCATTTTCCTTAGGTGAATATGCCCCATCTTTCTGTGCCATAACCTTGACTCCTTTTCCGTTGCTCTGGACACAAAACAATGAGCCTGACCCGTGGTTGTAGTAGCAACGCTCATGTCCAACACGTACAGATCGTTGACTCTTGGTGCCCTCATGATGATCCACTCTTCAGGTATCACAAATCCCGGTTTCAAGATTAAACATTCTTTGTCGGTGAAATAAGTAGTATACATCCTGTCACAGATCTGGGAGATACTCAGCAGGTTGTTCTCTAGCTCAGCGATGTAGTTAACTCTCTCAAACGTGATAATACCATTCGATAATGTTCCTTCACCTATGATCCTGCCTCCTTGATTACCCGCAAAACCCACATAGCCACCATTAATGTCATTCACATCGTACAGCAATGCGGTCTTCCCTGTCATATGCCTTGAAGCTCCACTATCCATTATCCACCTGGATACAAGTTTTGGAAGATCCTGCACATAACAAATCATCATTTAAACAACTTTCAAGAAAGATGCCGATTCATGCTTCGCAATCCAGGAAGCTCCGGCAATTCAAATTGTTTAGTCAAACATGGAGTCCACCCAGGCTTTATCAGCCTTAGGGACAACCGTGACTTTTGCAACTTGAATTTTGAAATTCTTTAAATTCCTGAGGTGGAAAATTTGCATCTTGTTGGTCCCTGGTTGATCGGGATCTTCCTGTTAATGAATGTCACACTATGATTACTGTGCGGAATCCAGCAAATCATACACAGATACAGAAAGACATATGATTTCCATGTTCAACAGTCTGCAATTCAATTGAAATATATGACAAGATACAAGTTCCAGTTGATCACAGACTTCAGCTCTCTAGGTTACACACAGATTCAAAAGTCCTAAATGAGCTGACAGAACTTCTATTTATAGGCAAGTCAGAATAAGCTAAGTGTTGTCCGATCGGTTAGGCTAACCGATCGGTTGGGCCACCCGATCGAACAGCTGTTCGATCGGTTAGGCTGTTCGATCGGCTAGGCCAGCCGATCGGCTTACAAAGCAGCACTTTTACAAAACAAACCCTGTATTCTGACGCCTTATACATTAAACTATACAACTTTAACAAAATAAAGACTTTAAGCTGACGGAAGCTACAGACGTTTATGTACTAACACTTCCGGAACTTGATCATAAGTTAAATATGCCCTAAATATCCTTTACATAGCTTAGAAATAGGCTTTGAGGTGTTTGGTGCGCAAAAATAAACTTTTGGTCATTCAGGGACTAAAAGCGTCAAAAAGTGCATAAGTTTGCATTATCGCGCATATCTTACGTTCTGAATACATCCGGACATCCAAAAATTTATGTAATCATTAAAATATTATGTTTTAGTGATTGGCATGATAAAATTTCATTCGTCGCTTAATTTGGATCGTTTTTGCGTCGGTTACGACTTCCGTCGTAATTAACCGAACAACGCAACCGTACGACCAAATGAACCGACATCCGAGTTGTTTTTGAGCATGTTTTGAGTTCCCTATACTTTAACTTCATTTTAGAGCCATGAAATGAGGTTAACGGGGTTTAAACACATCGAAAAAGGCCTTAAACATGTGTAGGGACCAAAATTGTCATTTTTGAAACTTTTCTGAATCTGGCACATGCTAGCGTAGCGCGAGCAACTTCTGCCTATCCCGTGGCGCTACGCAAGCACTTCATCTGGGCAGAAACTCCATTTTTGCAACCCAAGGTCCATTTTCAGCACTTCTCTTGAAGTTTAGGGGCTATTTTGTAACATTTTCAATACCGTTTGCTGGTTTTGGGGCACCCCTAGTATTCCAAAACCATGTGCCCTATGTGCACGATCCAGATCAAAGCTCAATCTTCGAGAAACGATCCTAACGGTTCTTGAATTCCTATAAATACCCACCTCCTCTTCACTTCTTCTTCACACATTTGCTCTCAACTTCTTCTCTAAGTTGAAGATCCCCTTGTGGAACTTCATACCTGAGAAATTTTGAGTTCAAATGTTCAAGGCTTGGACCCGTTGTTAGTATTCTTTCGTTCTTTTACGTTTTAGCGTTAAAGTCAAACTTTGTTTGACTTTCTACATTGACCAGTTTATGGTCAATGCGAAGTTCATTTGAACTTCATAACGTGAGCATAATCACGATGATTATAGTCCCTAGTGATTATACCTACTGATTACCACGTTATCTAGGCTCAGTGATGAGTCGTAGTTTCGGCCAAAATGCGTTTCCTCGCGTATTTTTTAACCAAACTACTCTAGGGTATTTAAACCGTTTGTTTTAATACCAAACCTGTTTTCTAACTTTACTAAACATGTTCTAGCATGTTTAGCTCGTCGCTTTTAGATTTGTGCTTGTTTAGGGTCATAAAGGTAAGCGATCTAATCAATCGCTTATACTTTCGAACCCGACCCATTTGGTCGATCATTAGGATCCGACTAAACACTTTAGGTGACCATAGTTGTATAGGGAATAACCTTCCGAGGTTATACCTTATGGTCACCTAGTTTAAGTAGTTGTATGATAAGTAGTTTATATGCCTTAGGTAAATTACCAAAATGCCCTTTTCATACATAATTGGTAATTAAGCATATGTAACCTAAATTTTTGTCACATAGCTGATCATGTAACATATTTAAACATGTTTTGGCATATAATACTTGTCATAGGGCTAGTTAGACGTCTCGAACGCGCATTCCGCGCGCGACGCGTTAAAGTAGCGTAAGCTACCTTAATGGATCATAATGGGTCGAAAGCACTTAGGATAGGTTTCATTTTAGTATGGAGGCCTTGTTAAACCATATCATATGAGTTCCCACACTCATTTGGTTTACGAGACCTCATACTATCCGATCTCCCGATTTAGGTCCGGTTTATTTATGTAGTTATCAATATTAGGTGCCGTTTGATTCCGTGCTCCTCTAGCTTTGCTTGGTAGTTGTTCAAGACTCTTAAGCACTCTCAAGTGAGTACATAGTCCCCTCTTTTACTGTTTTCAACTGTTTTGGGGTGAAGCATGTGTACCTATCTGTTATTTTCATGATTTCAAAGTATAATTGCTTATACATGTTAGTACTTATCTTTTGACAAACTAAATGACTATCTATGGTTTAAACACTGATTTTTCCAAAGCTTATAAAATTAATTGTTGGAATAGTTCTTATTTTTGGTTCACAAGACCGGTTGGTAGTATGATATAGCGCTATAGGATTTGACACCCCATTCATGTTGTCATGGAATGTCTGAAACCAATTTGTTGCTCCATCCAAATAGGTATTGCCTTTGTGGTATTTCTATAGTCTCAAAGGTGTATTTTGATGTACTAGGTCTGAATGAATTCATAAATCACATTATTTTTGTATATTAAGTTATACTCCCAAAAGTATAGTTTGATGTACTCTCATATGGAATATTATACAAAAACCAACATATATTTTGTTAATCATTAAAACATAGTTTGATATGTTATTTTCACAATCCAAAGCATAGTTTTAATATGTTATTTTCAAACAAAAAACATAATTTAATATGTTATTTATAAATCAAAAGTATACTTTTAATATACTACTGAAAATTATTTTTTTTAACAACTAAAGTGTATTTAATATACTATTTGTTTTACAATCAATATATTTTCATACAAACTTATTATATTTACTTATTTATTTTCCTATGTATTATTATTTTATATCATTTGATTTCTTATAAATGATTTATAAAAGAAAACCTTTTACAAGGATCATGACTACTTTTATTAAAACCTTTTTCTTTAAACTTATAAGTCATGAATCCTAAATCAATAAAACCTATGTACTCGCCGGCATTTTTATGCTGACGTACCTATTTTTACACATGTTTCAGGTACTGCTCTGTGATGATTGATGATATATGCTACACATAGGATGGACTCGTGCCTTAGCGACTTTAAAACTTGAAAGATAATAGTTGTACTTATTTGATTGTATTAAAACAATGAGTTCATTTATTCAATAAAACAAAAGTATTTATTCCATGGTTGTGAAACAATGATTCTGTTACAACACTCCCCGACGTTTCCGCCACGTTTTGTTGTTTTACGTGGTCGGGGTGTGACAAGTGGGTACCGATTTTTAATCGTAACCTTATTCAATTCCCGGTAATCAATCCACATACGCATCGATCCATCCTTCTTCTTGACAAATAACACCGGTGCTCCCCATAGCGATGAACTAGGCTATAGAAAACCTTTTTCAAGTAATTCGTCCAACTGTTTCTTCAGTTCCTGCATTTCCATTGGTGCTAGTCGATATGGTGCTTTGGCAATCAGTGTCGTTCCTGGTAGTAGGTGAATTCTAAATCCAACCTCTCGATCTAGCGGTAATCCAGGTAATTCTTCTGGAAAAACGTCTAAGAATTTAGATACTACGGGAATATTTTTTAACTCTTTTCCTTTAGTGTTAATGATTACTGAAATCATATACACCATTCATCCTTTCCTTGCATAACTTGTAGCTTTCATCACAGAGATGAATTTTGTTGACCTGGTTGGCTTGTCTCCTTTAACTGTGATCTTTTCACCATTTGGTGTACTTACTTGCACAGACTTTTGATCACATAAAATACTGGCATGATTGGCTACCAATCAATCCATTCCTAGTACGACATCAAATTCGGTGAGATTCATTGGAAAAAGATTAGCTATAAAGTTATGGTTTAGAATTTCTATCCTTGTTCCCTGCAGGATTTCGCTTATCTTGATAGAATCTCCATTTGTCGTTTCCACCAGACAGTCTTGTTGAAGTTTAGTTAATGGTTGATTGAGGAGTTTGTAGAAAGAAGTATTGATAAAACTTTAGCAAAAACATCATTAACTAAAAACGTATCGGCGATCACATCAGAAATCATCTTGGCTTCTTCAGCTGTTAGAACAAATGCTCTGGCATTCTTCTTGGGTCCTTCGGTTGTCTTAGCTTTGCTGGTTGTCACTAGAGCTAGTTTCAGACAGTTCGATTTGATATGACCAGCTTCTCCACAATTGTAGCATAACCTATTGCTAGCTTTCTTCCTACAGTCTTCTTCCTTATGTCCAGATATTTTGCAGAAGTTGCAGTATATTGAGCACTTCCCTGAGTGCTTCCTTTTGCAATACTTGCATTTGGGTGCAGAGGAAGAACCTGTCCCTTTCCCACAGTAGGAATTACCATAACGTAATTCTTAGGTAATCTTTTGAGCTAGGTTCTTTCTCTGGTTTTCCTCTTGTGTACGTACCAACTCATCAGTCAGAGTGTTGGCTAGTTCTACTACTTCTTTTATGGTTTGTGGTCTAGCTGCCTTGACTACATGTCTGATCTCACTGATTAATCCCCAGATGTAACGGGAGATTAATACTGGTTTTGGTGTGGCTAAGGTTGGTACTATCCTAGCATATTCAAAGAATATGGTAGTGTATTCCCTGCAATCTATTCCAATCATTTTATGATTTAGGAACTTATTAGCAATTTGTATGAGGAGGACAGAATTTTCTTTCAACTATCTCTTTAAAGTTGGTCCATTCCATGTATTAAACTCCATCACTTTCTCTAGATTGGAGAATGGTATTCCACCACTCTAAGGCTACATTCCTAAAAAGATTAGAAGTAAACATGATCTTATCTTCATCTGCACATTTACTTATTTTTAAGACTGCTTCGGTCTTTTCTATCCAGCGCAAGGCTGAAATGGCTCCTTCATTGCCGGACTATTGGTTTACAGGCCAAGAATTCTTTATAAGAACAACCATATGAGATGGTCCTTCTTCTTTTTGGAATTGGAGCTTGAATAAGTAGTCCGTGATTTCCATTCACGCTATGGCTTGGTTAGGTGGGTGCACGGTTACTTCCAATTATAGAATTATTATTTTCTGCCTCTTTAATAGTCTTGATATATATGGCATAGCATCTATGATTCCTTAAGGTACTATATGTTTGATGGCACTTTTATACACTTGGTTCCCGTTATTATCATTATTCTGGTTTTCCTGATTTACTTCGTTGTCCATCTAAATTGTAAACATTTATCAGGTACTAATATCACATAATAAGATTTAATACAAACAAACATTCAAGCAGATTGAACCAAAAACGTCGAGCATTGCGACTTACTCTTTTCATATATCTTATATGCATCTAGTACAAATTACAACTGGAATTTAAATACTAGTAACTATGCATCAATAGGTATTTTAGTTTATCTAATTTAGTTGATATATATATATATATATATATATATAGTACCAAAGTAACAAAATTACACACACACATATATATATTATATTAGGTGTTGGGTTGTCTAAAACTGCATCTCACGCTCGTCATATTTCCAGACGAGTTTTTCTCCTATTTGGCGGATTCGATTTTCATCCTCAACTAACTCTTCACCATACTAGCGAAGTTCCTCCATATTTTCTTGGTTCATGGGTGGTAGTGGTGCTGGCACTGGTTCAGGATAACGTGGTATGGGTCTCCGTAAGGGTATGGGTTATTTAATATCTCCTGAATTGACCTGTTTTCATCCCACCACGTATCATATTATAAAGGGATTGGTGCTGGGATTCTAGGTATTTCGTTTGGGTCAAAAGTTGGGATTTGAATTTGGTTCCCCTAGTTTAGTTCTAGCTCTATGGGTTGGTTAGGGAATAAGGGTAGAAGTTGTGGTTCAGCTACTTGATATTAATTTCTCCTTCTACATTTCCAAACTCTACATTTCCAACCATGTGAAAATCTGCTAGTTGCCTTTCCAACTATGCCTCCCATAAGGGTCTAGCTTCCTGGTTTTAGGTATTTCATTGTCCAATAGTAACGCTTTACTAGTAGTGTATACAAAACCCCACATACCGGCAGCAATTGTAGAATACAAAGACTCAATCACTATAATTTTTACTGAAAATAATTGAGGTTTTGTAAAACAATTTGGTAGAAAAAGAGAAAGACTCACTTTGTAGACTTATGTAATTCTACAGCTTCCTGTTGGTGTTCCTGATTATTTTCTATTAAAAATACACAATGCACACGTGTTAGTAAGATAACCCAAGTCATTTAGCCATACAAAACGAGACATAACTCCAAAGAACTTAGTTAGGGAGAGCCTCGACATGCGTTACGGAGCCTAGATCAATCGGGTAGGCTAACGAATTAGTGATCGTGGATTAAAATACATACAATGACGCAGAGCTTCGTGTTTTAGGGGTATAATACAGAGCTACTATATTGCTATAATAGGGGCTTGAGAGAAGAAAGAATTGAACGACTGATACTGAGGCTGAAAGCCTCAATTTATACTCGAATGCGGCACTCGCTCGCGCCCCAAGACCCACTGGGGTCAGCCGTTCGCGGCCAGTGAGAGACCCCCTAGCTACGGCTAGGGTGGCCTTCTCACCACCTAGACTTGCCACATACAGGGGACACGTGGCAAAAGAGGATCCGGCGCACAATGGGGTTGTCGCGCCCCCCCCGAGCCACCCCCTGACTTTGTCGCGGCCCGCCAGCGGCAATAATATCTTATTTTATTTGATTTTTATAAAAACTAAGGTTATATGGTCTAGTTTAGCGTATACAGGGTATCTTTAGGGTGTTTTTCGAGGTTTGTCATAAATAATGCCCAATCATGCCCCAAGCAATCATTACATAATCATTATTTTTTTAAATTTAAAAACTAATAATATTTCATTAAATAAAAAAATTACAATACTAAAAATAAAAAATAATATAAAAACGATAATACTTAAAAAAATACATTAATTTTCGTCTTCGCTTTCGTCATTCTCGTCATCTTTGTCTTCCTCAGCTGGGATATACCGAGTCGACCATGCATGTTGTACCAGATCAACCGTTAGTGGGGTTCGTAACGCAATTCTCGTGCATTATTCACTCTTTCTTCCATTGACGCTTGCAGATGCTCCTCCCGAACCGCTTCTGGTACATAATTCTGGCATATCGCCTTTCCTTTGTCTTCCAAAATCATGTTGTGCATTATTATACAAGCGTACATAGCATCTCTCATTTTTTGCTTGGTTCATGCATGACAAGGATTTCTGAAATATTGCTATCGTTTTTTAACACTACTAGAAAAAGGGACAATTTCCTACAGAAATTTCCTACACAATATTTTTCCGTCACAGATTACTACACTTTTATGACGAATTTCCTACAAAAAAAAAAATTCAAGATTTTGTTACGAATTTTCGATGCATTCATGACGAAAAATAAGAAAACCCTAATTAATTGACAGTTGCATAACAAATCTATCGGAAATAACCTATAAAACAAAAAAATAAGGGAAAATGATATCGTTTCCTACACATTTATGACGAAAAATAAGAAAACCCTAATTAATTGACAGTTGCGTCACAAATCTGTAGGAAATAATCTCCAAAAGGTTAATTATTATTTTTTACCGAATAAATATATGAGCCAAAAAAATAAGGGAAGATAATATGGTTTCCTACACATTTATGACAAAATATTTATAACTTAAACCATCCGTCGGAATTCCGTCACAACTTGTGACAAGTTTCTGAAAAAAAATAAGAAAATCCTAATTAATTGACATTTACGTCACATATCTGTCACAAATAATCTACAAAAGGTTAAATAATAATAAAACAAGTATATAATAATTATAGAATAAACATATTCCTATACATTTATGACAAAATGCTTATTTTTAAATATAATTGTCACAAAGGTGTAGGAAACAATCCATGTATGAATACAATTTCCTACGCATTTATGACAAAATGCTTAAATCCATTGCAAGTTGTGACACATTTCTTACGACATTTAAGGATTTGTCACAAATGTGTAAGAAACAACCTATATAATTATTTTTATTTTAAATATTAAATGTACGTAACTATGTGGACGTGTGGATATGAGTATAATGTGAGTATGTATATATGTATTTGTGTATGTGGGTATGTATGTATGTATGTGTACGTATATGCATGTCTGTATCTATATTTGTAACTCCCAGCGCCCCTAAACTTTAGGATTTTGTCTGATTTAGCCCCTAAACTTTATCTATTGGCAAGTCTAGACCCTGTACTATATAATGTGTGATACTTTGCTAGATTGGAATGTCTAAATCTATATGCTTGGAATCTCTAAATCTATATGCTTGGAATGTCTAAATCGAAATGCTTGGAATGTCTAAATCGATATGCTGGGAATGTCTAATTCTAGATACTTTGGTGCTTGACTCATTAAACTCGTGAAACTTGATTCTTGGTTAAACGAGAGACTGAAGTCTTGTCACTGGCGGAATCCATTAATCTTAGGAAAGCTTTTGGTGTTTATGATGTATTCTAGTTATACTATTGCCAAATAATACGCAACGCTTAATCTAATTCGCAAAACGAATCAAAGACAGGAACGCGAAAAGGATGAGACTGACCAAGTGGCAATCCGATCAGATGACCATCCGATCGGATAGCCACCTGATCGGATGACCGCCTGATCGGATGGCCACTTGATCGGCCCGCCATCCGATCCGTGCACCACCTCCTTAATCTCCTCTCACACTATAAATAGGCCTGTCACATCACCATTCTCACTGATGTGACAGCCTCACCCGAGCAGACGCACGCACACTACTTTTCCTCATTTTCTTGGCGATTTCGGTATGTTTTACATCTGATTCTTGTATTTTCTTGATCTACACTTCATTCTCTACGTTATTCACCTTTGAAATCACACTTTTCACCGTGGAATCTCTAAGATCTGAGTTCTTGAGGATGATGTCATCATAGTGGTTTGTACAAACTGCTATATGATGTCAATCCTGGTAAGATCTAACTCGAAATCTATGGAATTTTAGGTGCTTTGCACCAAATCTAGGCTAGATCTAGGATTTTTCATAATAAAACTTAAGTTTCTTTCATCTTTCTTCAACCTTTCAATTTAAACGGTGGCATCCGGGTATAAACGGACTGTAGACTTGATGGGTAGTCTAAAGTAGGTTTGGAAACAGATTGTTGCCGGAGAAGACGACCACGGAACGGATTCCGACATAAACCGTTGCAAACAGACGACTGACCGGACAGGGGTGATTCCCACCCGATCAGAACGGCTGTAAGATGATGAGTTAACTATTGTCGCAATAAGTACCGTGTCGTCTAGAAACTTAGAAATTTTACAAAGTGATAAGATGGAAGAATGACCACTGGATCGAGCGGCAACCCGATCGGATAGCCCTCGGTCGAGTGACAACCCGATCGGATAGCCATCCGATAGGTGGTGGATGGTGGATAGTGATATACATATATGTGTATGGGTGTATTATGCGTATATGTTTGTGTGTATGATATGAGTATGTATCACAGTGTATATAAACCACTAAATATATATGTAGTTATACAAATTGCCACTAATTATATATATGTACTTATACAGATTGCCAAATTATATTTTGTGTAATGGTTCGGAAGTGCATATACATATACGTATAGGATAATAGATATAACTTGCTAAAATGGAAGATGGATTGGTAGGTATCTATAAGTATAACAGGTATAACATTGTAAAACTAAAGTAAAAAAAAAGGGTAATGCACGGTACCCCTGACCGCGAAGGAGATAACCCCTCCCAGGCCGCCACCCGACAAGCCTGAGCCTGGCAGTAAATACCCTTGCCGAGCCGACCCTTTGAGGGTACTTTGTTCGCCCCAAGGTTCGAACCCGGTACCTCTTGGTAAGAGGTGGGTGTCGGTGGCCAACTGGGCTACCCCAGCTGGTTTGTAAAACAAAAGTATATCATGTATAATAAAGTTGTACCAAAGATTGATTGAAAAAAACGATATTGGACTTTAGAAAGACGAAATGTAAAAAATTTTCGTCAGAAATCTGTAGGAAGCTGGTAGCTATTTCCTACGCATTTATGATAAAATTTATATTCTGGTAGCTGTTCGCGGGTTGGCGGGTTCAACCCAACCCGAACCCGAAAATTTTAGATGAACCTGAACCCGACCTGAACCCGAAAATCGTTTCATACCTATGAACCCGAACGTGACCCGAATATTCGCAGGCTAACCCGAACCCAACCCGTTCAACCCGAATTTTTTTTATTTTTCAGCAAATTAATATATTAAAATTAACATTTACTAGAAAAAAAAACACATATTAGATAATAAAATTACATTAAAATCATAAAATCTTATGTCAATCTCTATTTTTTACCCCACCGAAAACGACCGCAAACTTATTTTTAGTCTCAGACTCGTTTAAGCTCGACCCGTTTTGAGTATTTTTCTAAGTCGTTTCGAGTATTAATATGTGTTTATGCGCACATAATAATAATAATAATAATAATAATAATAATAATAATAATAATAATAATAATAATAATAATAATAATAATAATGATGATGACGACGACGACGACGTGGACGAGGACGACGAGACGACGACGACGACGAGACGACGAGGACGAGGACGAGGACGAGGACGAGGACGAGGACGAGGACGAGGACGGGGAAGAGGACGAGGACGAGGACGAGGACGAGGACGAGGACGAGGACGAGGACGAGGACGAGGACGATGGACGATGACGATGACGATGACGATGACGATGACGATGACGATGACGATGACGATGACGATGACGATGACGATGACGATGACGATGACGATGACGATGACGATGACGATGACGATGACGATGACGATGACGATGACGATGACGATGACGATGACGATGACGATGACGATGACGATGACGATGATGATGATGATGATGATGATGATGATGATGATGATGATGATAATAATAATAATAATAGTGATGATGATGATGTCAATCCGTGTGCACAATCTTGATTAAATCTGACCGTCCATATGCAATAGATCCAATGGCTCCTGTTTTATATGCTCCCCTAAAGCAAAAAGCGGGACATTTTCCTTCCTGCACATCTTCTTTCACTTTCCCCTTTTCACTTCTCAAACCTTTTCACTTCTAAAATTCATCTACCCGCTCAATTTCATTCCCCATTTCACCTCCTAAGTTTCTCCATTGTTAAAATAACATGCCCTAACAACCGCTGACCACACGCGAACAATCTGATTGGAATTTAACTCCGGCCACTGTCGAAGAAGCCCTAACTGCCATCTCGAAATCGGTAACTCTATTTTCTTTTTATGTCGTGTTAATAATTTTTCATCATACATCTCGCATTTTCTCTGTTAATGTTGTGTTTGGATTTGTTTTGGGTTGCTTCTCGGCTCTCTAAATCATCACAGAATTATATTGATATGGGTTTTGCGGATTAAAGAATGAAGAAATAAATGGGGTATAGGTACTGTACAGCCCACTCAAGGAGCAAAACTTTCATTTTTTATTAGGTTTGTTTTGTAAAATAATCATAATACTGGTAATGTGTTAGTAATAGAATGAGATATACCAATCGAAATATAGATGAACGAGGCTTGATTTTTTATTTAGTTTGTAATGGAACTTGATTTGTTATTTAGTTTGTAATGTAATGAGGCTTGAAATCCACTAAACTATACATCGTAGGTTGATTTGTTATTCAGTTTGTAGTGAGGCTTGAAAATTGGTTCCTTGTTTAGTTTGGCTGATTTTTTAGGCTTGAAAAGTGATGTTCATGATTCAAGGAGGAAAATGCTGTCTCATGAGCTATAAATAAGGCAAAAGATGGTTGGGATCCGCCATTTTCTATCCTTAAGCTATGACCGAACTGTGACACTAAATGGTGAGACATCGCTTCCACCTTAAGGATTGATCTTTACACTACTTTCTTATATTCGAAGACTACACCCATAGGCATACATATGTTAATGTTATGAGCTATAGAGGGCTGAAAATATGCATGTACATGTCTGGGAATACGCCCATATTGAGCTGCCATACATATGTTATGCGAAGACACTAATGCCACTTGCACAACGCACGTCATCGAAACCACTAGTTATATGAAATTGACATGGTAATAATTAATATTATTGGATATTTTGTAAAACAAGCGAAAAATCAATGACAATGAAATTCGGAAGGGCCCCAAATTGTCATTTTGCTTTAGGCCTCTAATACGCTTGAGCCATCCCTGATTATTACAAGTGATTTTTTCCATGGCATAGGTCAATGTGGATCACACGAAGCTCCAAAAAAGGGAATGTTCAAGTGAAAGCAAGTTGAGGAATATATTGCAAGGATCAGAGCATGTGCTTACCTATGGGGACAAGGGTGGTCATGTACCATGCAAGAAACATATTAATCAGTAGTAAATTTGTTCTATACATAGTATATACATTGGTTTTTGCAAGAGGCATGAAATCATAAAGGATCTGATGCAATTGGTTTAGAAATGCCTCATATTTCATAGATCACACTATTAGACACAATATATATTTCGATTTGTGTTATAAATTTGAATTTGAATAATTTAATAAATTTCAGAGGTTTAATTTGTTATTCTTGATCTGTTTTTAAATATATAAAACTGGAAACACAGAAATTTTTTTTTCTTTTTTAAATTTTTCATCACAAATGCGTAGGAAGTTGCAAAATGAATAACTATGTTTTTTTTAAATTTTATTTAATGTCGTCAGAAATGTGTAGGAAAGGATTGTCAGAAATGCATAGGAAAGGAGTGCTAGAAATGCGTCAGAAAGGAGAGTGTCGGAAATCCGTCCAAAAGGAGAGTGTTGGAAATGCGTCGGAAAATTGTGTGGAAATTGCGTAACAAAACTAAAAATAACAATTATATTATCATTAATAATAATAGTAATAATGTGTAGGAAATGCGTAGGAATTTCCGACACTAAATTTTGGTCAGAAATGCATCGTATGTTTCCTAGGAAATGCGTAACAAACCAGTTTCCGACGAGGGGTTTTCCTACATATACGTTTTATCAGAAATTCGTAAGAAATCGTGATTTGTGACGCATTTTCTACGAAAAACGGTGTAGAAAATTTTGGATTTTCTAGTAGTGTAAGAATCCCAAAGCATCTCTCAGGTGCTGTTTGTTTTTTCAAATGCAAAAGGTCTGTAGTCTGCGGACCACATCTGCAAACGTCTACACAAGAAAAGGTGGACCAAATGTCTGTGGAGTCTAATAAAAAGAGTGTTTGGTTATCAAAAACCCCACATACATCTGCAAACTTCTCTTCTCTTCTCTTCTCCCAACCCCACCCCTTTCTCCTTCAGATCTGCAAACCACACACCACCTCCACCAGCCCCATCAAACCTGCAAATCCACTCCATCTCCCACCACCACCACCACCACCAACACGACGTAGAGAGAGAAGGGTCGTTGAGAGAGAGGGAGCGGCTAGAGAGAGAAACAACGAAGTTGCAGATCGAAGTTGCAGGTCTGTTACGAAGTTGCAGGTCTGATAGAACATGGAATCGAATTTGATTTGTGTTGTGTTGAGACTAGGAGAGAGGGGTGAATAGAGGGTTGGAAAAAGGGATATCCGGTGAAGTTCCGGTGGGAGATTGAGGGTTTCCGGCGAGTGACGAGGTGGTGGAGGAGATGGGGTGGAGTAGAAGGGGTGAAGTAAGTGGGAGGAGAAGAAGAGGTATGCAGAGCCAAGAAGATGTTGAACTATGTCTGTATCAAACAGAGGTCTCGCAGACCTTTTTTAGTGAAAGCTCTTCGATAAAACAAACTGTCTTTAGACCTAAAGGTCTGCGCGCGGTCTGCACAGCGCAGACATAAGAGGTCAGGAAGTATTTCTAGCAAAAAAACAAACAGCATCTCAATGTCTTTCTGCGCAGACTCTTGAACGGATCACTAAAAGTCTTCACCACAATCGAATACCTAGGATAAATTCTGTCGCACAAATAGTATCCATGGGGGTAATAGTTTCCGTCTGCGTAGAAAGACGCTTTTGGAGCTCTACCAGAAATATAGTCCTCTAACAATGGAGATTGTTCAAAAACATTTATGTCATTGCCTAACCCGTGCATGCCAAAGTAAGCCGACCAAACCCAAAGGTCCTGTGAGGCAACCGCCAGAAGAATAACAATAGGTCCTCTTTGGTCACCCCGTGTGTGTTGGCCTTGCCATGCGGTCGGACAGTTATCCCAACGCAAATGCATACAATCCAAGCTCCCGATCATACCCGACAAACCATGCTCATTATAACGGACCTCATAAATCTTTTGAAGGTGGTATCAAGTGGGCGTTCTCAGATAACGCGCACCGTACAAATTTATAACACCTTTAACAAACGTATACAACAATAAGCTAAAAAAATAAAAGAATGCTTGTAATGTTTATAGTAAAGTATAGGAATGTACCGCGACAAAAATGCTCCAAGGTGTCTCGCGTTGTTTTCTCGGCCATTTTTAAATACTCGTCGTTGATGTCGATCGTGTTTCCGTAAGCAAGGACTCGTAGCGACGACGTACACTTTTGAATACCGGTGAATCTAAGAGTCCCTTTCGCATCCGCTCTTTGTCTAAAATAATCGAAGTTGTGTTCAAAGTCCTCGACGATGCGTAGAAACAAACGCTTACTCATCCGGAAATGACGCCTAAAAACTTCTGCGTTCGGATATGTTGGCGCTTCATCAAAATAATCTTTCATCAACCGATCGTTTGCCACACGTCGGTCTCGTTCAATATAATCTCTTGTTTTAATTTCACGTTCGGGCCGGCTATAATGCTTCATATATCGCACCGCTAGTTGACAAGCATTCATAACCGCCTCTTGCTCGACCTCCTCATCGGTGAATTAACCTTCATCTGCTAAAATCTCTCTATAGGAATAATTTGTGATGGACGAGGAACTAGAGGAATCCATTTTTTATAAAAGTGGTTTAATATTTGAGATTGTGTACGTTTTTGTTTGTAAAATTGGTGAGTAGAAGTGTGTATATGTATATAGGTGAGAAATGAAAAAAGGAAAAAAAATAAAATTTGACCATTGCTTTTTGACTGTTGCAAATGGTCTGATTGGCCAAAACAATGCCCCCATAGCGTGATTTAAACAACATTTTCAGCCAAACACGTCAGGGGGTGGATCCCCGGCGTGTTTGGGCATTTTCTGGCACAAAAAACGCCCCCTTGGGCATGACTACGAGTGGTCTTGTAATTATCACTGAATTGTCTCATTATTTAATATTTTACTCACCGTCATTAGCATAATCATAGACTTTTGGTTTTAACTTTCCTTATCGTTATCCTTTTACTTTTTGAATCTGGAGTTTAAAAATTAACTCCTGTCACTATCTTAAACAAGCAAGGATAACATTTTATTTTATTTTTTTAACTAAAAGGAGGGGCCAACTAGTCTCTAAAATACAAGAAAAAAACATTACCCGACTAATTTTCTAACACTAAAATCACACCAACGCTCTCGGTTAAGATTTTCGAACTTTGACCTATTTTTAATCCACAAAAACGATTCCTCTTTAATATCTTCGATCATTTTAAAAACTGTCTCCCAACCGCCTTCAAAAACTTTAATATCTCTGAACTTCCACTTTATAATATTTTTAGAGATTTTGTTGAAAATATTAATATAAACTAGCGAGATTCTAACGCGCTTCGCGGCGGGTGCCGCTATGGTACCAAACTGTATCGAAACCGACTGAACATCATCTATATTGGTATCTGTATTTATTTTTATTGATTTTGCTTTCGATAAACTGCCATTGTATCACTATCATACCATACCGTACAAACCGAACAACATCGGTACTTGTATATATTCATTCTTTTTACAGTTTTTTGTTTAATAGCGGATATCGTGCCGCTACCGTAGTGAACTAAGTGAACAACATTGGTTTGGGTAACACTAATTTTTTTTTTCATTTTTCTTTTGATAAACTAACATCATATTGCTGCCATACTGAACAACATGCATGCCAGTACTTGTATTCATTTTTGTGGTTTCCGGATTTCAAAAAAAAAAAACATTAATACAACTCTGTCTGCAACAATAAATGAATATCAGTACAAATATCTTGATAATCTAAACCGATTGATCCATCAATGTCGGTACCAATGTTCGTCTTTATTGTTTTTTACTAATGTAAATCACGTGTTGATTTCTATACGGAGTGTATGTATCGTATCGGTATCGTAACGAACCGAATTGATACAATGCTTGAGGTAACACATCGTCACAACACACGACCAAATAACTTGGAATGTTAAAAGATAAACAAGCATAGATACGAATTATATATTTTAAAAAGTTAATGAACGCAATATATTGCTAAAAGTTGAATAATAAATAATAAAAGTTAAAAAAACAAATTCTTAAATATTATCAACTATTATTTATCACTAAAAACAAACTATATAATAAATTTTTTTACTACAAATAAAAACAAATAATAAAAAATTGCAAAGTACCATTCATTAAGAGTTTATTTTCATATGTATAATAATACATGTTGAAGATAGTAGTTTGGAAAATTAAATTTATTTGTGCGAAAACAAATCCACTCTTCTTATATATGTTCTACTTTTTAGTGTTTGGCAACTTCTGAATGATTAAGTGCTGAACTAGTAAGAGGTCTGAATCATTAAGTGCTGAATCAGTAAGAGGTCTGAACCATTAAGAGACAGTATGATGCTTAACTGTTCATAGGCAAATGTCTGACTAATTCAGATTAGACGTCTTAATCATTAAGACTCAATTATAATGCTTAATCATTCAGAGGCAAATGTCTAAACCATTCAGACATTTGCTCGCAAAACAAACAGTCTGAACCATTAAGTGCGGAACCAGCAAGAAATCTAAACCATTGAGAGGCACATTAAGAGGTAAAAAAACAGCCCCTAAATAATTGAAAATATCTATTCCCTTTAAATGTTACTCTTTGGGGGGTCGGGGCGCTCCGTGGTGAGCTCCCTACCACGCATGATTGTAAACAAAACACCGCCGCCACCAAAAACTTGAACGCATGAACATAATAACACGTGATATTTATCACGTGTTGAAAATTGAAACAAATGATCGTTGCCCATTTATCCGTTGCATCATTTGACCACTTAAAGTTTTTTTTATATATACACCACAATATTAAATTTCAAATAATTTTCCAACTCAATCCAAACATTCTTCCTTCAAATCCAAACATTCTTCCAAATACAAACTTTAACTTCAAAAAAATTCAATATAAAGATGGAACGTTCAAGCAAGGGAGGTTCGGGTTCGAAGAAAAATCCCATACGACCGAAGGTTCGAGCGAATCTTTGCTAGCCGACGCGCTTTCGGTTGTAAGACGAACCCGACCAAATCCCACATTTTCAACCCCAACCTTTTCCACCCTTTCAAACCCAACAATTTCCCCCCTTTTAAACACAACCGTATCAAAACCAACCGTTCATTCCACCATTTCAACCTCATCAATTTTAACCCCAACCGTTTCCACAATTTCAAACCCAATCCCACTATGTCGACCCACTAGAATATGACACCCTCATCCAACATTTCGCACATGTGTACCGTGAACCACAACAAAATCTCGTTGACGATGAAGATGATGATGACGTTCAAGAAGTAGAAGAAGAAGAAGAAGAAGAAGAAGAAGAAGACGTTCAAGAAGTTGAAGTTGTCCCGACATCCACTCGAAGACAATGGAGGAGCGAGGAGGAGGTCGCTTTGGTCAAGGCATACTTGCACACCTCCAAAAACAAGAAATATTCCAACGAAAACGCGAGATATGTGAAAAATGGGGGTGGGAGATGCCTTAGATTTTTTAGGTTTTTTTTTATTTGCAATGTTTAGTTTTTTTTAGTTTGTAATTTAGGTTTTATTTAAATGAAATTATAATTTATAATTTTAGTGTTTTATTTGTAGGATCGTTTTCAGACCCGAACGAGTCGATCAGAAGAGTAAATCATTAATACAAAAGGCGGAAACAAGTGTATTAGTGTTATTTCAGCTGTATTCACTTTAAAACTGTCTTGTATATTGATTCTGGAACATTTACAATTCAGTAGACACTTCGGCAGCACTTCGTTGCTCTGACCGGAAAATTGTTCACTGATTTCGCTTGGAATGGCCTTTATATAGGCATTGTGATTCCGCTTGAACATGACCATGTTCATTTTAAGCGGAATTAACATAATAGATTCAAGCGGAATCAGCATGTTAAACTCAAGCGGAATTAGAACAATTTCATTTCGCTTGAAATGACCTGGTGTCATTTCAAGCGGAATCACCTCTAATTCACACTTTCTTGTATTTCGAGCTCTGATCTATCTAGTTCTATACAAGACTCGATACAAGACAAAGTCGACAGATGAATACACCAACAGACTCCCCCTCAGATGTTGACGAGTCTATACAAGACTCGATACAAGACGAAGTGTAGAGTCTTCGGTTGTCAAACCTTCTGTCTTTATCAGTCTGCTCGCTCTCTCCAAAGTATTCTCCATTGTAAGCATCCTCACTCAATCTCTATCTTCTTTCTTCTATCTTCAGAATCTCGATCTGGCTTTCTACATTTTTACACTCCCTCTTGATGTCTTCAGACTCCCCCTCTCAATCTACTGGGATCGCAGTCTGGAAATCACCATCTTCAGGTATTGGAACCTGTCATTTCCTGCACAAACTCTACCAAACACATAAGTTTCTCAAAGATTAAAGATTTAAAATTTAGAAACCATTTGCAGGAAACATTCAAAATGATTTAAACTTTAATGACTTCTTGTAAACATAACTTCTTCATACACTCTCTCCCAAACCAGTTCATCAAGTTTAGCACTTGGAATTTTGAAAATCAGCTTTTCAACATCAGTTGTCGAAAATCTTTTTGAATTTTTCAAAATATATGCTACAACACACTAAAAATCTTTTTGGATTTTTAAGTTTAAAAATGCAATAAAGAAATATTTACAGACAATATTTTTGTGACTTTGTGAAAGAGGATCATATCAGTTTTGAGACAAATCACTAACACCGTTAAGCTTTAAACATTTTCAGTTCTAAACAATTCACCTCGATTGTCAGTATACTGATCCTCTTAAATTTTCACACAAAGTTCAACTGTTCCGAGATACGAGATTAATGTTTTAGATACTTAAACTTATTCGCGTGTCCCATCACTTGAATATACTCCCATATCCAGATCCCAATATTCAGTCTTACAGGTGAGTATACCTAGATGATATCTGTAAGGGGTTAGATGCGAAACCGTGAGAGCTCAGGTCAGAACTTCCGTTCAGCAGAGAGATGACGGTTCGACTTTAGGTGTGTTCCCTTTAGAGGATCTTTTATTACAACAGCATACGATTAGCATTTTTCAATGTTTTATCATTTTTATGCTGAGGGCGATGCTATATTTCAAGCAATGCGGAAAGTATTATGTGCGGATTAGGCTATTGCTTCTGCAAAATCAGAAGTCCCGGGATAATACCCCAGATATCACATCACTGAGTATAAAGACCTAGTATCTCAGAAAGAGGTATCTTTCAAACAAGATTTCGGGGGTTACCCATATATCCAAGAAATGTTCCCCACGATATAAGCAAGTTTGAAATTTAAATTTGTATCTCGTCACAATCTACTAAATGTGCAAAAACCTATTGGCACATCCACAGTGAGATTGTTTATCACGTTTGACTTTCCATTTCTTTAGCATGCTGTGATAGTCCACTGATGTACTATAAAGCCTCTTTTTCTTTCAAATTTTCTAGATGTTTTCGGATTTTCTGAAATCCTTACTCCCCTTAAATTCAAAAACATTTAATGAAATTGAAATCAAACTGTACAAGAAAAAGACAACATGATGTGAATCACTTCAATTCTCCACCCACTTGGCATAAACAATCAGAACTCCCCCTTACAACAAACTATTTTCCCATCATGATTTCAAAACACTTAAGTTTGTTTTAATCAAAATGGTTTTTCCGAAAAATTAGATTTGTTGATTTTACCACTTGTAGGAAATGGGGATCAAATCATCACCTTGTTTACCAATCTTTTGAATGATAGTTAAATCAAGTTCAAATTAATGACCTTGATTAACCACTTGTAATAACAACTATCAAACATTTTCAACCAATTCACACTTGATGGTTGAATTCTCAAGATGCTGATTCCTACTCCACATTTACCAACCTGGGAGTTCCGGCAATTCACACTTCTCACTTTTAAATTTTTCAAAAACATTTTTAGAAAGATGCCGATTCATGCTCCACGATTACCAACTTGGGAGCTCCGGCAAGTCAGGTTTCTATTCTACGAAGAAAATATCCACCCAAGCCTGACCAGCCTTGGGTGTAGCTTGTTTAGTCTCACTTGGGGTTTCAACTTTCCGTTTTGATTGATATAAATCTTTTACCCCTTTAACCGTCCCCTCAATCATTTTTCCAAAAATATTTTTCACTGCAGGATTAAAGGCTTTTTCAACATCCAATTCTTTCTTTTTAGAAAAGAATTGGTTTGAAATTTCAACTTTCCCAATTTTAGATTTCAAATTTTCAGCTTTCAGTGGTGGAAAATTTTCATCATCCACTGGTGGAACTTGCTTCTCCTCTTTGACAACAACATTTGGCTCCTCTGATTTTATGGAATCAGATTCATCACCAGAACTGTCTCTTGATTTCTTAACAACCATTTTTGGTTGTTAAGTTTTTCCTTCTTTTTGAAAACATTTTTCGAACATTCACCAACCTCAAACGTTGAATTTTCAAAAACTTTAAGTTTGTTCATTGGTGGTTCAGTTTTCTCAACAATCTTTTCTTTCAGTTTCTCAGAAACTTCCTGTTTTGGTTTGAATGTTTTCGGACAATTCCTAGCAATATGACCAACAATTTTGCACTGAAAACAGGTTCTTGTTTCAATCTTCTTTTGAACAACAATCTTCTTCATTTCCTCTTGCTTCTTGGCAAGTAATTCTTTGTTTGTCTGGTTTCTGAATGCATGCTCTTTTTCAGCTTCTGATGATTTACCTGAAACAAACACAGTTTTTGGTTTAAAATTTTTTTCATTTTTATAATTTTTCGGTTGATTAAATCCAAGGCCTTTCTTTTTGAAATTACCATTATGGTTTGATTTCTTCTTAAAACTATAATCATAATTGTAACCCATTTTCTTGTTTATTCTTTGTTGATCTCTTGAAGTGTATTGTTTAGCTTTTCCAGAAAGATTTAAATCTTTTATTTCAGAAATATTAATTTCTGTGATTTTGAAAACCTTTTTAATCATTTCAGTTTTAACACTTCTTATTGGAAAAATCTCATCAGAATATAATTTGTCAGAATCTTTCAAAGTATATGCTACTTTGACCGGTTCGTCATTCAAATTAGATTTTGATAGCAAAAATTCCTTATCATAAACCCGTTTGTACTTTTTTATTGTTGACTTTGACGTGTCGGACTCAGACTTTGACTCGGATTTGGACTCCGTTTTTGACTCCTCTATGTCATCTTTATCCAACACCTGATCGACCACACTTTTTATCAACTCGGACTCATGATCCGTGTCGGACGATGTGAACGTAACATCAATATTTTCTGGCAAATTATCTGACGAACCAGACTCCCACTGTAAGTTTGTTGCCTTTTTTACTCTTTCAGAAATTGGATTTCGAGGAGAATATCCATTTTCAACCGGGGGTGGACATCTATTGTAGACAACACTTGGTTTCTTACCAGAAATTTTTACTTCATCATCTTCTTTTGTCCCAGACTTCTTCTCTTCCGAAGTCTTCTCTTCCTCAAACGTCTTCAATCTTTCCACAATTGGGTAAATCCTGTCAACAACAAAACTAGAACATGAGTAACTTTTTAATAATCTGTTAACTTTCTCAATTTCAATTCTCTGCGTTTCCAGTTTCAGCTCAAGTTCGGCACACTTTTCAGTGTAATAGTTGACATTGTCAAGCTGTCTCATGTATGCCCCTTTGAGTGTATTCATTGCTACAGCTTGTTTACTATTCGATTCAGTGTACTTATTCATCTCTCTGTTCAAAACATCATTTGATTCTTTCAGCCTTTTTATATTGTGTAGCAACTCATTGTTTTGCTTGATCAGAGAATCACAATTCATACACTTCTCAAGAACTTTGACTGCATCAGCATCTGTTTTGATTTCAAATTCTGGAACTTCGTTGACTATTCTTACTTGAACTTCTTCTTTAGCCTTTTTCTTTTTCTCAGCTTCAGCTTGTTCCTGTTCTCCTTCTTCTTCATATTTCTTCCATTTCTCTTCTTCAGCTTTTGCAATTTTTTTGTATTTTTCTGCCCAATATTCATCAGAAGCATTAGCAACACATCCTTTAGCAAATCCTTTAGCTAGTAATTCTTTGTCTGGGCAATAATTATCCCAGCTGAAACCTTCTACCAATTTTTCATCTTCTTGATCTACCAAGCATGCTTTACTATCTTTTGGAATGTATTTATCCCAACTGAATTCTTTTCCATTATCTTGATTACCAAGACATGCTTTCTTTGAATCTTCAATTTCTTTTCTACCATGAGCTGTTTGTGATTGTTGTGGCTATTGAGAAACTTGATGATATATCGCTTTTCGATAGTAGTCATTGTTTCCAAAGGGATTTTGAGCTCTACTTGCTTCACAATTGGTGCACTCCCTCTTGAAATGCCCTTTTTCACTGGAACGAAAACAAGTAACTTTAGACTTATCAAATCCTAAAGTTGAAACATTTGCATCACGAAAATCATCTCTGCCTGTAATTTGTTTAAACTTTTCTGCTCGTCTCAACACGCTAGCCATACACCATTTTAAATCCATTAATTCCATCTCCTCAGCATCAATTTGATCGTAATCCTCCTTCGTGAGCATTGGATTCCCGATCTTTCCTTCAACTAAACCTCCATAGGATTCAAGCACAGTCACCAACAAAGACATGTGACTTTTAGCAACTTCCTCATTATAATTCTGATCATTTTCAAGATTTACAGCAATGTTGCATTGAAGAACTTTGCCACTCTTTGTTGTAGAAAAATGTGGATCAATTGTTGGAAATGAAGTAAATCCTGTTTTGATGCTTGATCCCGGAGATGAACTTTCAGAAGAACCTTTAGCATTAAAAGCAGTTTCAACCTTTGGAAAAAAAATTGGTCTTATCACTAACACCACTTTTGAAATACAATCCGATGTCTTGTTCTCCATCATAGTTCTTCATTCTAGCAATCTTTCTTTGCTCCATCTCTTGAGCTTCAAGATTTTTAATAAATTCTCCCAGTGTTAGTTTTTTATATTCTTTTCTATTATTTCTCAACATCATCAGATACATTCCCCAAATATCATGTGGTAATGCATCAGCTAGTTTCTCAATCAACTCATCTGCATCTTTTTGATGCCTAATTTTGTCATATTTTTCACTAGGTTACAATATCTTTCAATAATCTGCTTGGTGTTTTCTGTTCTCAAACCACAGAATAGATCAAATTCTTTCTTCATAAGTGACATTTTGTTCTTGAGCATATCATCACTTCCCAGAAATTTTGATTCTAATTTATTCCAAATCGAATGTGCACTTCCGTCATGTTGAAGAAGAATCAATATGTCCTCTTTAATCGCTTGCTGTAACAGACTAACCATCAATTTCTCATCTCTATACTTCTTTTTCTCATCAGCACTCATTTCTCTAATTGGCATTATCTGATTATTGTTCTTTGTTGGTCTTTCATATTGAACTTCACTATGTTCCCAAGCATCCAAATGATAAGCTTCAACCCAGTTACCAAAACGTTCAGACCAACCATTATAATCATCAATATCCAAAAGCTAAGGCGGTTTTTGTGATGTCCCCGTCTCATTTTCAAGCAATATACTTTGAGTCACAGTCATTGGACTAGCAAAGGCATTATGAAACTCGTTGTCCATGTTTCGGTTTTTTTTTTAAATTCACAATCTGCCAATTTCAAGCGGAATATTCTTTTCAAGTGAAATAAAAAACAACACAATTTCAAGCGAAATAGCCTTTTTCAAGCGGAAACACAAATTGAAGCGGAATAGGTGATTTCAAGCGGAACTACTCAAGCGGGATACCAGTTTCAAGCGAAATCACTGCCACTTTTCAAGCGGAATCACGATTTCAAGCGGAATCAATCCAAAATCTCAAGCGGAATACCAATTTCAAGCGAAAACACTGTCTGATTCCGTTTGAAATTGTAGGTCCCTTTTCTCGGAGGATCGAGAACAAACCTAAACCTTGTTATACTAACCCACTAGCGAGTGCGGAATCCAAGCTAGCGGGCAAACCGGGATGATGCAAGAACAAACACAAGAACACACCAAGTTCACCGATTAACACCACTGTATTAATACGTATGAAGGTTTACGGTTACAAGCACAAGGTTTACAATCTTGTTTGCAAACTCTCTAAAGTGTGTGTGTGTGTGTTTTCCAGCAGAGTTTCTCTAACTCTCTAAGTGTGCATCTCACATCACTAACACTAACACACTGCATGGGTATTTATACCCATACATAACAGGTCTTGGTCGAAGGATCGATAGATGGTCCGAAGGATCATCTGTCGATGACAATGTGTCCGAAAGATCAGCATGGACATCGAAGGATCATCCTTCGATGCCTAATGGTCGAACCATGGTCGAACCATATCTTTCGAGCACCTCGAAGGATGGTGCGTATCCTTCGAGGCTATCCTTCGATCCAGACAAACATCCTGTTGTTCAAGTCAAACTAGGAGGATAGTTGACTTGGTCAACTTACAGACTGATTTAGGACATCGTTTACATACAGACTGAATACAGACAAAGTACAGACACAAGTGCACCAACAAACTCCCCCTTGGCTGTAGCTTTGTCTTTATCTTGTCTTTATCTTCTATAGATGTAGACTTGTCTCGAACTTCGACAGTCTTTGGTCTTCGAGTTTCCAAAACTCTGATGTCCTTTCAAGTCTTCATGGTCGGAGGATCTTCAAAGTCTTCACGTCTTGAAAGCAGAGAGTGTATCAACAAACTACCCGTATCATGTAGGCAGTGTGTTAACAAACTCCCCCTTAGCATAAGCTCCCCCTTGAGTTATGCTCGTGAAATACTTTAACTTTATGAAGTGAGATCCTTGTGGTGTTGATGATGGCCAGCGGCAACTCGATCATCTTCATCTTTTGAGTGCCTTCTCGTCGTGTCTTCATTCCAAAGCTTGTCATCGACCATGTTCTCCTAGCCTTTAGAATCTGCACATGCAAGAAATCTAAACGCGTAATGAGAACAACTGCTTGGAACATAGTATAAGCAAATGACACACGAATGACCATGTCACAATCAAGCACCGTCCGACAGTTTGAAAGTTTAATAAATTTTTCAAATTTTAAATTCTAACTTTCAAAACATGCAAATTTCGACCGTTTATGAAGATTTAGTCAGTTTGGTTTTCGTTCAGGTTTCAGGCAACGAAGACTTGAGCTCCAACATCGTACGATCGAAAATAAAGCAGAAATAAAATCTTTTTGGCTTTTATAAAGTTTATATTAAAACACAGATTTCAGGTGTGTTTTTGAAATAAAAAGACAACAATTTAAAATCCTTTGAGTGTTATCAAACGACATCACCGCTAATGTCGTGCTGATATGCACCAAACGACGAAACTGTTTAAAAGAAGAACAATAAAAGTTAAGTAGTAAGTAAATATATACAGACATTCTTTTTGCGAGTTTCGAGGGTAAGAGAATCATATCAGTGTACGGTCATGCCAAAACACTCTTGTTGTTCAGTTAGTTAACATTAAGATAAGCATCCTATAACAATTATCGGTATTGTTGTCCACTTAAGCTCAACTTATCAGATGTAATCATGTTTAGAGGATACGTTAATGTATGATTTATACTTACCGACCGGTGTTCATCCACATCACGACACATTCCCGTATCAAGGTATGCACGAGAGTTCATCTTACCGGTGAGTATACCGATTATCATCTGTTTGACCGTATAAATTGTGAGATACTCACTTATTTTGATTTGAAAACAAGTCCTTTGTGATATAATCACTTATTGATGAGGAACTTGATTTTCATATGCATGAGGGCACAGGTGCAAGTCCGTGAACAGGTCAGTACTTCCGTACAGCAGAGAGACGAACTTGACACCCGGATAAATGTGATATTTTATCACTTATTTGATTTGGACATGTGATTGTTTATCACTTATTGAGGTCGAATGCAGTATGCAATATGTACACGTATGTATAGTATCATGGAAGATCTAGACTTGCGTCCCCGTTATTTTTCGGTAAAAGATACAACCATGATACCCAGATGATAAGCAGCATAAAGACCGAATATCTCAGAACCTCGGCAATCTATCAAACGAAATTTCGGTACTAAGACCATATGCCAATGAATGGTTCCCACCTGGTCTTCAGTCGATTAAGATTTATATCACCCTGCACACTTTAAAATGATTGTGAGCCTACCGATTCATCTTATATAGAGCTGCTTATCGTTTTGCATTTAAGGTTTAAAGAGGTTAGGATAGACCACTGATGTACTATCATTTTCTCTTTTGCTCTCCAGGAAACTCATTTTTGATTTTCTATTGTTTTTGTGTTTTTGAAATTTTTCAATGTTTTTGTATTTTCCGATTTTTGGATTTACTCCCCCTAAAATCAACAAACTAAGATAAATTTAAAAACACAAAGGTATTTACAAAAATGATTTTCCGATGTTGGTTTACTCTTGCTTGACCTTAATGCCGTTTACCAAAATTAAGTTTTATCAGAAAAGATTTAACAAATTTTGGAAAAATGAGTTGGCATGTCGGTAAGCGGTGCGGACCATGACAACATTGATGAGTTTCATATTGAAACAATCACGTGTAAGGTGATATCCGAGATCAACGTGTCATGTCAAAGAGTGATGTACGAGATAATAACAATTCACAAAGCAGCTAAAATATCGACAAGTATAGGAGAGATTAAGAATTTAAAGGCGTATCCTGCAACTGTTCCGTGCATTGCAAGGAATCTAAGCACTCTCCCAACTGGATATCCACCCGGTGTGGACTTCAAAGTCGAATTTGCAACTACTGAAAAATCTCTTGACAGCAACAAGCTCATAAACCTCCGGGTCCGGCTGGTCTTCCACATTGTACCAGCGAAGGTCTTTGACTTTCTCTTTCAGAAATGGTGTGCGGATGTTCAATCCATTCAAAGGCATCGGCACACATTTCACTTCATTCGTTCCTGAGGACCCGATCAAAAACCATAATGACCAAATTTTGGCATGTTCTTCATTTGGTCGAATTATGCACCATCATTCAACCACATTTTCTTTTTCTTTTCTTTCTCTCCATCAAAGGCAACAATTTCTTCTGTCGCCTATCTTGTGCAAGGACATTCCACTATCAATAATCCTATGACTATCGATAGTTCCTCCTGGAACTTCCTGCACACTCACTCAAAGATTAGTTGGAGAGGGGGACCCAAGCCTTCATAGACTTGGGTTGCCCCTGAGAATCAAAAAATGTAATTTCAACCTCTTGATAATTTTCAAGCACAACACCTCCCCTTGAACCTTTACCTGTTTTAGGTTTCCAAGTTTGTTTTTGTTTACCAGAGTGTGTATTATGTACATTTTCTGGTTTTAATGGTTGTGACAAACTAGGTTTCCTTTTAACAGTTTCCGGTTTTAAGGCCTTTTCGATCACCTTTACATTTTTACGTCGTTGTTTTGTTTCTTGCTCTTGAATAGTGCGTTTATCATGTTTTGGAGAAACAGTACGACGTTGTGAGTGACCTTGTTCAGAGGGGGTTCTTTCAACAAAATTTGGTTTGGGCAAGTTTGTGCAATCTTTAATGATGTGCCCAGACTTCCCACATTTGAAACAAGTTCTCCTTTCAACAAACTTAGGAGAATTTGTTCGACTAGCAGATGTCGAACCTGTAGAACCTGAGGTACTTGCTCGTTCATCACACCCGTTTGTGTGTTGGGTGTAATTGTTATCACTGTTACGCTTCAAAATCTTGACTTTTTGTACAAAATCGGTGTTTGATTTGTTTTCGAAAGTCTCAATTTTATCGGTACCCTTTGATGCTACAAATTTAACATCTTTGCCCTTCTTCTGATTACGAGCTCCCTTTGTTTCAACCTTAGCCTTTGGCTTTGGAGCTAGTTGATGTTGTTTACCCTTAAAAGCAATCGGTTGTTGCTTTGTCGGTGATTTCTGTTTTCCAAATTGTTTTCTGATTTCAGCTTTTGGAATTGGATCACATTGAGTTACAGTAACTCCAGGGATCGTCTTTCCCAAAAACTTGCTTGTGTTATCTTCAAAAACTTTATCAATCAGGGATGGATTGACATTTTTAATTGGAAAATCATTGTTTGAATAAATCTTAACATCTCCGACCAAGGTGTACAACAAATCATTGCTTTTAACAGCAAACACACTTTCTTTGTCATTCTTGACATCTTTGACAGGATTTATCACTTTCTTGGCAACAGGTTGCACGACAGGAGTAGGAGGATCACAAAGAATATGATTCTCAATTGGAATTTCTACTCCTTTCGCCTCATCAAGTGATTCATCCTGGTCATTCACATCTGATTCATCATCTGAAGAATCACAGTCCTCAATAGTTGGAGGACTTTGATTTGAAGCACATGATGACTTTTCTTTGTTATCAGATGAGCCCTCCGATGAATTGTCCGGTTTGAACCCTAGCCCAGTAGCAAATTCCTCAACGTTAAGAGGCACACTGGGTTCATACCGGGGCATTTCCTCTTCATCGGGCATTTTGGTATAGTTGTTCATCAAAGGGGGCGGACATTTCTTATATCCTATCCCCTTCTGATTTCCTTTCGGTTGTTGAACCTCGATGATGTGATCAAGCACAAATTGGGAGTTAGAATAACTATCCAATTTTTGTTTGATCGCATCATGCTCGCATTGGGCAATGGCTAATTGCTTTTTGGTTTCCTCAACAAGGTTGATATAGTCATTAATACTAACTTGTTTATGATACACAACTTTGTTCAATTCGGAAACACTTTTCTTTAGAGTTTCAATCACAGTTTTAAACTCCTTTTCGTTTTGAGTTAACGCCATGTTTGCCTCTTTGCACTTGGCCAGTTCAATTACCAAACTTTGATTGTGACTATGAACCGTTTCTGATTCACGTCTCAATTCAACACATTCATGCTTCATTTTAGCACATTCACTACATATGCTAGGAGTTTCAACCTTTACCTGACTTGAAGAAGCTGTGACATTAGTCATAGAGACAGGTTGAGAAGAGAAAGATCCATCTTCAGTGAGAATCTTCTCCATTTCTTTCGATGTAGCATCAGCTTTCTCGATCAAGTCAGATTTCTTGTCAGCCTCATTCGACAAATTATCAGCTTCAGAATCAATTCTTTCATTTAGATTAGATTCTTCATCTGAACTGCCACTATATCCTGAACTGTTATCATCTTCCGAAGATTGACCATCATTGACATTCTTGACAATCTCAGCGTAAAATGCAGTTCTTGTTTGGTCACCGTTTCCCAACTGTGTGTCCGTACCACAATCGATGCTTTGCTCAAATTGAGGTTTTGTTGTGGAAACTTGAGGTTGTGGTTGTGGCTGTGTTGGGACAGGAATGTACGACCTCGGATCGAATTGAGGTTGTGGTGGAGCAGCTGTTGATTGAGGAAATGGAAAGGAACTCGTATTGGACACAAAAGCAGTTTGAAGCTTCGGTTGCTGAACAGAACTAGAACTAGCTGAAGGACCAAAACCAGGCAAATACATTTCTGTATTCTGAGGAGCTGGAGCACGCCTTGCTTTCCTAATTTCTTCATCATTTTTATGTTCCAGCTTCTGAATGAACTCGTAGATGTTGATTTCATCTAGAGCTTTAGTATGCTTCAACAACTCAATAAACGAACTCCATTTTGGGGGTAGGGAGTCAGCAAACCTATTCACCATGTCTTGTTGAGTAGCTGCCACCCCATAAGCACACATTTCACTAATCAAATGATAGAAACGTGTGGTCATATCATTCAGAGTCTCGTTTTCCAAAAACTGAAAGGATTCAAACTCTTTCTTCAACAAATCATGCCGAGATTTTCGAGCAGCTGCATTGCCTTCTCCTCTAGCAACTAAGGCATCCCACAATGCTTTCGTGGTCTTGCAATACGAAAACTGATGGTAGATGTCTTTGTTGAGTGCTTGAGTAAGTGTGGCATAGGCCTTTTTCTCCAATTCATAAGCCTTCTTGTCATTTTCAAGCATGTTGGCGTAACCTTCTGAAGAGGATGCTCTACTTTCAAGACTTTCATTGAATGCATTGACAAAACACATCCAAAGGTCGGTGCTTTGTCCTTGAACATATGTGTGAAAGCGGCCTTTCCATGACGGAAAATCGTTCATGTGGTTCAGCTTTGGTGGACGATTGCTACTGCCTGCTTCACTCTCACTAATCAGAAGGTTCTGAAGACTTTGACTTTGATTGGATACCAAAGCCCATTGACATGAACTTATTGATTGTTGTTGTTTAGGAATGGCTCTCGTCATATATTCAGCCATCGACATCTGTTTCAGATCTGGTTGTGGATCCGTACTCCAATCCCAAGGACTTGTGCAACTCATTTTGATCAAATATTAATTGAGATCCTTCACAAACACAAACTGTTAAGTTTAAACAGACAAGAATTGAAAGATAAAAACCTGTTCGAAAGATCAAGACTAGTTCGAAGGATCAACAGTGATCGAAAGATTACTGTTGAGTTTCGAGTAAAGCCTTCGAAAGATTCTCAATGAAAGATCCTTATCTTTCGACTGATTATCACGAAAGATTCACAGTTCGAAAGATCTATATCTTTCGAATACTGATCTCGAAAGATTCACAATGAAAGATCCTTATCTTTCGAGATGTATCCTTATCTTTCGGACAACCAACTTTCGAAAAGATTCCAACTACGAAGGATAACCCTAAGACTTCGAAAGACTACTCGAAGGATGCTTATCTTTCGAGCTGCCTTTGATCGAAAGATGTCGAAGGATATCTTTCGATGTCGAAGGATATCTTTCGACAGCTCTGACACACTGACACAAAGTACGACGGGTTGGTGAAAAAGGTGATGTGTTGATGTACCAACTTTCGGCAGAAAGGATGGTTCTGCAACAACTTTTCACCAAACAATTGACTTTCAAAAATTTTTGCCAAAATAAGCAACCTTATCTTCAAGATCTGGTCACCGGAAACAAATCGGAATATGGCCGGAAAAATCAAAGTTTTACAAACACGATTTTTATGTTACCCAAACCGACCCCGAACACTCCCGATAGGTTTAGTACGCGTTTTTATGCAGAAAACTACCAAAAACGGGTGCTAAACCAAGTGTCCAAACACACCAAGAACTTGAACAACCCGGTTTTAAACAAGGTAAAGAGCGAGGCTCTGATACCACTTGTAGGTCCCTTTTCTCGGAGGATCGAGAACAAACCTAAACCTTGTTATACTAACCCACTAGCGAGTGCGGAATCCAAGCTAGCGGGCAAACCGGGATGATGCAAGAACAAACACAAGAACACACCAAGTTCACCGATTAACACCACTGTATTAATACGTATGAAGGTTTACGGTTACAAGCACAAGGTTTACAATCTTGTTTGCAAACTCTCTAAAGTGTGTGTGTGTGTGTGTTTTCCAGCAGAGTTTCTCTAACTCTCTAAGTGTGCATCTCACATCACTAACACTAACACACTGCATGGGTATTTATACCCATACATAACAGGTCTTGGTCGAAGGATCGATAGATGGTCCGAAGGATCATCTGTCGATGACAATGTGTCCGAAAGATCAGCATGGACATCGAAGGATCATCCTTCGATGCCTAATGGTCGAACCATGGTCGAACCATATCTTTCGAGCACCTCGAAGGATGGTGCGTATCCTTCGAGGCTATCCTTCGATCCAGACAAACATCCTGTTGTTCAAGTCAAACTAGGAGGATAGTTGACTTGGTCAACTTACAGACTGATTTAGGACATCGTTTACATACAGACTGAATACAGACAAAGTACAGACACAAGTGCACCAACAGAAATATAGATGACGTCAGCAAGATCAAATAACTTTTCATGCGAAATAACCAAAATGTCATGTTTTAGATCGATTTTAATTCTGAAATTTTCTGGGGTTTGTTAAAACATGATTACGCGTATTATGTGTGAAAATGAGCCAATTTTAACCGTGAAAAATTTTTCAATTTGAAAAAGAAGGTGAAGAAAACAGAAAATGCAGCTGAAATGGTAAGAACTCTTCCTCCTGAGCTCTGATACCACTTGTAGGATCGTTTTCAAACCCGAACGAGTCAATCAGAAGAGTAATTCACCAATACAAAAGGCGGAAACAAGTGTATTAGTGTTATTTTAGCTGTATTCACTTTAAAACTATCTTGTATATTGATTCTGGAACGTTTACAATTCAGTAGACACTTCGGCAGCACTTCGTTGCTCTGACCGGAAAATTGTTCACTGATTTCGCTTGGAATGGCCTTTATATAGGCGTTGTGATTCCGCTTGAACATGACCATGTTCATTTTAAGCGGAATTAACATAATAGATTCAAGCGGAATCAGCATGTTAAACTCAAGCGGAATTAGAACAATTTCATTTCGCTATTTCAAGCGGAATCACCTCTAATTCACACTTTCTTGTATTTCGAGCTCTGATCTATCTAGTTCTATACAAGACTCGATAAAAGACGAAGTCAACAGATGAATACACCAAGGTATACTCAGAATATCAATCGACACCTTACCTTCTCAGAACGGTGTGGCGGCAGGACTTGCTGCCAACGGGTTGCACGAATCGGAGGCCCGAGTTTGTCTATCAAAGGGTCGCACAGGTTAAAAGAGCTCAAATAGTCCAAACTCAAATGCGATCATTGTGGTATGTTAAAACATACCAAAGAACAATGTTTTAAACTCGTTGGCTACCTCGAATGGTGGAATGACGGGCACAAAAAGGGTAATAAGGAAGGGGGAAAAGTTGTCGCCGCCGTCGGCAACACCGAGGCTACCAGAGACGGCGGAGACCAGCGCGATAACGGGAGTAGGAACAATGGATTTGGAGGCATGGCATCAGCCTTTTTACGTCGAAGTGAAGGAGAGACCAACCAAGGGCTGCTCGGTTGCGACAATGGAGGTAACGGGTCTAGGATATTTTTCTCAGGCCCATCTCTCTTTAATCCTAAGTTTTTTGATCTTCATATTTTAGAAATGTTAAAAGGGACCCCTCAAAATAATAATAATAATAATAATAATAATAATAATAATAATAATAATAATAATAATAATAATAACTTTCACAATTCTCAAAGTTTTACTGCTTTGTACGGTAGTAATCAAAGCTCTCAAAATTCTTATGTTTTTTATGAAAATAAAAATAATCAAAACTTTCACAATAAAGAGACTCAAAATTCTGTTTTTTTTTACAAAAAAAGAAAATTGAGGGATCTAATACTGATGGATTTTTTGGACAAGCCAATGTGGCTAAAACTTGTGAAAAAATGGATAAATGGATTTTCGATTGTGATGCTACCGACACCATGACCTTTGAACTAACAGACATGGTTTCAAAGTCTAAACCCAAAATAAATCACATCAAAACCGCTAATGGGGGAATAATTCACGTTAAAGGGGGAGGAACCATTGAAATCTCCCCGACTTTAAAACAATAAAATTGCCTTTACGTTCCATCTTTGTCACATAAGTTGTTATCTATTAGTCATGTGACAAAGGAACTAAATTGCTCGGTTTTAATGCACCCCACCTTTTGTATTTTACAGGACACCAGGACGGGGGCGATTATTGGGCGTGGCACTGAACACCAAGGATTGTACTATGTGGACGAAGTGACTCAACATGGTACTGTGATGCTTGCTCACGGGACTATAAATAGAGAATCTTGGTTATGGCATAGGAGATTGGGACACCCTTCCGTTGGTTATTTACATCTTTTATTTCCTAGATTATTTCCCTCAAATAAACCTTTATTTTGCGAGACTTGTGCTTTGTCTAAAAGTCATAGACATACATATAAACCAAATAACACAAGAGTTGGTTTACATTTTTCTCTTATTCACTCGGATGTTTGGGGAGCGGCAGAGATCATTGGGGGGCAAAAATTCCGGTTTTCTGTGCTGTTTGTTGATGATTGCACTAGGATGACATCGATTTATTTCTTAATACACAAAAATGAAGTTTTTGATAAATTTACTATGTTTTGCACCATGATACAAACTCAGTTTTAAACTAAAATCCAAGTTCTTCGATCTGATAATGGTGGAATTTGTAAATAATCCAATGAAAGTTTTTTGTCAAGAGAAAGGGGTAATTCACCAGACATCCTGCTCCCACACCCCCGAACAAAACGGCATTGTCGAATGGAAAAACCACATGCTGTTAGAAATAACTCGGGCTCTTCTTATTGAATCTCGAGTCCCTAAGTCATTCTGGCCAGAATCCCTAGGTACAGCCACCTATCTCATCAATCGACTACCAACTAAGGCTCTTGACCTCAAAACTCCTCTCCAATCCCTTTCCGAATTTACCAAACTCCCTTCTGCCCTTACACTAAAGCCACGAATATTTGGATGTTCTGTTTTTGTTCACATACCCAAAACTGATCGTACCAAACTCGGCCCATGTGCCGAAAAGTGTGTGTTTGTGGGCTATGGTATCAACTAAAAAGGATACCAATGTTATAGCCCAAAACGACGTCATATGTACACTACCATGGACTGCAACTTCCTTGAAACCGAATTTTTCTACATCTCCCAACATAGTGGTCAGGGGGAGAAGGAATATGATGACACACTAAGTTGGTTGAAATGGGTTCCTCACTCACAAGAAGCTAATCACAGTATCCAAGAAGAGTCACTAGCTACTGCACAATCTGATGGGCCCACAGTCAGTGTTACTAACCAAGATCCTCCTAGTCCGATGCCTGAGGTAAGTAGTCCTCGAACACATGAGGACATACAGAATAGTGGAACTCATGAGGATCAAAATTTTGATATACAAAATAATGTAACACAGGAAAATCAAAATATTGATATATTTGATTACCATGAGGAAGCAACTGAACAGACAATGCAGGAAATACATGACAAACAGATATAAGAAGAATCTACTGAAGGATATGCCCTACCTCCAAGAGCAAACAGGGGAATTCCTCCAAAACGATATACTCCAGAATGGGAGACGAGGCCTTCTAGGTATCCCATGGAAAGCATTGCCAAAGGAAACCTATCCAAAGAAGCTAAGACCTTTGCTTCCTCTTTATACAATGAACATATTCCAAATTCTCTGGAAAAAGCATTGGAGTCAAAAAATTGGAAGGATGCAATAGAAGCACAGATGGAGGCCTTATTAAAGAATAACACTTGGGAAAGATGTGCTCTTCCTCCAGGAAAGAAACCTGTGGGATATCGCTGGGTCTTCACAATTAAACACAAACCAGATGGAACCATTGAAAGATATAAAGGATGATTTGTGGCTAAAGGCTATACCCAAACATATGGGATTGACTACTCAGAGACGTTCTCCCCAGTAGCCAAAATTGACACAATTCGAGTACTCTTCTCGATTGCTGCCAATGAAGGACGACCTCTACATCAACTTGATGTTAAGAATGCCTTCCTTCATGGAGAGTTAAAAGAAAAGGTTTTTATGGAAGCTCCGCCTGGATTCACAGAGAACTTCAATATAGATGAAGTATGTCGGTTGAAAAGAGCTCTCTGTGGGCTTAAATTTTGGTGCATATGTCTGTCGACTTCGTCTTGTATCGAGTCTCGTATTTGTTTAGATAGATCAGTGCACGAAATACGAGAAATATGTGTGAGTGATCATTTGGCATGAAATGAGAATTATCCATTTCGCACGAAATGGCAATGGCCATTTCGTACGAAATGAAGATGCCATTTCGTATGAGCTGTTTCGTGCGAAATGGAGAGCCTATATATATGTGCCTTGGTGATTTCATTTGTAACGATTCGATTCCCGTAGCAAAGCTCTACCGAAGTGTCTCCAGCATTGTAAAACGATCTGATATCAATACAGAGATAGTTTAAAGTGAATCTAAGTGCAAAGCAGCTGTAATAACACCGATATGTTTGTTTCCGCCTCTCGTATTAGACAATATCTCTTCTGAATGACTCATTTGGTAGTGCAAACGATCCTACAAGTGGTATCAGAGCTCAGGAGGAAGAGTTCTTACCATTTCAGCTGAAAATTCTGATTTCTACACCTTCATTTTCAAAACTAACAAGTTTTCACGGATAAAATGGCTTGATTTTCAAATATAACGTGCGAAACAGTGTTTTAACAAAGCCTTGAAAGAATCTGATCTAAAATACAATTAAAACTTGATCAATTTGTTGAAAAACTGTTCGAAAGTGTGACATCATCACCATTTCGTACGAAATGGGATATTAGATCGTTTAAACTTGCTTTCATTTCGCACGAAATAAGCTTTCATTTCGCAC